>NC_058083.1:110857261-111457261 GCF_014858855.1 Bufo gargarizans
GGGCTAAAATCTATACTTATACTTTGTTTCTTTTTTGTTGACTGTAAGGCCTCTTTCACACTGGCGTTGCGGGAAAATATGCAGGTGCGTTGCGGGAACACGTGCGAGTGCAAAACATTGTAATGCGTTTTGCACGCGCGTGAGAAAAATCGCGCATGTTTGGTACCCAAACCCGAACTTCTTCACAGAAGTTCGGACTTGGGATCGGTGTTCTGTAGATTGTATTATTTTCCCTTATAACATGGTTATAAGGGAAAATAATAGCATTCTGAATGCAGAATGCATAGTAAAATAGCGCTGGAGGGGTTAAAAAATAAATATATATATATATATATATATATATATAAATTTTACTCGACTTAGTCCACTTGATCGCGAAGCCGGCATCTCCTTCTGTCTTCATCTTAGCTGTGTGGAGGAACAGGACCTGTGGTGACGTCACTCTGGTCATCACATGATCCATCACCATGGTAAAAGATCATGTGATGACCAGAGTGACGTCACCACAGGTCCTGTTCCTCCACACAGCTAAGATGAAGACAGAAGGAGATGGCGGCTTCGCGATCAAGTGGACTAAGGTGAGTTAAATTATTTTTATTAATTTTTTAACCCCTCCAGCTCTATTTTACTATGCATTCTGTATTCAGAATGTTATTATTTTCCCTTTATAACCATGTTATAAGGGAAAATAATAATGATCGGGTCTCCATCCCGATCGTCTCCTAGCAACCGTGTGTGAAAATCGCACCACATCCGCATTTGCTTGCGGATGCTTGCGATTTTCACGCAACCCCATTCATTTCTATGGGGCCTGCGTTACGTGAAAAACGCACAAAAAAGAGCATGCTGCGATTTTCACGCAACGCACAAGTGATGCGTGAAAATCACCGCTCATGTGAACAGCCCCATAGAAATGAATGGGTCGGGATTCAGTGCGGGTGCAATGCGTTCAACTCACGCATCGCATCCGCGCGGAATACTCGCCCATGTGAAAGGGTCCTAAAGGCTCTATACGCCTTCAAAGTTAAACACAATGTCTATTGTGTATGGGGAGCTTCCGACCCTTCCCTGACAGATGAAACCCAACTTTGCAGAAAAGGCTGCAAACTACAAAACCCTGCTGCCATTACACTACCATCTGAGCAGCATCTACCCTCACCTTAGGATCAACGGGGATTGATTGGCAGCCGTGTCAGGAGTCAGATCCCCACCATTCTGATATTGATAACCTACAGTGCCTTCCAAAAATATTCACCCCTAATCTTTCCCTGAACTCTGACCAGTTTCCCAGTCCCGGCTGCTAAAAACATCCCCATGATGCTGCTGCCACCACCATGTTTCACTGTGGGGATGATGGTGTTTGGGTGGTGTGATGTGTTGGGTTTGCGCCAGACATAGCGTTTTCTTTGATGGCCGAAAAGTTCAATTTTAGTCTCATCAGACCAGAGCACCTTCCTCCATAAATTTTGTGAGTCTCGCAAACTCACAACGTGACATCCAAATGCCATCCATTTTTTTGGCGGATCCATTGTAACAATGCCTAAAACGGACAAGAATAGGACATGTTCTATTTTTTTTGCGGGGCTACGGAACGGACATACTGATGCGGACAGCAAATCGTGTACTGTCCACATTTTTGGCGGACCCATTGAAATGAATGGGTCTGCATCCTATCCTCAAAAAAAAACAAAAAACGGAACGGAAACAAAGTTTGTGTGCATGAGGCCTTATTGTCGTCCTATGTACAGATACTCCAGTCTCTGCTGTGGAACTCTGCAGTTCCTCCAGGGTTACCTTAGTTCTCTGTGCTGCCTCTCTGATTAATGCCCTCCTTGCCCAGTCCATGAGTTTTGGTGGGTGGCCACCTCTTGGCAGGTTTGCTGTTGTGCCATGTTCTTTCCATTTGGTTATGATAGATTTGATGGTGCTCCTGGGGATCATCAAAGATTTGGATTTTATTTTATAACCTAACCCTGACTTGTACTTCTTAGGCCCCATGCACACGGCCGTGTTTCACGGCCGTGTGCGGGCCGTGGAACCGCGGCCTGGATCCCTCCTGAGAGCAGGAGCGCACGGCGTCACTGGTTGCTATGACGCCGTGCGCTCCCTGCTGCCGGCACAGTACAGTAATACACTGGTATAGATCATACCAGTGTATCACTGTATTGCGGCGGCAGCAGGGAGCGCACGGCGTCATAGCAACCAGTGACGCCGTGCGCTCCTGCTCTCAGGAGGGATCCAGGCCGTGAAACACGGCCGTGTGCATGGGGCCTTAACAACATTGTCCCTATGGAGAATTCCTTGGTCTTCATTGCAGTGTTTGGTTAGTGATGGTTCTTGCTTAAGTGTTTCAGTCTCTGGGGCCTTTCAAAAAAGGTGTGTGTATATAATGACAGATCATGTGACACTTAGATTGCACACAGGTGGACATCATTTCGCTCATTATGTGACTTCTGAAGGTAATTGGTTGCACCAGAGCTTTTTATGGGCTTCCTAACAAAGGGGGTGAATATATACACACATGCCAATATTACCAACTTAGACTATTGTGTTCTGATCCATCACATACAATTAACAGAACATTGAATTTAAGGCTGTAATGTAACAAAACATAAAAAAAGGTCAAGGGGGGTGAATCCCTGTAGCAGGGATCAGCAACCTTCGGCGCTCCAGCTGCTGTGAAACTACAACTCCCAGCATGCACACTTACTCTGCTATTCTTGTAACTCCCATAGAAGTGAAAGGAGAATTCTGGGAGTTGTAGTTTCAGAACAGATGGAGTGCCAGAGGTTGCTGATCCCTGACCTATAGTAAAGATAGGTCTTTAGTATTTAAAGGAGTTTTTCCAGTAGGCCCCACAAACCCACCTTAACTACTTATATCTTGCCTGTGGAAGAAAGTTGCATGGATCGACTGCTCTGGAACCCAGTCACCTGACATTCCACCTCCTCCCAGGCTGGGGAAAGTGCTGTTGGATGAGTCCAGAACTATTCTTTTTCCCTGGCACATGCGCACAAGATGGATTCAGGAATGTGCGTACATGCCAGTAATAGTTCTGGTGCTGGAACTACATAGCTCCATCCAGTGTGTAGTGGATTAAGCTGGAGTTACTGCAGTACTGCTCCTATTGAAGTGAATGGAGCCATGTAATAGAACAGAAGAAGCTGAGCTGATTGATAATTTTTTATTTATTTATTTATTTAGTAAAATGTGTATTTTATATCTTTTTGATTTTTACATCTCCTTTGAACAGCTATTGGTACAGGGAGGAGGTGTTTTCAGTGATTGATGGCATTGTGTGTATAAGTGAGCATAAAATATAGCTGTCACTCACCGATAACACCTCCCTCCTGTACCAATAGCTGTTAGACAAAGGAAATATGTAAATGATAAAATTAATCTTTTCCCACAAAAATATATATCAATCCGTTCAACTTCTGCTCTATAACATGGTGCTTTCAGATTGCATTGCAATTTGTGGTGACAGGTCCTCTTTAAATTACAGTAGAAAAAAAACTGATCACTATGTGTAACATTATTATTGAAATGGCGTTGAAGAAAATCCCATATAAGGTTATATTCCTTTTTTTAACTGTAGGGATTCTTCTGCAGTTCTGAAGAAGATTTTGATGACTGGTGTAAGCGCATTAGAAAGGTCAGTACAGCCAGTAAAATTACACGCAGACGCAGGATATCCTGTTGCCCAGGAGAGTGTAGCTAGGGCGTCACCAACAAGCTAGATGGCTATAGCAGTGTACAGAACGAAGGAAAGCCTAGATATGACTCTGTATTATAGTCTAATGGACTGTACTGTAGCATAGGTCAGCAACCTCCAGCATTCCAGCTGTTGTGCACATACAGCTCCCAGCATGCACACTTACGGTAATCTAAATTCCCATAGGTGTGAATGGAGCATGCTCGGAACTGCATTGTGTGTTGAGCGAACTTTTGTGTTTTAAGTTCGGCATCTAAAGTTCGGGTTCGGATTATCGAAGTATCCCGTTATGGATTCTAAATTCCGTTATGGTCCGTGGTAGCGGAATCCATAACAAGATACTTCGATAACTCGAACCCGAACTTTAGACGCCGAACTTAAAACACACGTTCGCTCAACACTATTGCATCCCTGGTCTATAGCATAACATTTGGAAACAAATTGATTTATTAGGGATCCTTTATCTAAATCTCTAGACACAAGCAGCCATATCAGACTAAGACCAGAAGCTTTTACAGCAGTTTGTGTTTTTTTGGGTTTCTTTTTGTAATCCATTATGAGACAGCACATTTGCAAAAGCCAACTGCTTTGCAGAAAATATGGAAAAACTCCCCTCTATGTATACAGGTCCTTCTAAAAAATTAGCATATTGTGATAAAGTTCATTATTTTCTGTAATGTACTGATAAACATTAGACTTTCATATATTTTAGATTCATTACACACAACTGAAGTAGTTCAAGCCTTTTATTGTTTTAATATTGATGATTTGGGCATACAGCTCATGAAAACCCAAAATTCCTATCTCAAAACATTAGCATATTTCATCCGACCAATAAAAGAAAAGTGTTTTTAATACAAAAAAAGTCAACCTTCAAATAATGATGTTCAGTTATGCACTCAATACTTGGTCGGGAATCCTTTTGCAGAAATGACTGCTTCAATGCGGCGTGGCATGGAGGCAATCAGCCTGTGGCACTGCTGAGGTGTTATGGAGGCCCAGGATGCTTCGATAGCGGCCTTAAGCTCATCCAGAGTGTTGGGTCTTGCGTCTCTCAACTTTCTCTTCCCAATATCCCACAGATTCTCTATGGGGTTCAGGTCAGGAGAGTTGGCAGGCCAATTGAGCACAGTAATACCATGGTCAGTAAACCATTTACCAGTGGTTTTGGCACTGTGAGCAGGTGCCAGGTCGTGCTGAAAAATTAAATCTTCATCTCCATAAAGCTTTTCAGCAGATGGAAGCATGAAGTGCTCCAAAATCTCCTGGTAGCTAGCTGCATTGACCCTGCCCTTGATAAAACACAGTGGACCAACACCAGCAGCTGACATGGCACCCCAGACCATCACTGACTGTGGGTACTTGACACTGGACTTCAGGCATTTTGGCATTTCCCTCTCCCCAGTCTTCCTCCAGACTCTGGCACCTTGATTTCCAAATGACATGCAAAATTTGCTTTCATCCGAAAAAAGTACTTTGGACCACTGAGCACCAGTCCAGTGCTGCTTCTCTGTAGCCCAGGTCAGGCGCTTCTGCCGCTGTTTCTGGTTCAAAAGTGGCTTGACCTGGGGAATGCGGCACCTGTAGCCCATTTCCTGCACACGCCTGTACACGGTGGCTCTGGATGTTTCCACTCCAGACTCAGTCCACTGCTTCCGCAGGTCTCCCAAGGTCTGGAATCGGTCCTTCTCCACAATCTTCCTCAGAGTCCGGTCACCTCTTCTCGTTGTGCAGCGTTTTCTGCCACACTTTTTCCTTCCCACAGACTTCCCACTGAGGTGCCTTGATACAGCACTCTGGGAACAGCCTATTCGTTCAGAAATTTCTTTCTGTGTCTTACCCTCTTGCTTGAGGGTGTCAATGATGGCCTTCTGGACAGCAGTCAGGTCGGCAGTCTTACCCATGATTGCGGTTTTGAGTAATGAACCAGGCTGGGAGTTTTTAAAAGCCTCAGGAATCTTTTGCAGGTGTTTAGAGTTAATTAGTTGATTCAGATGATTAGGTTAATAGCTCGTTTAGAGAACCTTTTCATGATATGCAAATTTTTTTAGATAGGAATTCAGGGTTTTCATGAGCTGTAGCCAAAATCATCAATATTAAAACAATAAAAGGCTTGAACTACTTCAGTTGGTGTGTAATGAATCTAAAATATATGAAAGTCTAATGTTTATCAGTACATTACAGAAAATAATGAACTTTATCACAATATGCTAATTTTTTTAGAAGGACCTGTATAAGGCTGTGACCGATTGGACTCAATGGGAAACTGTTGGTGGCACTTTGAACATGTATTATGTTGCGTAAAATGTCTGTTTTATGATGGAGTATGCAGCATTTTTTGGCCATGTGAACATAGCTTAAGCGAGTTGTTCATAAATGTATACAAGGCACACTTCATGCCATCACATATCTGATTTCAGATATCACTTCCTGCGGGATCTTTGCCTATGTTTGAGGTGGTTGATCAGCTACCGCCTCATCTGTCCAATCCTGATGTACTAAACATTACTCCAGGTAAGTGCATTCATATTGTTTGGACTAGGGTTATTTGACGTATCCTCAAGACAAGTCATCAATATCTGATTGGTGGGTTTCTGACATCCAGCACCACCACTGATCAAGTATTTGAAGAGGCTGTGGTGCTCCGATGAGTGCTGCGGGCTCTTTACAGCATTCCATTGTTTAGCGGCGGTGCTTGGTATTGCAGCCCACACCCATTCAATTGAATGGGACTGAGCTGCAACTAGGACATGTAACGAACGTGATGTCACTGACCTAAGAAGCAGCCACAGCACTCCAGCCTCTTCAAACACTTTATCAGTAGTGGTGCCGGCTGTTAGAACCCCACCAATCAGATATTGATGACATGTCTTGAGGATAGGTCAATAATATTGTACTCCTAGCTGCTTGGCAGGGGTGCCGAAAGTTGGAAACCCACTAATTTTGATGACCCCCCCCCCCCCCCCCCCCATGCAAATTTGTCATCTAGGATTTATGAAAGCTCAGTGACAACTCACCTGGGAGCATGAAGGTGGGCGCATTTGTTGTCCTCTAGACTCTCCAGAAACGTAGCTAAGAAATGGTTGAATAGAATGTTAGAAAAATATTTAAAAAAATTCCAGTGTAAATAAATGGTGGCAGGTGGGCTCAAAGTGGCTTTAAAACAGAACAGATGCTCCCCTTACTAATCCCCTACTGCTGCCATTCTGACGTTGCCTGGGTTCCTACTGCTCTACCTCCAGGAAGTGTCTGCACAACCAATCAGTAGGTGAGGCCGGATCCGTCTCACAAATGCTTTCAGTCAGTGGCAGATCGGCGGATCCGGCGGCCAGTTCCGACGACGGAACTGCCCGCCGGATCACACTGCCGCAAGTGTGAAAGTAGCCTAAGCCTGCTGCCACAATTTTTTTTTTTTGTGCTAAAAAACTTCTATAATAACTAGACAGAGAAATTACCATGCCTGCCTGTTCTAAAATAATCATCCTTGTGTGCAGACCGCCTTGACAGATTCTTTGACTCAGAAGATGAAGAATTTGAAATTTTAACTTTTTGAAGAGGAAAAAAGACTATTTGACTGATGTAAAGGATATAAAAGTGTAATATTCCACAGTTAGAAGACTGCTGCTTTTTTGTTCATTAAAAACGACAAACATTGCTGGATATAAGAATTGTCCAATTTACTAAGCCCTGTTGCGACCTGTATTGTAATGCAGTGCCTATTGCTAGGACGCCCAGACACTTCCAGGATTCAGTGAATTGTAAGGAGTCCGTTTTGTTACATTCCATGTGCAAGATGCCCTAATGGACAGAAGTCTATTTTGAAGATGTGGAAGACTCTTATCACAATTCATGGCTGGGTAAACCTTTCTCATTCGATTCCATCAGAAGGCAAACACCTCTTCTAAGTTTACGGGGATGAAGAATTCTACAGTATCGCCTTTAACTGCCTTCAGTGATGAATAGTTTCTGTGGTTGTCTGTTTGATATATCTCCATTGTTTCAGCGTTACAGGGTTTTCCCATTTAATAAAGTGATGAAATATCGCTAGGTCCGACTCCTGGAACCCCCACCGATTATGAGAAAGGAGGGGCCGTAGCACTGCTGTGCAGCGCCTAAGCCATTCGCATCAATGGGGCTTTACTGCGGTTCTCTGCACAGCCACTTGGCCAGGAGCCCCACGATGTAGGGAGAACATAAAAGGTTTCGGTCATACCGTGATGGCGTATTCTAGCAATATGCCACTACGTTATAAAATTAGGAAAACCCCTTTAAGCCTTGCATTCATGAAATTATGCAAATCAGCTGAAAGTATTCGTTGATGACTTGTTACTAACTTTCAGTATAGAAGTTGCCTAGATAAGTGGATGGAGCCATGCTGTGGCTTCAACTAATTTATTTTTTGTTATTAAAAGCTTCTCCACCTGCCTATATTTTTAAGAAATATCCAATTAAAGGAATACTAATGTTAAAAAGTAAAACAGATTTTCATCAAGTTTGTTTCTTTCCATATTACAATCAAAAGGAGAGAAAAGGTCTTCATATGTTTCTCAGAAGACATGCACTCTCTCTCTTATTCTATGCTTGTGTAAATTTGGTAAAATTAGGACACCAAGGCTACATAACTTAGTCACTACCATCTGCAATGGAGATCAGGTAAGATAAGCTCAACCTCCTGAGCTAGTGCCCAGCTAGACATATAGGGGACATCAATCTTAAAATTAAAGCTTTATAGCTTATTTCATTCAAGGTTTAGTTTCCTAACAGTCACATTAAAATTGGAAAAATCCTCCTAGAAATGTCAGTTTTTTATTGTACATTTTTATTGTGTGTCTGCAGTAAATCTTGTTGGCATACAACTTTGGACACTATTGCATTTAAACCTCTTAGTGACATCATTCATCATTAAGGACCAATAATATTTTCCCACTTTCTGTTCCAGCAGTCATAACTTTTAAATTTTCTTTTTCTAAATTCTTTTTTTATTTTGCGGGATTAGTTGTAGGTTTTTTTTCAAAACCATTTTGGGGTAAATATTGTATAGTAAATAACTTTTTTTTTTTGGGGGGGGGGGGGGGGGGGCAATAAAAAAAAAACAGCTTTTATAACATTATTTTATGAAATGTATTTACAGCATTCACTGTGTGGTGAAAATAACATAACTTTATTAAGTGGGTCACTCCAATGATGATAATGCTACATTTTTATATATTGTTACCATTTTTCCTTTCCTTCTTCATTTCTCATTCTCCTCCAGACTGAAAGGGGGGGTGTGCTGCTTAACTGCTACCGTCTCTGGTTTGGTACCAGTGAGAGAGATGTCATTCCAAGCTTTTGCACAATACCAGAATGACAGCATTATCTCAAGTACATAGGAAGATATCACAGTTAGAAATCAGGATGCAGTCAAGGCAGCTGAAAGTGAAAGTAAAAGCAGGATTACAGCAATTATTCCCAACTCTATTTCAAACAGTGATATCTCCTGCTTATCTTGGGCCAATGCTGTCATTTTGGTCTTGTATGAATGCCAGCTTTCAACCAAGACCATGCTTCTAGCTGCTACCAGTCAGGAGATATCAGCAGCTAAAGCAGCCCCCCACCCCCTTCTACTTCTGCCCTTTTTTACCCAGGTAGCCCCTCTGACATTTCATCCTCCAATGATCTGCGCTGAATCGCTTAGGGCAAGGGCTTTTTTATTAGAACCTGTGATGTTAGCGGGAACACTGCTAGGCGGAAGCCTCGGCCTAGCATTGTAAAAAAAAAAATACAAACAGCCCTTGCCCTGTGCGATACAGCGAAAGGCAAGGGAGAGCATTGGAGCATGAAATGCTTATATCAGAGGGGCTGAGTGGGGGAAGAAGGGGATATGTCCGGATTCAGCTCTGAACCCAGACAACCCCTTTAAGTAATTTTCCCACAGCCCCAGCAGAACTTGGGCAAAACAGGTGCTTGAGACTTGTTGCTAGTTATATGCCGCCTCACAGCTACAGATTTTTACATGGCGTTGTTAGGTATATTGTCCTCGGCAAACAGTTTAATTACTAAAGTCTTCAGCAACAGATCAAACAGCCATTGATTCGAAAGCAGAGAAGTGGCTTACCCTCTCGTCTCATGCTGCCATCATGAACAGATTTAACAAAAAGATTTAAGGTAGATGACCTTTTGAAAAAAATGGGTCCCTGAATCAATGCAGTACACATTCTCAGACACAAACAGGAGTAGGTAAGTATGCAAACAAAATTTACTGCTCTGATGATGTTAATATGGTCCTCCTTATAATGCTGCCTAACGTATGTTGTGAATAGTCTTTCCTCTAGAATCCGCAACTCTTTAATATGGCATTGACAGAACGTCTAAGTTATTTGTTTGCAAGCAGCCTCTTTAAAGGGATTAATAGGATTTTGCTATTGATGGCTTATTCTGAGGCTATCGATATCTAATTGGTGGGTGTCGAACACCCAGCACGAATAGCTGTTTTGGGGTAGCTCTGACGCTGGAGTGCTGTCCAGTGTGTAGTGGGTGGCAGTGGTAACTGCAGCAGTGCTCCCATTCACCTCAATGCATACATCACTGCAGTTACCAGCTCTATCCACTACACAATGGATAGAGCTACCCTGAAACAGGTGGTCGGTGGGGTGTTGGACCTGTACAACTCCTTTGATACTCACTATATTATAACCTACGTTCCTATAAATACTTGTTCCATGTCTTAGGCCAGGTTCACATCTGCATTGTGAACTCCAGCACTGTAATCCGATTACTGTATACCGCCAGATCCCCATTCACTGTATTGGCATCTGGCGGTAATCCAGACGCTTCCCGGCGTACATGCTGGCTTTCAGCCAGACCAAAAATTCTACACGCAACCTTTTTTGTCTGGCCGAAAGTCGGCATATATGCCAGAAAGCGTCTGGATCCCATTACAGTAAATGGGGACAGCTGTGCAGGGTGGTATTTGGCTATGCTGGATACGGTGAACTCACAGATGTGAACTCAGCTTTAAAACATCATTTTTGACCCTATTTGGGATTTATGTACTCTGACTTATTACTAACTTGATTTATAAATGTTAAGTTGCACTTTAAGCCATAGTCTAATATTTCATCAATGTCATCATATTTTCTTTGTGGCGGAAAGTAAAATTATAAGAATCACAGTGTAAAAACTTTTGTAATAGTATGACACAATTGTCGATTACTGATGTAAGAGGTCAGTGTGGTGTACACCAATGTGTAATGTAAGACTGTTTCCACTATATGTATTATATTTAGGATACTATAAACAGTTAATTCTACCGTTCTCTGCTTCTTTTTCCCTTCACCCATGACAGCAACAGGAGAGAGAGGGTCCATCTCCTAGGATAAGAATTCACAGATATTAAAAGGTGTAGCCTCCAACTTTAGGCTCTATTCACACGTCCGTAATAATGGCTCCGCATCAGTTCCGCAAATTGCCGGGCAGGTGCGGACCCATTCATTTTTTATGGGGACGGAATGGAGAATCAGTATTTCATGATCCGAAACCCGTAGACATGGACTTCCATTTTGGTTTTTAATGCATTATTTCAATAAAAGCTTCCACATTTGCATTGGAAGCTGGATCTCTGCTCTTCTTTTTTTATATTGATTTCATGCTATGTTCCCAGCGTGCTCCCTGCTTCCGCTATTATTTACAGCCAGGTAAGCGCATCTCCCTCTCTTTTTTTTGTTTATTAAAAATAAAATGTTTTAAAAACTATAATTTGATCATAAAGGGATATTCTGCTATCGTATTCTCAATGCAGGAGTGACTGTTTCGTATATGCTAGTGCTAATTTGGCTTTACACAAAGCAGAGTTCTTGTGACACGTCTTCACGACTGCCTTTCTAGTCTTATCCTAAAAGAAACAAGGAATAAGAAATCTCCATCAGCATAAGCTGATATGCAGAACTCAAACCCTCCAAGCATAGGTACTGTGCCTCAGCAGAACCCTCCCCGCTGCTGGACTTACAGGTATTTAGAACGCTTTGGATCTGGCTATTGTCCCCACAAGGATCCTCAGCCAGGCTGGCTGGTTGAGTTCTCTGGCCAAAAATGAAATCCCTCTTCATGCCCCTCTTCACCTTCCAGCTCTTACTGAGGACATACCACCTTCTGAAACAACACCCACAATCCATAGGGAAACACACGTCATGTCCTTCTTGCAGGTAAATTATGTAAGGTGTGGATCGGGTAAAACTCACCCGGTGCACTCCCGAATTCAGCCCAAACAAACACTGGCAACAACTACCCCTTTATCTACACCAAGGAAAACCCCTGGACCTACAGACATTCATCTCCTAGGACAGAAAACCACAGAGTATGGGTCCATTCACACATACGTAGTGTATTGCGGCTCTGCAATACACCCGGCCGGCACCCCCATAGAAATGCCACGGACCGGAAGATGGGGGGCGCGCTCCGGAAATGCAAATGCGGAGAGCACATAGGTCCTCATCTTCGACTCAGTGAGGCATTGGCCCAGACTAGCGTGGTAACCACACGCAACAGTAACTTCATGTGATCATCCTGATTATCCACTCTGGGGCACGCAAGTACCATTGATATATTAATTTGGTGCAGTATGCTTGATGCACCAAACTCTCCTTAAGTGTGTGGGAACTTCTCTCACTAACACTGTTATGGAGGGGCTTGGTCTGGTCCACATGTTGGACTGGCTACAATGGTTTGTCGCCAAAATTGTCTGCTGCAAATAACAAATCCATTATTGTCATTAGTTATTGTCTGCTGTAAATCTATCGTTGTCATCAGTTGGAAAATTGATTTCCATCTATATTTTATGCCTATTGGGACACTGGATTAGGTGTCCCCTGATGAGCTCAGGTTATTGTTGTGGGCAAAATGCGTTGGAATTTAGGGGCCTAAAGCATGGTGCTGCCAATTGCAGCAAGCTTAGGCATCTATATCATTGTATTATAAACTGGCGAACAGTGTACTTGGCATCCGGCTTCCAGGTAAAATCATGAAAAGCCTGTAAAACAGCTGTGGTATCAAGCACGAAGCCAGGAATAGATTGGACCAAAGGTTGTAAGATACTATCAACCCAAACAGATAGTTTCTCAGTTTACAGATTCTCTGGCCATGTATTAAATTTAGCCAGAGAGTATGCCCTTAGCAAATCCTGGTCTGACTTGATTTTTTCTGCAAATACCAGCAGAAAGTTCCACAAATATAAAAATCCGTCCCGGTCTTTGCCACTAGCTACAGTCTGGAATATTCACGTATCTGCCAAATGGTTAGGAAGCATCTATCTGTTTTCAGTTATGATGAACAGTGGGTGGGCATTGCCAGTGCAGGTATTAAATGTATAGACAATATAGATATGATGTGACGCACTGGATCAGCCAAGATCAAATGAGGTGCTCTCAGTGAAATAGATTCACCCGATCTATTCAACAATATACTCTAGAAAACAAAGATACTGGGCACTCTCAGATTTTGCGACCAATATTGAATTTATTAATTAAATTACTGTATATACTCGAGTATAAGACGAGTTTTTGGGCACATATTTTTGTGCTCAAAAAGCTCATCTTCAAGCGGATCCGTTCCCATTGACTTACATTGTAAGTCTGGACGGATCCGCACGCCTCCGCACGGCCAGGCGGACACCCGAACGCTGCAAGCAGCGTTCGGGTGTCTGCCTGGCCGTGCGGAGCGGAGGCTGAACGCCGCCAGACTGATGCAGTCTGAGCGGATCCGCATCCATTCAGACTGCATCAGGGCTGGACGGAAGCGTTCTGCTCCGCTCGTGAGCTCCTTCAAACGGAGCTCACGAGCGGACAGCAGAACGCTAGTGTGAAAGTAGCCTTAAGCTCCCAGTGTAAATCTCACGAGACACGCAGGCCGCGAGATTTACACTGGGAGCAGACCGCGAGATTTACACCGGCAGTAAGTACCGGCCCCTGGACAGCCCCCCTCCCCCTGAACAAAAATAAATAAATAAACAACCTGATAAATATAAAAATAAAAAAAATGCCCAGTTGATGGGAGTCTCTCCCACTCATCCTCTGCAGCCTCTGTGGGTGGTCCAATGACTGTTTATCACCGCTCTTCTTTTCTCCTGCACGCCGGCCGTAACGCAGCGCATGCAGTAACACTGCGTGTATAGTATGAGCCCCAACACAGGCTGCTCTATGCAAACATAGTTGCTGCATTTCCCACCCTAGTCTTATACTCGAGTCAATAATTTTTCCCATTTTTTGGGGGTAAAATTAGGGGCCTCGGCTTATATTCGGGTCGGCTTATACTCGAGTATATACGGTATGTGCTAGACAAATGGTGAATACCACTATATATTAAAATCCAAACAATTTCAATCAATAAAATCCACTACTTAACACTCATAGAAAAATCATACACCATAAAAATATAATACTAAAACAATAAATATAGCTAGTTGGATTATTCGCAAAGATATTCCCAATAACTAGCAGCAATCAAGGGTGTAAATCCATTCATTCGAATCAGCGAGTGTGAAGTAAATTTTTTCGACACGAGTTAGAATTAAATTTTTCGACAAAAATTCAAATAAAACAGTTTGAATAAACAGAAATGTCTTTTCCACTAATTGATTTGTATTAAGGTGCTTGGGCAAAGTTCGTTACAGCGGCGTCCCGCTACATTGAATTCTTAGTGGCGTCCCACTGAAAAGAGTTAATGTGTATTGCCAACACACAATTGATAATGTATCAAACATACATTTTTCATTTATCGGGAAGTGGATTGTAGATTATGGTGAAGGCCAACAAATTTTTGAGTTGAACACTACGATACCAGGTGGTTTAAACGCAGAATTCAAACTCTTTGGTTTCCTCTATATGTCCTGGTGGGCGCCCCCTGCTGATGGTCAACTTAGCCGAGTGTTGTTATTCACCCAGCTGTTTTTTTCCCTTGGCAGGGGGCCTTCACCATACTCTACAATCCACTTCCCGATAAATGAAAAATGTATGTTTGATACATGAATAATGCGAACATTAGAAAATATGGAATATGCAGCATATTATAGTCCCATGTGATTCCTAACTACATTGGATTTAGCTATATTTTGTTCAGTTTTGATTTTAATAGAAAACGCATCACTAACGCATCAATACCGCATAGGGAGTATATGCGTTTTTTGAGCATAAGATAGCATTATTACCATTGTATAAGTGTATGGAAGGTTTTGCGTTTTGGATGTTGCTAGGATATGTTTAATCCAATAAAAGAAAAACTGTATGCTAATTAAGTTGAAGTGGAGTATATTTGATTGAGGCAGATTTTTATCTTATTTTTACTTTTACAAAAAACGCATCGTTACCGCATTAGAATCACATTGGGACTGGATGCATTTTTTAGACCAATTAATAGTAATATTATAGTTATGTAAATGGAAGTTCTTTTATTTACTATGTTGCTAGGATGTTTTTAACATAATAAAAAGTATGGATTATTTGCAAGCTGAGAGAGTGATACCAATCACCTGGAGATAATACTAGCAGCAATTTCGATTCAAATGAACCAATGCAGGAGGAGCTGAATTGGAATGGAGATGACATCATATCCCCTATAAAAGAGGGGTATTGCAGGGGGGAAAGCAACCACTGAGGAAGGGGTAACATAAGACCCCGAAACGCGTCTGGTTCCAACCCCCCCCCAAAGGATCCTACCACAATATATGGACTATTGATATAAGGAAAGTGCTTGGAAAGATATTGCCTGGTAAAGATATCGTCTGCATCCACAAGGCGTCTGGAAGCTTGAGAAAGATTGTGCACAGCTATTAAAACTCGTGCTAACAAGCGGCCGGCGTGGAAGAGACAGACAGAATTATTCGATATAACTCGCAGGACCACGGTCGAATATACACAAAGACCAGTGTCCAGAGTACCATACAGGCATCCAGCTGCTTCGAATAGTAAGACTGTTCCAATTTATTATCGATTGTGTGTTGGCAATACACATTAACTCTTTTCAGTGGGACGCCACTGAGAATTCAATGTAGCAGGACGCCGCTGTAACAAACTTTGCCCAAGCAACTTAATACAAATCAATTAGTGGAAAAGACATTTCTGTTTATTCAAACTGTTTTATTCAAATTTTTGTCGAAAAATTTAATTCGAACTCGTGTTGAAAAAATTTACTTCACAACTTTTTTCTAAAAAGCATTGTCTTCATATAGTAAAATTCGGATCGCTGATTCGAACCAATGGATTTACACCCTTGAATGCTGCTAGTTATTGGGAATATCTTTGCGAATAATCCAACTAGCTATATTTATTGTTTTAGTATTCTATTTTTATGGTGTATGATTTTACTATGAGTGTTAAGTAGTGGATTTTGTTGATTTTAAATTGTTTGGATTTTAATATATAGTGGTATTCACCATTTATCTAGCACATAATTTAGTTAATAAATTCAATATTGGTTGCAAAATCTGAGAGTGCCCAGTATCTTTGTTTTCTAGAGTATATTGTTGAATATACTATTATATTACTAGGTATTAAATGTGTAGCTCGTCGAGCACCTACTGTACTTTGGCACAGAAAGTGAGTCCTTCCCTGTTCTCTGAACCGGTTCAACCCACTTGGTTAAGACATAGGGGCAATTTTAAATGTGGCCATCGGGGGTGCACTTGTAAAGTAATCCAAATTGGGTGTCACATTTTCTCCATTGCTAATCAACAATCCTTCGAATTAAAACAATACATTAATTGTAATACTAATTTTGTGGTCTACTGTATCGCATGCTCCCTGCGCCACCTCCAATATGTGGGTTGTACCACTAACAGCCTCAAGGTCAGAATCTGCAGATACATCTCGGATATTCCGCATGCCAGAGCAAGAAACGTGTCTGCGGTCAGTTCACATTACGCTGCTGTTCATAGGGGAGATTTTTCGTATGGGTTCATGCATTCCCAAAGGATTAAATCGCAGACATGACTTGATTCTTCACTATTGACTCTTTGTGTAATGTTGTTTTTAAGGTTGCTTTTTATTGCAACATTGAAACATATGGTCACAGAGTACCCCCTGTTATAAAACGTAGCCTTTAATGATATGCATATAAAATAACAAAACCCCACAAAAAACACAAAAGAAAAAAGAAAAAAAAAATGACAAAGCATAAGTGGATAAGCATTGGGTATACTGCAGAGAGGATGTTCCTGGTTCTCTCCAAGTGGCTGGAGGAGACAGTTTTCAGGGCAGGGTGGTCGCATTTGATTTGGGCCAGTCCCTGATGCTGACCCTTTTCTTAGTGGTCCCTGCCTAAAAAAACTGAATAGCCGCCCCGATAGGGGCGATCCCGTGTTCAGGAACCTCCTAAATGCCCTAGATTGATCCTGTGGATAGATGACATAGGCAGAGCCATATGGGGTGCCTAGTATAGAATAATTATGGCCTAATCTAGGTACACCAAAATAATAAATGCTCGGTACACATAGTTATGGTAAAATAAATACTGAGTATACAGTATAGATTATAGATGAATGCTTAATACACAATGTCGTTTTTCTAGATACACGAAAGTAATGCTCAATATACAGTCAGGTCCATAAATATTGGGACATCAACACAATTCTAACATTTTTGGCTCTACACACCACCACAATAGATTTGAAATGTAACAAACAAGATGTGCTTTAACTGCAGACTGTCAGCTTTAATTTGAGGGTATTTACATCCAAATCAGGTGACTGGTGTAGGAATTACAACCGTTTTACATATGTGCCTCCCACTTGTTAAGGAACCAAAAGTAATGGGACAGAATAATAATCATAAATCAAACTTTCACTTTTTAATACTTGGTTGCAAACCCTTAGCAGTCAATTACAGCCTGAAGTCTGGAACGCATAGACATCACCAGACGCTGGGTTTCATCCCTGGTGATGCTCTGCCAGGCCTCTACTGCAACTGTATTCAGTTCCTGCTTGTTCTTGGGGCATTTTCCCTTCAGTTTTGTCTTCAGCAAGTGAAATCCATGCTTATTCGGATTCAGGTCAGGTGATTGACTTGGCCATTGAATAACATTCCACTTTTTTTCCCTTAAAAAACTCTTTCGTTGCTTTTGCAGTATGCTTTGGGTTATAGTCCATCTGTACTCTGAAGCGCCGTTCAATGAGTTCTGAAGCATTTGGCTGAATATAAGCAGATAATATTGCCCGAAACACTTCAGAATTCATCCTGCTGCTTTTGTCACATCATCAATAAATACAAGAGAACCAGTTCCATTGGCAGCCATGCATGCCCATGCCATGACACTACCACCACCATGCTTCACTGATAAGGCAGTATGCTTAGGATCATGAGCAGTTCCTTTCCTTCTCCATAGTCTTCTCTTCCCATTACTCTGGTACCAGTTGATCTTGGTCTTATCTGTCCATAGGATGTTGTTTCAGAACTGTGAAGGCTTTTTTAGATGTCGTTTGGCAAACTCTAATCTGGCCTTCCTGTTTTTGAGGCTCACCAATAGTTTACATCTTGTGGTGAACCCTCTGTATTCACTCTGGTGAAGTCTTCTCTTGATTGTTGACTTTGACACACATACACTTACCTCCTGGAGAGTGTTCTTGATCTGGCCAACTGTTGTGAAGGGTGTTTTCTTCACCAGGGAAAGAAATCTTCGGTCATCCACCACAGTTGTTTTCCGTGGTCTTCCGGGTCTTTTGGTGTTGCTGAGCTCACCGATGCGCTTCTTCTTTTTAAGAATGTTCCAAACAGTTGTTTTGGCCACGCCTAATGTTTTTGCTATCTCTCTGATGAGTTTGTTTTGTTTTTCAGCTTAATGATGGCTTGTTTCACTGATTTTGACAGCTGTTTGCATCTCATCTTGAGAGTTGACAGCAACAGATTCTAAATAGCACACTTGAAATGAACTCTGGACCTTTTATCTGCTCACTGTAATTGGGATAATGAGGGAATAACACACACCTGGCCATGGAACAGCTGAGAAGCCAATTGTCCCATTACTTTGGTTCCTTAACAAGTGGGAGGCACATATGCAAACTGTTGTAATTCCTACACCGTTAACCTGATTTGGATGTAAATACCCTCAAATTAAAGATGACAGTCTACAGTTAAAGCACATCTTGTTTGTTTAATTTCAAATTCATTGTGGTGGTGTATAGAGCCAATAATGTTAGAATTGTGTCGATGTCCCAATATTTATGGACCTGACTGTATACGGTTATCTTTATAGATATCAAAATAACTGCTGAGTACATTCATTAGTACGATAGAAAATACAACTCTCTATCTAGATGCCAGATACACTGTTCGCCGTTTTTTTTTAGATGCAATAATATAGGTGCCTAAGCTTGTTGCAATGTCACGGATGATGTTGCAGAAATCTGGAACTTATAAATAAACATCCAACTGGCTTGATCCCAAATTAAGGAGCATATAGGTGAGCCCTATAAAACCCCTAGAGCTCTCCCTGACTGCTATGCCCATGCAAGGGTCTCTATACTAGACGTTTGCATGCCCACGTACCTAATACTGTGTGACACCTGAAAACCCTATAATAGTGAGGGGACACGACCACTGGCTCCCTGCACTTAATACGGACGGAGTAGGGTCACCTTAATACGGACGGAGTCAGGGTCACCTAGAATCAAAGCTTGCTGCTTTTTCAAGACTGCTAATCTAGTGCTGGTCTAATCAAGTGCTGATCTGCAAGTGCATTGGAGATATTCAGGAGATACTCAGGAGGTAATCTGGAGGTGGATACATTCTAAACAAGTAAGATTTGTTTGTTTTTTCCCTCTTTGCAATGGCAGACCTGGTTCTGTGCAGGAATTGTTGTGCTTTTATTTCAGGTTCCACTCTTCAGAGGTTTGGATACTGTCTGATCTGTAGACAGCTCTCCATAATGCAACAGGAAATTACCTTTTTGAAATATGAGATTTGTAAATTAACCATTAAGCAAACGCAGACTGAGAACATTGCAATGCCACTGCCACAGAGGCCCCCTAGAAATGGAAGATGGGTTACTGTAGGTTCTGGTAGACTGAGAGTTGTGGATAGAAGACATGTCCCACAGTCTGTGGCTCTCCATAATTCATTTGCAGCACTTTCAGAGTGCAAGAGCAACATGGCGGATGGCTCAAGCACAGTGGGTGAGAAACAATCATCTCCCATGCCTAAAGTATGCAAGACTGCAGCCAAAGACAAAAAGGAGAAGGTGAGGACTGATAGTAAGCAACTGTTGGTGGGCGATTCCATCATAAGAGGTGTGAAGTTTGAGGAGAATGGTGTTGTAAGATGTCTCCCTGGTGCTACCGCTAGCAGGGATAGACGACTGATCCTTAATATTGTTAGGCAAGCAAAACAGGAAAGGGAAGTGGATGTTATTATCCATCTGGGGACAAACGATCTGGCTTGCAATGAGGTTTCAAAGGTGAAATAATCTTTTCACACACTTGGAAAGGATATACGGGAGGTTGCATCAACTGTTTCATTCTCTGCAGTTTTGCCTGTGCATAACCTTCAGCATGACAGGAAGATGCGCATTAAGGGATTCAATGTATGGCTTGGTGAATGGTGTCGGAACCAAGGGTTTGGCTTTGTGTCTCATGTTAGCTCTTGTTGGAATGGAAAAGAACTGTACAAGAAAGATGGTTTGCATCTTTGTCTCAAAGGAACGAATGTCCTCGGTGAACAGTTCCAAGCATTTGCTAAGGAGCATTTAAACTAGGAAAGGGGGGCAAAAGAGTGATAATCCAGCAGTCCGACTGCCCCCCAGAACAATGCCAGAAAATGCCAGTAGCACAAAGTTTAAGAAATGACAAGCTCAGATTCTTATCTACAAATGCTCGCAGTTTAGGGAATAAGATCAATGAACTTGAGGCTATAATGGCATCTGAGAATATAGATGTAGTGGCTGTTACTGAGACATGGTTCAAGGGGAGTAATGACTGGGATATATCAATACAAGGGTTCTCTCTATACAGGAAAGACAGAGAAGGCAAGAAGGGGGGAGGGGTGGCCCTGTATGTGAAAGACAGCATAAAATCTAATTTGATACAAGTTAGCGAGAACAATTTAGAGTCAGTTTGGGTTACCTTGCAGCTTGATAATCATAAGGTAACTCATGTAGGTGTGATATATAGACCACCTAGCCAAGTCAAAGAATTAGATGATCTACTAGTTGAGGAAATAGCTAAAATGACATTGAAGGGGGAAGTTATCATTATGGGAGACTTCAATCTTCCTGATGTAAACTGGAAAACCAAAATAGCTAGTTCTGCCAGGAGTACAGATAGTCTAAATTCCCTAATGGGATTATCTCTACAACAAGTAGTTGAGGAGCCAACCCGGAAGGAGGCCATTTTAGATTTAGTATTCACAAATGGGAATTTGGTATATGATATTACTGTAGGGGAAAGCTTGGGATCTAGTGATCACCAGTCACTGTGGTTTACTATAAGTACAGTGACTGAGTCACACCACACAAAAACAAAAAAGTTTTAGATTTTAGAAAAACGGACTTTTCTAAAATTAGATTAGTGGTATACGAGTCCCTATCAGATTGGAACAGTTTCATTAGAGTCCAGGAGAAATGGGACTACTTAACCCCTTAAGGACCAGGCTCATTTTCACCTTAAGGACCAGGCCATTTTTTGCAAATCTGACCAGTGTCACTTTAAGTGCTGATAACTTTAAAACACTGACTTATCCAGGCCATTCTGAGATTGTTTTTTCGTCACATATTGTACTTCATGACACTGGTGAAATAAAGAAAATTTTTTTTATTTTTTTGCATAATAAAATACCCAATTTACCAAAAATTTTGAAAAATTAGCAAATTTCAAAGTTTCAGTTTCTCTACTTCTGTAATACATAGTAATACCCCCAAAAATTGCGATGACTTAACATTCCCCATATGTCTACTTCATATTTGAATTATTTTGGGAATGATATTTTATTTTTGGGGGATGTTACAAGGCTTAGAAGTTTAGAAGCAAATCTTGAAATTTTTCTGAAATTTACAAAAACCCAATTTTTAGGGACCACTACAGCTGAAGTCACTTTGCTAGGCTTACATAATAGAAACCGCCCAAAAATGACCCCATTCTATAAACTACACCCCTCAAGGTATTCAAAACTGAATTTACAAACTTCGTCAACCCTTTAGGTGTTGCACAAGAGTTATTGGCAAATGGGGCTGAAATTTGAGAATTAAATTTTTTTGCCTAATTTTCCATTTTAACCCATTTTTTCCACTAACAAAGCAAGGGTTAACAGCCAAACAAGACTGTATCTTTATTGCCCTGACTCTGCTGTTTACAGAAACACCCCATATGTGGCCGTAAACTATTGTACGGCCACACAGCGGGGCGTAGAGTGAAAGGTGCGCCATATGGTTTTTGGAAGCCAGATTTTGCTGGACAGTTTTTTTGACACCATGTCCCATTTGAAGCCCCCTGATGCACCCCTAGAGTATAAACTCCATTAAAGTGACCCCATCTAAGAAACTACACCCCTCAAGGTATTCAAAACTGATTTTTACAAACTTTGTTAACCCTTTAGGTGTTACACAAGATTTAATGGAAAATAGAGATACAATTTCAAAATTTCACTTTTTTGGCAGATTTTCCATTTTAATATTTTTTTTCCAGTTACAAAGCAAGGGTTAACAGCCAAACAAAACTCATTATTTATGGCCCTGATTCTGTAGTTTACAGAAACACCCCATATGTGGTCGTAAACTGCTGTGCGGGCACACGGCAGGGAGCAGAAGGAAAGGAATGCCATACGGTTTTTGGAAGGCAGATTTTGCTGGACTGTTTTTTTTGACACCATGTCCCATTTGAAGCCCCCCTGATGCACCCCTAGAGTAGAAACTCCAAAAAAGTGACCCCATTTTAGAAAGTACGGAATAGGGTGGCAGTATTGTTGGTACTAGTTTAGGGGACATATGATTTTTGGTTGCTCTATATTACACTTTTTGTGTGGCAAGGTAACAAGAAATAGCTTTTTTGGCACGTTTTTTTTGTTATTTACAACATTCATCTGACGGGTTAGATCATGTGGTAATTTTATAGAGCAGGTTGTCACGGACGCGGCGATATCTAATATGTATACAATTTTTTTTATTTATGTAAGTTTTATACAATAACATATAATATAATAACAAAAAATTGTTTAGTGTCTCCATAGTCTAAGAGCCATAGTTTTTTCAGTTTTTGGGCGATTATCTTGAGTAGGGTCTAATTTTTTGCGGGATGAGATGACGGTTTGATTGGCACTATTTTGGGGTGCATATGACTTTTTGATCGCTTGCTATTACACTTTTTGTGACGTAAGATGGCAAAAAATAGCTTTTTTTTTACACCGTTTTTTTTTTTTTTACGGTGGTCACCTGAGGGGTTAGGTCATGTGATATTTTTATAGAGCCGGTCGATACGGACGCGGCGATACCTAATATGTATACTTTTTATTTATGTAAGTTTGAAACAAAAAAAATCATGTTATAGTGTTTCCATAGTCTAAGAGCCATAGTTTTTTCAGTTTTTGGGCGATTATCTTGAATAGGGTCTCATTTTTTGCGGGATGAGATGACTGTTTGATTGGTACTATTTTGGCGTACATGCGACTTTTTTGATCACTTTTATTACCTTTTTTGGGAAGTAAGGTGGGCAAATTTCAATTTTCTCTTTTTCTTTTTTTTTTTTTTATGGCGTTCACCGTGCGGGGAAAGTAACATCACCGTTTTATAGATCAGGTCGTTACGGACGCGGCGATACCTAATATGTGTAGTGTATTTTATTTTTTTAATTTTTATTCAGTGATAAATGTTTTTTTTTATCTTAACTTTTTTCACTTTTTTTTACCCAGACCTACTTGGTTCTTGAAGATCCAGTGGGTCAGATGTCTGTATAATACAGTACAGAACCTATATAGGGTTCTGTACTGTATTTTACTTACACTGAACAGATCTATGCTTTTAGCATAGATCTGTTCAGCACCATGGACAGCAAGACGCCTGAGCAAGCGTCCTGTTGCCATGGGAACCTTCCCCGTCTGCCACAACTTCGCAGACGGGGAAGGGTGAGGACGGGGCTTCGGGGGGCTCTCTCCCTCTCCATTGAGGGGGCTGCAAAGGCACAGCAGCCCCCCGATCGGAGAGGGAGGAAGCTCCCTGCGCTGTTAACCTTTTCCATACAGCGGTCCGTACGGACCGCTGTATGGAAAGGGTTAAACGGCTGACATCGCATCAACGATGTCAGCCGTTTATACCAGGGTGCCAGCAATGTGCTGGCACCCTGGTATAACCCACTAGACGCCAACGATTATTCAACGGGAGGCGGGCGGGGGATCGCGTGCCGCAACGCCCCCACCGCCTGCGACACCCCCCCCTGCACCACCCGCTGCCATCAAATCGTGCAGGGGTGCAAAATCTTGATTTTAGGCACTCTGAAGTTTCTGATCCCCGCGGTCAGGGACCGCGGGGATCAGAAACTGAAAAAAGTGCAGCAAACCGCAGGTCTGAATTGACCTGCGGTTTGCTGCGATCGCCGACACGGAGGGTCACATGACCCCCCCTGGCGTTTTGACAGTATGCCGGCTGAATGATTTCAGCCGGCATCCTGTTCAGATTAACCCCTGGGGCGCCGGAATGCCGATTTAAAGATAGGACGTACCAGTACGTCCTTGGTCCTTAAGGACTCGGGAAATAGGGCGTACCGGTACGTCCTATGTCCTTAAGGGGTTAAAAGAGGCACTATTGAAGGCAACAGAAAATTGCATTAGGCTTGTCAGTAAAAGCAAAAAAAGGAAAAGACCAATGTGGTACTCAGCAGAAGTGGCCAAAATCATTAAAAACAAAAAGATAGCATTTAGGAATTATAAAAAAAAAAAAAAAAAAAAAAACGAGGATGACAAGCTAATTTACAAGATTAGGCAGAGAGAGGCCAAACAAGTTATAAGAGCTTCTAAAGCACAGGCAGAAGAGAAATTAGCTCAGTCAGGGAAAAAAGGCGATAAGGCATTCTTCAGATACATAAATGAGAAAAGGAAACTAAAACAAGGAATTACAAAATTAAAAACAAGAGGAGGAAGGTATATAGAAGAAGATAAAGAACTAGCTGACTGCCTCAATGAATACTTCTGTTCAGTCTTTACGAAGGAAAAGGACCTCAGTTAGGAAAGAAGACTAATGAATCTTTTGATGCATGTGTCTTTACAAAGAAAGAGGTTCTAAGTCAGCTGTCTAAAATCAATACAAATAAGTCACAGGGGCCTGATGGGATACACCCAAAGCTATTAAAAGAGCTCAGCGGTGAACTAGTAAAACCATTAACAGATTTATTTAACTAATCACTGGCAACAGGAGTCGTCCCAGAAGATTGGAAATTAGCAAATGTTGTGCCCATTCACAAGAAAGGTAGTAGGGAGGAATCGGGCAACTATAGGCCAGTAAGCCTGACATCAATAGTGGGGAAATTAATGGAAACCATACTTAAGGAGAGGATTGTCGAACATCTAAAATCCCATGGATTGAAAGATGAAAAACAGCATGGGTTTACTTCAGGGAGATCATGTCAAACTAATCTTATAGATTTTTTTGATTGGGTGACTAAAACAATAGATGGCGGAGGTGCAGTAGACATCGCTTATCTAGACTTCAGTAAGGCTTTCGATACTGTCCCACACAGAAGGCTTATCAATAAATTGCAGTCTTTGGGCTTGGACTCCCATATTGTTGAATGGATTAGGCAGTGGCTGAGGGACAGGCAACAGAGGGTTGTAGTTAATGGAGTATATTCAGACCAAGGTCTTGTTACCAGTGGGGTACCTCAGGGATCTGTTCTGGGACCCATATTGTTTAATATCTTTATCAGCGAAATTGCAGAAGGCCTCGATGGTAAGGTGTGTCTTTTTGCTGATGACACAAAGATTTGTAACAGGGTTGATGTTCCTGGAGGGATACACCAAATGGAAAAGGATTTAGGAAAACTAGAGGAATGGTCAAAAATCTGGCAACTAAAATTTAATGTGGATAAGTGCAAAATAATGCACCTGGGGCGTAAAAACCCAAGAGCAGAATATAAAATCTGTGATACAGTCCTAACCTCAATATCTGAGGAAAGGGATTTAGGGGTCATTATTTCAGAAGACTTAAAGGTAGGCAGACAATGTCATAGAGCAGCAGGAAATGCTAGCAGAATGCTTGGGTGTATAGCAAGAGGAATTGCCAGTAGATAGAGGGAGGTGCTCATGCCGCTCTACAGAGCACTAGTGAGACCTCATTTGGAGTATTGTGCTCAGTACTGGAGACCATATCTCCAGAAGGATATTGATACTTTGGAGAGAGTTCAGAGAAGAGCTACTAAACTGGTACATGGATTGCAGGATAAAACTTACCAGGAAAGATTAAAGGACCTTAACATGTATAGCTTGGAAGAAAGACGAGACAGAGGAGATATGATAGAAACTTTTAAATACATAAAGGGAATCAACAAGGTAAAAGAGGAGAGAATATTTAAAAGAAGAAAAACTGCTACAAGAGGACATAGTTTTAAATTAGCGGGGCAAAGGTTTAAAAGTAATATCAGGAAGTATTACTTTACTGAGAGAGTAGTGGATGCATGGAATAGCCTTCCTGCAGAAGTGGTAGCTGCAAATACAGTGAAGGAGTTTAAGCATGCATGGGATAGGCATAAGGCCATCCTTCATATAAGATAGGGCCAGGGGCTATCCATAGTACTTAGTATATTGGGCAGACTAGATGGGCCAAATGGTTCTCATCTGCCGACACATTCTATGTTTCTAAGCCAGCAAGGAAACAAATAAAGGAAAAAAACTTATCTGAGGAAACAACAGCAGCAGCCTCCAGCAGTGAACACCTCATCCAGGAAGTAGTATAAACCGCAAAGTGAGGCAGTATGGGAGGGAATATAAAGGGAGACAATTAGTCTAAATAGGTGACACCTGGGAGAAGGAAAGGAGATGACAAAGTGAAACCAAAACAAAGAACGTCATGCAAGAGGTAGAGAAGAACGTCTGCCAGACCTTCTCACAGAACTGGCGGTGACATGCAATTGGTAACAACACGCTTTTAGGCACCTAGAGTTGTCATTCACAGCAGACTATCATTAATGACACTAGTGAATTCGTCATTCACAACAGATAATTCTTATAATAGATCATTGTGTCTAGTCCGACCTATGGACCAGAACCAACCCCTCCACAGCAATTTAGTGGAAGTGATTCCCATACAATTAGGTAAGATATGGTGCATTGAAGATACTGCACCAATTTTGATATATCAATGGTACTTGCGTGCCCGGGAATGAATAGTCAGAGTGAGCACATAGAATAGCTGATGTATTCGGTAAACACACCAGTCCGGCTGCACCACTGATAGTCTGTAGGAGGAAGAAACAGAGGAAGATGTAACTAACGCAATAGCCTTACTGCTGACCTTAGTGTCCAATGATCTGAGTGGCCTATGCTCCTGCGGACTCTCCTGCGCCAACGCCTCAATAGATAAAATGCGAGATCGCTGGTGACTGCTCATAATGCGATTTAAATAGCCCGCTTAGTGATAGTGATGCGGTGGGAAGGCCCTTCTTGTCGCGCTGTAAAGTGTCGGACGCCGCATTTGTAAGTTGAATGGGAATAGGCGTGTTCTGGTGACGTGATACGCATCACACCAATGCGTCGCTAGTCACCTGACGACACCACGCCCCCTAGGTCACATGGTCCCACCGCGGCATCGCTGGACGTGTCTCCGCCGGCTTCGGTCATGCGATTCAGCTATGTGAACTCACCGCCGACCAATACATCATCCATAGAAGGTAGATGTTAGGAACACTAGTGGGCGTAAGAACATTTAAATATATATCAAACCCCCATAATAAGAACCTATAGGGGTAATACCATATAGATCCATAGTCATAATGATAAGAAAAAAGGGAATCTGCAGACGGGAGGGGTATGGGTACTAGGTCCACGTCTGACTAGGCACATTCATGTTGTGTATCTTATTATTGTGCCGGGTAGATGTGGGCAATAATGAAAAGAGAGAGTGAAAAGTACAGTGTTGGAGATGGCCACAGTACCTCCCCTACTCACGTGCAACACCATAATCCGGTATTCACTATCTCATTGCTAAAATGGCCGGCTATAGAAAGCATGAGAAATCAAATGTTCTCATTCAGTCCTATTGGCGACATGGTATTTAACATAAAGATCCATTTGGATTCTTTCTGCTTTAGGATCGTATCAATATCTCCTCCCCTGATAGAGTGTTTGATTGTTTCTATCATTGAGAAGCGTAGTGTATTAGGGTTAGCTCCATGCAGGAGCACCACATGTCTAGACAGTGGTTTGCCACGTTTATGATGAACGTCACCTACGTACTACAGTATGCTCTTCTTGAAGGCCCTACAAGTTTTACCAACATATTTCATGCCGCACCCACATGTGCCAAGTATACAAGGCCTTCAGTGTTGCAATTCGCAAATGTGCGGGCTGTGTATGTGCATTCATGATTACTATTAGATAAAGTGTTCCCCACTTCCACGAATGAGCAGGCTTTGCATCTGCCACATTTGTAGGTACCACACCTCCTATCCATCAGCCAGGTATCGGGTGCAGGGGGTGCCTCAAAGTGGCTATGTACCAATTGGTCTCCAATACTTCGTCCTCGTCTGAATGTAATAGATAAACATTCAAACATAAGAACATGAAGTATTTTATCTTGTATAAAGGTATGGCTAAGGTTGATTGTGGTCACCTGATTTTTTGACCCCGAACCCCATTGAAGTCAATAGGGACCCAAACTTTTGAGCACTAAAATGGCTGTAAAAATGTCATGGAAAGGGCTAGAGGGCTGCAAATGGCATCAAAATGTGGTTAAGAGCATGGCAAGTGCTCTTCAAACAAATGTGAATAGGGAAATTATTTTAAATATCATAAAAATACCAAAAAATAGAAAATGATAATCTTGATCTAGGAGGACGAGGTCCATATTGAGTAGGAGGTTGAGGAGGCGGTGGATGTAGAAGCAGCGGTGGAGGAGGAGGTAGCCTACACTGCTTTTTGGTTTTAAATTTATTTTTTTAAATTAGGGTACACCCCAAAAGCTCAGGCCATGTGCCCAATTTGGAGACCCAGAAGTTGCAGGGGCTGACCCCTGACAGTTAGTTCGTGTAGGCGTGTGCACACTTACTGCCCCATGTCCCTGTGATGTTCACGATCCAATCTGCTCTATCAACTTTCGATGTTCTTTTAGGTGCTTACCATGGTGATCACGGGTGGCGGGGAATCAGGGTTCCAGACCGGAGAGGGAGCCTGAGAAAAGGATACCACATGCAAGGGAGGTCAATGGATGAAATTAAATGTAATCGAGCGGAAATGTGGGACAAAGTATTAAAGCATAAGCTTGCCGGTAATCCCATGTCCGTGCAAGTATGCAAAAGGGGTGACCCTGCAGCGCCTGAAGACGCTGGATGGTAACTATGCTCCCATGGGGGGGAACCTCTAGCTCCCGTTGGCCCATCCTCTCCCTAGGTCCTTTCCTGCCCCTTGGTCTCAGCCTGCACCTTTCCTAGCCATCTCCTCCCACCCCTTCTTTCTTCAGGCCTTTGATCACATCACCTTCCTCAGCTCCCTTTCTAATTTATTCCCCAGCTTTGCCAGGACTAAGCCTCCCCCTTTCTTTGTCTGTCCCTGAAACCCAGGACCCACTTTTTCTCCACTTTCCAGGGAGGCTGCCCAGCTAGTCACTTTCTTCTGGAGGTCCCGCGGTTTCCTACCCGCAGATGGTGCCACTTTCCTGTCTGGCGTTCTAATTCGAGGCCCCAGATTTCTCCATGACTAGGCCGCATCCCGTCTCCGCCTCCCTTTTCTTCTTAGCACCTCCATTTCTTGGGAGGGGGTCTTCCTCCCTCCCAATCACCTTCAAGCACAAGATTTGTATCAGTGAGTGGAGTTTTTTTTTGCCTTTTCAAGCCTCCATTTTCTCTGCAATTCTGGCATTTACTTGGCCTGGTCCAGCACCTCTCCTTGACAGCTCCATCTCTCCTGCAGCACCTCTTTGTTTCAAGTTTGCCTTTGTGGTAACTGGTTTAGCTAACCATCCTGCTTTTGCTGCAGCCTTGGTTGCTAAAGTCTATGAACTTTGGGCCAAACAGCTTGTTTGGTCCTTGCCCACTGATTCTGACCAAGCAGACCCTCCCTGTTTTTGCTTCTCGGTATCTATGTGATCTTTCCTTGGAGTTCACTCACCGAACAGCAGTCAATTCTGTAGCAGTCTACCAGATGGTGATACGGGGCAGCAGAAGCAGTATCTAAAACAGTGCTCATAGCTCTCCCATTCCTGGGTGAAAAGATTTTTGGCAAGCACCTGTAAGAACTTTATCTCTGAAGCCACAAGCAACAAGAGTTCCCTCTTACCTTAGAACTGTCCCTGCACCTCCTCGGCAGCACTTTCCCAATGATTTAGCTCCTTTTGGGACTCTTCTTTTCATCAGGACAAAAAGGCTTCCCAGTCCTCCATCAATGCCAAGCACTCCTGGCACAACCACACTAAGCCTTCCAAGCCCCTGCTTGCGAAACCCTATTTAATATGAAGGCCTTCCCCTACTTGAGTCCTTCCCTCAGGTGGGGGAGGGTCTTCAGAAGACCTGGGTCACAAGTGTTGACGACGCTTGGGGCTTATAAGTGGTATTCTCCAGATACAAAATTGAATTCTCATCCCTCTCTGAAACAAGCTCTTTCCGTCGTCACTTCAGTCCAAGTCTCAGGAGGCTGCCTTTTTTCAGGCTATTCATTCCCTTCATGTTCCAGCCTCAGAACACTTTCAAGGGTTTTACTCAAACCTCTTCACATTGTCAAACAAGGACGACTCTCTACGTCCCATCCTGGATCTAAAGACCCTCATTCAATTTGTCCAGGTCTGCTGCTTTTGTACAGAATCTATTGCAAGCTTAAACCTGCTGAAGGGGAAATGAGTATCCCTGAAATGCGTTTATTTTATGCTAATGTATCTTGAACTATCCTTCATCCCTCTGATGCCGTTCTTTTTGCACCAAAACCACATTGCTTCCTTTGATAGATTGTTGTAGAGGCCCAAAGGTAGTCTATCTGCGGCAGCATATCTGGCACATCAGATTTCAGTCTCTACAATAGAGTTGTGCCTATCCTTAGCACAACTTCTGAAAGTGAGCCTTCATTTTAGAGATGTAAATGATAAAGGTAAGAAAAGTCGACAGGCACTCTATATCTGGTTTTAGAGGATATTTATTGATTGATATTGTACAAGGTTTTTATTAAAAATATTGCTATTTAATTTTAAAAAAATTGAAATATTAAAATGTTGAAATCCCTTATTTGTTATGGTGGGGGAAGGGTGGTGTGGTCTGGGTACCAAGGTGTTTTATTACCCCTAAACTTACAGAATATCTATAATTCCCTGATGACTCCATGGAACAAAAAATAATAATTTCCAAGTCATATACAACACAATGAAACTCAATCAACCGAGAAAACAACTGAGAACTTCCTAATTACGAAAAACTCTATTATGAAAACCCCCAAGCCTCCTTACCTCAGAAAACCAATATGAACTACAAACAACACTAATGAACAAATAAATAACAAAACGCACATACCCCCCCCAAAAAACGCACCGAAACCGCATATGCGTTTTTTGTGTGAAATAAACACCATACTATACCAATATAGTAGGAAACAGACCCAAAAGAAATGAAAAAAGAGAAAAACATCCAGATCCAGCCAAACAAGGATACACATGGATAACATAAAGCAAAAACATACACGGAACACAAGAAATAAAGACTTTAGACCAAAAATAACCTCACTATCCATGATAACTATCAATATCTTGAATTCCAACACCCCAGGAAACAAACAAAAATACTGGATGTACAAAAAAAGTCAAAAAAAAAAATACAATCTGACTAAAAACGCATATACCCCCAGAAAAACGCGTCAAAAACGCACCTGCGTTTTTTATGCCATTCAGTTCACAAACATATAAATATCCTATCTCTGGCAACAAAACGAGGAAAAAAACTAAACACAATACCTTAAAAAGAGAATATAGATAAAGGAATACCAGTAAATAAGATCGAAACACATCTACAATTAAACACAAAGAAAAAAATTACAATTAAATTAATTAAACTTCCTTCCCTAAAAACATGATAATTGGGAATCCAGCGAAAGAAAGCGTGGAACACATAGTGCGCATCAGCTAGAGCTCTATCGAACAGGTACCTAACTCAGACCAAAGGGTGAGTACAATTACTGTGTGGGACTCCACCAGCAACCAACTGTAAGCAAATATGACATTACCAACTCTTGGCTTAAACTAAAGACAAGTTCCACCTATATTATCGCATGTGGATATACATGTAGAGACTATTTCTCAGCTATCCTATTTTTATTCTTATTTTTCTTTTATTTTTTATATCCATTAAGATATATATATATATATATATATATATATATATATATATATATACACACACACACACCTGCATTTTATCCTAAACTTTTTGACATATCTTGGAGACATTTTTTGAACATCATCGGATCCTTTATATTTTCATATCGAATATCAACTTCTTTCACTCTCGATCATATTTTGAACTTTTATATGAACTTTTTTATAAAAATTCTTTATAATCATTTTCTATTTCACTATTTGAATTCAATTTTTTGTTCCACCATTTAGTCCCCCTCCACCTAGGTGTCCACATCAACCCCTCCCCCATCGGGATATTTTTCAGGTTACACCTTGGTACCCAGACCACACCACCCTTCCCCCACCATAACAAATAAGGGATTTCAACATTTTAATATTTCAATTTTTTTTAAAATTAAATAGCAATATTTTTAATAAAAACCTTGTACAATATCAATCAATAAATATCCTCTAAAACCAGATATAGAGTGCCTGTCGACTTTTCTTACCTTTATCATTTACATACTTACCAGTGGGCAGGTGAACCACCTCTGACAAGAGCACCATTCCAAGGGAATAATTTGGGAGAGCCACTATTACTCTAGTATAAACCACTTCATTTTAGAGATCTCTGCCCTCGGCTGATTGCCCAGGACGTATTTACCCTATGTTGCTCTTTTTTCTGTTTCTACAGCAATTCCATGCCTCTTATTTGAAGATAGGACAGACACCTTGACTTCACAGCCCAAAATGAGCAGGAATTTAAATGAATGAAAATAAATGAACTATCTTTTCCAACAGAGCTATATATCAATTTGCTCAGCTCCCCTACTACATCACCTGCTGCCTTTAGCTCAGATGTTCATCGTGACAGGTTCCCTTTTAACCACTTCAACCCCCTAGCTGAATCCCCCTTAATGACCAGGCCACTTTTTACACTTCTTCACTACACTACTTTCACCGTTTATTGCTCGGTCATGCAACTTACCACCCAAATGAATTTTACCTCCTTTTCTTCTCACTAATAGAGCTTTCATTTGGTGGTATTTCATTGCTGCTGACATTTTTAAATTTTTTTTTTATTAATCAAAATTTAATGATTTTTTTTTGCAAAAAAATGACATTTTTCATTTTCAGTTGTAAAATTTTGCCAATAAAATGACATCCATATATAAATTTTTCGCTAAATTTATTGTTCTACATGTCTTTGATAAAGACTGTTTGGGTAAAAAAAAAAAATAATGGTTTGGGTAAAAGTTATAGCGTTTACAAACTATGGTACAAAAATGTGAATTTCCGCTTTTTGAAGCAGCTCTGACTTTCTGAGCACCTGTCATGTTACCTGAGGTTCTACAATGTCCAGACAGTGCAAACACCCCACAAATGACCCCATTTCAGAAAGTAGACACCCTAAGGTATTCACTGATGGGCATAGTGAGTTCATAGAACTTTTTATTTTTTTGTCACAAGTTAGCGGAAAATGATGATTATTTTTTTTTTTTTCTTACAAAGTCTCATATTCCACTAACTTGTGACAAAAAATAAAAAAACTTCCATGAACTCACTATGCCCATCACAAAATACCTTGGGGTGTCTTCTTTCCAAAATGGGGTCACTTGTGGGGTAGTTATACTGCCCTGGCATTTTAGGAGCCCAGATGCGTGAGAAGAAGTTTGAAATCAAAATCTGTAAAAAATGACGGGTGAAATCCTAAAGGTGCTCTTTGGAATGTGTGCCCCTTTGCCCACCTAGGCTGCAAAAAAGTGTCACACATCTGGTATCGCCGTACTAAGGAGAAGTTGGGGAATGTGTTTTGGGGTGTCATTTTACATATACCCATGCTGGGCGAGAGAAATATCTTGGCAAAAGACAACTTTTCCCATTTCTTTATACAAAGTTGGCATTTGACCAAGATATTTATCTCACCCAGCATGGGTATATGTACAATTACACCCCAAAACACATTCCCCAACTTCTCCTGAGTACGGCGATACCAGATGTGTGACACTTTTCTGCAGCCTAGGTGGGCAAAGGGGCCCACATTCCAAAGAGCACCTTTAGGATTTCACCGGCCATTTTTTACAGATTTTGATTTCAAACTACTTCGCACACATTAGGGCCCCTAAATTGCCAGGGCAGTATAACTACCCCACAAGTGACCCCATTTTGGAAAGAAGACACCCCAAGGTATTCCGTGAGGGGCATGGCGAGTTCCTAGAATTTTTTATCACAAGTTAGTGGAATATGAGACTTTGTAAGAAAAAAATATTATTTTCGGCTAACTTGTGACAAAAAAAATAAAAAAATTCTAGGAACTCGCCATGCCCCTCACGGAATACCTTGGTGTGTCTTCTTTCCAAAATTGGGTCACTTGTGGGGTAGTTATACTGCCCTGGCATTCTAGGGGCCCTAATGTGTGGTAAGTAGTTTGAACTCAAAAGGTGTAAAAAAATGACCTGTGAAATCCGAAAGGTGCTTTTTGGAATGTGTGCCCCTTTGCCCACCTAGGCGGCAAAAAAGTGTCACACATCTGGTATCGCCGTACTCAGGAGAAGTTGGGGAGTGTGTTTTGGGATGTCATTTTACATATACCTATGCTGGGTGAGAGAAATATCGTGGAAAAAGACAACTTTTCCCATTTTTTTTATACAAAGTTGGCATTTGACCAAGATATTTATCTCACCCAGCATGGGTATATGTAAAATGACACCCCAAAACACATTCCCCAATTCTCCTGAGTACGGCGATACCACATGTGTGACACTTTTTTGCAGCCTAGATGCGCAAAGTGGCCCAAATTCCTTTTAGGAGGGCATTTTTAGACATTTGGATCCCAGACTTCTTCTCACGCTTTCGGGCCCCTAAAATGCTAGGGCAGTATAAATACCCCACATGTGACCCCATTTTGGAAAGAAGACACCCCAAGGTATTCAATGAGGGGCATGGCGAGTTCATAGAAATTTTTTTTTTTTTTTTTTTGGGCACAAGTTAGCGGAAATTGATATTTTTTTTGAATTTTCTCACAAAGTCTCCCTTTCCGCAAACTTGAGACAAAAAAATAAAAAAAACTTCCATGAACTCTATGCCCCTCACAGAATACTTTGGGTTGTCTTCTTTCCGAAATGGGGTCACATGTGGGGTATTTATACTGCCCTGGCATTTTAGGGGCCCTAAAGCATGAGAAGAAGTCTGGAACATAAATGTCTAAAAAATTTTACGCATTTGGATTCCGTGAGGGGTATGGCGAGTTCATGTGAGATTTTATTTTTTGACACAAGTTAGTGGAATATGAGACTTTGTAAGAAAAAAAAAAAAAAAAAAGAAGAAAAAAGATTTCTTTTTCGCTAACTTGGGCCAAAAAAATGTCTGAATGGAGCTTTACAGGGGGGTGATCACCCATATAGACTCCCTGATCACCCCCCTGTAAGGCTCCATTCAGACGTCCGTATGTGTTTTGTGGATCCGTAAAAATCATATGGACGTCTGAATGGAGCCTTACAGGGGGGTGATCAATGACAGGGGGGTGATCAATGGTGTCATGCCGCCGTTGCGCTAGAGTAATACACTTGTATGCTCTATACGATTACTGTAGTGCAGCAGCAGCATGAAGCGCATGGCGGCATAGCAACCAATGATGCCGTGCTCTCCTGCTGTTAAGCAGGATGCCAGGCTGGGATACCACGTACCGCTCACGTCCGTGTGCATTCGGCCTAACATGGATCAGGCCAGGTTATCCCAGGCTTTGATTTTGAATACCCAGAAATCGAAGATGTTACAGCAAAAGGTCTCAAAGCTGTTTTTGCATTTTACTGGATTCAGAAGCCAAGAGATCCTTTCTTGTTCCAGCGATGATCCTGAAAGTCAGTGATTCAGTCTTTGGCATATACTGTATTATCCTATATCTGATGGGCTCACCACTTTTCAAAAGTGACTGAAAGAGTAAGATGTGACTAATTAAAACACTATTATGGCACTATAAGTGGCTTAAAGAGCTTGATAAATGTGTCCCAAAGTTTCTCATCTCTGGTAGACAAATACCTGCAACAGATATTTTAGGATGTGCATTATCAGCATAGTTGTCCTTTATACGGATTTATACTAAACACAATGGCAGACAAAACTGATGCAACTTGCATGCAAAACCATCAGATTTTTACTGAACAGACCCTGACAATCTGTATTACTCATGTGAAAGAGGCCTTACAAAAGACACCAAACAAACAGAAAGAAGGAAAAGAAAAAAAAAAAAGGAAGGAGAAGGTCTATTGCAATAAAAATCTTTATTCAGGGCTTACATATAGATTGCGAATTTGGTTTAACAGCAGCAATATATGCACCTGTATCTAATTCACCACACTAATACATAAGAACAGTAAAATACTGAATCGGACATTATGCAAATGTCACCAGTCATGATTTCATATTTAATCTATACACATTTTGTACATAACTGAGCTCAGATTCCATCACAGCACTGAATGATATATTAAATATAATTATAGAATATTTACCCATGCATCCTCAGTCTACAGTGTATTACACAAACATGCTTACCTGGAAGGAACGTGTTGCTTGCACATAAATACTCTAGGCTGAAAATCAATGTCAGCATGGGTAAAACCAAGCAATATCAATTTACAGAAGGCAGTGGAGATTTCACACAACATGGATATTGTGCTCAATAAAATGCAGTCATATTCCAGAACATTCACTGGCTTGACAACTAAAGTGCCCAAGTCTTGTGTCTGGGCAATCTCACTCCCAGCAGATCCCATCCAGGTCAGTCCTCAACCCACAGCTTCCCAATAGGTTGATCCCTGGCTTCCTGTATGATTGCTTCACTCAGTTGTTTTATAGCATTGTGAACATAGTCCATACTCTGTGCTGCATCAACCACCTGATAACACAAAAACAGCAAATAAGCATTATTCTAGGTTTGAATTAAGCTCTGTTTATATTTGCATTGTTGGCATCTGGTGCAAAATTTCTTCAAACTTGGTGGGAGGAACACTATTGCATGCAACACTAGCTTTTCTGTCAAAATGATGGCCACCACACGTGTGCCGTCAGTGTTCTCCACACATTCATGTTTTAGCATGGAAGCATGCTCTATTTTTATCTTGTTTACGGATCCATCAACACTAGGCATGCTCCCGGATGCTGCACCTGAATACGCCTCATCATAAATTAGGTGCAGCAAGCGCCTGTCTATATGTCTGGCATTGATTTCAGTGTTGTTCTACCGCAAAAAACTGGGAAAGATCATAAATGTCACAGGCTCACCAGCCTTGCCCCCCTTTTCAGGAAAGTGGTGAGGCTAGTGGAGTAACAGCAATTGCACACAATTTTGCAACTATTCCACAGCACTGTAAGAAGCATATTTGTATGATAAATTTCACCCTATAAGTTCTGCTCCTCAAACACACTACTATTCACCTGTTAACTACCCAGGTATCTAACTGAAAGCCAGGTCACATGACTGACACCATGTTAGTCCTATCCAGCTCTCCTATGGATGCATTTTACATGACAAACAGGCAGTACCTTTTTTCTTTAGAGAAAGGCTACTGCATGGATATAATAAAGGTCTGCGAGGAAAATTTTGAAGAGGACCTGTGACCTCTCCTGACATGTCTGTCTTCGTAACTGCTTGCATTAACCATGAAAGAACGACTCTGGCGAGTCTATTCTTATGACTATGTTGTTCCATTCCTCTGTTATTTCTACTAGAAGTATGATTGAATTGTCAGCAACTTGCAGTAAAAGGTACAGATGGGTGTTACCAGTTAGGGGTGCGTCCCTGCCCAGTCTGATTCTGTCCAATCAGTGCTGCTGGTATCAGAAACACAGCTAAAAGGTAAATTTTTTAAACTTCTAGCAGGAATGGCACAATATAGAGCCATAAGCATAGATGCTCCAGAATTGTTATTACATGGAGAATGCAAGTAGAAACTAAAACAGACATGTCAGGAGAGGCGACAGGTCATCTTTAAATAGATGTATATTAGAAAATTGTTCAGCATTATTCTCTTTATAAATAAATGTAATTGTTAAAACAGGAATACAGCCAAAGTTTTCCCCACAGAAGTGCATTACAATATGCCATGAAGACAGTGATTAGTGGGAGCAAGTCCTGCTTAGTAGGTTTTGGAAATCAAGCAATACAACAGTGAATACAATGCTGCAAATATAAGAGTAGCTTGTCTAGGAGACTAGGGAAAATGTTCACCCATTGGGGACATGTGCACAGTGTGCAGACAGTAAACCCATGTTTTTTGTAAATGTGTGAAATCCACAAAACCCTAAATTTTTTTCATATGTTAAGGCCTCATGCAAACGACCGTATGTGTTTTGCGATCCACAAAAAAAATTTTGGTGATCCGTTGTAATAATGCCCATCCTTGTCCGCAAACTAGAAAAAAATAGGACATGCACAATTTTTTTTTTGCGGAGCAACGGAATGGACATACTGATGCGGACAGCACACGGTGTGCTGTCAGTGTTTTTTGCGGACCCATTGAAATGATCGGGTCCGCATCCTATCCGCAAAAAAAAAAAACCCGGAACGGACACGGAAACGAAAATGATGATTACACTTACCGGTAATCGGATTTTCCTGACCCCACGACAGCACCTTAGAGAGATGGCTCCGCCCCAGGACAGGAAACCTGCAGCATAAAAAAGGTGGAGCCGCTCTCCCACCTCAGTGAGTTTCCAGAGCATGAGAGGGTCTCCCCCTTACGTTAGTTTAATTTACATACATATATATATATATATATATATATATATATATATATATATATATATATATATATTTTTTTTTTTTTTTTTGCAACACCCGTGAACACACAGACTTACACCAATAGGGAGGGAATAAAGAGGTGCTGTCGTGGGGTCAGGAAAATCCGATTACCGGTAAGTGTAATCATCATTTTTCCCCTCCCCCACGACAGCACCTTAGAGAGAGATTTCAGAGATTATCCTTAGGGTGGGTGACAGAACTCAAAACCTTAGTGCCAAAAAGAAGGTCAGAGATAGAATCAAGCTGAAGCCTATAGTGCTTATAGAAGGTGGACGGAGAAGACCAGGTGGCTGCCCGACAGATCTGTTCAATAGATATGCTAGCCCTCTCTGCCCAAGACGTGGATACCGCCCTCGTGGAGTGAGCCCTCACAGAAATAGGGGGAGACACGCCGGTTACTGAATATGCCAAGGATATAGCTTCTCTAATCCACCGGGCAATAGAAGCCTTAGAGGCAGTATTACCTTTTCTTGCCCCACCGAACAGAACAAACAAGGCAGAGGACTTCCTCCAGTCTTTAGTCACCTCCAGGTACTGCAAAAGGCACCTTCTGACATCCAGAGAATGTAACTCCTTCTCTCTATCATCCTTAGTCTCTGAAAAGAAAGCTGGGAGAACTACCTCCTGAGCCCTATTAACCCTGGAAGGAACCTTTGGCATAAACCCAGGATCTGGTCTAAGAACCACTCTGTCCTCCCTGATGAACATACAAGGGAGGTTAATAGAGAGGGCCTGAATCTCCCCAACTCTTTTGGCTGAAGTTAAAGCTACCAGCAAAACTAGCTTAAGGGAAAGTATTTTAACCGGGCAAGATGCTAGAGGTTCAAAGGGATGTTTGGTTAGGGCATTAAGCACTAAGTTAAGGTCCCAGGGAGGAAACCTAGGGCCTGCTACTGGCGTAATCCTATCCACTGCCTTAAAAAACCTAACCACCCAAGGGTCCATGGCCAAACTTCTTCTCTCCAGAACTGATAAGGCTGACACCTGCACCTTTAATGTACTTTTTGCTAACCCGAGGGACAATCCCCTCTGTAAAAATTCCAACACCTGAACTATGGAAAATTCTAACGGCCAGGAAACCACTTCTGTGCCTATAAAGGACAGGAACTTTCTCCATACTCGAGCATAAATAACATTTGTTACCTCCTTCCTACTCTTCATCAAAGTGGAAATTACTTCCTCAGAGAATCCCTGACTGGCTAAAAATGACCTCTCAAATTCCATGCTGAAAGATGTAGGGACCCTACTTCTGGGTGGGACACAGGACCCTGAGATAATAGATCTGGAATTTCTGGGAGGATCCATGGATCCGAGACAGACATTGCTCTCAACAGGGAAAACCACGCCCTCTTCGGCCAGAAGGGGGCTATCATGATCACCCTGGCTCCTTCGTACCTGATCTTCCTTACTACCAGAGGAATCAGCTGAAGCGGAGGGAAGGCATAGCCTAGTGGAAAATCCCATTTCTGGAGAAAGGCGTCTACCCCAGATGGGCACTCCTCTGGACTGAGGGAGAAAAATTCCTGTACCTTTCTGTTCTCTTGTGGCGAACATATCTACCGAAGGTAACCCCCATAATCTTACTATCTGGGAAAAAATCTTGGGATTCAGAGACCACTCTCCCTGACGCAGTCTGTGGCGACTCAGAAAGTCTGCTCGAGAATTCTCGACCCCTCTGATATGAATGGCCGAGAGATGAAGCACTCTCCCCTCTATCTCCTCGAATATCCATCTCGACTCCCTCAGTAAAGAATCTGACCTGGTCCCTCCCTGGCGATTGAGATATGAGACCACTGTCCGATTGTCGGACATCACCCTCACATGTCTGTTCAGGATCATCGGAAGAACCGCTCTCAAGGCCAGCAAAACTGCCCTCAGCTCCTTCCGATTCGATGAAAACCGTTTCTGACCCTGGGACCACTCTCCCTGAAAGATCAGATCCTCCACATGAGCCCCCCAACCACAGGGGCTGGCGTCTGTAGTAACCACCACCGGTTCCGGAAAGGCCCAGGGAAGTCCCTGATTCAGATTTTCTACCTCCTTCCACCAATCTAGGGAAGAAAGTCACCTCTGATAAGCTCATTACTGACTCCAGGGATGCCCCCGTCCGTCTTGTAGCAGCCAAGATCTCTACCTGTAACTGGCGGGAATGTCTGAGCCCACTGGACTGCTGGTATGCAGGAAGTTAGAACTCCTAACAGAGACATAGCTTTTCTTATAGACAGGTTCCGTTCTAACTGAACCCTCTGAACTCTTCCCTGAACCCCAGCTACCTTCTCGTCTGTGAGAAAGGTTCTCTCCAGCCTGGAATTCAGAACCAGAAAAACCTGGCTCGTTGACGGCTCCAACCTGGACTTTTGGATGTTTAACAGCCAACCCAGAGACCGAAGAACCTCCATAACCCGATCCAGAGACCTGGCACACTCCTCCCGAGACTGGGCTACCACCAAAAAGTCGTCCAGGTAAGGCAAAAACGTGATGTCCTCTCTTCTGATGAAGGAAGCCATCTCCGCCACTACCTTGGTGAAGATCCGAGGTGCCATGGAGAGGCCAAAGGGAAGAGCCTGGAACTGAAAATGAAGAAGTCCCACCTCGGTCCTCACTGCCACCGGAGGAATCTCTGGTGATCTGGATGGATCGGAATATGATGGTAAGCATCTTTTAAATCCAGAACCGCCATATGACACCCTGGAGATAAAAGATATATTGCTGATCTGATAGTCTCCATCTTGAATTTTCTGGCTTTTAAGAACTTGTTCAGATATTTGAGATTTATGATGGTCCGGTATGACCCATCCGGTTTCTTTACTAAAAACAGGGTGGAATAAAATCCTTTCCCTAGCTCTGACTCTGGGACAGGAATCAACACCTTCTTGCTTATCAATTTTTTTATTTCTTGCAGCATGACGGGGGAAGACCTTGACACCACAAATCTTTCTGCGGGGCAACTCAGGAACTCCAACCTTAGACCCTCCCGCAGAAGACACACTAACCATTTTCCTGCCATCTTTTCCCAAGCAGGAAGAAAGAACTTTAACCGTCCTCCTACTGGGATCATGGCGTCATTGCTTACCCTGTTTTGATGCACGGCCTGTGGTAGATCCAAACAAAAAACCCTTATTTCCTGATCTAGGCCTAGATCCCTGTTCTTTGTCCCCCATCTGCCTCCTACTCTGGAACCTTGACGGGTTCCGAAAGGGCCGCTTATATTGTCTAAACTGCGTAAAAGATTCCTGGGGAAACTTCTTCCTATCTGCCGCTTTCTCGAGTAAAGAGTCAAGCTCTGACCCGAAAAGAAACTGGCCATCACAGGTAATGCTACAAAGCCTCAACTTGGATGACAGATCTCCCCCTTTCCAATTCTTAAGCCACAAAGCACGTCGTGCAGAATTAGAAAGGGAAGCGGTCCTTGCTTCCAGCCTTACTGAGTCCACAGCGGCGTCTGCAATAAAATCCGCGGCTTTCTGGAAGGTCGGAATTGAAGCCAATAACTGCTCCCTAGGGCATTGTTCCCTAATCTGCCCTTCTAACCTCTCCAACCATAGTGACATAGACCTTGCAACCACCGTGGCAGCTATACTAGGTCTGAAAGCAGCCGCAGAAGACTCCCATGCATTCTTAAGGGAGGAGTCAATTCTTTTATCTAAGGGGTCTTTTAAGAACCCCATGTCCTCAAAGGGTAGTGAGGATTTTTTTTTGAAATCTTGGAAATGGCTACATCCAGCTTAGGGGCCTTGTCCCAAGATGTAGACGCTTCCTCCTCGAATGGATACTTCCGTTTGAAGGTTTTAGAAATGAAAAGGTGCTGACAGACCCCATTTAGTGGTGATTACACTTAGTTGCTTAATGCCCTAAGCTTTTTATCCGTTTTTTTCCATTCCTTTTCTATCACTGCTGAGATAGACCTATGGACCGGGAAACATCTACGCTTCCTTTCCCTAAGGCCTTCAAACATAACATCCTCTACCGACCTATCCTCCCTGGTATCTTCTAACTCCAAGGTAGATCGGATAACTTAATAATTTGTCCGTCTCTTCCGCTGGAAATAGGAACTTTCCTTCTTTTATATTATCCTCCGAAGAAAAGGAATCATCAGAGTCCTGGTTCCTGGAGAAAGAGTCGCTATCCTCCGATTCAACGTCGGACTCCTGCCTCACTGTTTTTCTCCTCTTCTTACTTCTCAGGGAATTTCTAACTTCAGACATGATTGACTTCAGGTCTTTCAGAAGACTTGGAGTCTCCTCAGCCACCGTCTTCTCAATGCACTGCTGACAGAGCTTTTTAGTGTAAGAAGAAGACAACGGGCACTTGCAGATAGGGCATTCTTTGTTCTTTTTCTTTGCCGCCACCTTCTTAGGCACCGTCTAAGAAAAAAAAAAAAACGGAACACACCCAACACTGAGGAACAGTCCAGATCTCTCTAACAACCGAGCATAGGACTCACAATACCGGTGGCAAGATCTCCACATCCGCACTTTCAGACCTCCTCTCTTCGTCCATAGTGGGGGCAACAACCTGCACTGATACAGCAATGCCTTAATTACAAACTGCCACCAAGTGTTACTCTCACCTGAGAGATCACTGCTTCTGCAGACCCACCACGCCAAATTTGTCCTGGAACCCCTCTGGTCCACTTTCTGGCCTCTGGATATCCGTCTTTGGCGTCCAGAACCACCCAGCTAACATACCTGCCTGGAGCCGGGTTTAAAACTACCGGGAAGCCGAACTTCCGGTCACCTGACCGGAAGTGCACTGCCGTGGAACGCATGGCGCTTCCGGTTCGCCGCTTCCACATCCGGCGGCGTCTGGCGAGTCTGCAAGTCAGTAAGGCCCTCTGGCCTTCTTCAACCGCCGGCGCCGTCCTCCTCGCCTGAGGGACCAGCACCTTCCGCCCTGTATCCAGTGGGACGCCCGGCCGCCTCCGGAACTTCATCCCCGCGCCTGCGGGGAACAATCGGGCAGGTACCGACTGCCGCCCCGACCCTCCGGCTTCTACCGGGACTTCAAGGTCAGGACGACACTGCAGGCTCCTGTACCAGGACAGGAAACCTCACTGAGGTGGGAGAGCGGCTCCACCTTTTTTATGCTGCAGGTTTCCTGTCCTGGGGCGGAGCCATCTCTCTAAGGTGCTGTCGTGGGGGAGGGGAAAATACGGTCGTGTGCATGAGGCCTTAGGCACATGTTGAGGATTTTCATGCGGGAAAAACAGCAGCATAGTGAATGAGATTAGACAAATTAAAGCTGAAAGTAATGTGGGTTTTAGTGCGGAAACACCGGGAAATCTGCATAAGGATATTCTGCTTCTAAACCCGCACCCGTATGCAGGTAGCCTAACTCAATCTAAAGCAACATACAAATGGTTCAGGATACAATACTGCAAAAGAGACTTTCAAACCTACTGTTTTGGTTTTACATAGAGATGCAGAATGCAGATGCACATTACCTTCCAGTTAAGAGATTTGTCATCCATAAGTTCTGCATAGCGCTTTTGCACCTTCTTCTGGAAGTCGCTTGTCTCATAACGTTCAGTTCCATATTCTCCACGTTTAGAAGCATCCTCGGGAGTTATGTTTAAAAATACTACAAGGTCTGGCTTTGGAAGTCCAACGTCGGGCTGCTTACACCAGTGCAAAGAAAAATTCTGGAAACAAATGCAAAAAGAGCTCACCATTTAGTTATAAATACACCTTAATGTGCTCATATTGTGTATACAAAGCAAGGGACGGTCTTGTATCTGAAGAAAGAATCAAGAAGTTTCACTTTGCTTAAAGCACTAACATAAATGACAAGATCTGATAGCTATTCTTATAACCATAAAGGTTGGTTTACACAGACCAGGCAGTTTTCAGGGAGGTTATGCTCATTCACCATAATTGGCCTGATTATTGAATCAGGCCAATTATGGTGAATGAGCATAACATCCCTGAAAACTGCCTGTCAATGGAGATGATGGCTGCATTTAAATGCAGCAACCACCTGAAGAACAAGCATTTGCTGGTTATTCAGGTGATTACTGGTACCTTATAAAGGCCAATTATCAGAACCATGCATTTCAACAAATGTTCATGCTAGATAAATACTTAGTCGTCTAGTCATACTAAGGGCTGTTTCACACGAGCGGATGCCGCGCGTGACATCCGCTGCGTGAAAGACAGCCAAGACCCGATGCAGACTGCAGAGGCACGGAGCAATAACATGACTGATAATGCTCCATGCCTCTCTGTGATCTCTTTACTACAAAATCACAGGGAGATAAAGTTGTCACTGTGATTTCGTAGTAAAGAGATTACAGAGAGGCACGGAGCATTATCAATCATGTTAATGCTCCGTGCTTCTGCTGTCCGCATCGGGTCTTGGCTGTCATCCACGCAGCGGATGTCACGCACGGCATCCGCTCGTGTGAAACAGCCCTTAGTGTTGCAATGTAGAATTACTGAGCAAAAGTTCCATTCCTGCTTGGATGGAAACAACTGACATTCCCTAGACAGCCCCTGTGTAGTTAACATACAGTTAGGGCAAGCTCCATAGTATGCACCATGTACAGAGCCTCTCTCTCCTAGAAGCACGCTGTACAGTGCTTCTAGGAGAGAACTAAGCAGCTGTACTTGGAGGTTGTACCTGGCACTGATGCACACTGTTTTAGGAGTGGTCTCATGACCAGCCTGAAAAAGGGGAACTAACACTGTTGTAATTTACACTAAATGGGGTCTGTCAGCACCTTTGACTATTTAAAGCTGCTGACAGAGTTAGGCAGGGGTCAGGGCAAAATGGATACTCCTACCTTCCTGGCAGCTTCTTTTATCAACAGGAGTGGGGAAAATGTTTTAATTGGCCAGGCGCCTCTCCTGCATGTAGACAGCCCCCTCATTGTGACTTGTTCTCTGTAGTCTCCAGGTTGGATGCTACAGCCATGACCCAGGGGAGAAGGGCTGTGAAGAAGTTCATTGCAGAGAACACTTCACAGTAAGGGGCAGCCGCCCGGGCACTTGCAGGTGTGTTACCTGGAGGAATAATGAATTTTTTTACTCCTGCCGATAAAATCTGCCATAAAAAAATTAAATAAAAAGTAAGATTATCCACTTCCCCCCCCCCCCCAACGCCTAAATAGCTCTGCCAGCCACGGATAATTACAGGCAAATTGTAGCAAGTTTCAGTGCTCACCATATGCATAAGAAGTATATTGTGTTGCCCTGTGTCCCACCCACATACCACCAAGCTTTACATTACCTCTTTTGAACTTGTGAATGCAACACCAGAAAAAGCATATCTATCCACCACAAGAGTGACTCCGCTTTTCAGCTTCTCTTTTATAAGAGGACTGTAAAACATATTAAACATGGAGAAATGATTAAAGGGGCATTCCCATCTGGGTCAGTTCTTGCATATACACATAATAGTACCATAAATGTCTGATGGGAACAGGTCCCAGATGTGGTAGCACATGCATGGCTCTTCCCATTTACTTCAACAGCTGAGTGAGAGGATTCAGCTACTTTCAGAAGTGCTGAAGGGAGACATACATGCGTGGCCACCGCTCCAATCCTGGTTGGGGGGGGGGGGGGGGTAACAGGACCTCATTCTCGAGATACGAAAGGGTCCCAACTTCCAAAACGTAGAACCTGCACATGCTGGACAATTACAGCATGGCTGGTGGATATGCCAAAAACATCACAGATTGAGAAAGTAGTGAAACAGTCAAAAGATTTACTATACTACAAAACTACAAGCTTTGAATCTGCACACAAACATCTTGAACAACTTCGAGAAAGGTCTCAGAAAACACTAAAATGTAAAGCAGATACACATACGAAAATGGATTGGTCCGTTCGTCAGACAAAATACGTAACCAAACAGCGGATGTCAGATAGTATCTTGCCAATCCACAAAGAAAAGAAAAAAAAGGCACTACATAGGTCAGCATATTAAGATGGCAGATCTGCTTTAATGCGGTGTATACCTTCGAATTTGCACAAATCTGCCAGATTAAAGGGGGTTTCCAGGCTTTTAATATGGATGACCCATCTTCAGGATAGGTCATCAATATTAGATCGGCAGGGGGTCCGACACCCAGCACCGATCAGCTGTATGAAGAGAAGGCGAGAGCCGTCTCCGGTCTCTCTTCCTGCTTGCCATAGACATAGCAGCAGCGAGCAGGAAGAGACAGGTGGTGCATGCCTTCTCTTCATACAACTGATCGGCGGGGGTGCCGGGTTCCAGAACCCCAGCGATCTGATATTGATGACCCATCCTGAGGATATTGTAGATAAAAGTTGAAGAGCAACACCCACGGACCTCAGAGACCACGACCGCAGATCCTCAGCAGTCCACAGATCAGCAATCAAAACACTGTCACGGCAGCATCTCCGGTTCCATCTTTATTTCATGTACTTAAAAAGAATGTGTACAAAACAGCAGCAACGTTTCGGCTACATCGTAGCCTTTTTTCAAGATCTAGGTAGCCGAAACGTTGCTGCTGTTTTGTACACATTCTTTTTAAGTACATGAAATAAAGATGGAACCAGAGATGCTGCATGGCCATGTTTTGATTGCTATCCTAAGGATAGGTCAACAATATTAAAACCCTGGAAAACCTCTTTAATATGACGGTAGCACATTACAGCTACATATACATATTCCTAGTAACCAAAATGAGAAAAAATAAAATAAACAATTACCGATAAATTGTGTTTTCTGGCCAACAATATTATTTATATAGCGCCACCATATTCTGCAGCGCTTTACAAATTAATAGGCTTCATGTATAAAACAGAAGACATCACAACGTAACCGGCTAATATACAACTGAAACACAGAGTCAGGGCCCTGCTCGCAAGAGCTTACAATCTATGAGGAATTGGGGGTGACAAAGTAGTTGATTGCGATAAGTAGTATTCAAGCGATTATTGTACTGAAAGCAGTGGTGAAGGCTGATAATACAGGTCATTCATGAGGGAGCGCTCTCCCTACTCCCTTTATGCAGTGACTGAAAGGCTGATGTATATGCCTGTATCAATCACCACCCTTAGACAGACTGCATCACAACCGGCACACCACGTGGCACATTTCATGTATGGTATGGGTGGGGTTAGCCATTTCAGGGATCAACCCAAGGAGATGAGAAGAAACAGATTTATCCATGGTTCCTAGAAGAGGCTGATGTAGACTGGGATGCTGGAGTGTGTCCATAGAAAAGTTCTTCCAAGGAAACTTGCCAGTACTGAAGTGTGGCCCATTTTCATCTCACAAGCCTTCCTGTTCAGCAGATGGGGCTGTCACTTAGGGGTGCTTTCATGTGTGAAAGGGATATTCGGAGGCGTACAGTTAAGTCCCGTACAATTGTATGGGTGCACCATTACAGTTTTGTTCTTTAATAAAATGACAAGTAAATCTGGTATAGCAACAAGAAGAATAATTACAGTCTGAACTAAGACTTCAGGTAGAGGTACAGGCTAAAAAATACTCCTCTGACCATTCTTGGAGTATTTTTAGCAGAGGAGGAGTAAGGAAATTGTAGTTATTCAAATATATAATATGTAGGCTTATATAACATTAAGGGGTTGCTATTCATGCAGGAAAACCATTACCAGTCTTATCTATAATGTCTTCCATGCAGAATTAGCAAATGTTTACCATTTTAAAATTCTCTCTCCGAAGACAGAACCCCTACCTTTCTTTAAACACCAAATCTGTCACGCAGGGATCGGAGCAGTAGACTGTGCAAAACTCAATGCACTAAGAATTGAACAGGGACATCTGGTGGTTGTGGCAGGGAGCAGTGGTGGTCGGATGGCACTGGGACAAATGTACAGGAGGCAGTTATAGGACAGTCTTATACACAATATATCGGACTGTTGCACGGTATAGTGTTCCCTATAGTCTTCTCTGATCTCTGGAAAGTGTGCTCCATATGGGAAAATAGACCTCTGATCCTCGGTACTTGCATAAGAAACTAATTGCCAAGAGGCTAAAGAAAACCATGCTGCTTATGTTAAATCATAACTTTCATTTGATTGCTCTGATACCTAAACACCAAAAGGAAAAAAATTATTTTAAAAACCTGCTGTTTCTCTAGAATCTAGATGAACTTATGTTGATAGTAGTGTTAATAGAGTCTCAAAAGGTTTATACGAGTAGGGTACCTGCTTTTGTAGACCCTTGAGACTCTAACACTACTATCAACATAAGGTCAACTAGAGAAACAGCAGGTTTAAAAAAAAAAAAAAATTTGCTTTTGGTGTTTAGGTATCAGAGCAATCAAATGAAAGTTATGATTTAACATAAGCACCAGGGTTTTCTTTAGCATCTTGGCTATTCGTTTTCCATTGATAAACCTCCACATGGAGCTCCCAGCAGCAGATAGAAGCCTGCAGTGCACTTCTGGTGTGACATCACCTGGGCACAAGCCTCTCATTGTATTTGCTCCGCAGAGGCTCCATTCCCGCTATGCTTTCCCTTCATCAGCAGCCGACAATGGCTGCAGCTGTGTGTTCAGCGCGCGGGAGAAAAAGGGTGTGAGAAGATTGGCCAATGGCACGGCAGCCTGTTGATACTGACAAATCAGCAGCCTCTTCTCTAATAACAAAGCTCTGTACTATGAGGAGCTTTGTGATTGGATTGCTGTGCTGCCTGTGCCGTTCACAGCGCTTAGTGCGCTCATGAATGGCAGTGAAAACGAGATTTTGTGAAACTCATGGGTATGACCATGGGTGACGCTGCTTGTAGCCACTAGGAGGCGACACTAGGCTGAAAACTGTTAGCTCCTCCCCCGCCAGCTATACCCCCTCCAGCCAGGAGAGAGGCCTCAGTTTGTGCAAAAGCAGTAGGAGAAGCAGAAGGATATAACCACATCAACCAACTCCACGGTCAACGGACCCAAACGGGGGTGGGTGCTGTGCTGTGCCCCCCCCCCCAATGAATCAAGCAAGAACCAGATTTTACAGGAGAGTTTCACAAAATCTCATTTTCTCGCTTATATCATTGGGGGGAACAGACCATAGGACGCCCTAAAGCAGTCCCTGGAGAGGGAACACATAACAGAGTGAAGAAGGTAGAGAACCTCGTTACAATCACCACACTGCGGCCTGCAAGACCAGGCGGCCCAGAGTGGGGTCCGCAGAAGCGAGCGTGTGAACCCTGTAAAACTTTGTAAAAGTGTGGCAGGAAGACCAGGCTTTACACAACTGAGACGCCGACGCCCGGTGGAAGTGAGCGCAGGAGGACCCAAGTGCCCTGGTAGACTGGGCCGTGATGCCCGGAAGGGGGCGTCCTGTCCTGAACGCGGTAACATTCCAAAATAGTGGAGCAAATCCACCGGGAGATCGTCACCTTTGAAGCTGCTAATCCCTTCCTAGAACCCTCCGGAGGGACGAACAAGGCGTCCACGTGCCGAAAGGTAAATCCGCAGAGCCCGCACCACATCTCTCGGATGGGAGGGCCCAGGGCAAAAGGACGGCAGGACAATGTCCGCATTGAGGTGAAAAGCCGACACTACCTTGGGTAAAAAGGAAGGGACCAGACGGAGGACCACCTTGTCCTGATGAAAAGACCGGAATTAGACTTACCGGTAATTCTGTTTCCATGAGATCATCACGACGGCATACAAGGAGATTGACCCCTGACCTCTGTAGGGGCAGGAACAGAGAAAGGTTAAATACCCTCCTCCCACCACCAACACCATTGTTTCCAAAATCACACAGAGCAACCCGGTGGTGGAGAACAGTAAAAACAAGAAAAAAGGTATTACTCCATACCTTCTAGAGACCTGGGTAGGTCAAATAATATGAATCAAGGGAGGGAATAACGTGCCGTCGTGATGATCTCATGGAAACAGAATTACCGGTAAGTCTAATTCCGGTCTTTCCATAGCATCATCACGACGGCATACAAGGAGATATAAAAAATATATCAGTCAAGGGGGGGCTACAGCCTGGAGGACTTTCCGCCCAAAGGACAGATCAGATGATCTGGAAAGATCCAGGCGATAGTGCTTTATAAAGGTATGAATGCTGGACCAAGTGGCAGCACGACAGATTTCCTCCAGGGAAGCCCCAGCTCTCTCAGCCTGAGAGGAGGACATGGCCCGGGTGGAATGGGCCCTAATGTGGACTGGACATGTAAGATTTTGTAATTGATAAAAACTAATAGTTTCTTTGAGCCATCTGGCTATAGATGACCGGGAGGCTTTCTGGCCCTTAAGTCTTCCTCCGAAGAGAACTAGTAGGCTGTCCGACTTCCTAAACTTTTCCGTCACAGTGATATAGTTTAAGACTGCCCGTCTAACATCCAGAGAGTGAAATGTGGCTTCTTTGTCATTAGCAGGGTGTTGACAGAAGGAAGGTAGGGTAACTTCCTGGCTCCGATGAAAATTTGATACCACTTTGGGGAGAAAACCAGGATCCAGACGGAGAATTAATCTATCATCTAGAATACGGAGGTAGGGTTCCCTGATCGATAGGGCTTGCAATTCTCCTACTCTGCGGGCCGAAGTTATCGCAATCAAGAAGGCAGTTTTCAAGGACCATAATTTTATAGGACAGTCAGACATGGGTTCAAAGGGCGGTAAGGTAAGGCCTGTAAGAACGATGTTCAGATCCCAGGAAGGGACGCGAGCGGTGATCGTTGGGCGGAGCCTCGTCGCTGCCTTGATGAATCTTTTGATCCAACGATGACCGGCTATATCTTGGTCAAAAAAACAAGCCAGGGCTGAGATCTGGACCTTCAAGGTAGAGGGCCTAAGTCCCAGATCTAGACCTCGCTGTAGGAAGTCCAGTATTCTTTGGATGTTAGGTTTATGTAAATGTGGCGATTCATCCCCACTCCAAGAACAAAAACGTCTCCAGATCTTAAGGTAGATTGCTGACGTTACCTTCTTCCTGGAAGCTTTCAGAGTAGCAATAACTTCGTTTGATAGTCCCTGAAGTTTCAGGGTTTGGGACTCAGGATCCAAGCTGCTAATTTCAGAAACTGCGGGTTTGGGTGCAGAACTGGGCCCTGCTGGAGTAGGTCCTCCCGTACCGGAAGGGGCCATGGATCCTGTAGAGAAAGTCTCTGGAGAGATGAGAACCAACTTCTCTTTGGCCACAGGGGAGCGATCACAATCACCGTGGCCTTGTCCTGGAGAACTTTCTGCACCACCTTCGGGATTAGAGGAAGTGGAGGGAAGGCATAGCATAGATTCCAATGCCAACGGATGGCGAAGGCGTCTAATGTATGAGGCCTGTCCCTGGGGTTTAGGGAACAGAATGTTTCCACTTTTGAGTTGGCCCTGGTGGCGAACAGATCTACGTCGGGCAACCCCCATTTCCTTACCACTAACCTGAAGACTTCTGGACTTAGAGACCACTCTGTGTGATCGATCCTGTGGCGGCTGAGAAAATCTGCTTCTTGATTTAGTATCCCCCTCAGGTGAACTGCCGATACAGAGGCCACCTTCTGTTCTGCCCAGGCAAAGATCTTTGTTGCCAGCGCCTGAAGGGTTACGGACCGGGTTCCCCCCTGATGGGAGAGGTAGGCAATGGCTGTAGTGTTGTCCGATAGCACCTTTATATGATGATGACACAACATCTCCTCTGCCGCCCTCAATGCTTCCCAGACTGCTCTCAGCTCCCTGAAATTCGATGATTGGGATCTGATCGAATCTGGCCAAGTGCCCTGAAATATACGGTCCCCGACCTTTGCGCCCCAGCCGGACAGACTTGCGTCTGTTATTACCTGCAACTGGGGAGTCTTCTGCCAGGGATTTCCCCGGGATAGGTTCTCGTGGTTTTTCCACCAATTTAGGGACTGCAGAATCCGAGATGGAGGATTTACTTGGCGATCTAGAGAGGATTGGCACCTGTTCCAGACACTCAGTATCCAGGACTGAAGGGGTCTGAAGTGTATTTGACACCAGGGGACTGCCGGAATACAAGATGTCAGCAGACCCAGCATGCTCATCGCCTCTCTGATAGAGCAAGATCTTCTCTTTTGAAAGGACCTGACCTTTTGTTGGAGAACTGATATTTTGTCCCGAGGTAGGAACACTGCTTGCTTTCGGGAGTCCAGGATCATACCTAAGAAACGAACTTCCCTTGAGGGGGTGAGGACGGACTTTTCCTCGTTTACGATCCACCCCAGGTCGTCTAGGATGGAGAGAAAGACCTTCAGATTTGAATTGGTTTGGTTGCGACTTTCGCTGACCAGAAGGAAATCGTCCAAATAGGGGATTATCATGAGTCCCTGTCTTCGGGCGAAGGCAACCATCTCTACCACCACTTTGGTAAATATTCTCGGGGCAGACGAAATCCCGAAGGGAAGGGCTCTGAACTGGTAGTGATGGACGTTTCCTGATATATCCTGGATTGCAAACCGGAGAAAACACTGGGAGCTGGCGTGAATGGGAATATGGTAATAAGCGTCTCGCAGGTCTATAGTGCACATGAAGACGTCTTTGCTTAATAGAGGGATTGTAGATGTTAGGGTCTCCATCCTGAATTTCTGATAACGGATGAACTTGTTTAGAGGTTTCAGGTTTATGATCGTCCGAAAGGTACCTTCTTTTTTTCTGATTAAAAATAAAGTTGAATAAAACCCCTTGCCTCTTTCTAGAGGTAGGACCGGAGAGATTACATTCATCTGAAGAAGTTTCTGGACTCCTTGCCAAAGGTTCGTTTGGAACCGTGTCAGAGAAAATTTGTTTGGGGGTCTTGAAGACCACTCTATCTGATAGCCTGTACCGACTACCTTGGAAATCCAGGGGTTCTGGGAGATGGATTCCCATGATCCCAGGAATCTTGAGAGTCTTCCCCCCACTCCGGCGTCATTGCTTATCTGAAGGTTTCTGCTGGGAGAAGGACTGACCTCTTCCTCTTCCTCCTTTTGGGTAACTCCAACGCCCTGATTTCCCTTTTCCCCTGTAGCTCCTTTCTTGACCCGAGGGGGGGCGAAAAGGATACCGACGTTTGGAAGGGCGATCTTCCGGAAACCCCTTCTTATCCGCGGCCTTCTCTAGGATCTTATCTAGCACCGGGCCAAACACGTATTCTCCGGAAAAGGGGATGGAGCAAAGCTTTAACTTAGATGTCTTATCCCCCGACCAACACTTCATCCAGAGGGCTCTCCTAGCTGCATTGGAGAGTGCTGCATCTCTGGCGGAGAACCGAACTGATTCGGCAGAGGCATCCGCCAGGAAAGCCGTGGCCGACTTTAAAAGGGGGAGAGACTCCAGAATCTGCTCCCTAGACGCTCTGTCTTTAATATGAGTTTCCAACTCTCCCAACCAAAGATACATGGACCGGGCGACTGAAGTAGCCGCAATATTGGTTTTAACGTTAAACATGGCCGCCTCCCAGGATTTCCTGAGGAGACTGTCCGCCTTACGATCCATTGAATCTTTGAGTTGGGAGGCATCCTCGAATGGAAGGGACGTCTTTTTGTTCACTTTGGCCACCTGTACATCAATCTTGGGAATTTCATTGAAAATTTTAGATTCCTCCGGATCAAATAGCAACCTATTTTTGAACGTTGCCGGGACTCCCAGTCGTTTTTCTGGGTCTGTCCACTCATCAAGGATCATATCCCTAATGCTTTCATTGATGGGAAACACACGGGTCTTCTTAACCCTCAGGCCCCCAAACATCTCCTCTTGTACCGAATGGGTACGTTGTACCTCCTCCACACCCATGGTCGACCTTACAGCCTTCAGAAGGTCGGACATTTCTTCCGTAGAAAAATAATATCTACGTCCATCGTCTTCTGAGTCAGAGACTCTCTCCCCCTCCTCCCAAGACTTAACAGAGTGGGCACTTTCCTCCGCAACGACTTCTATATCAGAGGGGGATGGGGATCTAGCCCGCTTCTTCTTTGGTTGCGGCAAATCGGGGGGATTAGCGGACAGGTGGGCCAGGGATGAACGGATCTCCTCCTGAATCATAGTTTTTAACTCCTCTTTTAGGGAGGGTGCCTCATCCCGTACGATATTTGAGATACAAGGCTTGCACAGTTTTTTGGGGTAGCCGTCAGGGAGTCTACTAGAGCAGGAGACACATTTGAGTGACTTCCCCATCTTTTTCGGGGTTTCTTTTGCCTAAAAGAGATGAAACGGCAAGTATAAGGGATATGGCCCACCAAGAGGAGGGTGGGGGGAGGGGGGCGGGGTGGATGTAGGAGCCTGCGCCCTGCCGTAGCTGCACTGAGCATGTAGCAAGAGCCCGCTCCTCCTCCCCCCCCCCTAATATCATCGTGGGAGAGGGGGATCAACAGACTCCCTGACCCATTCATAAATACCCCCGAAGGGGACTCAGTTAGAAGTGCTGGCGGCGGCTCAGCTCTGGGGGACCACTCCGGTACCGACATGGTCGCCTCTTCCGAAAGGTAAGGGTTCCGCACAGTGGGGGACCGATCCTGGGAGCGTTTGTCCGGAGCAGGCCTCGGTTTTTAAATTAAGCTCCACGCTGCCGCCACTGACGTCACTTCCGGGTCGCCAGCCGTGACGTCAAACATATGCGCCCAATGCGCCGGCGCGCACCCAGCTGCCGCGATGATACCGGAAGGGAGACTGCGCCAGGGAACAGGCCCCGAAAATCGGGACGAGGTAGAGCCCCACACCCCTGCCCAGCGTTAGTACTGGACCGCGGGAGGGCAGGGGGACGCCATGCAGGATGCCGGCGATTTCTTATGGTATCCACGCTGAATTCCAAGCTTCATCTCCCTGCATACAGGGAGACCTTTCTCTGCCCTGTCCTCTGTAGGGACAGGAAACACTGGTGTTGGTGGTGGGAGGAGGGTATTTAACCTTTCTCTGTTCCTGCCCCTACAGAGGTCAGGGGTCAATCTCCTTGTATGCCGTCGTGATGATGCTATGGAAAACTAGGAATGGTTCACAGCATGACAGAGCTGCCAACTCTGAAACCCTTCGTATGGATGTGATTGCCACCAGGAAGGCCACTTTCCAGGACAGCAGGCGGAGGGAAGCCTCCCGTAAGGGTTCGAAAGGAGAAGCTTGCAGAATCCCCAATACAAAGTTGAGATCCCATGGATTAAGCGGGGGACGGTAAGGCGGAGCGGAGTGTGCAACGCCCTGAAGAAAGGTCCTAACAGGACCCAGTCCAGTCAAGGATCGCTGAAAGAAAATGGAAAGGGCCAACACCTGGTCCTTCAAGGAGCTGAGCGCCATGCCCAATTCCAGTCCGGACTGAGGAAGGCAAAAACAACCGGCAGGGAGAAGGATCTGGGAGATAGGTCCCGCTCCTCACAGAAACGGAAGGACTTCCAGGTTCTTTAATAGATCCTGGAAGAGGTAGGTTTCCTGGCCCGAATGAGCGTCCAAACCACTGCATCGGAAAAACCCTGCTGCTTCAAAAGGAAGGTTTCAAGAGCCACGCCGTCAAACGTAGAGCATCTAAACTCGGGTGGAAGACGTGCCCTTGCGACACAAGATCGGGTCTGAGAAGGAGCGGGCACGGAACGTCCCCTAGTAGGAGGACAAGATCCAAACACCATGCTGGACCAGGCCGGAGCGATCAGCAGGGTCTGAACACCCTCCCACTTGATCCTGCGGAGAATCCGAGGCAGGAGGGACAACAGCGGAAAGACAGAGGAACGAGAACCCGTTCTATGGCGCCACTAGCGCGTCCACTCCGCATGCTGCGGGATCCCTTGCGCGGGCGAAGTAGCACGGAAGTTTGTGATTGAGGCCGGAGGCCATCAGATTCACGTGCGTCTGTCCCCAACGATGACAGAGCATCGAATACATCCGGATGGAGAGACCATTCCCGGGGGTCTATCGTCGTCCGGCTCAGGAAATCTGCCGTCCAATTGATAACGCCGGGAATGTGGACCGCCGACAGGGCCGAAACATGCGTCTCCGCCCACCTGAGGACCCTTGCCGCTTCCGACATGACGGTCGAGCTGCGAGTCCCCCCTGATGGTTGACATACGCCACAGCTGTGGCATTGTCCGACTGGACTCGGACACAAAGGCCCCACAGGAGGCGAGACCAATGGCGCAGCGAGAGGAAAATTGCACGAAGCTCCAAGACATCGAGAATGTGCGATCCAGTTCTTTTTCTTATATTTTACAGGTCATGTACAATCTATATTCCACTGGTATCAGCACTCCTCCCCATTTGGCCCAGGTGCTTTGAATTAGCAGGAGTCTGCATAAGGGTACAAATTCCTACCTCTCAGTTGGAGTTCCTGAGAGTATGTGATAGGGTGAGTTCCATACCTGTTTACATGGTGAGAGAATGTGATGGGGTCGGTTCCACACCTGTTCACATGGTGCAGTACTGCACGGCGGCCATTTTTTGCTTTGGTGCTGTCCTGATGGGTTGATGGGGCCCAGTGCCAAGGTGGCTTTGCCAGACAGCGGGGGTGCTGCTGCGTTGGTGGTCGCCGTGCAGTGCTGCGCCATATTTAGGTAAGGGTCCCATTCAAAGAGGCAACCTTGTCGCAGTGAGTGGGCCTATGCTCTTTGATTAAATTGTATACTTATGCCTCATGTACTATATGCAGCATAGGGGTAGGTATACGACATATTGCGCTGAGAAGCAGTTTAGATAAAAGCATAGTATTGAGGATGTGCGATCCAGTTCTTTTTCTTATATTTTACACAAAATAAAAGCCAGCCTGCAGAGCAGGGGGTCTGCCTCCTACACCAAGCTAAAAACTGAGGGCTCTCTCCTGGCCAGAGGGGGTATTGCTGGCGGGGGAGGAGCTAACAGTTTTCAGCCGTGTGTCGCCTCCTAGTGGCAGCAAGCAGCTATACCCACGGTCTGTGTCCCCCAATGATATAAGCGAGAAATCATCGTGCATATTCATACGCATCAGACGTTTTTTAGGGAATAAAAATGCCTGTACATGAGTTATTGTTATTATTCCTGTACTGTGAATACAGGAATGCACTCGATAAATAACCCTTTGTCTCAAGAAAACCCTTTGCGCATAAATAAAATGTATTGTGTACTTCTAGTTGTCTAGAAATGAATACCGTGTAGCACTCAACCAGTGATGTTATTTCCATATACACTTCATGAACTTATTCACAGTTTCTGGTAATAATGCAGCATGGAGTTCTCGGTATCTTCATATACTGCAGGAGAGATCACAGCTACAAGATCAGCACATATCCTGTTTTACATTACATGAGAGCCATGCTGCACAGACCATGGCTGCTTGTGCCGTATTAAACTTTTTTTCCCCCCATAAAAAGTTTCACAAAAAGATTGTGTATTCTTGACACGCAAGACTAGGGCTACATGGTGAAAATTGTGGTGCGATTCCTAGTATGCAGGACAGTTGCTTTAACCCCTTAAGGACACAGCCTTATTTCAGGCAATTTTTTGCAAATCTGACCAGTGTCACTAAGTGCTGATAACTTTAAAAACGCTTTGACTTATCCAGGCCATTCTGAGATAGTTTTTTCGTCACATATTGTACTTCATGACACTGGTAAAATTAAGTAAAAAAAATCTTTTTTTTTTGCACACATAAATACCTAATTTAACAAAAATTTTAAAAATTTGCAAGTTTCAGTTTCTCTACTTCTGTAATACATAGTAATACCCCCAAAAATTGTGATGACTTTACATTCCCCATATGTCTACTTCATGTTTGAATTATTTTGGGTATGATATTTTATTTTTTGGGGATGTTATAAAGCTTAGAAGTTTACAAGCAAATCTTGAAATTTTTCTGAAATTTACAAAAACTCAATTTTTAGGGACCAGTTCAGGTCTGAAGTCACTTTGCGAGGCTTACATAATAGAAACCACCCAAAAATGACCCCATCTAAGAAACTACACCCCTCAAGGTATTCAAAACTGATTTTACATACGTTGTTAACCCTTTAGGTGTTGCACAAGAGTTATTGGCAAATGGGGATGAAATTTGAGAATTTCATTTTTTTTTGTCTAATTTTCCGTTTTAACCCATTTATTTCCACTAACAAAGCAAGGGTTAACAGCCAAACAAGACTATCTTTATTGCCCTGACTCTGCCGTTTACAGAAACACCCAATATGTGGCCGTAAACTACTGTACGACCACACAGCGGGGCGTAGAGTGAAAGGTGCGCCGTTTGGTTTTTGGAGGGCTGATTTTTATGGACCGGTTTATTTACACAGTGTCCTGTTTCAACCCCCCTGGAGTAGAAACTCCCTAAAAGTGACCCCATTTTGGAAACTACGGGATAAGGTGTCATTTTTTGGGGGACTATTTTAAGGGTAAATATGATTTTTGGTTGCTCTATATTACATTTTTGTGAGGCAAGGTTACCAAAAATTTAAATTCTGAAATTTCTTCTTTATTTGCCATTAACTGTTGAGGAACACCTAAAGGGTTAATAAAAGTTTGTATAATCAGTTTTGAATACCTTGAGGAGTGTAGTTTCTTAGATGGGGTCACTTTTAGAGTTTTTACTCTAGGGGGCATCAAAAAGGACATGGTGTCAATAAAAAAGGCCATCAAAATCGGCCTTCCAGAAACCATGTCGGTCCTTTCCTTTTGCGGCCTCCCTTTTACTGATACAGCAGTTTCCGACGACAAATGCGGCGTTTCTGTAAACTGCAGTATCAGGGTAATAAATATTAAATTTTGTTTGGTTGTTAACCCTTGTTTTGTTACCGGAAAAAACTGATTGATTTTATTTTTTGACCGTGTTAATCTGGGGGGGTTGGGTCATGGGGTATTTTTATAGAGGCGATTCTTACCGACGCGGCGATACCCAATATGTCTACTTTTAATAAATTATTTTAGTTTTTTGGGGTGTCTCAAGTCTGAGAACTAGTTTTTTTTATCCGATGTTAGTGCTAAATTGGGATATAAATTTAGTACTCCATGGAAGTGTGATACTCCCTGAAGCTATCGATAATGCAGAGGCCCGGATGATCTGGGCACGTGTCGCACTGAGTAGTGGTGTCCTTCCGTATCCCCCTCCTGTGACACACTCTGCACTTTTTTTGGGTTTGTCCCTTCTTTCCAGTATGGGGGACCACACCTGGAAAGTGTTGGCCAGGGACAATCCGGGCGCCTACAGTTCCCGAGGTACTCCGGCCTGCTCTTTCCCGGTCCGAAAAGATCAGGGCCCTGAGGACTGCCTCATAGAACTGGAGGAATATCCCTGTGCTGCCAGCGCTTTGGGATAGTACAAGAGTTGTACATGGCAACCTGTACCAAGTAGACCGCAACTTTTTTGTACCATGCCCGGGTTTTGTGCATGGCGTTATATGGCTTGAGGACTTGATCCGAGAGATCAACTCCTCCCATATACCGATTGTAGTCGACGATACAATCGGGCTTGAGGACCGTTGCCGCGGTACCTCGCACAGGGACTGGGGTGGTGCCGTTACCATGAATTGTGGACAGCATAAGGACATCCCTCCTGTCCTTATACCTGACCAGCAACAGGTTTCCAGTGGTAAGGGCACGGGTCTCACCCCTGGGGATAGGTACCTGGAGGGGGTGGGCAGGGAGGCCGCGTTGATTTTTCCGCTTGGTCCCACAAGCGGACGTGGATCTGACGGCAAGGGACTGGAACAAGGGGATACTGGTATAAAAGTTATCCACGTAAAAGGTGGTAACCCTTATCTAGCAGTGGGTACATAAGGTCCCACACAAGTTTCCCGGTAACACCCAGAGTGGGGGGACATTCTGGGGGTTGAATCCGGGAATCTCGCCCCTCATACACACGAAATTTGTAAGTGTACCCTGAGGTAATCTCACAAATTTTGTATAGCTTCACGCCATACCTCGCCCGCTTGGAGGGCACATACTGGCGGAAAAGGAGTCTCCCCTTGAACGCAATGAGACACTCATCAACCACGACCTCCCTTCCAGGTACATAGGCCTCCATGAATTTGGCCCCAAAGTGATCTATGACCGGCCGTATCTTATACAGACGGTCATGGGCAGGATCACCTTGGGGGGGGGGGGGACATGCTGCATTATCGGAATAATGCAGACATTTCCGGATGGCCTCAAACCGGGAGCATGTCATGGCTGTACTGTAAAGTGGGGTCTGGTATAGGACGTCCCCACTCCAGTACAGCCTGGCACTGGGTTTCTTGACCAGGCCCATATGCAGCACGAGGCCCCAAAATGTCCTAATTTCGGCTGCGCTGACCGGCATCCAGCCACCGGGCCTGGCCAAAAAGGAGCCTGGGTGTTGAGCAACGAACTGTTGGGCGTACAGGTTCGTCTGCTCCACCATCAGATTTACCAGTAGGTCACTGAAAAAATTACAAAAAAAAAGTCATATTCAGTGTAGCCCACTGTGGAAATCTGGATTCCTGATTGGCCTACAAAATCAGGACTCACAGGCTCGTATCGCTCTGGGCTACACCAGACCAGTTCACCGGCAGGGTGCTCCGGTGGATTTAACTGGTGGGCCGGGAAACCAGTACGAGCCCCAGAGCTGCTCGTACTAGTGTGAACCACAGGGTCCCTAACATGGCAGTCCCCTTGCTCCGCCTGGCGGCGCCTCCGCCGCCTTGGGGGCTCATCATCGCTAGATGATGAGGACGCGGATGACAACAGGAATGTGGGGTCATCCTCGTCCTCACTGGGACTCTCGGACTAACAGTGGCCGGACGCTAAGAGTGCCGGCCACAGTCAGCGTACACAAAAAAAAAAAAAAAACACTGCACCCCAAAAATAACTAGGGTGATGCAATAAAAGTTTACAAACTAACTTTCCCTTTTTTTTCCCTGCCTAACCCAAACTTTCCCTATGCTTTCCCTATGTACCTGATGGGGGTTGCTGGGGGCACAGATCGGGTGCTGCTGGCAGCGATGGCGGACACCTGCAGGCAGCTCCTCTCTCCTCCGGAACACAAAAAGGAGGAAGAGAGGAGCGCCTGCCTCTTTTGAATCTGCCGCCGGACCGCCCACTCAGAAGCGATCCTGAGTGGTGATGTCACCATCACCACTCAGGATCGCTGGATGGCGATTGGTGGGGTGAAATCACACCACCATCACCACCCTGTTCCGGGTTATCGGGTCTTCAGAGACCTGAATAACCCGGAAACGCAGAAAACCGCAGGTCTGAATTGACCTGCGGTTTTCTGTGATCGCATACATTGGGGGGGGGGGGGGGTCACAGGACCCCACCGGCGCATTTGCCCCAACGATTTGAGTAGGCGCCGCGCGGCGGTGATCGAAAATACACAGGGCGTACATGTACGCCCTGTGTCCTTAAGTACCAGGACACAAAGGCATACCTGTACGCCCTATGTCCTTAAGGGTTAACTGGTTACTCTACTACGTAAGACACTCCATAAATAAAACTAGTAGTAATGATGGGGATTTAAAAAAAAAAAAAAAACTTACACATGCTCCCAGCGGTTGGCAGAGAACAGTAGGTGAACAGTATGATCTTCAATGTTACTTTTTTTCTCAAGGTAGGAACCAACAAGACGACCGATTTCTGTTGTCCTTTCTATAAAAACAAAAACAAAGTGAGCAAACAGCAAAAAAGCACCACAGAAGATACCGAAGCAATCATTTTAACCTTCTCCGGACCGACGTACACAGGATTGCGTCCTGCCGGCGGTCCTGCTCTTCTGGGTGGACACATATACGCGTCCTCCCGCGAGAGCCGAGATTTCCTGTGAACGCGCGCGCTCACAGGAACGGAAGGTAAGAGAGTGGATCTCCAGCCTGCCAGCGGCGATCGCTCGCTGGCAGGCTGGAGATGTTTTTTTTTAACCCCTAACAGGTATATTAGACGCTGTTTTGATAACAGCGTCTAATATACCTGTTACCTGGTCCTCTGGTGGTCCCTTTTGTTTGGATCGACCACCAAAGGACACAGGTAGCTATGTAAAGTAACACAAAACACTACACTACCCCCCCCCCCCCCCGGTCACTTATTAACCCTTTATGAACCACTGATCACCCCATACAGACTCCCTGATCACCGTATGATTTTTACGGATCCACTGATACATGGATCGGATCCGCAAAACGCATACGGACGTCTGAATGGAGCCTTACAGGGGGGTGATCAATGCCAAGGGGGTGATCACCTCATATACACTCCCTGATCACCCCCTTGTCATTGATCACCCACCTGTAAGGCTCCATTCAGACGTCCGTATGTGTTTTGCGGATCCGATCCGTGGATCCGTAAAAATCATATGGACGTCTGAATGGAGCCTTTCAGAGGGGTGATCAATGACAGAGGGGTGATCAGGGAGTGTATATGAGGTGATCACCCCATATACACTCCCTGATCACCCCCCTGTCATTGATCACCCCCTGTAAGGCTCCATTCAGACATTTTTTTGGCCCAAGTTAGCGGAAATATTTTTTTTTGTTTGTTTTTTCTTACAAAGTCTCATATTCCACTAACTTGTGTCCAAAAAATAAAATCTCACATGAACTCACCATACCCCTCACGGAATCCAAATGCATAACATTTTTTTGACATTTATATTCCAGACTTCTTCTCACGCTTTAGGGCCCCTAAAAAGCCAGGGTAGTATAAATACCCCACATGTGACCCCATTTCAGAAAGAAGACACCCCAAGGTATTCCGTGAGGGGCATATTGAGTCCATGAAAGATGGGACAAAAATTTCAATCTTTCATGGACTCAATATGCCCCTCACGGAATACCTTGGGGTGTCTTCTTTCCGAAATGGGGTCACATGTGGGGTATTTATACTACCCTGGCTTTTTAGGGGCCCTAAAGCGTGAGAAGAAGTCTGGGATCCAAATGTCTAAAAATGCCCTCCTAAAAGGAATTTGGGCCGCTTTGCGCATCTAGGCTGCAAAAAAGTGTCACACATCTGGTATCGCCGTACTCAGGAGAAGTTGGGGAATGTGTTTTGGGGTGTCATTTTACATATACCCATGCTGGGTGAGATAAATATCTTGGTCAAATGCCAACTTTGTATAAAAAAAAAAAATGGGAAGAGTTGTCATTTGCCGAGATATTTCTCTCACCCAGCATGGGTATATGTAAAATGACACCCCAAAACACATTCCCCAACTTCTCCTGAGTACGGCGATACCAGATGTGTGACACTTTTTTGCAGCCTAGGTGGGCAAAGGGGCACACATTCCAAAGTGCACCTTTCGGATTTCACTGGTCATTTTTTGCAGATTTAGATTGCAAACTACTTCTCACACATTTGGGCCCCTAAATTGCCAGGGCAGTATAGCTACGCCACAAGTGACCCCATTTTGGAAAGAAGACACCCCAAGGTATTCCGTGATGGGCATGGCGAGTTCCTAGAATTTTTTATCGCAAGTTAGTGGAATATGAGACTTTGTAAGGAAAAATAAAATAAAAATCATCATTTTCCACTAACTTGTGACAAAAAATAAAAAGTTCTATGAACTCACTATGCCCATCAGCGAATACCTTAGGGTGTCTACTTTCCGAAATGGGGTCATTTGTGGGGTTTTTCTACTGTTTGGGCATTGTAGAACCTCAGGAATCATGACAGGTGCTCAGAAAGTCAGAGCTGCTTCAAAAAGCGGAAATTCACATTTTTGTACCATAGTGTGTAAACGCTATAACTTTTACCCAAACCATTTTTTTTGCCCAAACATTTTTTTTTTATCAAAGACATGTAGAACAATAAATTTGGCCAAAAATTTATATATGGATGTCGGTTTATTTTGCAAAATTTTACAGCTGAAAGTGAAAAATGAAATTTTTTTGCAAAAAAATCGTTACATTTTGATTAAGAACAAAAAAAATGTCAGCAGCAATGAAATACCACCAAATGAAAGCTCTATTAGTGAGAAGAAAAAGAGGTAAAATTCATTTTGGTGGTAAGTTGCATGACCGAGCAATAAACGGTGAAAGTAGTGTAGTGCAGAAGTGTAAAAAGTGGCCTGGTCATTAAGGGGGTTTCAGCTAGCGGGGTTGAAGTGGTTAAAGAATGCTATTTTCCCTTATAATCATGTTATACTTTCATCCTAGCAACAATGCGTGATAATTGCACCGCATCCGCACTTGCTTGCGATTTTCATGCAGCCCCAATAACTTCTATGGGGCCTGCGTTGCGTGAAAAAAGCACAACATAGAGCATGCTGCGATTTTCATGCAACACACAAGTGATGCATGAAAATCAGTGCTCATGTGCACGTCCCCATAGAAGCGAATGGGTCCAGATTCAGTGCGGGTGCAATGCGTTCACCTCAAACATTGCACCCGCGCAGAAATCTCGCCCGTGTGAAAGGGGCCTAAGGGTGAATAGGACAAGGGTTCCAGCCCCTAAGGGGGCTAAAAGTAAAAATAAAAAAAAATAAAAAAAAAAAATACTATAGCTACTTTCACACTTGCGGCAGTGTGATCCGGCAGGCAGTTCCGTAGAACTACCCACCGCATCCGCTGATCTGGATGTGACTGAAAGCATTTGTGAGACGCATCTGGATGCGGATCCATCTCACAAATGCATTGCAAGAACGAATCCATCTCTCCGCTTGTCATGCGGACAGACAGGTCAGTCTTGTATCTTTTTACGGATCCGTCATTTTGAATGCCGGATCTGGCACTAATACATTCCTATGGGGAAAAAGCGGGAATTAGACTTACCAGTAATTCAGTTTCCATGAGATCACCATGACGGCTACTAGGAGATTGACCCCTGACCTCTGTAGGGGCAGGAACAGAGAGAGGGTTTAAATCCCCCCCTCCCACCACCAACACTAGTGTGTCCAAAATTACAGAGACAGAAAATAGGTGGTGAGAACACAAAATAAGCCGAGAGGGTATTACTTCATAACCTCCAGGGTAAGAACTAAATAAAGGGTAGGGAATATATGTGCCGTCGTGGTGATCTCGTGGAAACTGAATTACCGTTAAGTCTAATTCCGGCTTTCCACCTCATCACCTCGACGGCTACTAGGAGATATAAAAAAAATTATAGCTTGGTGGGGGGGGGGAACGGACGGACACTGCCTGAAGGACCTTACGTCCAAAAGACAAGCCTGAACTAGATAGGTCTAGCCTATAGTGTTTTGTAAAGGTGTGAATGTTGGACCAGGTAGCAGCTTTACAGATATCCTCCAGAGAAGCTCCGGCCCGCTTGGCCTGGGAGGAGGACATAGCTCGGGTAGAATGAGCTCTTAAATTTGAGGGGCAAGGAAGGCCTTGGGACTCATAGGAAATAGAATCCTTAATCCACCGTGCTAAAGGAGGACCTGGAAGCTTTCAGACCCTTATTCTTACCTGAGAATAAGACAAAACAGGTTGTTGGATCTACGGAAACCTTTTGACACTTCAAGATACCGTAAGACTGAGCGTCTCACATCTAGTAAGTGGAAGCTAGATTCCCTATCATTAGAAGGATTGTCGCAAAAGGAAGGTAAGACTAGTCTCCTGGTTACGGTGGAAATCAGATACTACTTTAGGCAGAAACCCCAGGTCTAACTTAAGAATAATTCTATCATCGGTGATACGGAGATAGGGTTCTTGTATTGATAGAGCTTGAATCTCGCCTAGCCTTCTTGCGGACGTAATGGCCACCAAGAACGCGGTCTTTAGAGATAGATGTTTGGTGGAACAGCTTGACAGGGGCTCAAACGGGGCAAGTGTTAGACCTGTGAGCACCGTATTGAGGTCCCAGCTGGGGATCCGAGATTTTAGAGAGGGGTGTAGCCGAGAAGCTGCTTTCATAAATCTTCTGATCCAGCGATGATTGGCTAGATCTTGATAAAAAAAAAAAAAATCAAGTTAGGGCCGAGACTTGTACCTTCAAGGTGGAAGGTCTAAGACCTAATTCAAGTCCCTGCTGGAGGAAGTCCAAGATTTTCTGAAAATTGGACGGCTCCAAGTTTGGGGCAGGATTACTGATCCAGGAACAGAATCTCTTCCAAATCTTTAGGTAGATCAAGAAGGTAACCTTCTTCCTACTCGCTTTCAGGGTAGATATTACTTGGTCAGAAAGCCCTTGTGACTTCAACCTCTGGACCTCAGGATCCAAGCTGATAACTTGAGGAAGCTCGAGTTTGGGTGTAGGATTGGCCCTTGATGAAGCAGGTCCCTCCTGGGAGGAAGAGTCCATGGGTCCTCTATTGGCAGGTTTTTTAAGGGAGGGAACCAGCTCCTTTTCGGCCAATAAGGAGCTATCAGAATTAGGAGTCGTGTCCTCTAGGTTGAGTTTCTGAATTATCCTGGGAAGAAGAGGCAAGGGTGGAAACGCATAACAGAGGTCCCAGTCCCAATGTATCGTGAGCGCATCCAGCGCCCAAGGATTGTCCCTTGGGTTCAATGAACAGAATGTTGGTACCTCTGCGTTTTTCTTGGAGGCGAACAGGTCCACTTGTGGAGTGCCCCATCTTTCTACCAGAACCTGAAACACGTCCTGATTTAGAGACCATTCGGTGTGGTCTATTAACTGGCGACTGAGATAGTCTGCTTCCACGTTCAGTACCCCTTTCAAGTGAATGGCGGAGATGGATCTCACATGGGACTCCGCCCAATTGAAGATTTTTCTTGTGACGGACATCAGTTTCTCCGATCTCGTGCCTCCCTGGTGAGAGGTATGCAACCGTTGTCGTATTGTCTGAAATAATTTTTACATGTTGACCCACGAGAAGGAATTCTGCAGCTTTCCAGACCGCTTCCAGCTCTCTGAAGTTGGAAGATTGAGAGCGAGTAGTTGGAATCCAGGAACCCTGAAATAAGTGATCTCCCACTTTCGCTCCCCTTCTTTTTTCGCTTGCATCTGTAAGCACTTGAATGTAGGGAGTCTTTTCCCAGGCAACTCCCAAGGACAGATTGTTTGTGCTTTTCCACCAGTCTAGGGAGGTCTTCACCGCTGGAGGGATCAGAACTTTGTGATCCAAGGAGGACTGCTACTTGTTCCAAGTTCGGAGAATCCATGACTGGAGGGATCAGAAGTAGGACTGGCTCCATGGGACAGACGGAATGCAGGACGAGAGAAGACCCAGGAGACTCATAGCTTTCCTTATGGGACAAGACCTCCTGTTCTGAAACAGTCGAACCTTCAATTGGAGGTTTCTGATCTTGTCTGGTGGGAGAAAGGTATGTTGAGCCCGGGAGTCCAGGATGACACCCAAAAACTGGACAGTGCTGGAGGGTACGAGATTTGATTTCTTTTGGTTCACCAACCACCCTAGATCTTGTATAAGAGACAGGAAGGTTAATAAGTCTGTTCTGAGTTTGTTCTCTGAATTCCCAATCAGGAGGAAATTGTCCAGGTATGGTATAATCACCAATCCCTTGCACCTCAGGAAGGCCACCATTTCTACCACAAGTTTCGTGAAGACTCTGGGCGCAGATGATATCCCAAAGGGAAGGGCCGTAAACTGGAAGCAACCGGTTAGCCCCGTGGTCCTGGATGGCAAATCTCGAGAACTTTTGGGACTCTGGATGAAATGGGACATGGTAGTAAGCGTCCTGAAGATCTACTGAACACATCAGAGCATTTTTCTCTATTAACGGAATCAGCGACTTTAGGGATTCCATCCTGAATTTCCAATAAATTATGAATTTGTTCAGGGCTTTTAAGTTTATAATCGTACAGAATGAGCCTTCTTTTTTCTCTACCAGGAAAAGATTTGAATAGAACCCCTGTCCTAGCTGTGTTGATGGGACCCGTACTATCACATCCATCGCCAGAAGGCTTTGAATTCCTTGCAGAATCTTTTTGCGTACGTTGGAAGAGTTTGGATTGGTCACAATGAAGCGGTTTGGGGGAGATTAAGAAAGTTCGATTCGGTATCTGAATTTTATGATGTCCCGGAGCCAAGGATTCGGGGTAATGGACTCCCAAGGAGTCTGAAAAGTCTTAAGTCTCCCCCCGACTCTGGTGTCATTGTTTATCTGAGGACTTATTTTGGGAGGAGGAAGGGTTATTTCTACCCTTGCCCCCTTTCGGATAGCTCCAGCGCCCTGACTTCCCTTTATCCCGAAAGGATTTGTTCTGGCTAGTGGGGCCCGAAAGGGATATTTCCTTTTATAGGGTCTCTCCTCTGGGAAGCCCCTTTTTCTTATCCGCAGCCTTTTCTAAGATACGGTCCAGGACAGGACCAAAGACGTACTCCCCTGAGAACGGGATGGAGCATAATTTCATTTTCGACGTGTTGTCGCCTGACCAGCTCTTCATCCACAGAGCCCAACAGGCCGCGTTGGAGAGACCAGCGTCTTTAGCAGCAAATCTGACAGATTCTGCCGAGGCATCTGCCATAAATCCTGCGGCGAACTTTAATAAGGGGAGGGACTTTAAGATTATTTCCTTAGGAGTATTACCTCTGATGTGAGATTCTAGCTCATTTAGCCACAACCCCATGGACCTTGCTACCGAGGTGGCTGTGATGTTTGGTTTTAAGTTAAACATAGCCGCTTCCAACGATTTTTTTTAAAAGGCTATCTGCCTTCCTATCCATGGGGTCACGGAACTGGGAGGTGTCTTCAAAGGGCAAGGCAGTCTTTTTGACTTTTGCCACCTGAATGTCAACTTTTAGTGTTTCGTTGAAAATTTTCCCTTCGTTAGCGTCAAATAAAAGACGATTCTTAAAGGACCCAGACACCCCCAAACGCTTCTCAGGGTTAGACCATTCGTCAAGCACCATATCTCGTATGTTCTCATTGATCGGAAACACACGGGTCTTTTTAACCCGAAGCCTCCCAAACATTTTGTCCTGTATGGAGTGGGCTTTTGGGGCTTCTTCTACAGCCATAGTGGCCCGGACAGCTCTTAGAAGGTCTGGCATCTAGTCCATAGAGAAACAAAATTTCCTATCTGATTCTGTTGTCTCAGTATCAGAGGAAGCCTCCTCGTCCTCCCAGGCTCTGGATGATGAAGCATCTGCCTCTATCTCCTCTGGGTCTGATAAAGGAGATGGTCCCCTTCGCTTTTTAGGTGGAGGAGGGTCCCTGGGTAGAGAGGAAATTTGGGATAAGGAAGATTTTACTTCCTCATGTATCATGGATCTTAATTAGTCAAAGAAGGAAGGCTGTTCTTCAGAAATAACGCTAGAGGTGCAGTACTTGCATAGTCTCTTGCGGTAGTTGTCCAGAAGCCGTTTGAGGCAGGACACACATTTAGCTTGTTTTTTTTACTTTTTTCTGAGCCTCCCTAGGGACCTGGGAAGAATAACCCCAATCAGCCATGATAGGTATACATGGAGATAGAAAGCCTGAAGCCACAAGCCAGAGATGTGGAGGAGGAGGAAAAAGCAACCTGGTACAGTGTCTAAAACAAGTAACAGGGCAAAGAAGCGCTTCCCCACAGGGGAACTTGCAGCAGGCGGCACAGAAGGGTCTCCAGGAGAGCGGGGCTCAGTCGACATGACTGCACGCTGATTCGGAGGTACGCCGGTATTCCGAAAATTTGGCGCCGAAAATTTGAACTGGAGACGCTTCCTGAATGACGTCACTTCCCCCATCCACCGGAAGTGACGTCAGCCGCTCTTCTGAAGCGCTTAGGCACGCACCCGGCGATAGCCATGGAGGCCCGGCGGGAGATCGCGACCCGGGAGCAGGCTCACATATTGTAATGGAGCGAGGCCTCCCTCCTTCACCTCTGCCCAGCATTAGTACGAGGACCGCAGGAGGGCAGGGGGAACACCAGGTAAGGTGTCAGGAAGTTACCCATCTTCATCTCCCCACAGGGAGACTCTCTCTGCCCCTGTCCTCTGTAGGGACAGGAAACACTGGTGTTGGTGGTGGGAGGTCTCTCTGTTCCTGCCCCTACAGAGGTCAGGGGTCAATCTCCTATTAGCAGTCGTGGTGATGAGGTGGAAATGCCGGATCCGGCATTCAGGCAAGTCTTCATTTTTTTTCGCCGGAGATAAAAACCGTAGCATACTACGGTTTTCTCTTTTTTTGCCTGATCAGTCAAAATGACTGAACTGAAGACATAGGGCTCTTTCAAACCTGCGTTCTTTTCTTCTGGCATAGAGTTCCGTCGTCGGGGCTCTATGCCGGAAGAATCCTGATCAGTTTTATCCTAATGCATTCTGAATGGATAGAAATCCGTTCAGGATGCATCAGGATGTCTTCAGTTCCGGACCGGAATGTTTTTTGGCCGGAGAAAATACCGCAGCATGCTGTGCTTTTTGCTCCGGCCAAAAATCCTGAAGACTTGCCGCGAGGCCGGATCCGGAATTAATGCCCATTGTAAGGCATTGATCCGGATCCGGCCTTAAGCTAAACGTCGTTTTGGCGCATTGCCGGATCCGACGTTTAGCTTTTTCTCAATGGTTACCATGGCTGCCGGGACGCTAAAGTCCCGGCAGCCATGGTAAAGTGTAGTGGGGGAGCAGCATACTTACCGTCCGTGCGGCTCCCGGGGCGCTCCAGCGTGACGTCAGGGCGCCCCAAGCGCATGGATCACGTGATCGCATGGTACGTCATCCATGCACATGGGGCGCTCTGACGTCATTCTGGAGCGCCCCGGGAGCCGCACGGACTGTAAGTATGCCGCTCCCCCGCTCCCCACTACTACTATGGCAACCAGGACTTTAATAGCGTCCTGGCTGCCATAGTAACACTGAAAGCATTTTGAAGACGGATCCGTCTTTAAATGCTTTCAGTTCACTTGCGTTTTTCCGGATCCGGCATGTAATTCCGGCAAGTGGAGTACACGCCGGATCCGGACAACGCAAGCGTGAAAGAGGCCATACTGATGCATCTAGAAACAGATTAGGGTACTTTTACATTAGCGGTTTTCTTTTCCGGCATAGAGTTCCGTCCTAGGGGCTCTATACCGGAAAAGAACTGATCAGGCATATCCCCATGCATTCTGAATGGAGAGTAATCCGTTCAGGATGCATCAGGATGTCTTCAGTTCAGTTATTTTGACTGATCAGGCAAAAGAGAAAACCGCAATACGAGGTACAATCATCTTTTTCATGGTTTATGGACCTGTCCTCAAATCCATAGCTTATGGAACCAGGTAGCTCAGGTATCTAAAGATGTCTGGAATATAGTAGTCCCCATAAACCCTATGATATTTTTGTTTCACTACTGGGAGGAACTGAAAGATGGGGTCCCAATGGAACGTAGATTGCCAGCTCTATTTCATGCAATATGCATGGTAACTAAAAGGAGCATTTTGCAACACTGGCTACAGCCTTCAATCCCCTCTAGGTACAACATTCTAGCCTATCTCAAGGATTTACTGGCTCTGGAGCGTAGGGAGGCAGAGAGATGTAAAGAGGGGAAGGGAGGAAAATTTATGAAAAGATGGCGGGGCTTCCTGACGCAGTTCTTGTCCGATTCGGAAATCGAGAATATTATGAAACCCTTTACGCTTACGCAATGGTACTTAGAGGAACAGCTGAAAGGGACGCTAGGCCGTTTAGCACAATGAAACCAATTTACAACTGTACAGGACATGGTACATATTTCGGCATAAAACCTCTAGCTCTTTCTGTCAGGATGTTTGGTATGGAAGTTGCCAAGTTGGTAATCTGGTTTTCGTGCAGATATATGTTGGCAGGGCTCCAGATGGCGACCAAAATGGTCGCCAATGCGACTTAGAATTTACAAATGGCGACAAGACTATAGGGGGAAGAAAACTGAAAAGTAGGGAGCATATTGTATGGATCATATACTTTCCAATAATTATTGCAAATGTCATCATCATGTTCTTTTCTCCATATAAGAATGTCTTTTTATGGATATGATTTGTAACTCTAAAGATATGTTTGTCATGAACCATACATGTCTCTTCCCGCAATAAAAAATTTTGTTTAAAAAGAGAAAACCGTAGCATCTCCGGCGAAAAAAAACTGAAGACTCCGGCATTTTTTTTCCATAGGAATGTATTAGTGCCGGATCCGGCATTCAAAATACCGGATCCGTCCTTCCGGTCTGCGCATGCACAGACCTTTAAAAATGAGAAAATAAATACAAGATCCGTTTTGCCTGATGACACCGGTAAAACGGATCCGGTATTGCAATGCATTTTTCTGACTGATCAGGCATTTTTCTGCCTGATCAGTCTGAAAAAATTACATGCATTTGCATACAGTTTGCCTGATCAGGCAGTCAGTTCAGGCAACGGAACTGCCTGCCAGAATCAAACAACGCAAGTGTGAAAGTACCCTTACTCTCCATTCAGAATGCATGGGGATATGCCTGATCAGTTCTTTTCCGGTATAGAGGCCCTTTGACGGAGCTCTATGCCGGAAATGAAAAACGCTAGTGTGCAAGTACCCTAAAATATTAAGTTTAACCCCCCCCCTTTCCCAATTTTACATATAAAATATATAAAAAAATAAACATATTACACAACTCTGCATCTGAAAGGTCCAAACTATTAAATTATTAAAAAAATATCTCCTATGTGGTGAGCGCCGTAACAGAAATAAATAAAAACCATGCGATTCGCCATTTTTTAGTCACCTTGTCACCCCAAAAAATAGGATAGGACTGTTCTATTATGGGCCGAACGTTTCATAAAACGCAAAATGCACACAGCTTTTTTGGGGTGTTTTTTTTTTCGTGGTATTGAGTATCGCAATACTTTTTTATGGTGACGAAAGTGAATCAAAATTTTGGTATCGAAATAACCCTACGACGATCTGATCGGCGTAGCGTTGTCACGATACCAAAATTTTGATTCGGTTTCGATTTGGCGACTAAAAATTTTACTTTGCTCCTAAATTTTTCAGTTCAGGAGCCAATGGCTACTAGGTTTTTTTTTTGTCTGGAGCACTGTACATAACGTTATTTCTCATGACAGAAACCCTGTAAAGCCTTTCTGGCCTTTTTTTCCCTTGTAACAACTCTCGTGCAGGTTGCATGAGGAATCAGAAGTAATCCCACACACAGTGTCCTGGGCTCCATACACTGAAAGCTCCTCAATCTCTCCCCTCTTTAGTAGGAGGTTCCAACATCCAATCCGGGGACCGCTAAGGGCTCTTCCACATGAGCGGATGCCGTCCGTAGAATACGCTGCATGAAAGAGCCAAGCCCTGCTCCGGACAGCAGAGACACGGAGCAGTAACATGATTGATAATGCTCCATGCCTCTCTGATCTTTTTACTACAAAAATCACAACGAGATAAAGTAGTCACCAGTGATTTTGTAGTAAAAAGGTCACAGAGAGGCACGGAGCATTATCAATCATGTTACTGCTCCGTGTCTCTGCTGTCCGGATCGGAGCTTGGCTCTTTCATGCAGCGTATTCCACGGACGGCATCCGCTCGTGTGAATGAGCCCTAAAGTGTCACTCAGAGGGGAGGAAGTCAAACTGCTAACAGACCCCATTTACAAGGATACGTTCTACAGAATCACTTGTCACTAAACAATGCATCAATCTGCACATGTGATGTTCTTATACAGGGAAGCATTGCTATAAATGTATAAGGTTTATTATTTGCACCCATAGCTCATGACAGTCATATACACAGCCTAGTATATTATTACTAGCCATAAGGAACAGCTCTCCACTCTCCCTTGATCACAGAGATCAGCGTATCCACCTCGGTCTCAGTCACAGGTCAAACTACATTTTTTCCAGAAGAGTGAAAACACTTCTAGCCTAAAAAGGCATATTGGCGGTCACTAAGGGGTTGATAAACTATTTTTAGTACCGCTAGCAGACATTTATAATGCACTGGTATACCTTGTACACGGATGCATTATAGCCCATCACTAGGCTGTGTCTGTGGCACAGTCTAATAGACATACAGTCGTATCAGTCCTGGGGGCTAGTGTTAGGCCTTTAGCTGCCACGGCACCACATTGGCACCCTGCAATTTTATTCATGGAGAGCCCACTTCCTCGGCCTACATGCTGTAGTCACTATTGACTGCAGCATCCAGGGAATTAGGCTGCAGACAGTTCTCTCCAAAGCCGGCCGCTTCAGCAGAAGCCCAGCGTCAGTCATTGCTGGGCTCCCGTGGTTATCAGGGGCCCTGCATCAGCACAGCCTATGAGGTCTGTTCAGTTCCTGCCACCGTACCAGGAGCCATGGTTTGGGCAACCGAGACTAAACAGACGAGGCAGGCTATGCCGATACAGCACTCCGGACCAATTTTGACTACTTTTGCAGACTATACCTGTCTGCTTTTTCACATTTCCAGGGAAAAAAATAAAAAGTTGTAAACTTGTCGGGGCAGAAATGCCCTTTACAAATATTTTTACCACAGATGAGCTTTAAGATATGCCCCATTCACACAGAAGTGATTCTGCACCAATAAGCCAGTGTTGGCCAACGCTATACACCTCCTATTGTTTTCAATGGAAGGTCATACTGCCATTCACGCGGCTGGCGGTCCAACACCACACAGAGTAAGGACGTGTCCTTTGTTGGCAGGGGGAGTCTTCATGGACACCACAGCAGGTGTTTGTTTACCATTTTGCACCATTTAACCACTTAATGACCACAGGTTTATACCCCCCTAGTGACCAGGCCCTTTTTTACAAATCGGCACTTCACAACTTTTACGGTTTATTGCTCGGTCATGCAACTTACCACCCAAATTAATTTTGCCTCCTTTTCTTCTCACAAATACAGCTTTCTTTGGTGGTATTTGATTGCTGCTGAGATTTTTCATTTTTCTGATATTAATCCAAAAAGACTGCAATTTTCTCCAAAAATGTGTATTTTTAACTTTTTCTGGTAAAATTGTTCAAATATAATTACATTTCTATACAAGTTTGTGTCAGAATTTATTGTGCTACATGTCTTTGAAAACGCTATAACTTTTGCGCAAACCAATATACACTTATTGGATTTTTTTTTTTATCAAACTACGGTACAAAAATATGAATTTCCGCATTTCGAAGCAGCTCTGACTTTCTGAGCACCTGTCATGTTTCTTGAGGTGCTAGAATGCCAGGATAGTATAAATACCCCGCAAATGACCCCATTTTAGAAAAAAGACACCCCAAAGTATTCACGGAGGGGCATGGTAAGTTCATGTATGATTTAATTTTTTTCACAAGTTAGCGGAAAATGACACTTTCGGAGGAAAAAAATAAATAAAAATTTCCATTTCTGCTAACTTCTGGCAAAAAAAAAAAAAAAAAAAAAAAAAAAAAAAAAAAAAAGATCTCCCACGGACTCACTATGCCCCTCAGTGAATATCTTGGGGTGTCTACTTTCCGAAATGGGGTCATTTGTGGGGTGTGTTTACTGTTCTGGCATTTTGGGCGGGGCTAAATTGTGAGCAACCCTGTAAAGCCTAAAGGTACTCATTGGACTTTCGGCCCCTTTACGCACCTGGGCTGCAAAAAAGTGTCACACATGTGGTATCGCCGTACTCAGGAGACGTAGGGCAATGTGTTTTGGGGTGTATTGTTACATATACCCATGCTGGGTGAGATAAATATCTCTGTAAATTGACAACTTTGTATAAAAAAAATAAATTTGTCATTTACAGAGATATTTCTCTCACCCAGTATGGGTATATGTAAAACCACACCCCAAAACACATTGCCCTACTTCTTCTGAGTACGGCGATACCACACGTGTGAAATTTTTTTGCAGCCTAGGTGCACGAAGGGGCCCAAATTCCAATGAGTACCTTTAGGATTTCACAGGGCATTTTTACGCATTTGGATTCCAAACTACTTCTCACGCTTTAGGGCCCCTAAAATGCCAGGGCAGGGCAAGTCAGGCCTGATCGGGCGAACACTGCGTTTTTTGTAGAGCCTAAGGTGACCCTAATGTACTGACATAGATCTGATTGACCCCATTTTGGAAAGAAGACACCCCAAGGTATTCCGTGAGATGCATGGCGAGTTCATGTAAAATTTTATTTTGTCACAAGTTAGTGGAATATGAGACTTATTTTTTTTATTACAAAGTCTCATATTCCACTAAGTCTCATATTCCACTAACTTGTGACAAAAAAATTTAATTTTACATGAACTCGCCATGCCCCTCACAGAATACCTTGGGGTGTTCTTTACAAAATGGGGTCACTTGTGGGGTATTTATACTGCCCTGGCATTTTAGGGGCCCTAAAGCGTGAGAAGTAGTTTGGAATTCAAATGCGTAAAAGTGCCATTTTTTTTTACATTTTGGGCTAACTAAATTTAGGGGGTATTCCTCTGAGACTACCCAGGAAAATAAGCACACCTGCCTAGTAAAAAGGAGTGCTTGCGAAGTAAAGCTGCAATCGCTAATAAAGATCCAGAAAGCTCAAAAGTGATCTTTATAGCGCCGCAGCGATTTTACAGTGTTTTTGCAGTGATGAGAAAAAAAAATGTAAAATTCCGTCACTGCAGTGGGGCGGACTGAACGCAAGTCAGGCCTAATCGGGCGAACACTGCATTTTTTGTAGAGCCTAAGGTGACCCTAATGTACTGACATAGATCTGATTGCGATCAGTCTTGATTACTTACAGATACTATATAGTAAATGGGGTAAACTATAAAGTACGTCCACAGCACTGAAAAACTGCCAAGGCAAAATCGAGCGTGTGAACTGGGCCTTAGGGTGGAGTCCTAGGACAGCTTTCTAACCAATAGCCAGAAGTGCTTCCAGCAGGAAAAAGTATAAATCCTTCCTTTACATTTCTCATTCCCTTCCAACCCACTTCTGGCTTTGGCACAAGAGGAAGTAATGGCTTTCATTGGCAGAAAGCAGAGAACACAGGACCTCACCTGGAAAGCGCATGCCCTCAGCCTGATACCCTTGGTTCCTCAGCGCCTCCACCAGTCTGCGGGCCTGGGTGCTCTTGCCTGCCCTGTCTGCGCCTTCTAAGACAATTAAGGCCCCGCGACGTCCTGCCATTCTCCAGTCACTGATGTAGGAAACTACTGGGAAGTTCAGCCGCTCGCTCAAGATTGCCGCGCTTACCCGCCAGCCAATCAAAAATGACTGTAATTGGCGCGCTCCAATCATAGAACAGGCCGTGCCGCTCTACGGCTAATGATTTACCACACGAAACCTCTAAGCAGGAGGCGATTTCAGCCAATAGGAACAGCGCGCAGCCCAGGCAGCGCACCAATCACCGAGGGAAAGCGGCTCAGCCAGTGGGCGGGATCAAACGAAAAAAAATAAAAAATCGCCGTGCGTAGAGCGCGGGCCCTCCAGCCTAATGAATATTAATCAAGCAGCCTTCCAATCCGCCGCGCCGGAAACGCACTGCTCATGAATAATCCAGCGAGTCGCTGAGCGGGATTGAGATCTGAGGAAGGAAACGCTCTGGCACTTTGCGAACATGGCGACTGCGATGTACCTCGAGCACTACCTGGACAGTAAGTGCCGGGGCAGAAGGGCTGAACGGGTTGGGTAGATGGAGGTGTTGTTTGCTGACGCGGGCTGAGGGGGTTAGAATAAAGAATCCACCGAGCGTGTTATTAAAACTGCGTCACCACTTTGCGGGCGCGCGCTCCCTAATGGGGGAGTGTACGTGATGACGTACTGTGGGTTTACGTAACGAATGTGAACAAGGAAAACTTTATTGAAAATGTTTATTCTGTCTATAAAATATATATAGTCAATAATCTCTCAGGTGGAGGTATGCTGAGTGCTTTATAAACGTATAATTGTAGCTACTGCTGAGATGTCGGGATGTGGTACTGTTGTGGAAATGTATGGGAGACGTGTGTGTGTTTTATTTTTTAAGCATATATCCCCCCCCCCCCCAGAAAAGGAAACTAAAAAACATACCTGCCATATGTGCACCATGTACAGCAGCTGTTAGTAAAACAAACCAAAAAAAAACATGAAAGGGTGTATAACTGCAGTGTCACATGGTTTATAGTCTGTTACTATGGAGACACATGGAGCTGCAGGCACAAAATGCTAGCCTCAGGGGGGCTGCCTGGGTGAAAATAAGGGCATGTCCGGGTTCAGATCTGAACCCGGACAACCCCTTTAACTGGCAAACAATACAATAAGCCACTCAACTACAAGGCAACATTGGAGCAGACTGTTAGGATGTCTTATAAGTTTGAGTTTGTTAGGGTACTTTCACACTTGCATTTTTCTTTTCCGGCATAGAGTTCCGTCACAGGGGCTCTATACCGGAAAATAACTGATCAGGCATATCCCCATGCATTCTGAATGGAGAGTAATCCGTTCAGGATGTCTTCAGTTCAGTCGTTTTGACTGATCAGGCAAAAGAGAAAACCGCAGCATGCTACGGTTTTATCTCCGGCGAAAAAAACTGAAGACTTGCCTGAACGCCGGATCCGGCATTTTTTCCCATAGGAATGTATTAGCGCCGGATCCGGCATTCAGAATTCCGGATCCGTCGTTCCGGCATGCGCAGATCGGTAAAAATGTACAAGACGGATCCGTCGGTCCGCATGACAAGCGGAGAGACGGATCCGTCCTTGCAATGCATTTGTGAGACGGATCCGGATCCGTCTCACAAATGCTTTCAGTCGGCGGATCCGGCGGCCAGTTCCGACGACGGAACTGCCCGCCGGATCACACTGCCGCAAGTGTGAAAGTAGCCTTACCAATTACGAGAACCTTGCAATTCAGTTAACACTGAAGAGAGATACAATTGCTGAATATCAACTGACACTGCTAACTGCACACCAAAGTGAAGAACTACAAGACAAGGAAACCATGTTTTTAAGTTTTTTTATACATATACATTTTTTTTTTAGACGAACCATCATGCCCAGCTGTAAGCTGATAGGTGTAGGCTGTCCGGGCATGCTGGGAGTTGTAGTTTTGCAACAGCTGGAGGGCTGCTGGTTGGGCATCCCTGCCTTGCATTATCTTTACAGCCAGTATATTTGGAGAGAGCGTAGGTGTAGACATGAGGGAATGCATCAGTCAAGATTAAAGGCGAGAGATTACCGAAAAGCCAAGCAGCCAGGACACTTCCCTGCCAAAGAAACGGACGGTGTATAGGTGTTGGCTAATTTACATACAATGCGAGACTGAATTAAACTTCATTTTTTGGGGGGTATACTACTACTATGACATGCATTTTTAGAGGCTCCCCGCAGCTGTGAACTATGGTCTGTGTGGTCAGCTGTGAGCTGTGGTCTATTAGTATATATCATGCGGGCGGACTGTTTTATCATATTGTGTCTACAGCGCCATTGCGTACCTATGTGTCGCCATAGTAACTGACTGTAAACAGGTCCTGTGTAGCCTGATTCTGCAGCCATACGTATGGCTCCTCTTTCTCACTAGTATACATTCAGAATGTTGGCAAGAAGTAGGTGGATAGCAATACCAGTGTCGGGTCAGACTACACAAGGGGGTGTTCGTAGTCTGTTACAATGAAGACATGTAGAAATTATTTTGCCCATTTGCAAATTTGCTTAATGTTAGGTTTGCTGCAGATATGTCTTGTTGGTGGGCCTTTCTTTAAAGAGGACCTTTCACTGGTTTTGACTCTTCAAAATCAGTACCTGATACTTTTCAGATACGCTTGTTTTGTATGCTAATTAACAGCATCAGTACAGGGAGGAGAGGTTTCTGAGGAGGCGTCTCCTTATCCCTGGCTGTCGCTGGGTCCTATTGCAGCGGACTGCGTCACAGCCAAGGAGAAGGTGAGCTGTTTTTTTCTCAGTGGACTGCACTGATTGCAGTGATCACCTTGGGTCGGATCATCAGTGCTGGAACTGAGCTGCTTTGCTTCTTGATTTTAAACATATTCCAGCTGTTAGTTGATTTTGACAACCTGTTTATCATAGAGCGCCCCTCTTTATATACATTTTTTATTTTTTTTTGTTAACCTTTTATGAAGTGCTGTATTTTTTTTATTTTTCAGGTATAGAAAATTTACCTTGTGAACTCCAAAGGAACTTCCAACTTATGAGTGACTTGGATCAGAGGACAGAGGGTATGTGTACGTGGGCTTTGCTCATTTTTCTCCATTTGATACTTTTTCAACTTTCATAAAAGAAATAATGAACTAATTATCCATGAAGCAAAACCGTGTAATGCAGCACTGACTTGTGGAAGAACTCGGCAGACCACATCAAGGATCCACGGTGTGTTCACGCTCGAGATCAGCAACGGTTGTAAGAAGGAATCCAGTGTGTTAAATAAAATTGGATCTTTAGTCAAGTATTCTCTAAAAAAAAAAATGCACCTTTTCAGAATAGCCAATTGACGCGTTTTGACAGTCTTGCGATTTTAATCATATCGTGAATATGATTAAGGGTACATTTACACTAGCTATTTAGATTCCGGCAGGCACTTCCGTTGCCGGAACTGCCTTCCAGATCCGGTAATCCGTATGCAAACGGATATTATATATATATATATATATATATATATATATATATATATATATATATATATATATATATATATATATATATATATATATATATAATTACGGATCAGTTAGACTTATTCATTAAAACACCGGATCCGTCTTTCCGGTATTATCCAGAATAACGGATCCGGTCTAAAAAAATTTTTCAAAGAACTGCGCATGTGCAGACCGGAAAACCGGATCCGGTGATGCGGCAATTTTCGGAACACTTGGTACCGGATCCGGCATTAATACATTTTAAAGGAAATTAATGCCGGATCCGGCAAGTGCAGTAGTGTTCCGTGATTTTGGCCGGAAAAAATACTGCAGCATGCTGCGGTATTTTGTCCGGTCAAATACCGTACAAGGGACGGAACGGAAGACATCCTGATGCATACTGAACGGATTGCTTTCCATTCAGAATGCATTAGGACAAAACTGATGTGTTTTTTTTCTGGTATTGAGACCCTTTACCGGATACGCTAGTATGAAAGTACCCTAAGAACTCAAGGCGGTTGAAATGCATTGTGTGGATTTTTATTGCGATATTAGAATACAAATCAAATTTTATTTCGCATGCTGGATCCCTTCTTGCAACTGTTGCTGACCCTAAGGGCTTTTTCACACGAGCATGTACCTTGCGGGAATCGTGCTCTGTGTGAGAGAGATTGTGTGGTCTGGACTTAGGAAGTGTACGCCACTATCATGATTGATAACGCTGTGTGCCTCTTTCGGACCTTTCTGTAACGTAATCATAGTGACAGCTTTATGGCAGTATGATTCCGTTACAGAAAGGTCAGACAGAGGCACACAGCGTGATCAATCATGATAATGCCATGCGCTTCTGTAGTCAAGACCGCACAAATCCTCTCACATGGAGCGTGATTCCCACAAGGTACATGCTCATGTAAAAAAGCCCTAAACCCCAGCATGCAGGTGTCTCTCCATATGCAATTTCTAATCTGGTAGTAGAACATTCCTGGACAAAACCTTTTAATTCATAAGTTGCTCTGTTCACATCTGCATAGCAGGCTCAGTCATAACTTCCTGTAAATGGCATAGCTTGCAGTACGTTTTTATATTTTTCTGGCAAAATGATGGCCACTATTTTAAGTTAATGACCTCCATCATGTGATGGATTCGTCACAGTTTGAATTCTGTGCTCATGTGATGAAACAGAAAAACAGACTTCCCAACGTAAATGTGAACCAAGCCCAAAAATAGTTGTTCAAGGGCTTTTACATCAGTTACTAATTTGATTAGTCTTTTTTTTTATTTTTTATTTTTTTATTATAGTAGTACATTTAAACACGTAAGGCTGACTAATGTGAATCATAGTAGCATCTCATAAATCCATCTCATTATAATGGAAGGCATCATGGGACCCCTTCTACAATGCATTTGGAAAGTCTTCAGACCCTTTCACTTTTTCACATTTTGTTATATTGCAGGCTTGTGCTAAAATAAAATAAGTTCAAGTTTTACCCATCATTCTGCACTCAGTCCTCCATAATGATAAAGTGAAAACATAATTTTCTCGTTAATGTCATTGGGGGGACACAGCACCATGGGTATACACCTAGCTACCACTAGGGGGCGACACTAGATATAAAAAAAGTTGGCTATACCCTCTCCACAGCCACTAGGATAATCAGTTTTAGTCTAGTGTCTGTATGAGGCAGACATGACCTGCTCTGTTTTACCTACGTCGGTCACCCAGTCCCCCATTACTGCAGCCGCAGTGGTGCGCCGGCAACCCCATGCAAGCGTTGAGTTTGCCGAAGGGGTGACCCTGCAGCGCCTGAAGACGCCGAACGGTAAGTATTCTCCCCTGCATCCCTGCCCCAGGGGGTCCTCCGGGTTCCCCCCCCCCCCCCCCCCCCCCCTTTTCTGGCTAGGGGATGGGATTCATTTTATTTGGGGAGCCTGGTTAGGTCCCTCCTTCCCCCTTTTTCTTCCCTCTCTTGGCTATTCTTCACCTCCCTGGCCACCTCTCCCGGTCTTTCCCTCTACTTTAGTCCCCGGCTTCTGCCGGACTAGGCCGCATCTTCCCCGGCCTGTCCTTGGGCCCATGGTGCTCCTTTTGCCCTGTTTTTCCCCTCCCTGAGCGTCGCTTCTCCTCAGGAGCCTCCCTCACCCGTGTGTGGTTTTTTTTTTTTTTTTTTTTTTTTTTTTTTTTTTCCCATTCTGGAGGGCCCCCGGTCCGCTGACGGCACACTTTTTCCGGCCACCTCATTAATCGAGGCCTCTGCTTCTTTCTCGCCTAGGTTGCGTCTTCTCCCGACCCCCTTGCTTCCCAGGCTTTTTCTTGGCTCCTCTCGGCTTATGGGAGGGGTTCTCTTCCCCTCATATCCCAGCCTAGCGTAGGCATTAACCCTGTGGGGGGAGGTTTTCACTTACCCTCTTTTTCAAGAAGAAAGGGCCTGCATCTTGCCAGCAAACCTCCTTGCACGCTGCTGCAGCACTTCTTCGGGGAGACTTCTTCTATCAGTCCCCATGTCCTCTTCCAGAGAGGACTCTCATTCCCAGCCCCCGCTCCTGGTCGCCATGTATTTTTCATGCGGTCAGCCTTCCCTGTTTGTGCTCAGTACCTTGCTCCCAGGCCCTTCGTGTCTCCCTGACCACCCCTTCTGTGTTGGTCTCTCCTGAATTGGCCTCTTCCATGCCCCCAAGCCATAAGGAACCTTGTCAGACTCTCCCAATCCATGGTGGAGTCTCTGGACCGCTTGCCTGCCCAAATTGCGGCCGCCTCTGCCGCTCCCAGGGACTCCTCCGTAGACTGGGCACGCTCACATTCGGACACCAGGTCGTCCCACAAACTACCTCGGGTTGTCACAACTATGTCTCGCTCCTCCTCGTGTCACCCCCAGGACAGGTCTGAGGCTGGTGACTTATTCTCCCCTGCCGCATCTTCTGCCTCCTCGGAGGACACCTGCACCTATTCTGACTCGGAACAGAGCATCAGGCGGTCTTCTACCATACAGAATGTATCTGGGTGGTCAAAGACAAATGTCCACTGAGGAACTTCTCTCCGGGGTTGGTACCACCTTTAGTGGATTTTCAAATGGCACTCCCCTGGCTGCACAGGATATTATCCACACAGTTAAGTCAGCTTGCCGCCTCTCCAGTATGTGCTGCTTTACCCGTCACCGTACTTGGCACACCTATGTGGTGTCCCAGGTACGTACGCCTTCCCTTTCACAGGGGGTACTCGTACCACTGCCAAATGCTGTATCTGGCAGACTTTGCTCGTTCCAAGGTATCTCCTTTTCAGCTGGAGTAATTTCTCTATTCCAGGGGCTAAATTCAACACACTCTCCTAGTCGGGGAGTGTTCCAGACCACTGTATTACTTCTCCAGACGCTGTAGCCAATACACCATCCTGGGGCTAGCGTGCACCATGCAACATATTACAGGGGGAGCTCTGGTTCACCATATTACTCCTTTTATTAGGTGAAGTACCTGTATCCTCTCCAGTCGCAGTAGCCATTGCACCTGTCTGGCTCTAGCATGCACAATGCAGCCACCTTGTTTCCTTCTTAAGTGGAGTTACCTGTACCATCTCCAGATGCTGTAGCCTTTACACCTGTCTGGTTTTTTAGTCTGCATTAGACAGCTGTTTTACTCACATTACACATGTCTGGTTCTAGTATTCATCACACAGTCATTCTACTCCTTTATCAAGCACAGTACCTATGCCATTTCCAGATGCTGTAGCTATGTCTCCACTCTGATTATCGTGTGCCCCATGCAATCAGATTACTCCCATTCAGACGGAGTATTTATAGTTTCTCCACGTGCTGCGCCCGATTGGTACAATCTGTGGCCCATACGGGTCCTGCATTACTGTTACTGGCTAGGCAATCATAGGGTCCCTCTTCATGCTGAGTGATGGTACCATCCCCAGACGTTGTATTCATCACCCTTTTCTGGTTCTAGTATGCACCTGGCACCTCATTTCCGTCGTTCTCTGCAGTGTACTTGTACTATCTCAAGGCGGTGTATCCGACAGGCCATCGTGGTTGGAGTATGTACCTGGCAACCATATGTTTCTCCCCCCCCCCCCCTTTTTGGGCGGAGTAGTTGCAATTCTTAGATCCGGTTATATGGCTGGCCTCTTCAGATCTGACACCTGGTGCAGTACTTCCAAGTATTCTCATGGCCCCTGTAACTAGGCATGATTTTTACTTTATTGCTTGTCACGCACCAGACAACCACACTCCCCTCACTTGGGCGGTTTATTGGCGGTCGTGCTAGGTTTGTATTTTGTCAACCCCATAAAGTACTACTGTATTCTATTCAGTCGCTTTACCCCATTTCATGATGGAGTACTCGCGTTGTTCTTCCAGGGCTTTTTTTCCCAGGCACTTGTCCTTAGGATCCTGACTGTTTCCTATATATTTATTTATTTTTTCCTTTGGGACCATTTCATGCTATGGCCTCTTCTGGTTCGGTTGGGTCACAGGGTTTTCCAGCACCTGTGCATCCAAATTTTTGCATGAGATTTCCTTCCCACCCTCAGACTGCTTTGGGATGTCCCATGGTGCTGTGTCCCCCAATGACGTTATCGAGAAATTTGGATTTTTATACTTGCCGTAAAAGCCCTTACTCGTTCAATTAATTGGGGGACACAGATCCCACCCTCTTTTTTTTTTAACTTTTTTTTTTCCTGTCTTCGGACTGCTGTTCTCGTTTCCTTCTCCGGTCCAGGACATGATGGTTCTTCGCTTTGTTTCTCTCTCCTATTGCTATTGGTACAAACTAAATAGCCTAGCGGCTGTGGAGAGGGTATAGCCCACCTGGGCAGAGCCAACCTTTTTGATATCTAGTGTCGCCTCCTAGTGGTAGCTGGGCATATACCCATGGTGCTGTGTCCCCCCAATAAATTGAACAAAAAAGGGATTTTACGGTAAGTGCAAAAATCCAATTTTAGAAAGCTTTACTAATTTATTGAAAAGGAACAACTAACATCTTGCATTGACATAAGTATTCAGACCTTTTGCTCAGGACTTGGTTGAAGCACCTTTGGCAGAGATTACAGCCTTCCTTTCCTTTTCGGTATGATGCCGCAAGGTTTGCACACCTGGATCTGGGGATTTCCAGGCATTCTTCTCTGCAGATCCTTTTAAGCTCTGTGAGGTTGGATGGAGACTAGTGATAAGCGAACTTCTGTTTTCAAGTTTGGCGTACAAGGTTCGGGATATCTAAGAATTCCGTTATGGATTCCACTACCATGGACCATAACTCTTGGTACGTGGTAGCGGAATCCATAACGAAATTCTTTTGATAACCTGAACCTTGTACCTCAAACTTGAAACATAAGTTCGCTCATCACTAATGGGGAACGTCGATGGATGGCCATTTTTAGGTCTCTCCAGAGATGTTCAGTTGTGTACAAGTCAGGGCTCTGGCTGGGCCACTCAAGGACATTGACAGAGTTGTCCCTAAGCAACTCCTGTATTGTCTTGGCTGTGTGCTTATGGTCATTGTGTTGTTGATAGGTGACCATTTGGCCCAGTCTGAGGTCCAGAGCACTCTGGATCAGAATATCTCTGTAATTTGCTCCATTCAGCTTTCACTCAACCCTTAACCCTTCTCCCATCTCGGCCACTGAAAATCATCCCATCAGCATGCTGCTGCTGCAACCACCGTGCTTCACTGTAGGGATGGTATTGGGCAGGTGATGAGCAGTGCCTGGTTTCTACAGACATGACGCATAGAATTGAGGCCAAAAAGATCAATCTCGGTTTCATCAGACCAGAGAATCTTATTTCTCATCCGTATCATTGGGGGGGACACAGGCTTGACCATGGGTATAGCTGTTGCCACTAGGAGACTGACACTAAGCACAAAGGTGTGAGCTCCTCCCTTCAGCTATAACCTTCCTACAGGGACTAAGCTAAATCAGTTAGTGCAAAAGCCGTAGGAGAAGCGAAATAAAAACCGGAAAACCAAACTATGTACAAACCCAGAACCACACAGGACAGAAAAGGCCCGTAAACAAGATAACGGGTGGGAGCTGTGTCCCCCAATGAATGGAAGAGAAACAGTTTTTACAGTAAGTACAAAAATCTAATTTTCTCATCCGTATCATTGGGGGAAACACAGGCTTAACCATGGGATGTTACAGAGCAGTCCCAAGGTTGGGTTTAACCAGAAACCCTCCTGCCAATCAGAGAACCGCCATCTGCAAAACTCCTACATCCCGCCTTGTTACGGCATCCAGTTCGGGTCTTCACTGCGGTCGAAGGTCTTCCAGTCATTTTCGTGGCCCCCCCATTGGCCACGCCGAGTGTGGCATGCATCTCTAGTCGCCCTCCTTGCCGACGAACCCTGGCGCCTTCCTCTTCTGGAGGACCTCTTGTAGCAGGGACTGATCTTTCACCCAAATTTAGGGTTGCTACATTTAACGGCATGGCTGTTGAAGCTTCCTTACTAAGGGCTTAGGGTTTCTCGGATCTAGTTGTCCAGACCATGATTTGTGCCAGAAAGCCGTAGTTTTCCTGGATCTACCACCGGACCTGGAAGTCCTACTTTAGTTGGTGTGAGCGTCATCAGCTGTCTCCTGGTTGTTTCTCGTTGCCACGACTCTTGTCTTTCCTGCAGTTGGGCATGGACTTGGGGCTGGCTCTCGGCTCCCTCTAAGGGCAAGTTTCGTCTCTCTCGCTCTCCATTCTTTTTCAGTGGAACTTTGCTTTCTGCGGTTTGGACTTTTCTGCAGGGGGTTGCGCATGCTGTGCCCCCTTTCCATCCTCCATTGAATTCTTGGGATCTTAATCTAGTGCTCAACGCTCTCTAGTCTTCACAGTTTGAGCCTTTGCAGCAGGTGTTTCTTCTCTTCCTGTCCCACGAGGTGGCCTTTTTGGTGGCAATTACTTCCATCCATAGGGTGTCGGAACTCACAGCTTTCATGTCAGTCGCCTTTCCTGATCCTCCATCAGGACAAAGTAGTACTTCACCCTGTTCAGTCCTTCCTTCCGAAGGTTGTCGGCATTCCATCTAAATGAAGAGATTATTCTCCCTTAATTTTGTCCGGGCCCGTCTCATCCTCGTGAGCAGTCGCTCCACACTCTGGATTTGGTACGAGCCGTTCGCATCTATCTGTCCCTGTTAGTCATTCCAGAGGAGACGAGGGCTGGCTGTGTCTAAAACTTCCATTTCCCGATGGATTCGTTTGGCCATTGTGAAAGCGTACCGGGTCAGTGACTGGGCCCCACCCTTCCGGTTGCCTGCTCATTCTGCTCGTGCAGTGGGAGTCTCTTGGGCAGTGCATCATGTGGCTTCGGCCCTTCAGGTATGCAAGGCGGCTACCTGGTCGTCTTTGCACACTTTTGCCAATTTTTACAGGGTCCACACCTTTTTTCTTTTTTCTTTTTTTTTTTGCAGACAGCGGTTCTCTCATTGGCAGGAGGGTTTCTGGTTATGCCCACCCTTGGGATTGCTCTGTAACGTCCCATGGTCAAGCCTGTGTTTCCGCCCAATGATACGGATGAGAAAACTAGATTTTTGTACTTGCCGTAAAATCTGTTTCTCTTCCGTTCAATGGGGGACACGGCTCTCACCCGTTATCTTGTTTACGGGCCTTTTCCGGCCTGTGTGGTTCTGGGTTTGTACATAGTTTGGTTTTCCTGTTTTTATCTTGCTTCTCCTACTGCTTTTGCACTAACTAATTTGGCTTAGTCCCTGTGGGAAGGATATAGCTGAAGGGAAGAACTCACACCTTTGTGCTTAGTGTCTGCCTCTTAGCGGCAACAGCTATACCATGGTCAAGCCTGTGTCCATCAATGAACATCTTGCATTGACATAAGTATTCAGACCCTTTGCTCAGGACTTAGTTGAAGCACCTTTGGCAGAGATTACAGCCTTCCTTTCCTTTTGGGTATGATGCCGCAAGGTTTGCACACCTGGATCTGGGGATTTCCAGGCATTCTTCTCTGCAGATCCTCTTGAGCTCTGTGAGGTTGGATGGAGACTAGTGATAAGCGAACTTCTGTTTTCAAGTTCGGCGTACAAGGTTCGGGATATCTAAGAATTCCGTTATGGATTCCACTACCACGGACCATAACTTTTGGTCTTTGATAACCTGAACCTTGTACCTCAAACTTGAAACATAAGTTCGCTCATCACTAATGGGGAACGTCGATGGATGGCCATTTTTAGGTCTCTCCAGAGATGTTCAGTTGTGTACAAGTCAGGGCTCTGGCTGGGCCACTCAAGGACATACCATGGTCAAGCCTGTGTCCCTCAATGAACAGAAGAGAAACAGATTTTACGGTAAGTACAAAAATCTAGTTTTCTCACAGTTGTAGAGTCCTTTAGGTGCTTTTTTGCAAACTTTCATATATATTTTTTTTTACTGAGGAGGAGTATTATTTAGTTTGAGGTGGCCATCTCTAGGAAGAGTCCTGGTTTATCCAAACTTCTCCGTTTGAAAAATTATGGAGGCCACTGTGCTCGTGGGAACTTTCAGTGCAGCAGAAATTTCTGTGCCCTTCTCCAGATCCATGCCTCTTTAAATGGAATTTAGTTCAGCGGAGCCTCCCATTTCTAAGTGTCGTAATACCAAAAGTTCAAAGTACTTTTATAAAAAAAAATATATATATATATATATATATATATATATATATATATATATATATATATATTTTTTTTTTTTTTCACTTTCTCATTATGATTATACTGAGTGCAGATTAATGGGGGGAAAACTTGCATTTTATTTTAGCACAAGGTCTCAACCTAAAATGTGAAAGGGTCTAAAAATTTCTAAATGCATTGTATATATCCAATAGCTATGTAACTGTTCCTGGAGCCCCATGATGCTATGTAATATACTGTCTGGATATGTAGCATAATCTTTACAATCTGAAAGCTGATGCATGTTACCATATAGCTTACAGGTTATTCATGGTTTACAGTTGGGCTTTTCAACTTTTTATATATATATATATTTACAGATAAAAAGAAAGAAATTGATGCATTGGCCAGTGAGTATATAGCCAAAGTGCGGGATCTGACCCCAGAACAGAGAGTACAGCATCTACAGCACATCCAGAATGCTTACAGCAAGTGCAAGGAGTACAGTGATGACAAAGTGCAGTTAGCCATGCAGACATATGAAATGGTAAGAGGAAAAGAAAAACAGGCTAACCTTCTTTCAGTAAACACGCTGGCCTTCACTGGATTTTGGAGATTCAGGCGTTGCCTGGCCAGCAACACTTTATACATTTGCCTGTATTCAGATTCACAAGTTCCTATTATGGAATGTTTTCTCCCCCTCCCCTATACTTATTATTCTTCGGCTGAACATGCATGTGTTTTCAATAGGGAAAGGAGAATAAGCCACTTCCAGACACCTCTGGCAGCGGCTTATGTATTAGATCCATCTGAAATCTGGTTCAGCAGACTTGCATCTTAAAGTATAACTCTCATATTTTTTTATTTTTATTTTTTGGAGTACTGGATTGTGGTGATTAATATCTCCTTGGTGGCCCTATTTCAACTTTTCACTGTGTACTCAATTACCCCTTAATTCCACAGTTTTGTTCCCTGTACTACCTATTTTTACCTGTGCTTAAAATGAGGTTGCTATGCAGGGTCCCTCCACAGCTGCAAGGTCATATTACAAACAGCCAGGGACTGTAAGTAAATTATTAAAGCCAGGTCCTCCCCAGCAGCTAACAGTGCCTGGGCTGTGTGCACTTCTCCCTGTCCCTGCACTTGGCAGACGCTCCCTCACTCAGCAGACTGGGACAATGCAGAGCCGAAGCAGTGTGTTGTACAGTAGCAGCAAAGTGGGCGACATATGGAAACGTTTTATTCTGTACAGAGTATCCGCACAAGAATCTGCTCGTAACTTGACAGTGCAGATTTTAAATCCACAGAATGTCCATTTGTGTTGTAGGTATGTGCTGCAGATTTCACTGTTTGCAGTGCGAAGGAGATTTCAGACAGATCCACGATGGAAAATCCACAGGGAACTCACTACTCAATCAGTAAAATTGCCAATTGATTTAAAGGGGTTGTGAAGCAATTTATATTGATGAGCTATCCTCAAGATAGGTCATCAATATCTGATTGGCAGGGGTCTGACACTCGGCGGGCATCCCCGCCAATCAGCTGTATGGAGAGGAGGCAGCACTCCATACAAGCGCCGCTTCCTGTTCTTTATGCTATGCGTCGTCTCCTCAAGTGAATAAAGCAAGTACTTGTCATCTGCACATCCAAGACTAAGTGTAATGAACAGGAAGCGGCGTTCGCGAGGAGCGCTTCCTCCTTTTCAAACAGCTGATTAGGCGTGTGTTGGACTCCCGCCGATCAGATATTGATGACCTATCCTGGGGATAGGTCTTCAATATAAATCGCTGCACAGCCCCTTTAAAATTCTCTTTCTTCCATTATTGAAATTTATTTGCACAACGTAAATCTGCCATTTCAGGTCTTCAGTTCATAAAATGTAAGAGCTGGTGCCCACGTCACGCCACTTCACACATCTGGTATATGTAACCCAGAAATTAAGCAATGTGTCTGTTTTCCAAGGTGGACAAGCACATCAGACGCCTGGATGCCGATTTGGCTAGATTTGAAGCTGACCTGAAGGAAAAACTAGAAGGCACAGAGTTTGACAGCCCGTCCGGACGTGGGATAAAAAGTGAGGCTCAGTGGTTGGCACTGCCGGCTTTTGTGCTTGTTTAACAGCATCTATTAAGTATAGTTATTTTGGAATATAAAATATCTGTTTTTGCTGTGTGTTTGACAGAGAATCGTGGTCAGAAGGATAAGCGTGGGTCTCGAGGTCGTCGAGTATCTGAAGAAGATACTGTAAAGAAAAAAAAATTAAAAGGAGGGTACGTCCTTCTGAGCACTCTGTCTGCTAATTTAAATAGTCTTCTGCAGAATTATAAAAAGCATTGCTTTTTGTGATATGGTATGACATCACTTTTCAATCTGATTTATGGACATTGTGATTAACATTTATGTTTTATACAACAGGCCAGTGTTCTCCGATTCGGTCCTATCGGTGCATCCATCAGACGTCCTTGATATGCCGGTAGACCCTAATGAACCCACATACTGCCTGTGTCATCAGGTGTCCTATGGGGAAATGATTGGCTGTGATAACCCAGATGTAAGAATTCTGTATATCATATCATTCCTAATGCCCCAATAGTGTCCTTTTACCTTTTAACCAAATTTTATACCTAAACTGCACAATCTGAGGAGGGCCAAGGGTTGATCATACGATAGTTTTGGTGTTCTTAGTGGGGGGTGAAAACTGATATTATTGATGGCATAAAAATAGTGTGTAAGTAGAGTGTTTATCTTACACTGCACATTATTTCAATTTTGGTGTAAGGTCCGCTTGCTTTTACATGTCAGTGTAATTAATGATCTGTTCTATTTAAGTTGCAGAATCGACTAGTCAAATGTGCTGATTACAGAAGTATGACTGGCAAGTGGACAAAAACTGCACAATTAAATACCAGTCCCATCTCTAAGGTCTCATGCACAAAACCGTATGTATTTTGTTGTCCACCAAATGCGGATCTTCAAAATACGTATGACGTCTGTGTTGCATACGTGTTTTTTTATTTTTTGTGGACCCGTTGACTTTAATGGGTCCGTGGTCCGCATTTTGCTGGCAAGAATAAGACATTTTCTTTCCTTTTGTGGAACAGAGATACGGATGCTATTAGCACAGGAAAAATACATACGGTCATGTGCGTGAGGAGCACAATTTTGTTTTTAAGGATTTCTGTATTACAGTGTAAAATATATATATTATTTTTGATAGACTTGGACAGAGATCTCACAAAATCTTTTGTTATTTTTAGTGTCCCATTGAGTGGTTCCATTTTGCCTGTGTAGATCTCACCACTAAACCAAAAGGAAAGTGGTAAGTATGAAATGTTCTTGCTGCTGGAAGCGTGAATAATAGTTTTAGTAAATCCATACTTGTATCTGGTTATTGAAAGGACACAGGCTTAAAGTTTGTTTTATAAAAAAAAAAAAGCCAGGGTTCAGCAAAAGCTTTTGTTACTGATGATACAGCCATCTGCATCTGCCGTTTGAATGGATCCAGTTGTATTATTTTTAACATTGCCAAAACGGATCCTTCATTAACTCCATTGAAAGTCAGTGGGGGACGGATCTGTTTTCTATTGTTGCAGATTGTTTTGCTCCGCATCCCAGGATAGAAAGCAAAATAAAACATGTTGCGGTTTGCTCTGCGGTCTGGGAACACAACTTAACGGAATGGAATGCATTTTTGAGCATTCCGTTCTGTTCAGTTCAGTTTTGTTCCCATTGACTATGAATGGGGACAAAACCTGAAGCGTGTGGTGTGGTTTTTTTTGTTTTTTTTTCCTGGTATTGAGTCCCTATGACGGAATTCAATACCGGAAAACTTTAACGCTAGTGTGGAAGTACCCTTACCTGAACACCGTAGAAAAAAATAAAATAAAAACTGCTAAAACCCTTCTTTTTTTTTTTTTTTTTTTTTGTAGCCTTACGTCACAAAAAGTGCAACGCCAAGCGATATAAAAGGCATATGCCCCCCAAAATAGTATCAATGAAACATTCACCTCATCCTTCAAAAAATGAGCCCCTAGCTAAGACAATCTCCCCAAAAAAATATGGCTTTCAGAATATGGAGACACTATAAAAAATATATTTTTATTTTTTTAAATGCTTTATTATGTAAAACTGTCATATTTGGTATTGTCACGTCCGTAACAAGCTGCTCTATAAAAATAGCACATGATCTAACCTGTCAGATGAACATTGTAAAAAAATAAAAAGTGCCAAAGTGGCTATTTTTTGTTACCTTGCCTTACAAAAAGTGTATTCTAGAGCAACCAAAAATCATATGTACCCTAAAATAGTAACAGCAATACTGCCGCCTTATCCCGTAGTTTCCAAAATGAGGTCACTTTTTTGGGAGTTTCTACTCTAGGGGTGCATCTTCAAATGTGACATGGCAGCTTAAAATTATCCCGGTGAAATCTGCCTTACAAAAACCATATGGCGTTCATTTTCTTCTGCGCCCTGCCGTGTGCCCGTACAGCAGTTTACGACCACATATGGGGTGTTTCTGTAAACTACAGAATCGAGGTCATAAATATTGAGTTTTGTTTGGCTGTTAACCCTTGCTTTGTTACTGGAAAAAATTGATTGAAATGGAAAATCTGCGACAGGACAGTTGCAAAAAATCCATCCAAGATTACAGAAATGGGCGGTCTGTAGCGCTGCCTGAGGCTGTTTTAGAGGTGGGTACCACTAGTACGTCATTGGCAATAAACAAACAGACCTTGCCCTGTGCGATGGAGCGCAAGGCAAGGGCCAACATTGGAGCAAGGAAATGCTCCGAATGCTCCACTCCTACATGGTAAATGAGTAAAAAGAGGTTGTATCCGGGTTCAGCTCTGAACCTGGACAACCCCTTTAAGCAGCAGTTTAGGATATGTTGTCCCTTCTTACACATTGGTCCCTAAACATAAGCACTTTGTAACAGAATACTTTATTTTATTTTTTTGTGTAGGTTCTGTCCTCGTTGCACTCAGGAGCGGAAGAAATGATTACACCACAACGTTGATCAGATTTCTCCTTATTACTTCCACATGATTTTCTGTGCATCGTCCCAGTCCTTTTTATTGCTACTGGATGGCTTCCTAAAGATTAAGAGGAAGCAACAGATTTACTAAATCTACAACCCTCTTCCTAGGAAGAGTACTGTTGCACTTTTGGACTGGTACTGCTATTAATTTCTTTTTGACAGTGTAATTTCATCATCTTATGTTACTGAAAGGGAGAACAAAGTAAAGCACGTTTTGTCTTACTCCATGATTTGTGCTTAAAGGGTTTGTCAGAGTTTTTTTTATTTTTTATTTTTTTTATTTTACTGAAGTGCCAGGAACTTGGTAAAAAAGAATTAATAAAACTAACCTTCGTGCTACCGCCGCCCTCATCTTCCCCCAAGCTCCAGCCAGTGACATGTTGTTTCGTTGCAGTGCCAACATTTTAAATGCCAGTGGCTAGCCTCCGCAGTCTAGTGTTGTACACTGCTGAGGCTAGGAATTATCTGCACCAGCACTCCAGTAAAACATTAAAAAAAAAAAGCTTTGACAACTCCTTTAAACATACAACGCACATGTTCCACTATGAACATAAAATGTTAGTGATATAAGATTTGTAAATCAATTTTATGGCGACACTCTTGACACCTTATGTTACAAGTACTAACTGTAAGGCGATATACACACAGTGAAAATCTGTTATGGTGTGTCTGGTATATGAAGTGTAAGTACAAACTAAATCAATTAGGGGCCATGCACACAGCTGTATTATGGCTCTGCACATCCACTGCTCTGTCTTGTGCATGATGCCTTGAACTATATTGTAGCTGTAGACGATAGATTGCATTTTTTCTGGTGGGTATTTGTTACATGGGGCTGCATAAAAGGAACCCTTTTTGGGTGCTCCAAGCACTCAAAATGCATGTGAAAGCAGAAATTGTGGATTTTTTCATATAAACCAGTTTGGATTCCTTTCATATCATTTCTTCTGTAAGGGTGCACTATTATGCTTATACCACTTTTCACATGCAGGTTTGTACACTTTGGGCAAGCTAGTGCATCTGAATGTATGACTTGGTGCAGTAGTAATCCTACCTTTATAGGCTGGTTTCACATTCCCTTAAGAGCCCATTCAGACGACCGTAGTTTTGCGGAACAGATGGGGCCGCAAAAGATGTGGACTGCACACGGTGTGCAGTCTGCATCCGTACTTCTGTTGCCCTGCAAAAAAGATAGAGCATGTCCTATTCTTGTCTGCAATTGCTGACAAGAATAGGCATTTCTACACAGGAGAAAGACTATTGGAAAAATGCGGAACGCACATGGCTGGTATCCATGCTTTGGGTATCCGCAAAAACTGATACGGTAGTGTGAATGAGCCCTAATAGTGATGAGTTTATGTCCTGTTTTTAAGAATTCTTTTCATGATCTTTATACAAACCTAAAATGCAGCCGTATTATGTTTTTGTGCACATATAAATGTAAACTGCTGTGTCACACCATATAGGTACCATTTAAATACCAGAATTCTGCTGTGTGTATATTAACAAACATACAGTAATGTGAAAAAGTAAGGGGGCCCCATGTTAAATGTGGTGTATAATATATTTTTTACGCATGTGCCATATCAGTTGATAACATTCAAACCCTACATAAAAGGTTAAGGTGATGTAAATGAACACTACAATAACAAATTGCCATAGCACAAATTTGATAAAAAATGTAAAATGATTACAACAAAAATTGTCTGAAAATCTTACCTTGTAAATCTTGTATTTGTAGCCTATTTACAGTAGAATTCACTCTGACACTGAAGGGGTTGTGCCAGCATTAAATGTTAGTTTTATATAGTTCAGCATGAAAAGTTACTTTTGTAACTTTTTCTTATAAAAATTATCCAGTTGTGAAATATTCTTTACTTTACTATAATAGAGTTTAAGGCTACGTTCACATCACCGTTTAGCGCCTCCGTTCCCCTGCTCCGTTTAGGGGCAGGAGAACGGAAAGGATGGATAAGCACATAACTGACGTCAAACGGAGCCTGAGGACCCCATAGACTATAATGGGGTCCGTTATGTTTCCGCTCAGATGATTTTTAAGCGGAGACAAAAGTTGTGCATGCAGGACAGAATCTTCTGAGCGGAAACCTAACAGACCCCATTATAGTCTATGGGGTCCTAAGGGCTCCGTTTGACTCAGTTTGGAGTCAGTTATGTGCTTATCAGTCCTAAACGGAGCAGAACAGAAAGTCTGAACGAAGCCTAATCTGTATAGTATTGTTCACGTCCACCTACTGAGGTGGACACACATGCTCAGTTCCATCCTTAAGGCTGGGTTCACACCTGAGCGTTTTACAACACGTTCCTACGCACTGTAAAACGCTCAACAAGGAGAAACCAATGCTTCCCTATCGGCATGGTTCTCACCTGGGCGTTTTACAGCGCGTACGATCGTGCTGTAAAACGCCCGACGCCCTAAGAAGTACATGAGCTTCTTTGGGGTGTCTTGGCGTGCGTTCCCGTACATAGACTTCAGCGGGAACGTGTGACAATGGGCGTTTGCTTGTCTCTTCGCGATTGCAAACGCCCGTACAATTGCGCATACAGAGCGCTCCATCGCGAACGCTCAGGTGTGAACCCAGCGTAAACTACTACTGTTGCTACTACTGTGAAACCTACAGGGAGAGAACTGCAACAGAAAATACTCAGCAAAAAAAAGCTGCAGCAGAGAGGATTAATTTGATTTCATCAATCATGGCATAACCCCTTTTAAGAGTGATAGGACCTACAGGTAGCCCTTATGATTCTGGTGTTCTTGGAGACGTCTTCCAGCATCTTTGCTCAATTACATCACCTTTCTCCTTATATACTGTTTGATAACCCCCTTTAAAATCCTCATTTAAAGACTTTGTAGCATTTGCAGAGGAGCATCTAGGCTTTTAAGACCTAGAAAGAAGCTGAACTTATCTGCTACAGGTCCCTCTGGTTCACCTCTGCGAGTCCAGTCTCCTGTGTTGGGCCGGAAGCGATGGCGTCGGGTCCATTATTCACATGACCACTCAGCCTGTTGCTGGCTCTGTGCATGAATGGGATGGGACTTATGAGTGGTCACGTGAACAATGAGCTTGATGCCATTACTTCCAGACCAATGTAGACTGGACCTGGAAGGACCTTTATCAGGCGAGTTCAGCTTCCTTTTTATAAGCCTGGCTTCTCCCTTGCAAACTTAACAGTGTAGGGACAACCCCTTTAAGGTCTCCTTACTTTAAAAAAATAAATTTGAACTGAAAAACCCATGCTACAGCAGTAAGGTCATGCAGTCACCAGCCCATTTTGTGTGTTAAGAGTTGTCTAACGTGATCCTAGCTTCCAGAACGTTAGCCATGCCGTGCCTGATGGATATGATGTCTGCATGTGAGATCAGCCCATGAAATAGATGGCATCACCGTAGAGGTGACAGGCTTGTTACAAAAGAAAAGTTTACTGTAAATGATCGCTTGGACTGCAGAGCACAGTGGTGGTAGACGTAACCTACAGCTGCTATAGGAAGGACAGTGCTTGTATCATAAATGTGACCCACTTGGTTTCTTTTTAACACACCAAAGATGATCAATTTCCAATCCAGTTTGACTGAAAATATATTTTAAATAAGAGGTATACAGAGAAGATAAAGATGTTGATAATATATTTGATTATAGAGCCCTTTAAATGAATCTATGACACTGCTTTGTGGGGATGTGTGTGTAAGAGCCCCATGAAATGATTCCTCTATATTGTATTAGAGTGCCAGTTTTATTTTTACATGTAAATACAAAAGATGTATATCTATATGAAGATCAGATTTATGTGTATAAATCCGCTATCGTGGGCAGTAGTCGTTGTGCAGAGTTTGACGTTCTTATGAAAAGATGTGAAATTGTTTATTTGGAGGGCTTCCATGTGGTTTGAAGTAAAGTCATAAATTCCATACCTCTATGCCTCCTATTTTTCCACAGGTTTCATAATTTAGTTTTTTGACCATTGCACTTGTTCCACATTGAGCCTTCTGGTTTTAAGGCCTCATGCAAATGGGAGTATTTTGACAGTATGTATTTTAGGCTTGTAGCTGCATAGTTCCTTTATAGCGGGGCTGTAAGTTTTGGCTTTGTAGAACTGCAAGGGGTCTCCTTGTTGCAGCTGATCCCAGGTACAGTACACCTGTCTGATTTAAGGCCTCGTGTAGATGAAACAGACAGCATGTTAATATGCTTTATACTTCATTGTCTGGCTGTTTCAATCACCCATTAACATCTGTTCCAAGAAAAGGCCACTTGTAACTTTCTATGCATCAGCCACGTCCTGCAAGTCCGGTCATAGCCCCTTTTCATCACAATGCCCTGACCAGCTCTATTCACTACAGCAGATACAGAATCCGTATACCACCACCATGTATGCAGTGTACAGATTCTGACTCAGGGCTCATGCACACGACCGTATGTATTTTGCAGTCTGCAAAAAACGGATTCATAAAAAATATGGATGATGTCTGTGTGCATTCCGTATTTTGCGGAACAGAACAGTTGGCCCCTAATGGAACAGTACTATGCTTGTCCGTAATAGAACATGTTCTATTTTTTTGCGGAACGGACATGCGGAAACGATATGCACATGGAATAACTTCAGTTTTTTGTTTGTTTGCTTTTTGCGGGCCTATGGAAATGAATGGTTCCGCATAAGGTCCTCAAAAAAAAAAAAAAAAACTGAACAGACACCGAAAGAAAACACGTTCGTGCTCCTACCAAGACGGTGCTTACTGCAGAGTGTATTGTACAAATCAGAATCTGTACACCACATACAGGGGTGCAGTGTATGGATTCTGTATGTGCTGTAGCGAAGGAGGCCCGAACTCCAAGGCCACTTTTGCGGTAAAATTTAGAAATTCAACAAATATAGAAACATTTTAGGGTATTTCTAACACTTAGGAAAACATTTTAGTTAAGTGTTTAAGGTACTAGAACACCATACCCAGAACATCCTGTATTTTGCTTAAAATGCTGTGTATGTAGACCTTTCAGTTTTTTACAATGAACTTAATCCAGGGTTGTACCATATGGACATTTATGGTGTAATGAGGCCCCACCTCTGACACCTGCTCCTATCTAGAGAATGTCTTCATGTTGCTGTGAATAGAAAGGTGGTTGTGCATGTACAGCTCTCTCCACTTCTATAGGACTTCTGAAAATGGCCAAGTCAGCGTACTCAGCTATTTTTGAAAGTCCCATGGAAGTGAAGGGAGAGAGATGTGCATGTGCAGCCACCTCTTTATTCTTAGAGGCGTGAGATGTTGTAGCACTCTTAGGTTGAAAATCTTTTCCTTTAAGGAAATAAAAAAAACCTGACTCCCAGTTTTATCAGTCAGTAAATCCAGGAAACGTGCTCTATTTTACGGCTGTATTTCCCCATACCGAACACTGCTCCTCTGACATGAACTCGCAGCATCATAATGATTTTCAGCGCTGTGAGTTCCTGCCTGACTGTGGGTCTTCTGTACTGTACTCACATAATGCTGTGAGTACAGTAGATCTGTCAGACAGGAACATGCAGCATCATAAATCGTCATGAGGTCACGTCAGAGGAGCAACATTCCGTCGTGCACTTGAGGAATTGGCCTAAGGCTACATGCACACGAATGTTTTGCGATCTGCAAAAAAAAAGATTATGTTCGTATGGCAGCCGTGTGTGTATTTCGGATCCATTGTAACAATGTCCGCAAAACTGACAAGAATAGACATGTTCTATTTTTTTTTTTTTGCGGGGCTACGGAACAGAGCAACGGATGCGGACAGCATGCGGAGTGCTGTCCGCATTTACTGCGGACCCGTTGAAATGAATGGGTCCGCATCCTATCCGTAAAAAAAAAAACTGAAAGGACACAAACTAAATACGTTCGTGTGCATGAGGCCTAAGGCTGGGTTTACACATTCAGGTTTTTGAATGCAGTTTTTTTTTTAAGCCAAAACCAGGTATTGATTATAAAGGGAGAGTAAGTATAAAGATCCTTCTTTTATATTTTTATTTCTTTTTTTAATCCATTCCTTTTGTCTTCAGAAACTGTTTCAGAAAACCTGAACTTGGGAAACCCGTCTATGGATAGATAATCATGATCTATAACCTAGAAAACCCCCTTTAATTACTGTTTTTCTTTTTTAACAGGCATTCCTACGCGCTGTAAAGCGCTCAACAGGCAAAAAACAATGTTTCCCTATGGGCATGGTTCTCACCTGAGCGTTTTTACAGCGTGTACGAACGCGCTGTAAAATGCCCTACGCCCCAAGAAGTACAGGAGCTTCTTTGGGGCGTATTGTCGCAGTTTAACATTGGATACCTCTGTGGTTAATCAAACAAACGCGCGTTTCCAAAATATGAAAACACCCCAAAATACGCCAGAAAAGGCCTGTAAAAAGTGCTTATCGAATGCGCTCAGGTGTAAACCCAGCCTAATGCTGGATTAACACGCTTTAACCAGCAGCGTTTCCCTATGACAATTGGCTTCTAGTTTGCTAGAGGTGACGGGCTGCATTTACATGTAGCAATCACCTCAATAGTATGAGGATGTAGTATGAGGACGAGCAATGGCTACTGCTATCCCTTATCCTCATACTGCTGCATTGTTTCTGGGCAGCAGATCGCTGTTTAGACCGCACAATCTGCTGCCCAAAATCAATAATTTAGGTGTCTGCATTAAAGGGGTTACCCGAGCCTAGAAATGGCCCCCCCAAATGCCTGGGCTTGCCGCTCCTGGTCCCACATGGCCGCCGCTGCTTCTCCCTGTGCACGTATGAAACAAATTGGGGATAGGTTGTGTTTCAGCCAATGGCAGGTGGACACTAAGTCATTAGGGCCATTAAGGGCCATTGGCTGCACAACTGAACATTGGAACGCAATCACAGTCAAAACTGACTGCAATTGCGTGCCTACTCGCGCATGTTTCCTGCAATGCGCACGCAATGCATTCAGAGCAAATCCAGGACGCCCGTGTGAAAGAGGCCTAAGGCTGGGTTCACACCTGAGCGTTTTACAGCGCGTTCCTACGTGCTGTAAAACCCCTCAACAAGGAGAAACGAATGCTTCCCTATGGGAATGGTTCTCACCTGGGCGTTTTACAGCGCATACGATCGCGCTGTAAAACGCCCGACGCTCCAAAAAGTTCTTGAGCTTCTTTGTGGCGTTTTGTCGCGCGTTCCCGTACATAGACTTTCGGGAACGCGCGACAATGGGCGTTCGCTTGTCTCTGTATGCGCGATTGTAAACGCCGGTACAATCGGGCATACAGAGCGCTCCATCGCGAACGCTCAGGTGTGAACCCAGGGTAAGACTGTGTTCACATATAGCATAAGTGTTATGCTGTTAAACCACCCTAGAAATCCATACCTGTTACTTGTGGTTTTCAAAACTTATCTCTCCTTGGTTAAAACTGATGGGGCATACTGCGAATGTGCAAATGCTCAGAGTTTTCTGCAGATTTAAAAAAAAATATATATTATTTATGCAATAATTTTTTGGTGCAAGTGAATGGGGTTTGTCAAAACAGCATCCACTCTCATTGTTCTGCACTTCGCTGCGGAGACAAATTCTGCAACTAGCATTCTACAAGAAATACTCGGTGTGAGTGAGCACAAGGAACAGTAAGGAGGCCTACTGCCCTGCCTTAATTGTAGAAAAGTAAAGCCTCGTGCACACGACCGTATCGTTTTTTGCGGTCTGCAAATCGTGCATTTTCCTTTCCACAAGTCCCGCAATATGTTCCAAATGCCTATTGTCTGCAAACCCAACAAGATTGGACATGTACTGTTTGTTTTATTTTATTGCATGGCCACAGAACGGACATATGGATGCGGACAGCAAACGTTCATTTCGCATCTTTTTTGGCCCAATTGAAATAAATGGATCGGCATCTGATCCGCAAAAAGATCGGATGCGGACCAAACCTACAGTCGTGTGCATGAGGCTGAAGACTCCAGAAAGCTTACATTAGCACAGGTCTGCTGTGTCCAATCTTGTTATAGAAGAGGTAGAGGGCAAATGGTAGGGTTTCACAGACTCCCCCATATCAATGTGAAAAATCATCAGGGCCCACCTCTGTACACACTTTTCCCTCGTAGGAAATAGCTTATTGAATGACTATCAAGCACATGTAGCATTTTATGTATCCTTCATCTCGGTAATGTACATCCTTTTTGCTTCCATTCAATTCATGTTCGATAATCGGAATGTATTAGAAGTCTGAATGTAGCTGTTATTGTGATCAAATATTTAAGGCTATAACCCTGATAACTGTGACCAAAGTTTTGGTGTGATTATTATGTGTTGGAATATTATAGCCCTGTTAATAGACTATATGTATTTCTGGTTAATGAATGTTTGAAGCTTCTCGACAAATGTATTTAATTTATGAGACTTCTTAACTGGTCTAATATGTTCTATATAATAGAGTTAAGAGCACTTCATGTCACAACCTGCCAAGATGATACAGAGTGGATTTATTAAACTGACATGAAATATAAAGTTTTGTGCACATTACCCCCTACCTGTATTTTTATATATAATTTTTTTTTTGTCTTATACTTGTTTAGCATGTTTTTATAGAGAAGTATAGTCAATGAGAGCCGCTGTCCTAAACCTCCAGTAGGCTTATTCTATGAGCTTTCTTAGGGTACAGCCACAAATAGAAGGTCTGCTGGGGATTTTCCACAGTGGAAACTCCAGAGTAAGGGCTCATGCACACAGCCGTTGATCGTCCGTTCATTGCATTGGGTAGTTTGTGGTCCCCAATGCACGGGCAACACACCACACCTTCCAGTGAATTGGTCTGCATCTGTGATGCGGGGTGCCCGCATATTTCACACCCACTGTTTGCAGGCCCAATACAGGCATGTGCATGAGCCTTTACTGGTTGAAATCCGACCACAGCAACAATCTGCACGGATTACCTCCTACACACAAGTGCGGGTGAACGCGCATAAGACCCACACAAATGTTTGTGTGGTCTTATGTGTATTTCTGTACCATATCCACACCAAAATCGGATGAAACATGACCTTTTTGCATCTGTTCAATGATAACTAGCTGGTTTTCTTTGTGGAGGTCAGTGCCAGTTTGAATCCTAGAGAATTGAATGGCATAGACAGATCACTCATCATCTAATGTTTGTGTTGTGGTCGTGTTGTTTTTTTTTTTTTTTTTAGTTTTTTATTATACTTTAAAATGTTGGCCTATTTATATTTTTGTGCAGGGGACAAATTACATCCCCATTCCCCTAGTACATTATGATGTAATATATATGTCACATGCACATGGGGAGCTGATCCCACTCCATACGGCTGGTGCTGTCCTCCTGTAATAGGGTGATGCTTCACAAAAGTATTGCAGCGTATTATACAAGTGATCACATGTTAAAGTCCCCTAGGGAAATTAAATTTAGAAAAAGAAAATGTAGTTGTTCTTTTGTTTTTAATATATTCTTAAAAACTATTCACAATCCCCTGCCCATTTATCATATAAACATAAAAATGGACAATGCTGATTATAATTTTGTCATTTTGCTACATCCCAAACTATAAGCCTTCACATAGCTCGATAAACAGAAAAATAGTTATGGGTCTCAGAATATGGTGGTGCACAACACATTTTTAATTTTTATTTCTTTAAAAAAAATAAAAACAATTTTTAATGGTAAAACATAGCAAAAAAAGATAATCTGCATTTTCACAACACATTGAAATAAATATTAAGGGTATGTCTACATGGAATGTATTCCAGTGTAGGATATCAGCATGAGTCCTAGATTTCACCCTCTGCATTTCATTGAAATCTTACAGCAGGCCAAGTTATGTCCAGATGCTTTTGCAGAAATTTTCCAGTGTGGATGAGATTTATGTAAAATTGCTACTTTGCTGCTACCATGTATGCTGCAGATCTTCTGCATGCAGTTTCACTGTGGAAAGTCCACATACCCTAAGGCTACCTGTACATGGTGTGGATTCGTGGAAATCCGCACCAAAACCCTACTATTTATCTCATTTTTGTGTGTGTGTTTTTTGTTGCAGATTTTTTTTTCTAACTCAACAACCCCATGGAAGTCTATTGGGAAAACCACTCATGCAGAATAACACAAACATTTGAGATGTTGAAGATTTCTGCACTTAAAAAATTAAGCAAAGCGTATGAAATTTGACAAATCTCATTCACTTTGCTAGTACTGTATTACGCTGAAGTTTTTCTGCATGGAAAACCCGTGCACAATGCAGATTATGGCAAGGACACTAAGGTCTCGCGCACACAGCCGTTGCAGTTTTTTGCGGTCCACAAATCACGGATACCGCCTGTGTGTGTTCGGCATTTTACAGAACGTCCCGCCCATAATAGCACAGTCTTATCCTTGTCCATAATACGGACAATAATAGGACATGTTCTATTTCTTTTTTCTTTTTTTTGTGGCACGGACATGCAGACACAGAATGCACACAGTCATTTCAATTATATATATGTGCCCCATTGAAGTAAATGGTTCAAAAAAACAAAACAGACCGGTCACGGAAAAAAAAATACGTTTGTGTGCATGAGTCCCAAAGTTGTATTCTAGTTACAACATGTCATCTCTCGCCACTGGATAGGAGATGACTGTTAGATTGGTGGGGGGGTTTGGCCACTGGGCCTCCCACTGGTGATGAGAATGGGGGTCAAGCACCTGCACAGCCACTCCACTCATTCTATGGGACTAAGCGCTGTAGTCTTCACCTTCTGAAGTCCTGTAGAGTTTGAATGGAGCTGGGGGTGCTCATACTTGACTGTTGCCTCATTCAAACTGGGAACTTGGGACACCCGCTCTGATGATCTGTGTGGGTCTCAGCAGTCATACCCCCTCCAATCAGAGACTTGTTGCCTATCCTGTGGTTAGTTGTTATTCTAGCAATATGTCCTGATTATGAAAGCCTGTCCGGGCCCCACTACAGGTTTAATGACCTGAACTCACAGTATCACATAGATGTTTGGGTCATTAAGCCTATGGTCTGTCCAGGACACACATCCGGAATACGGATGTGTGAAACTGGCCTTAGGCTCTAGCATCATAGCTTAATTTCTTAAAGCAGCCATGGTGGCTTCAGCGGATCTATTTTACACCATTTATAAGGGGGTTGTCCCATTATAGCAAGTTTTATTAAAGAGATAATGTATTAATAATGAAAAGGATGGCAAACTGTTTATTGAAGGTTTTAGCCAAGCTGGACCAAGATGTCTGTATTTTTCTATCTTGTTGAATCTGTCATTCATAAATAAAGTATTTTGTGTCATCTAAATTTGGTGTTTATTAATGTTGCATAATAAAAAATAAAAAAAAGTTCCACACAGCCCCAGGATTTGGCCTCATTCACATGGTTGTATTGGTTACATTTTGTCACAGCTGTTATAGGCTTTCAGAAACGCATCTAACTAGAAATTCTTCTGTAGGCTGCTGTCACGAACCGTGCCCACAGCCCAGCTAAGCCCGGTGCAACCACCTCCAGTTGCTACTGGTAACACAGGCGCCTGCCGGAAAGAGCCTGTCCGCGTAACACGGCCGTGACAATATATGGGTGCTGAGAATCAATGAAAGCATTAACTCCCCACATCCTAGATTTGCTGCCACCAGGTTCGTAAAGAGAACCACACTAAACCTGAGGATCAGAGATTTTGATACTGTAATTGCCAATCTACTGTCAATTAAGCATCAACTTGCTCCCTGCCGATCGATATCTTATCGATCGCCTATGACCCATTGCACTGTAACACTTGGGTGCTATACCAAAAGACCTGTTTTGTAACTTTCCTGGACACCATAATCTCATCTCAGATGTCCCACATCTGATTGGACAGTCCCCATACATTTACAATCATCATACAATTAAATCTTTACCATAACACTGGAATATACCGATTCTCTCCTGAAGAAAGTTGGATTCTCAAGCTGTAAATATTTCAGAGCGAAAGGAAAACAGACAATTAAAAAGAAATAGTTCTTTTTAATGAAATAAAGTCAGTCAAAACAAGAAGCGTTTAAAAGATTTACAGAAAATATGGTAGACAAGACATAGGGCATGAAATGTAAACAAAAAGGGGTTTAACATTGAACAAAATACCTTTCCTAAATGAGTATTATCTAGGCTCTTAGGTTATGTCTAGAGTCCTGCACACATGTGGTATCCTGTCAGAGCTGTTACCACACAGCTCTCTCTTCTGCTGCTGCTCTCGACTGAACTCCAAAATGGCTGCCTGCATCCAGCTCACACAGACTGACAGGTTGCCTAGGTAACCAAACTCTTACTGAAATGGCTGCCAGTCTGGTGCCATTTCAGGTATTTCTAACAGAAAATTAGCAGAGTAGAAACGGATTAAAACTCCCAAGGGGCAAGTGTACATCCCTGTCATGCAGCTGAATTTAGATGGCTGTATGTGTATGCGAAACATCATGGCGCTGTGCTATTGTTTACTATATTAACCACCTCCGGACCGCCTAACGCAGATGTGCGGTCCGGAGGTGGCAGCGCTGCGCAGAGTCACGCATATACGCGTCATCTCGCGAGACGCGAGATGACGCGAATATGCGCGCGCGCATGCGCAGTTCGCGCCGGCATTTCGCACAGGAGTATTTCGTCAGCAACCTGCCAGCCGTGATCATTGGCTGGCAGGTTGCTGATTTTTAAAAAATCCAATCAAAGTGCCAGATAGCAGATCATATTTGTAAATATGATCTGTTATATGGCTGCCTGCTCCTCTGCTGGTTCTTTTCGTCGGTTGGATCCACTTTAGTTCTCCCTCCACCCAAAACGCAGTGTTTGCCCGATCAGGCCTGATCGCTCGCCCACACCCGCCCCACCGCAGTGACAAAAAAAAAAATTTTTTGGATCGCTGCACATTCAATTTACACGCACTGCGGCGATAAAAAAATCAGTTTTGATATTTTTTATCAACCGCAGCGGCCTCCGGTACTTCGTTAGGCTCCCCTTTGTAAGACAGGCTTGCTTTTTTTTTTCTTGGGTAGTCTCAGGGAATACCCCTAAATTTAGTTGCCCACATGTCTAACAGGGGGTATTCTTCTGAAGAGGCCTACAGGCTTCTGACCCAGTCGGATGAGGAGTGGGAACCCTCATCTGATGAATCCAGTGGGTCAGAATACGAACCTGTAGAAAGCAGTGGCTCTCTGACCCAAAGTTCGGACGAGGAGGCTGAGGTCCCTGATAGAACCAGGTGTACCCGGCCCCGTGTCGCTAGACCGCAGGTTGCGCAGGATCCGCTTCAAGAGCAGCAGAGTGGGGCCGGTGCTGTCTGATTACGTGGTGAGGCATACACCAGCAGCCCAGCCCTCCCTGGACCTAGTACCAGCACTGCCGTACAACCTGGTGAAGTAGCGAGCACCAGAAGGGCAGTTGAAGCTGGTACGGTGGCACGTGCAGTAGTGACCCCGTCGCAGCCACCGCAAAGACGTGCCCGTAGAGCCCCTAGAATCCCAGAGGTGCTGGCAAACCCTGATTGGCAGTCCCCAACTTCAGCCGCACCTGTAGTTTTCCCTTTCACCGCCCAGTCTGGAGTTCGGGTTGAGACAGCTCAGATCGGTTCGGCCCTGGGATTTTTTGAGCTGTTCTTGACTGCGGAGCTTTTAGACTTAGTTGTGGCAGAAAAAAATCGGTATGCCACACAATTTATAACCGCTAACCCGGGAAGCTATTATGCCCAGCCTTTCCGGTGGAAACCAGTCCAAGTTTCCGAAATTAAAACTTTTCTGGGCCTCCTCCTCAACATGGGCCTGACAAAAAAGCATGAATTGCGGTCATATTGGTCCACGAACCCGATTCATCACATGCCCATGTTCTCTGCTGCTATGTCCAGGACACGATTTGAGGTCCTCCTGCGTTTCCTGCACTTTAGTGACAACACCGCCTCCCGTCCCAGGGGCCACCCTGCTTTTGACCGGCTCCACAAAATTCGGCCCCTCATAGACCATTTCAACCTGAAATTTGCAGATATTTATACCCCAGAGCAAAACATCTGCATAGACGAGTCCCTGATACATTTTACCGGGCGCCTTGGCTTCAAACAATACATCCCAAGCAAGCGCGCCCGGTATGGGGTCAAATTGTATAAGCTCTGTGAAAGGGCCACAGGCTATACCCACAAATTTCGTGTCTATGAGGGAAAAGATCAGACCCTGGAGCCGGTCGGTTGCCCTGACTACCTGGGGAGCAGTGGGAAGACAGTTTGGGACTTGGTGTCACCCTTATTCGGCAAGGGGTACCATCTTTATGTGGACAATTTTTACACAAGTGTGGCCCTCTTTAGGCATTTGTTTCTAGAACGGATTGGCGCCTGTGGTACCGCGCGAACTAGTCACGCGGGCTTCCCCCAACGGCTCGTTAGCACCCGTCTTGCAAGGGGGCAGAGGGCCGCACTGTGTAACGAAGAACTGCTCGCGGTGAAATGGAGAGACAAGCGTGACGTTTACATGCTCTCCTCCATTCACGCAGACACGACAATACAAATTGAGCGAGCAACCCGTGTCATTGAAAAGCCCCTCTCAGTCCACGACTATAACCTCCACATGGGAGGGGTCGACTTCAATGACCAGATGTTGTCTCCGTATTTAGTTTCCCGCAGAACCAGACGCTGGTATAAGAAGGTGTCTGTATATTTAATTCAATTGGCTCTGTACAATAGTTTTGTTCTCTACAGTAAGGCTGGGAGAACTGGATCCTTCCTCAAATTTCAGGAAGAGATCATCGAGAACCTCCTGTACCCAGGAGGTTCCGTGACCCCATCCACCAGTGTAGTTAGCCGTCTACACGAGCGACATTTCCCCAATGTCGTTCCTGGTACCTCAACCCAACCGTCACCCCGAAAAAGATGTCGTGTCTGTAGCAGGAGTGGAATAAGGCGTGACACCCGCTATTTCTGTCCTGACTGTCCTGACCACCCTGCTCTATGCTTTGGAGAGTGTTTCCGGAAGTACCACTCACAGGTACACTATTAGCATAGGGATCATCTCACCAGGATAGGCACACAGGGCTATTAGGGCCCATTCACTCACTCACTGCTGCTGCAAACGTCTCCTTTCACATGGGACAAAGTGCATAACGCACTTCGCCACATCTTTGGGCGATTTGCGCTTTGAACATTGACCCATGGGGAAGGAGAGGTTTGTTCTATAAAGGTAAAAAAAAAAAAAAAACACACCAGTAAGCAAACACGTTAATGTTCAGTTCAAAAAGTTAAAGTTACATGTTCTGTTGCAAAGTTAATAAAATTATTGCGTTGCGGCCTGGTTTTTTCTTTTTTTTTTTTTTTGTCTTTTTTCCTTCCAGGTGGACCAACCGATCTACTAGCTGCAGCACCGATGTGCATTCTGACAGAAGCATTGCGCTGCTGTCAGATTACACGCAAGTCGGTGTATGCGGCGCTGCAAGACGGGATTTTCTCCTCTGCAGTGACAGATACGTTTGCCGAGGCATACGAGCTGAGGAGGAGGCGGCGTTCCTATGCTTTGGCAAACACTTTGTATATATATATAAAAAAAAATCAAAAAATAAATAAATCCCGGCAATGATTTATTCATCCACATCGATTGATGCGAATGGAGAAATCTGGTTTGCCAGGGCATACGAGCTAAGTGGGTATGGATGTAGGGCGGAGCTCCTATGTCCTGGCAGACGCCTTTCCCCTCCATTTTATTTTTTTGGCAGAGATTTTTTCATCCACATTGATCAATGTGAATGAAGAAATCTGTGCCGTTCATTTTTTTCTTTCAGCCCAGAGGCTGAACGGAAAAAAAAATCTCATTACCTGTATGCTCAATATAAGGAGAATAGCAGAAACTCCTAATGCTGGCCATACATGTAATGATTGCGGAGACCCTCAAATGCCAGGGCAGTACAAACACCCCACAACTGACCCCATTTTGGAAAGAAGACACCCCAAGGTATTTGCTGAGGGGCATATTGAGTCCATGAAAGATTGAAATTTTTGTCCTAAGTTAGCGGAAAGTGAGACTTTGTGAGAAAAAAAAATAAAAAATCAATTTCCGCTAACTTTTGCGGAAAAAATTAAATTTCTATGAACTTGCCAGGCCCCTCATTGGATACCTTGGGGTGTCTTCTTTCCAAAGTGGGGTCACATGTGGGGTATTTATACTGCCCTGGCTTTTTAGGGGCCCTAAAGCGTGAGAAGAAGTCTGGGATCCAAATGTCTAAAAATGCCCTCCTAAAAGGAATTTGGGCACCTTTGCGCATCTAGGCTGCAATAAAGTGTCACACATCTGGTATCGCCGTACTCAGGAGAAGTTGGGGAATGTGTTTTGGGGTGTCATTTTACATATACCCATGCTGGGTGAGATAAATATCTTGGTCAAATGCCAACTTTGTATAAAAAAAATGGGAAAAGTTGTCTTTTGCCAAGATATTTCTCTCACCCAGCATGGGTATATGTAAAATGGCACCCCAAAACGCATTCCCCAACTTCTCCTGAGTACGGCGATACCAGATGTGTGACACTTTTTTGCTGCCAAGGTGGGCAAAGGGGCACATATTCCAAAGTGCACCTTTCGGATTTTGCAGGCCATTTTTTTACACATTTTGATTGCAAAGTTCTTCTCACACATTTGGACCCCTAAATTGCCAGGGCAGTATAACTACCCCACAAGTGACCCCATTTTGGAAAGAAGACACCCCAAGGTATTCTGTGAGGGGAATGGTGAGTTCCTAGAATTTTTTATTTTTTGTCGCAAGTTAGTGGAATATGAGACTTTGTAAGAAAAAAAAAAAAAAAAGAAATCATCATTTTCCGCTAACTTGTGACAAAAAATAAAAAATGCTATGCCCATCAGCGAATACCTTAGGGTGTCTACTTTCCGAAATGGGGTCATTTGTGGGGTTTTTCTACTGTTTGGGCATTGTAGAACCTCAGGAAACATGACAGGTGCTCAGAAAATCAGAGCTGTTTCAAAAAGCGGAAATTCACATTTTTGTACCATAGTTTGTAAACGCTATAACTTTTACCCAAACCATTTTTTTTTTGCCCAAACATTTTTTTTTTATCAAAGACATGTAGAACAATAAATTTGGCGAAAAATTTATATATGGATGTCGTTTTTTTTGCAAAATTTTACAGCTGAAAGTGAAAAATGTCATTTTTTTGCTAAAAAATCGTTACATTTTGATTAATAACAAAAAAAGTAAAAATGTCAGCAGCAATAAAATACCACCAAATGAAAGCTCCATTAGTGAGAAGAAAAGGAGGTAAAATTCATTTGGGTGGTAAGTTGCATGACCGAGCGATAAACGGTGAAAGTAGTGTAGTGCCGAAGTGTAAAAAGTGGCCTGGTCATGAAGGGGGTTTCACCTAGCGGGGCTGAAGTGGTTAATACACCACTATCATCACAGCTGCCTCCATGAGACACCTGACAGAGTCTCATATGCACTTGCATATCCACACACTTCCTCAAGCAGCATCAGACTGGCCCATCAGAATATCCTCTGGTGGACCTAGGGTCTGATACCACAGTGGGCGCCAAAGGTCCAGGAGAAAAAACATTTGGAGCTGCCTTTGGAGCCAATCACTTGCCACTAGGGTGAAGACCAGGCATGGCCAACCTGCGGCTCTCCAGCTGTTGTAAAACTACAACTCCCACAATGCCCTGCTGTAAGCTGATAGCTGCTGGCAGTCTGGGCATGATGGGAGTTGTAGTTGTGCAACAGCTGGAGACTGGAGAGCCTTAGGTTGGCCATCCCTGGTCAAGACTAGGGATCGACCGATATTGATTTTTTAGGGTCCGATACCGATAATTTGTGAACTTTCAGGCCGATAGCCGATAATTTATACCGATATTCTGGGAATTTTCATTTTTGAAAAAAAAATAAAAATTCCCACAAATCTGCTGAAAATTAATGTTTATTGTTAATGTGTATTTTTTTTTTTGGTAAATCTTTTTCATTTATATTTAATATTTTGGTGTTTTTATTATTTTTTTTGTAACTTTTTTTTTTAACTAACTTTTAGCCCCCTTAGGGACTAGAACCCTTGTCCTATTCACCCTGATAGAGATCTATCAGGGTGAATAGGAGCTCACACTGTCCCTGCTGCTCTGTGCTCTGTGCACACAGCAGCATGGAGCTTATCATAGCAGCCAGGGCTTCAATAGCGTCCTGGCTGCCATGGTAACCGATCGGAGCCCCAGCATTACACTGCTGGGGCTCCGATCGGAGGAGCAAGGGAGAGGGGATCCTGTGGAGGGGCGCACTGCGACTGGGGTAGGGGGGCCCTATGCGCCACCACTGCTTAATACTGGGGGGGAGGGGGGGCGCACTGCGCCACCAATGCTTAATACTGGGGGGGGCTTGGGGGGGAGGCGCACTGCGCCACCAATGCTTAATACTGGGGGGGCTTGGGGGGGGGGGGCGCACTGCGCCACCAATGTCTGATACTGGGGGGCTTGGGGGGGGGCGCACTGCGCCACCAATGAAGCTTAATCTCACATTTATTCATATACAGGAGGCGGGAGCTGGCTGCAGGATCACATAGCCGGCTCCCGACCTTTATGAGCAGTAGCTGCGATCTGCTGCACCTGAGGAGTTAACTACCGCAGATCGCAGCTACCGCTCATAGAGGTCGGGAGCCGGCTATGTGATCCTGCAGCTCCCGCCTCCTGTATATGAATGAATGATAGATTAATCTTCATTGGTGGAGCAGTGGCCATAGCTCCTCCCCTCCTCCTGTCCCCTGTCCTTACATTGGCGGCAGCGGCAGCAGCAGCAGCACAGGGGGAGGAGACACTGCTCTCCTTCTCCCCTGTGCTGCTGCTAAGGGGAACACGGAGAGCGCTGTCAGCAGCGCGATCTGTGTTCCCCATACATTATCGGATCATCGGCAAAATAGATGCCGATACCGATAGTGTTCAAAATCCTGAATATCGGCCGATAATATCGGTAAATCCGATAATCGGTCGATCCCTAGTCAAGACCTATTAGACTTTACTGATAATATGGGAGCTTGGTCCTAAGACTAATTTCCTCTGGTCAGCCCAATGAACCCCAGTCCAACCTTGATCATATCTATCAATCTATTCTTCCTGGGACCCGGAGGACCTCTGTACATACTTGCTGTAGTCTCTGACCATGCATGTCGCCCTCCTGCAAAGCAATGAGCAGCCCCAGTAGTGTCTGGTGTTTATAATCAAGGACCATCATTGTGATGTCATGGGGTGCTGTAATGTCATAAAACAAATATTAGTAGCACAACTGTAACATCCACCATCTCTTATATGTATAAAAAAGAGTTTCCGTCTGTCTGTTCTTTAGGCATGACCAAACGACTGGACTGATCTTCACCAAAATTGGCACATAGGTGCATCAGGTGTCCAGGAAGGTTTTAGACTGGGCCTCAGCTCTCTAGGACGTACCGTTCCAAAAAATGACCTGCATTAGCCAATAGAAGCCTGCAAGTCTTTCACTCATATCCCAACTGTCACATATCCCTTATCAGCCAATAGAAGCTCGCAGGCCCTTAGTCAGGGGCGTAGCGTGGGGGGGGCCGGAATTGCAGGGGGCGCCAGGCAGCCGAAATTTCAATGAGGGCTACGGGAGCCTATGGCTCCCGTCCCCTCCGTTATGCCCCATAGGCTTCAGGCCTAGTGGCCTGAAGCCTATAAGGCAGTAGAGCGATGCAGGACTCGGTCACGATAACCTCACTGTGACCTCCTGCGTGGGGTCTCGCGAGATGACGCGATGACGCGGCGCAGGAAGGCACAGTGAGGCGTTCGTGACCGCCTGCGGCGGGAACAAGCAGGGATGGAGATGGGTAAGTATTTTTTTTTATGTTACCTTTCCTAATTGCAGTGCAGAGGCTCTGGGGGCAGTATGGGGGGTGGGAGAGGACTGGAGCAGAAAGGCTATGGCATTGGCATAGTAATAAGAGGGGGACATTATATTAGCAAAGAGGGGGCCAGTACATTAATAACAAAGAGGGGGACATTACATTAGCAAAGAGGGGGCCAGTACATTAATAACAGAGGGGCCAGTACATTAATAACAAAGAGGGGGACATTACATTAGCAAAGAGGGGGCCAGTACATTATTAATAAAAAGGGGGGCATTATATTAATAATAAAGAGGGGGCCAGTACATTACTATTAATGTAATGACCCCCTCTTCATTATTAATGTAATGACCCCCTCTTTATTATTAATGTAATGACCCCCTCTTTATTATTAATGTAATGACCCCCTCTTTATTATTAATGTAATGACCCCCTCTTTGTTATTAATGTAATGACCCCCTCTTTATTATTAATGTAATGACCCCCGGCCCCTCTTTGTTATTAATGTAATGACCCCCTCTTTGTTATTAATGTAATGACCCCCTCTTTGTTATTAATGTAATGGCCCCCTCTTTATTATTAATATAATGACCCCCCTCTTTATTATTAATATAATGGCCCCCTCTTTATTATTAATGCAATGGCCCCCTCTTTGTTATTAATGTAATGACCCCCTCTTTTTATTAATGTAATGGCCCCCTCGTTGTTATTAATATAATGGCCCCCTCTTTATTATTAATGTAATGGCCCCTCTTTATTATTAATGTACTGGCCCCCTCTTTATTATTAATGTAATGGCCCCTCTTTATTATTAATGTACTGGCCCCCTCTTTGTTATTAAAGAGGGGGCCAGTACATTAATAATAAAGAGGGGGCCATTATAATATACAGGGGGAATAATATTATGGGGAATGAAAGCTATCTGTCTGTCTCTAGCTCAGTATTGGGGGGCAGCAGGTGTTGAGACACCAGGAAGGAGAGCATGATAGTAAAGTGAGGAACCTAAATTTTTTTCAGTGAAACTCTGCAGAGACGAGAAGCGGCTGAAAGAAGTTATCATGGCGGTCTTATCTCTGAATGAAGACGTCGAGGAGAGTCTACATCACAGGAGACGTCACTGGATGTAACAGGTATGGTGCGGTATTCATAGCCTATCATTATAAACATTGTTGCGCGACATTGATACGACAAAATGTCGCTCGACACATGTCATGTAGCCCTAGCCTTAAAGGGGCAGGGCTCTATGGAGATCACTGTTAAGGGGGCAGGGGCCACTATCAAGGGGGCAGGCCGCTGTGGAGGTCACTGTTAAAGGGGCGTTCACTGTGGATGTTACTGTTAAGGGGGCAGGTCATTGTTAAAGGGGCGAGCACTGTGGAGGTCACTGTTAAGGCAGCAGGGTACTGTGAGGTCACTGTTAAAGGGGTTGGCCACCATAAGTATAAAAAAACAATAAAGTACCCCAGACAATAACTAAAGCCAAGAGGAATTTGTATCATGACAGATATACTGTATATATATAATTTTTCTACTGCATTCGGCATAGCATGCTCTCATTAATGAGAGGCTGTGTGGGTGGATCAGCTGCAAAGTGAAAGTAAAAATCCCAGCATGCATCACAGCAAAGCGTCTCCAGGGGAGGAGTCACATGACATCTCTGCCTACTTGTGATGCTATAGTGACAACAGCATTTTAGGTGTCATTTCATCAGTGCTTTAGCATACCTCCCAACTTTAGAATAGAAGGAAGAGGGACACATTACGTGCCCAAGGCTACTTTCACACTTGTGTTTTTTGCAGATCTGTCATGGATCTGCAAAAACGGTTCTGTTACCATAATATAACCGCATGCATCCATCAGGAATGGATCTATTTGTATTAGGTCTTCTATAACCATAACGGATCTTGAACACCATTGAAAGTGAATAGGGGACGGATCCGTTTTCTATTGTGCCAGAGAAAACTTATCCGTCCCCATTGACTTACATTGTGTGCCAGGACGGATCCGTTTGGCTCAGTTTCATCGGGCGGACAGCGTTTTGGTGTCCGCCTCCAAAGCGGAATGGTGACTGATCGGAGGCAAACTGATGCATTCTGAGTGGATCCTTTTCCATTTAGAATGCATTAGGGCAAAACTGATCCATTTTCGACATACCTCCCCCGTACCAGGACCGCCACTGAAATCCGGGACTGTCCTGCCGGATACTGGAAGGAGGTATGGCTTTAGGCCTCATGCACATGACCATAGCCTGCCTGTGCCTGTATTGTGGCCAGCGAACAGGGGGTCTGCAATATACAGGCACCAGCCGTGTGCGCACCGTATTAAGTGATGGGTCTGAAATCCGAAAGATACGGTGTGGTCTGGAATGGAAGCACAGATAGGAAACCTATGGAGTGCATCCATGGGTTTTCTGTCTATGCCTCCGCACTGCGAAAAAGTACTGTCGGATGCAGATTGCAGACCCCATTTAAATAAATGGGTTCATGTCTGCAGACAGTGGACACACTGTTGGCGCCCATGCATTGCAATGTATACACACACACACGTGTGTAAATATATGTATATATACATATGTGTATGTATATTCATATTACATATATATATATATATATATATATTTATATGTACACATACTTAGGCTCCATTCACACATCCGCAATTCCATTCCGCATTTTGCAGAACGGAACTGCGGACCCATACATTTCTATGGGGCCGCACGACATGTGGCCCCGATCTGGAATTGCGGACTGGCACTTCCGGGTCCGCAATTCCGATCCTGAAAAAAATAGAACATGTCCTATTCTTGTCCGCAATAGCGGATCCACAAAACACACACGGATGTGTGAATGGACCCTTAGACAAATACATACACACATACATATAAATACATACACACATACATATAGATACATACACACATATATACATATATATACACATACTGTCAGTGCCGATGCATTGCGGACCACAATGTATATGCACATATAAATATATTAAACATGTGTGTTATATTTTGTGTATAAATAAATATATATGTAAAGCAAAACAACAGCACTCATTAGATGAAAATGGAAAAAAGATTATTCACCCATGTGGACGCGATGTTTGTGCGTATATATATATATATATATATATATATATACAGGTCCTTCTAAAAAAATTAGCATATTGTGATAAAGTTCATTATTTTCTGTGATGTACTGATAAACATTAGACTTTCATATATTTTAGATTCATTACACACAACTGAAGTAGTTCAAACCTTTTATTGTTTTAATATTGATGATTTTGGCACACAGCTCATGAAAACCCAAATTTCCTATCTAAAAAAATTAGCATATTTCATCCGACCAATAAAAGAAAAGTGTTTTTAATACAAAAAAAGTCAACCTTCAAATAATTATGTTCAGTTATGCACTCAATACTTGGTGGGGAATCCTTTTGCAGAAATGAATGCTTCAATGCGGCGTGGCATGGAGGCAATCAGCCTGTGGCACTGCTGAGGTGTTATGGAGGCCCAGGATGCTTCGATAGCGGCCTTAAGCTCATCCAGAGTGTTGGGTCTTGCGTCTCTCAACTTTCTCTTCCCAATATCCCACAGATTCTCTATGGGGTTCAGGTCAGGAGAGTTAGGAGGCCAATTGAGCCCAGTAATACCATGGTCAGTAAACCATTTACCAGTGGTTTTGGCACTGTGAGCAGGTGCCAGGTCGTGCTGAAAAATGAAATCTTCATCTCCATAAAGCTTTTCAGCAGATGGAAGCATGAAGTGCTCCAAAATCTCCTGATAGCTAGCTCCATTGACCCTGCCCTTGATAAAACACAGTGGACCAACACCAGCAGCTGACATGGCACCCCAGACCATCACTGACTGTGGGTACTTGACACTGGACTTCAGGCATTTTGGCATTTCCCTCTCCCCAGTCTTCCTCCAGACTCTGGCACCTTGATTTCCGAATGACATGCAACAGTCCAGTGCTGCGTCTCTGTAGCCCAGGTCAGGCGCTTCTGCCACTGTTTCTGGTTCAAAAGTGGCTTGACCTGGGGAATGCGGCACCTGTAGCCCATTTCCTGCACACGCCTGTACACGGTGGCTCTGGATGTTTCTACTCCAGACTCAGTCCACTGCTTCCGCAGGTCCCCCAAGGTCTGGAATCGGTCCTTCTCCACAATCTTCCTCAGGGTCCGGTCACCTCTTCTCGTTGTGCAGCGTTTTCTGCCACACTTTTTCCTTCCCACAGACTTCCCACTGAGGTGCCTTGATACAGCACTCTGGGAACAGCCTATTCGTTCAGAAATTTCTTTCTGTGTCTTACCCTCTTGCTTCAGGGTGTCAATGATGGCCTTCTGGACAGCAGTCAGATCGGCAGTCTTACCCATGATTGCGGTTTTGAGTAATGAACCAGGCTGGGAGTTTTTAAAAGCCTCAGGAATCTTTTGCAGGTGTTTAGAGTTAATTAGTTGATTCAGATGATTAGGTTAATAGCTCGTTTAGAGAACCTTTTCATGATATGCTAATTTTTTTAGATAGGAATTTTGGGTTTTCATGAGCTGTATGCCAAAATCATCAATATTAAAACAATAAAAGGCTTGAAATACTTCAGTTGGTGTGTAATGAATCTAACATATATGAAAGTCTAATGTTTATCAGTACATTACAGAAAATAATGAACTTTATCACAATATGCTAATTTTTTTAGAAGGACCTGTATATATATATATATATATATATATATATATATATAATCCAAAAAGCAGGCAGCACTCCAAGGTAAATATATATATATATATATATATATATATATTATACACACACACACACACACACAAAATCATAGTTCCTGGCTAGATGTCCTGCTTTCCCTGTTGGTTGCAGGGGCGTGGCCTAACATAATCGGTGGGCGTGGCTTAGCTGGTCTGTGTGGTGATCGCAGGGGGGGGGGGATGGGGATTGACAAGTAGCTTCTGCAGTAGGGACTCTGAAGGCTTCTGACAGGAATCAGCTGTTTGTAGAGAGGGAACAAGCAGCTGATTCCTGTCACAGTTGGAGGGGCAGCAGGGAGCCGACCACTGACAGGAGCAGACTGCACATGCGCATGGACGAGCTTCCTCTCAAGCTCCTCCATGTCGCGTGCAGCCATGGACGAACTCAGCTGCAAGGTAGAGCAGGACTAAGGGGACGTGGCTTATAACTGAAAGAGAAGCAGGCAGGTGTGTTTTAGGGTACTTTCACACTTGCGGCAGGACGGATCCGACAGGCTGTTCACCATGTAGGATCCATCCTGACGTTATTTCGCCGTGCCGCCGCTCCGTCCCTATTGACTATAATGGGGACGGGGTGGAGCTCCGGCGCAGCACGGCGGTGCACGGCGAAAGCCACCGGACTAAAAAGTCCTGCATGTCCGACTTTTTAGTCCGGCGGCTTTCGCCGTGCACCGCCGTACTGCACCGGAGCTCCACCCCGTCCCCATTATAGTCAATGGGGACGGAACGGCGGCACGGCGAAATAACGGCAGGACGGATCCGACATGGTGAACAGCCTGTCGGATCCGTCCTGCCGCAAGTGTGAAAGTTCATTTTTTCCCTGCCTGTCACACTGTAGTGGAGAGTATTTAAAGAGTGGCCAACCCCTTTAAGGGAGAGGGGTACTGTGGATGTCACTGTTAAGGGAACGGGGTACTGTGGAGGTCACTGTTAAAGGGACGGGTGCTGTAGTGGTCTCTGTCAATGGGGAACGGAACAGTGGAGGTCACAGATAAGTGGACGGTCCCCTATGGAGGTCAGTGTTAAGGGGCTGGGTGCTGTATAGGTCACTGTTAAGGGGGCAGACCCCTGAGGAGGTAACTGTCAAGGGAGTGGGGTGCTGTGAAACTCACTGTTAAGGGGGCGGGCTGGTGTGAAGGTCAAAGTTAAGGGGATGGGCTGCTGTAAAGGTCCCATTTTAAGGTGGGGGGCACTGTTATGGGGGATACTGACGATATCTTTTAACGACACACACAAGCATTCAATGAAATAGATAAAATATACCAGTGCGAAGCCGGGTCCTTCTGCTAGTTATGGATAAAAATTGTTACTTCGATCTGTGCATGCAGTGTTAGAGCCTGGATTTCGGACCCCCGGTCATATATACAGTGCCTTGCAAAAGTCTTCACCCCCTTGACTTTTTTCGTATTTCGGTGCCTCACAACCTGGAATTAACATGGATTGTTTGAGGATTTGCATAATTTAATTTGCAGAACATGCCCACAACTTTGAAGATTTGTTTTATTTTATTGTGAAGCAAACAACAAATAGGACAAAATAACAGAAAAAGTCAATGTGCATAATTATTCACCCCCCTAAAGTCAATACTTTGTAGAGCCTCCTTTTGCGTCAATCATAGCGCCAAGTCGCTTTGGATAAGTCTCTATGCGCTTGCCACATCTTACCACCGGGATTTTTGCCCATTCCTCCTTGCATAACTGCTCCAGCTCCTTCAAGTTGGATGGGTTAAGCAATCTTAAATCTGACTACAGATTTTCTATTGGATTGAGACCTGGGCTTTGACTAGGCCATTCCAACACATTTACATGTTTCCCCTTAAACCACTCAGGTGTTGCTTTAGCCGTGTGTTTGGGGTCATTGTCCTGCCGGAAGGTGAACCTCCGTCCTAGCCTCACATCACACACAGAATGGTACAGGTTTTGCTCAAGAATATCTCTGTATTTAGCACCATCCATCTTTCCCCCAACTCTGACCAGTATCCTAGTCCCGGCTGCTTAAAAACATCCCCACAGCATGATGCTGCCACCAACATGTTTCACTGTGGGGATGGTGTTCTTTGGGTGATGTGTTGGGTTTGCACCAGACATAGTGTTTTCTTTGATGGCCGAAAAGTTCGATTTTAGTCTCATCAGACCAGAGCACCTTCCTCCATACATTTTGGGAGTCTCCCACATGCCACACGTGAGTTTTGGTGGGCGGCCGTCTTTTGGCAGGTTTGCCGTTGTGCCATGTTCTTTCCATTTGGTTATGATAGATTTGATGGTGCTCCTGGGGATCATCAAAGATTTGTATATTTTTTTATAACCTAACCCTGACTTTTAGTTCTCAACAACATTGTCACTTACTTGTTTGGAGAGTTCCTTGGTCTTCATGGCAGTGTTTAGTTAGTTATGCCTATTGCTTAGGTGTTTCAGCCTCTGGGGCCTTTCAAAAAAGGTGTGTATATGTAATGACAGATCATGTGACACTTAGATTGCACACAGGTGTACATCATTTCACTCATTATGTGACTTCTGAAGGTAATTGGTTGCACCAGAGCTTTTTATGGGCTTCCTAACAAAGGGGTGAATACATACACACATGGCAATTTTCTGTTTTCTATTTCTAAACAATAGTTTTATTTATATATTTTTCTCATTTCACTTCACCAACTTAGACTATTGTGTTCTAATCTATCACATAAAATTCAGATTAACAAAACATTGAATTTAAGGCTGTAATGTACCAAAATGCGAAAGAAGTCAATGGGGTGAATACTTTTGCAAGGCATTGTACCTCTGCTCTGTTCCACGTTCGGTCATCCCTCTCACTGGCAGCATCATCACGTCTTCCCATGAGACCCGTTACCTCTAGTGACATTGAGCAGAAAGGGTGTATGTATGGGGATGTACGCAGCGCAGCCGCACAAATCACTTACTTTTTAAATAGGCAAAACAAAGCAGAGGGGGATTAGGCTAGCTAAAAGCATTTGCGGGCCCACCCCCCTGCCGGGCTCGGTCACGGTCGTGTTACACCCCTGGTGGACGCTCAGTCTGTACCAGCTTAGGATTTGTGTGTCTCTGGGGTTGGGTATTTCTTCTAGATATGGAGCCAGTTTGTACTCCCTCTGTAGGCTCTGGTATATTTCCAGCTTCTGTGATTCCTCTTTGCCCTTGTGTATTGTCTTTTGGATTTCACTATCTGTAAGGCTTTACTGGTTGGTGGCTTGGTCAGGCTGGGTTGGGGTGAGTTGTACCGGGGTCCTTAGTTTTCTTGGGGCTTTGTGGTAGAAGAAGGCTTCGTGATGGAAGGAGCTTTGACTGCTGCTAAGTAAATGGGCCCTGAATGATAGCGCCCTCTTCTAGACAGCAAGTACAGCGCTTGCCAAGCTCTGCTTGGCAGGTGCTATTTGAGTTACTCCGAAGGACTTGGAGAAGGTTCTTGCAGAATCTCAGGTGAAGTATTTATGTTGGTCCAGAATCCCAATTTGACCTGTCTGGATATGTATCTGGACCCCAGACTTCGCTGCCGTACAGGGAGATTGAGGTGATGATGCTATCAACGATTTTAAGCCAAATTGCCTGATTTCTAGGCCCAGGAAGGTGTACCTGTTGATTTCACTAAGTGAATAGTTGTTTAGCAGGAAGTGCAGTGTTTCACAGTATTATTTGGGCACGATATGGCACATCATAAGAAACGTGGCTTTCATACAGTGGGCAGCAAAGTCGACCAAGGACAACATCTGCATGGAGTTTGTATGTTCTCCCCGTGTTTGCGTGGGTTTCCTCTATGTACTTCATTTTCTCCTACACTCCAAAGACATACTGATAGGGACCTTAGATTGTGAGCACCACTGGGGACAGAGAGTGATGATAATGCCTGTAAAGCGCTGCGGAATATGTCAGCGCTATATAAGCGAGTAAAATAATTACATAAGTACAGGAATTTGCACATGGCATGCTCTAACCTAAGGCTGGCCCTGTGCACAATCACAGTACTTTTTCGCAGAGTGGTTTTTAAAATCACAAGTGGAAAAAAAAGCACTATATGGTTTAACAGGCAGTTTCCGCATTTAATTCAATGGAGATGAATTGCAAACATCTTTGGTGCGTTTTTTGGGCATTAAATCCGAGTTAAAATCCACATCAAGAACACTTGGATTTTCACATGGATTCACGCCCAAAACAGTACTAAAAATGCTTGCAGTTCATCTCTGTTTAATTAAAATGCGGAAACCGCTTGTCAATTCATATGGCGCTTTTTTCCATTTGCGTTTTTAAGTAACGCTTCTCAGAATCCATGTCCAAAGTCCTTTTTGAAATGAGCACCACATCAGAGTAAAAAAAACGCATCCTAAAAAATCACAAGGAATCCTGAACCAAATTCTGCATCAGGACTTTTTAAGCACAGAAAAAAACTCCTTGTGAACATACCTAAGGCCCCTTTAACACGAGCGTGACGGATTAGGTCCGGATGCGTTCAGGGTGCGTTCAGTGAAACTCGCACTATTTTGCAAGCAAGTTCAGTCAGTTTTGTCTGCGATTGTGTGCAGTTGTTCATTTTTTTCCGCGCTGGTGCAATGCGTTTTGATGCGTTTTTCATATGCGTGATAAAAAACGGAAGGTTTACAAACAACATCTCTTAGCAACCATCAGTGAAAAACGCATTGCACCCGCACTTGCTTGCAGATGCAATGCGTTTTTCACGCAGCCCCATTCACTTCTATGGGGCCAGGGCTGCGTGAAAAACGCAGAATATAGAACATGCTGAGATTTTCACGCAACGCAGAACTGATGCGTGAAAAACAACGCTCATGTACACAGACCCATCTAAATAAATGGGTCAAGATTCAGTGCGGGTGCAATGCGTTCACGTCACACATTGCACCCGCGCGGAAAACTCGCTTGTGTGAAAGGGACCTTAGAGCTCATTCAAACGGGGGTAGTGTTTTGTGGTCCACAAATTACGGATCCTCAAAACACAGATACCAGTCCGTGTGCGTTCCGCATTTTGCGGGCCACACATCAAAGACAATGACAATTCTTGTCCGCAATTGCGGACAAGAATAGGACATGCTGTATCTTTTTTGCATTTCCCCATTGAAATGAATGGGTCTGCACCCGTTCCGCATGTATGTTATACATGCATGAGTTTAACGTTTGCTGTATGTTACAGACAGAAAAATATGGATGGAATAGTGATGAAAAGTATGTTCGTGTGAATGCAATCATGGGGTGGTCTCACTTCAGCAAATGGCACGCCGGCTTTTTAGAAACTACAATGCCTAGAATGCTACATTTACTTCTATGGGAGTAAGGTTGGATTCACACGACCGTATTTCTGGGTGCTACACCGTTTCAAAATTTAGCGGAACGGGTGCGGACCCATTCATTTCAATGGGGCCGCAAAAGATGCGGATAGCACACAGTGTACTGTCCGCATCCGTTGTTCCGTTCCGCAGCACCGTAAAAAATATAGAGCATGTCCTATAGAGCAGTGGTCCTCAACTCCAGTCCTCAGGACCCACCTACCAGTCATGTTTTTAGGATTTCCTTAGTATTGAGCAGGTGATATAATTAGTGTCCATCTATCAGGATTTACCACAGGTATTCATTCTGTGGGATACTCCTAAATCCTGACCGGCAAGTGGGCCCTGAGGGCTGGAGTTGGGGAACCCTGCTATAGAGGACAAGAATAGGCATTTTCTATATAGTGTCGGCTATGTGCGGTCCGCAAAATGCAGAATGCACATGGCTGGTATCCGTGTTTTGGAGATCCGCAGTTTGCGGACCGCAAAACACTTACTGTCTTGTGAATGCACCCTTATAAGTACAGCTGAGCAAGCGTGCATGCTGGGAGTTGTAGTTTCACAACATCTGGAGTGCCAAAGGTTGCTGATAGGCTTGAGTGAATCGAGCTTTGGATCATAGATTTGAAGTGAATTTGTTCAAAAACGTTAAAAAGCTTTTGTCGTACAGCATTAAAATGTATTGGCTCAGTGGAGAAAAACGTTGTCTCGTCCGAAGTTGCGCAAGACTTCGGTAAATAACTTCAGTTTTCCTATCTGCTTATTTAAAAACATTTTAAAATAGGAATCCGAAGTCGGCTTCAGTACTGGCTTGTACCTTGGTACCAAAGCCCACTTCGGATTCCTATTTAAAACATTTTTTTATTTTTATTTTTATCGAATTCCCAAGCTACTTTGGGCAAGCCGAAGTTTTCCACCACAGAGCCAATATATTTTAATGCTGTACGGAAACAGCATTTCAAACTTAGGTTTTGAACGAATTGACTTTGGATCTATGATTCGCTGAAGCCTAGTTGCTGATACCTGATGTAGAGAAAGTTAATACAAGGCGCTTTGTAATGTATTCTGATCATCCATATTGCCTTCTTTGCTGTCTGGATTCATTTTTCCATCACATCACACACTGCTCGTTCCCATGGTCACCACCACTGCTGCAGCACAGATATGATGTTAGCAAGATGGAAGCTGCTGCGCCTGTGTGCCTATGCCCGCTCCCAATGTCCCACCAGAGGGACTTTTTCCTATAGTGTTCAATCATGGCCATCACTGCTGGATTACAGGGTGGTCGTAACCATGGAAATAAACAGTGTATAATGCGATGTCAAAATGAATGAAGCCAGGAGACAAAATGAAAAATCACAATACATTAGTAAGTACCTTGTATTAACTTTCTCTACATGATAAATGGCATATGCTGAAGTGAGACAGACCCTTTACACCCTTTTTTTTTTAAATCATACTACAAAAATGATAACAATTTTCTCGTTTGACCTCAACAAAGATGGCCTCTGGAGAGCACTAGTCAATGAGGTCCAACCATTTTTTTCAACAGTAGGGGGAGCAGGAAGATACTATTCAGGAACAGGAAGGAGGAAAGAGAAAACAGTTAGTGAAGGCATTGAGCAGGTATTTACATGCCTGGCTGTGTTCTAATCATCTCATCCTTGTTTTTAATTGTTTCTGTCCTAATTACCATGTAGTGCAGAGCTGAGCAGCCTGGAAGGTGACCTGATAATAGCAGCTGAGAAGACGACTGGGACAAGCAGGACAGCAGCCGCCTGCAGTCTTTCCTAGAGTGGCTGGGCTCTGCTCTCACTGTGTGCAGCGTATGGCCCGGGGTCACACACGGCTTATTCTGTAGTCTGCATGCACACGACATGTTTCTGCAGATTTTCCACATGGATTTTCATGCAGATTTCGCATTGTTTCCACATCAAGATTTATAACTTATAGATTTTGAAACAAGGCAATTATCAGGAACGAGCGTTTATACAAATGCTCATCCCCCGATGATCTGTCAGATCGTTGGTCAGTGTAAATAGGCCCCCTAGACGGGCTGTGTAGACTTGCACCAGATTTATCACAGGGGCTCAGGCTGGAGGATACACGTGGAGCAGGGGCAGACACTTTCCCTGCCTGTCTACCTATATATTATATAGCTATTGGTTGGCTTTGTTTGCAACAGAATTTTACACCAGAATTGGCGCAGTAGTATGTCAGACCCCATCCTTTCAAGTGAGTCAGAAGAGGCACTGACAAGTGTTTTGGTGAGACATTCTGCCGCCAGCATTGTTCTGTTCAGGAATTTACAGGGAAATCCCTGTTCCTATGTATTGGGCCTCCTGCACACGACCGTATGGCTTTTTAAGTGTTTTGCAGGCCGTTTTTCCCGGATCCATTTTTCAGTTTTTTGTTTCCGTTTTGGTTCCGTTTTTCCGTATGGCATATACAGTATACAGTAATTACATAGAAAATATTGGGCTGGGCATAACATTTTCAATAGATGGTTCCGCAAAAACGCAACGGATACGGATGCATTTCTGTATGTGTTCAGTTTTTTTTTTTGCGGACCCCTTGACTTGAATGGAGCCACGGAATGTGATTTGTGGGCAATAATAGGACATGTTATATCTTTCAACGGAACGGAAATACGGAAACGGAATGCATACGGAGTACATTCTTTTTTTTTTTTTTGGCGGAACCATTGAAATGAATGGTTCCGTATACGGAACACAAAAAACGGCCCGTAAACGGGAAAAAAAAACGTTTGTGTGCAGGTGGCCTTGGGCAGAGCATTCTGATGACACTGGTTGTGGGGTTAGGCCGCTTGCACACGACCGTATGGCTTTTTCAGTGTTTTGCAGTCCTTTTCCGTTTTTTGTTTCAGTAGTGTTTCCGTTCCGTTTGGTTTCCATTTTTTTTTTTTGTGGATCGGAAGAATGACATATACAGTAATTACATAGAAAAATTGGTCTAGGCATAACATTTTAAATAGATGGTTCTGCAAAAACGGAATGGATACGGAAGACATACGAATGCATTCCATATCTGTTCTATTTTTTTTTTACAGCCCCCTTGACTTGAATAGAGCCACGGAACGTGATTTGCGGGCAATAATAGGACATGTTCTATCTTTGAGGCTACATGCACACGAAGTTGTTTGTTTCCGCGTTCGTTCCTTTTTTTATTTTTTTGAGGATGAGATGCGGACCCATTCATTTCAATGGGTCCGCAAAAAAATGTGCTGTCTGCATCAGTATGTCCGTTCCGTAGCCCCGCAAAAAAAATAGAACATGTCCTATTCTTGTCCGTTTTAGGCATTGTTACAATGGATCCGCAAAAAAAAAAAAAAAAAACGGATGGCACACGGATGTCATCCGTTTTTTTTTTTTGTTTTTTTTTGCGGTTCCATTGTAACAATGCCTGAAACGGACAAGAATAGGACATGTGCATGTAGTCTGAGGCCTCTTTCACACAACCATATGGCTTTTCAGTGTTTTGTAGTCCGTTTTTAATTGATCCGTTCCGTTTTTTTTTTTTTTTTTTGTTTCTGTTCCATTTTTCCATATGCCATGTACAGTAATTACATAGAAAAAATTGGGCTGGGCATAACATTTTCAATAGATTGTTCCTCAAAAACAGAACGGATACGGAAGATATACAGATGCATTTCCGTATGTGTTCAGTTTTTTTTCTCGGACCCATTGACTTGAATGGAGCCACAGAACATGATTTGCGGCAATAATAGGATATGTTTTATTTTTCAACGGAACGGAAATACAGAAACGGAATGCATACGGAGTACATTCTTTTTTTTTTTTTTGCAGAACCATTGAAATGAATGGTTCCGTATACAGAACGCAAAAAACGACCCGTAAACGGAAAATAAAACGGTCGCATGAAAGAGGCCTGAACGGAACACATCTTTTGCGGCCCCATTGAAATAAATGGGTCTGCACCCATTCCGCAAAGTTGCGGAATGGATGCGGATCCATTTATACGGTTGTGTGAAAGCACATTAATAGGACATGTTCTATCTTTGAACAGAAATATGGAAACGGAATGCATACGGAGTACATTCTTTTTTTTTGCGGACCCATTGAAATGAATGGTTCCGTATACGGTGCGTATTCAGAACGCAAAAAACTGAAAAAAAAAAAAACGTTCTTGTGCAAGAAGCCTAAGGCCCCAGCGGATCGCAGACCAATTCACTTTAATGGGTCCGCTTTCCGCAAAAAGATAGGACATGTTCTATCTTTTTGCGGAACGGAAATACGGAATGAAACTGCACAGAAGCACTCCGTAGGGTTCCGTTCCCCATCTCCGGATTTGCGGACCCATTGAAGTGGGTCCGCATCCGTGATCCGCAATTCGACAACGGGCAGCACATGTTCGTGTGCAAGAGGCCTAAGGCTGAGTTCACACTTCAGTTATTGTGAGCCAAATCCAATAGTGGAGCCTCCACAAAGATAAGGCATAATGGAAAGATCTGCACCTGTTCTGTGTTTTTGACTCGCACCTGGTTTTGGCTCACGATAAGGCCTCATGCACACAGGGTCCGCTGTGTGCTCCCCATAACTTGAATGGGTCCAAAATCTGGAGCTGCGGTGTGGAACGGAGGCATGGAGGCACTACGGAGTGCTTCCGTGGGATTTCTGTCCGTGCCTCTGCACCGGTGCGGACGGATCAAGTTGAATGGGTCTGGATCAGTCGCGGCAGCTGCACGGCTGTTGCCTGTGCATTGGGATGGCTTAACTGATCAGATAACTGAAGTGTGAACTCAGCCTAAGGCCTCATGCACACAACAGTATTTTTTCACTGTCTGCAAAACGGGGTTCCGTTGGTCCGTGATCCGTGACCGTTTTTTCATCCGTGGGTCTTCCTTGATTTTTGGAGGATCCACGGACATGAAAAAAAAGTCGTTTTGGTGTCCGCCTGGCCGTGCGGAGCCAAACGGATCGGTCCTGAATTACAATGCAAGTCAATGGGGACGAATCCGTTTGACGTTGACACAATATGGTGCAATTGCAAACGGATCCGTCCCCATTGACTTTCAATGTAAAGTCAGGAGTCCCTTTTATACCATCGGATCGGGGTATATTTTAACTTGAAGCGTCCCCATCACCATGGGAACGCCTCTATGTTAGAATATACCATCGGATTTGAGTTACATCGTGAAAACTCATATCTGACAGTATATTCTAACACAGAGGCGTTCCCATGGTGATGGGGACGCTTCTAGTTAGAATATACTACAAACTGTGTACATGACTGCCCCCTGCTGTCTGGCAGCCCCTGATCTCTTACACGGGGCCGTGATCAGCACAATTAACCCCTCAGGTGCCGCACCTGAAGGGGTTAATTGTGCGTATCATAGCCCCCTGTAAGAGATCAGGGCTGCCAGGCAGCAGGGGCACCCCCCCTCCCTCCCCAGTTTGAATATCATTGGTGGCCAGTGCGGCCCCCCCTCCCTCTATTGTAATAATAACATTGGTGGCCAGTGTGCGGCCTCCCCCGGCCCCCCTCCCTCCCTCTGATGTAATAATAACATTGGTGGCCAGTGTGCGGCCTCCCCCGGCCCCCCTCCCTCTATTGTAATAATAACATTGGTGGCACAGTGTGCGGCCTCCCCCGGCCCCCCCTCCCTCCCTCTGATGTAATAATAACATTGGTGGCCAGTGTGCACTGGCCACCAATGAAATTTAAACTGAGGAGGGAGGGGGGGTCTGCCCCCTGCTGCCTGGCATCCCCGGATCTCTTACAGGGGGCTATGATACGCACAATTAACCCCTTCAGGTGCAGCACCTGAGGGGTTAATTGTGCTGATCACGGCCCCCTGTAAGAGATCGGGTGCTGCCAGGCAGCAGGTGGCAGTCATGTACACAGTTCGTTGTATATTCTAACTAGAAGCGTCCCCATCACTATGGGAACGCCTCTGTGTTAGAATATACTGTCGGATCTGAGTTTTCACGAAGTGAAAACTCAGCTCTGAAAAAGCCTTTATGCAGACGGATCTTCGGATCCGTCTGTATGAAAGTAACCTACGGCCACGGATCACGGACACGGATGCCAATCTTGTGTGCATCCGTGTTCTTTCACGGACCCATTGACTTGAATGGGTCCGTGAACCGTTGTCCGTCAAAAAAATAGGACAGGTCTTATTTTTTTGACGGACAGGATACACGGATCACGGAGGCGGATGACAAACGGTGCATTTTCCGAGTTTTCAACGGACCCATTGAAAGTCAATGGGTCCGCAGAAAATCACGGAAAACGGAACAACGGTCACGGGTGCACACAACGGTCGTGTGCACGAGGTCTTAGGCTACTTTCACACCTGCGTTTAGGTGCGGATCCGTCTGTATCTGCACAGACGAATCTGTACCTATAATGCAAACGCTTAGATCCGTTCAGAACGGATCCGTTTGCATTACCATGAACAAAAAAAAATAAGTCACATTGAAAGTCAATGGGGGACGGATCCGATTGAAAATTGAGCCATACTGTGTCAACTTTAAACGGATCCGTCCCCTTTGACTTGCATTGTAAGTCTGGACGGATCCGTTTGCCTCCGCACGGCCAGACGGACACCCGAACGCTGCAAGCTGCTGAGCGGAGCGGAGGACAAACTGTTCCAGACTGATGCATTCTGAGTGGATCCGCATCCTCTCAGAATGCATTAGGGCTGGACGGATCCGTTCGGGGCCGCTTGTGAGAGCCTTCAAACGGAACTCACAAGAGAAGCCCCGAACGCTAGTGTGAAAGTAGCCTTAGTCCTCATGCACACGACCATTCCGTTTTTTGCAGTCCGCAAATTGCGGATCCGCAAAACACTGAAGCCGCCCATGTGCCTTCCGCAATTTGTGGAACGGAACAGGCGGCCCATTGTAGAAATGCCTATTCTTGTCTGCAAAACGGACAAGAATAGGACATTGTTATATTTTTTTTTGCGGGGCCACAGAACGGAGCAACATATGCGGAAAGCACACGGAGTGCTGTCCGCATCTTTTGCGGCCCCATTGAAGGGAATGGGTCCGCACCCGAGCCGCAAAAACTGCGGCTCGGATGCGGACCAGAACAACGGTCGTGTGCATGAGGCCTTAGGCTACATTCAGACGACCGTAGTGTTTTGAGGTCCGCAAAACATGGATACCAGCCCATGTGCGTTCCGCATTTTGCAGACCGCACATGGCTGACACTATGATAGAAAATGCCTATTCTTGTCCGCAATTGCAGACAAGAAATAGGACATGCTTTATCTTTTTTGCAAAAGATGCAAACAGCATCTTTTGCAGCCCCCTTTGAAATGAATGGTTCCGCATCTGTTCCAAAAATTTGCGGAATGGATGCGGACTCTTTAAAACGGTCATATGAGCCCTTAGGCCTCATGCACACGGCCGTGTTCCGCGGCCGAGAGCGGACAGTGGAAACCCGGCCGGGATTCCTGCTGCCAGCACGTGCGCTCATGCTGTCAGCAGGAATCCCGGCCGGGTTTCCACTGTCCGCTCTCGGCCGCGGAACACGGCCGTGTGCATGAGGCCTTACTCTGATGGTGTGCAATGAAGGGGATGGTTTACAGCAATAATGGCAACTGCAGGGAGCCGATACTGGTGTGCACTCGCATATGGCTTATTATGGGTGTGAAATGGGTCATTCTCATAAAAGACACTTTATATGTTCTAATATACAGGTTAAGGCTCATGCACACGACCGTATGTATTTTACGGTCCGCAAAATATACTGATGACGTCTGTGCATTACATATTTTGTGGAATGGAACAGCTGGCCCCTAATAGAAGAGTCCTATCCTTGTCTGTAAAGCTTACAATAGGACATGTTCTATTTTTTTGCGGAAGGGACATACAGAAACGGCATGCACATGGAGTCTTTTTTTTTTATTTATTTTTTGCGGACCCATTTAAATGAATGGTTCCACATACGTTCCGCAAAAAAAAACAAAAAAAAAAACACTGAAAGAAAATATGTTTGTATGCTGGCAATGCACGGGCATCGAGCATGGGGCAGCCGCATGGGGATCGCGGACCCATTCACTTGAATGGGGTCCACGATCTGCATCTGACGGTCCTGCATGCACTACTTTTTTGCGGTGCGGAGGCACGGCCAGAAACACCACTGAAGCACTCCGTAGTACTTCCGTGGGGTTCCGATCCGTGCTTCCCCACCACATCTCCGGGTTTGGGAACCCATTCAAGTGAATGGGTCCGCATCCGTGATGCGGGGTGCACACGGCCGATGCCCCGTGTATTGCGGACCCGCAATACGGCCACGGCGGTGCAGGGGCCGTGTGCATGAGCTCTAACTCATTGTATCAGCTGATCTGTAATGTATTGGAAGAGGATTCACGGTACATTGTAGAAACTCCTTATTCTCCAGATTTTTTCGCTAAGTTGTAGCAAACCATCTACAGTATGGAAAGTTTACTACTGTGGGTTTACTGGTTATTGGTTATGTAATGAAAAGTTGAAAAAAGCCTTATGTACAGGACTCCTTTCTTGCTGTCAGTGAATGGAAATACCCATTGCTAATATTCAGAAACTGAAAGCCTGCCTTCATTATGTCCAGTTGACACAGATACATAGTTTGTATTTGTGTTCTTTTTGCACTTTCAGTGCATATTCAGAAAATCTGTGCTAAGTACAGTTCACAGCTTGAGGGTTCTTACTATACAGGTCATTCTAAAAAAATTAGCATATTGTGATAAAGTTCATTATTTTCTGTAATGTACTGATAAACATTAGACTTTCATATATTTTAGATTCATTACACACAACTGAAGTAGTTCAAGCCTTTTATTGTTTTAATATTGATGATTTTGGCACACAGCTCATGAAAACCCAAATTCCTATCTAAAAAAATTAGCATATTTCATCCGACCAATAAAAGAAAAGTGTTTTTAATACAAAAAAAGTCAACCTTCAAATAATTATGTTCAGTTATGCACTCAATACTTGGTCGGGAATCCTTCTGCAGAAATGACTGCATTCAATGCGGCGTGGCATGGAGGCAATCAGCCTGTGGCACTGCTGAGGTGTTATGGAGGCCCAGGATGCTTCGATAGCGGCCTTAAGCTCATCCAGAGTGTTGGGTCTTGCGTCTCTCAACTTTCTCTTCCCAATATCCCACAGATTCTCTATGGGGTTCAGGTCAGGAGAGTTGGCAGGCCAATTGAGCACAGTAATACCATGGTCAGTAAACCATTTACCAGTGGTTTTGGCACTGTGAGCAGGTGCCAGGTCGTGCTGAAAAATGAAATCTTCATCTCCATAAGGCTACATTCACACGTCAGTATTTTTCTATAATCCGAATTTCGGTCCGTTTTTTGCGGATCCGTTGTTCCTGAAAATGTTTCCGTATGTCATCCGTTTTTTGCGGATCCGCAAAAAACGGAAACATGTATACATTTCAATAATCAAATAAAGTTGTTTGGATTTCTTTGGAAAAAAAAAATAAAAAAAATTTGCTGTGTGTTTCCAGGAACGGATTCCGCAAAAAACGGAAGACATACGGAATGACATCCGAATGTCTTCCGTTTTTTTGCGGAACCATTGACTTTGCATTGTACCAGGATCCGATTTTTCAGGAACATAATAGGACATGTTTTATATTTAAACGGACATGCGGGACGGAACACGAACGGACATGCTGTCCGATTTTTTCCAGGACTCATTGAAAATGAATGGGTCCTGATCTAGTCCTGATCTGTTCCGCAAAAAACGGAACAGATCAGGAAAGAAAAAACGGACGTATGAATGGACCCTTAAGCTTTTCAGCAGATGGAAGTGTTAAAACCACCCTAAATTAGTGTATTTTAGATACACTCTGGTGTTCCAGATCAATGTACCCCCCCCCCCCCCCCAGGGGTTAATATCCACGCGTGGCTGAGAGACTGAACACTGACACAGAAGTTGGTCAAAGCAATCTCTAACTTTAATTACATGGGGGTAAGCGTATATACATTTTCAGAAGAGGGCAGTCCTCACTGAGGCTAAAACATTGTTTCATTGGTCAAAAAGGAAGAAGAGATAAGAGAGAGGAGATAATACATCTGCATCTGCGCACTGGGCCCTACTTTGGAATGTGAACTAATGTAAACATCTGGTTACCGTCGCCATTTTGTAATGGAGTTTATTCTAACAAGAATACTGCCTACGTCATATGTGACACTTCAAAGAGGTGCTTCTCTATAGGCAGTGAATAATATATACATCATCAAGCCATATGATTGGCTTACGCATTCCACCACACTCTATGGGACACCTGTAGAAAGATGAGAAATCAGAAACCTCTCACAGCACAGCCCTTTGCCCCCCCCCCCCTCTCTCTTCTCCAATTTTGAAACAAAGAGGGGGGTGGGTGGGCACTTGGAAGTAGAAAAAGTTAACTCATTACAATCCTAGATATACAAAATATAGAATAAAATTCACACATCTTTAACAGAAGCATGAAGTGCTCCAAAATCTCCTGATAGCTAGCTGCATTGACCCTGCCCTTGATAAAACACAGTGGACCAACACCAGCAGCTGACATGGCACCCCAGACCATCACTGACTGTGGGTACTTGACACTGGACTTCAGGCATTTTGGCATTTCCCTCTCCCCAGTCTTCCTCCAGACTCTGGCACCTTGATTTCCGAATGACATGCAAAATTTGCTTTCATCCTAATAAAAATAACTTTGGACCACTGAGCACCAGTCCAGTGCTGCTTCTCTGTAGCCCAAGTCAGGCGCTTCTGCCGCTGTTTCTGGTTGAAAAGTGGCTTGACCTGGGGAATGCGGCACCTGTAGCCCATTTCCTGCACACGCCTGTACACGGTGGCTCTGGATGTTTCTACTCCAGACTCAGTCCACTGCTTCCGCAGGTCCCCCAAGGTCTGGAATCGGTCCTTCTCCACAATCTTCCTCAGGGTCCGGATCACCTCTTCTCGTTGTGCAGCGTTTTCTGCCACACTTTTTCCTTCCCACAGACTTCCCACTGAGGTGCCTTGATACAGCACTCTGGGACAGCCTATTCGTTCAGAAATTTCTTTCTGTGTCTTACCCTCTTGCTTGAGGGTGTCAATGATGGCCTTCTGGACAGCAGTCAGGTCGGCAGTCTTACCCATGATTGCGGTTTTGAGTAATGAACCAGGCTGGGAGTTTTTAAAAGCCTCAGGAATCTTTTGCAGGTGTTTAGAGTTAATTAGTTGATTCAGATGATTAGGTTAATAGCTCGTTTAGAGAACCTTTTCATGATATGCTAATTTTTTGAGATAGGAATTTTGGGTTTTCATGAGCTGTATGCCAAAATCATCAATATTAAAACAATAAAAGGCTTGAACTACTTCAGTTGTGTGTAATAAATCAAAATATATGAAAGTCTAATGTTTATCAGTACATTACAGAAAATAATGAACTTTATTACAATATGCAAATTTTTTTAGAAGGACCTGTATATGTTCACATGATGCCGGTGAAAATCGGTGTGAATTTAAGGGCATACCAAGGATTGCAATGTTAAGGCTCCATTCACACGTCCGTGATGTGTTGCGGACCCGCAAATTGCGGGTCCGCAACACACCAGCCCGGCACCCCCATAGAACTGCCTATTCTTGTCTGCAAGCTGCGGACAAGAATAGGACATGTTCTATCTTTTGCGGAGCTGCGGACCTGAAGATCGGGGACGCGCTCCGCAATTGTGGATGCAGACAGCACACTGTGTGCTGTCCACATCCATTCCGTCCCCATAGAGAATGAATGGGTCCGCACCTGTTCCGCAAAATTGCGGAACGGATGCAGAACCATTTTGCGGACGTGTCAATTTTATTTTATTTAATTTAATGTGTACACAATAAAATGTATTTTACACTAAATAATGGAAATATTGTTTGAAGGGCTTGGGATTAAAAAAAACTATTTTTTTTTAGGTTTTTATTACATTTTTTAATATTATGGGATTACTGTTTATAACATTATTTCACATACTCTTCTGTGCCAATACATTGTACTCTGTGTCGGTTTGACACCGGCTGCAGGTTAAGGCTACTTTCACACTTGCGTTAGGAGCGGATCCGTCTGGTGTCTGCACAGACGGATCCGCTCCTATAATGCAAACGCTTGCATCCGTTCAGAACGGACCCGTTTGCATAACTGTTTATTTCAGATCTGATTTTTCACTTCGGAAAACTCAGATCCGACAGTATATTCAATCCCTCCCTCTATATTTATTGGTGGCCGGGCCAGTGCGGATTCCAAGTATTGTGAGCAGTGCGGCCTCCCCTCTCCCCCCCTAATTAAAATCCCCCCCCCCCCCCATCATTGGTGGCAGCGGAGAGTACCGATCGGAGTCCCAGTTTAAATCGCTGGGGCTCCGATCGGTTACCATGGCAACCAAGACGCTATTGCAGTCTTGGCTGCCATGGTTACTTGGCAATAAATACAAGCATTATACTTACCTGAAGAGCTGCGATGTCTGACCGGCCGGGAGCTCCTCCTACTGGTAAGTGAAAGGTCTGTGCGGCGCATTGCCTATAGCACAGACCTGTCACTTACCAGTAGGAGGAGCGCCCGGCCGGTCAGACATCGCAGCTCTTCAGGTAAGTATAATGCTTGTATTTATTGCTAAGTAACCATGGCAGCCAAGACTGCAATAGCGTCTTGGTTGCCATGGTAACCGATCGGAGCCCCAGCGATTTAAACTGGGACTCCGATCGGTACTCTCCGCTGCCACCAATGATGGGGGGGGGGGGGGGAGGATTTTAATTAGGGGGGGAGAGGGGAGGCCGCACTGCTCACAATACTTGGAATCCGCACTGGCCCGGCCACCAATAAATATAGAGGGAGGGGGCCGCACTGGTAATATTTAATACTGGGGAGGGAGGGAGGGGGAGGCCGCCGCACTGGTCATATTTAATACTGGGGAGGGAGGGGGGGCCGCACTGGTCATATTTAATACTGGGGAGGGAGGGGGGGCCGCACTGGCCACCAATAAGTGAAGTACAGGAGGGGGGGGGGTCTGCCCCCTGCTGCCTGGCAGCATCTGCCAGGCAGCAGGGGGCAGTCATGTACACAGTTCTCAGTATATTCTAACATGAAGCGTCCCCATCACCATGGGAACGCCTCTGTGTTAGAATATACTGTCGGATCTGAGGTTTACGATGTAACTCAAATCCGATGGTATATTCTAACATAGAGGCGTTCCCATGGTGATGGGGACGCTTCAAGTTAAAATATACCATCGGATCGGAGAAAACTCCGATCTGATGGGGACTCCTGACTTTGCATTGAAAGTCAATGGGGGACGGATCCGTTTGAAATTGCACCATATTGTGTCAACGTCAAATGGATCCGTCCCCATTGACTTGCATTGTAAGTCTGGACGGATCCGTTTGGCTCCGCACGGCCAGGCGGACACGAAAACGCTGCAAGCAGCGTTCAGGTGTCCGCCTGCTGAGCGGAGCGGAGGCCAAACGGTGCCAAACTGATGCATTCTGAGCGGATCCGCATCCACTCAGAATGCATTGGGGCTGTACGGATCCGTTCGGGGCCGCTTGTGAGAGCCTTCAAACGGAACTCACAAGCGGAGCCCCGAACGCTAGTGTGAAAGTAGCCTTACAGTGCAAACAGCCCTGAGGTCCTTCATAGATCCCCGGGCTGAGTATCGATCTTCTAGCTACGATCCAAGGTTTCCCAGTGACCCGATTGAGTTGGAAGTCCCCTTTATCATGCCACGGTATGGATCGCAGCATGACCTAACAGCTGGACTTGGGCTGTTACGCAGGAGTCAGCGCTAAGAACACAGGCTGTTAGTAACAGCTGGTCCTTAGCATTCAAGCAGTCTGGCAGCCATATAATCCCCCTCATTTGCAACGACCCAAAAGACGTTGCTGCTGACGGGACATCTGCACTGCCCACTGCCAAAAGACAGAGGTCGGTCAGTAAGGAGTTAAAATAAAAAAGGAGGCCTACTCACCTGATCATTCTGTACCAGTGATGCCGCTCAGGTGCTACCTGTCTCGATAGTTCCAATGACCAGTGACAGCAGACATGGTAGCCTGTTCCTAACTGCAGGGTTGTAGAGATCCATAAAAAGGGAGATGCAAAAGATGAAAATGTACTCACCGAATTTTTGTTTCCTGTAGTCCGTAGCCAGCATGAAGGGGTTAAGTTTTAGACTTCCCTTATTGGACAGAAGAATAACTTATTAATCAGAAGTCATATTTCCGATAAAAGCCCTTTAACAGACCAGCAAATGGGGAGGGGGTTTCATAATGGAGAAAAAAATATAAAAAGTGATATATGTGCTGCCTTTGGACTACAGGAAACAAGCATTTCGGTAAGTAGAATAACAGATTAATCAGTAAAGCTTCGTTGGCAGTCAGATTAAAACCCACTGACCGATAACAAGCAAATGTGTTTTTTTTTTTTTTTAGGCCTCATGCACACGACCGTATTTTGTTTCCGTGTCCGTTTTTTTTGCGGATAGGATGCAGACCCATTCATTTCAATGGCTCCGCAAAAAACGCGGACAACACACCGTGTGCTGTCCGCATCAGTATGTCCGTTCCGTTGCTCCGCAAAAAAGAAATAGTGCATGTCCTATTTTTATTCTAGTTTGCGGACAAGAATAGGCATTATTACAATGGATCCGCAAAAAAAAAAACGGATCTGCCAAAAAAAGGGATGCCATACGGAACGTCATCTGTTTTTTTTTTTTTTTGCGGACCGCAAAACACATTCTGTCATGTGCATGTAGCCTTATAATGCAGAAATTATTTTATTGGGAGGGATATATGTCCTGCCTTCAGACTACAGGAAACAAACATTAGGGCTCATGCACACAAACTTATTTTCTTTCCGTGTCCGTTACGTTTTTTTGTGGCTCGTATGCAGAACTATTCAGTTCAATAGGTCTGCAAAAAAAACGGATGTTACTCTGTGTGCATTCCGTTTTCGTCCGTTCCACAAAGAGATAGAACATGTCCTATTATTGTCTGCATTACAGACAAGGATAGGACGGTTCTATCGGGGGCCGGACTGCAAAATACATACTGTCGTGTGCATGAGCCCTAAGTAAGTTTTTATCTTCCTAGTCGTCCTCGGGCAGCACAAAGGGAATTTAACGAGCTATATTAAGGATGGGAAGAATATTAAGCACTTCTCTCTGAAAGGCCGTCAGTGTACCTAAACGTTCAAGTAAAATATTTTGAATGTGTTAGAAATACCTTGAAAATATTTATTTCTATTATATTTAATTTATTTATTTTCTATATTTACCACTAAAAGAGGCCTCCTGAAGCTCTATTCATTAGAGTGCATAGAGAATATATACATGGCCGTGGTGTACGGATACTGATTAGTATTAGGCTACATGCACACGACCGTATGTGTTTTGCGGATCCGTTTTTTCCCCCCTCGCCTATGACAGCACCCATGGATAGCATCCGCCCCCTTCCTCAGGACAGGAAACGGGAAGCACAGCCTCTTCAAAAGGGAGGTACAACCCCCATCATGCCAGTTCTGTTTCCTGTCCTAAGGGACAGGGTGGATGCACAGCAGTTAGAGCGGAGCTGCGGGAGCCCCTTGGTTGATACCCGTGGGAGGAGGGCCTACCCGAGCGGCGTAAGTCTTCCTCGGAAGCCGCTGCTGAAGTCTGGACCCTTGGACTCCCCTCTCGTCCGGTCACTCCCCCGTCGGGGCTGCTTTCGGTATCCCCGGCTTGGCGAACCTCTGCGGCCGTGCTGTATGTTCGGCTGCCGCTGGCGTTCGCGCGGGGCGCGGCGCAGTCACTTCCGGGTAGGTCAGGTCGGCGCTGACGTCATTAGTCGGCGCCGGATCCTGGCCTCCGGCTTTAAGCAGTGGGAGGAGGCGTGGCCTTGGAAGGGGAGGGTGCCGGTGCGCGCCCGGCAAGTTCAAATCCAGCCAGCTCTCACTGCAGGCTGGTGTTTTGGCCTGCAGTGATCTCCATGGATGAAAGCCAGTGGCAGAAAATGGAGCCCACACAGCGTGCAGAACCCACTGAAACCACCAACGAATCCTTGGTACCGGTGGGGGTAAGAGGGGCGAATGCCCTGCCTTTCCATTTATCTCAGATCTTGATGGTTGTCTTTGTTTTGTGTGTTTAGACTTCCAAAGAGAGAAGGGGGTCAAGGTCCAAGGAGCGGGGCTGTGCTATTTGCAAGAGAAAGCTACCGTCCGGTTGGGGCAAACCTGCATGCCAGGCCTGCGTGGGCAAATTATTGGAGGATGAGGCCCCCTCTCTCTTATCAAGCCTAAAAAAGATTATCAAGGATGAGGTTAAAGAATCAGTGAAAGAATCCTTGAGTAATCTGCTTGAAGATCGCCCTAGCACTTCCGCTGCTGTCTCTATTCCCGCTTCAAGTGATCAGGAGTTGTTATCAGGATTAGAGGAGGAGGGAGAGCTTCCATCCTCGGATCATTCCCAGGACGAGCAGCTGGCAGGGAGACCCTTGTTCCTCACAGACCCTTGTCCCCACTGAGCTTCCTGAGAGCTCCTCCAGAAAGGTTCGTTTTGACGGACTATCGCTCCAGCCCAGAGAAGCTAGAAGCATTGCGTCTGGAAATTTCAGATTTACTAAAGAAAAGGGTCCTGCAGGAGGTTCCAGCTCAAGAGAGGGAGAGGGGCTATTATTCGACACTTTTTCTTGTAAAGAAGCCGAATGGCACCTTCCGTACCATAATAAATCTGAAGCTGCTCAACAAATACCTGGTGTACGAGAGATTTCGTATGGAGACTATCAGTTCCATAATCCCGAATTTATTCCTGGGCTGCTACATGGCGACCCTGGACCTCAGGGACGCTTATTACCACGTCCCAATCCATCCCAGTCACCAGAAGTACCTGAGAGTAGCAGTTCAGTTCCCGGACAGACTCCTACACGTACAGTTTCGGGCCCTGCCGTTTGGGTTGTCTCAGGCACCCAGGCTTTTCACGAAGATTGTAGCAGAGATGATGGCTCATCTGAGGGAGAAGGATCTGATTGTCATTCCCTATCTAGACGATTTCCTCCTTCTCTCTCGGGAACCGGGTCAATTAATCGAAGGGATTGCCTGGGTCAGGGGGGTGCTGGTAAAGTTGGGTTGGGAGTTAAATCTCCAGAAATCCAATCTTGTGCCAGGCCAGATATGCACCTTTCTGGGGCTGCTCCTGGACTCCCAGAAGCAGATGTGTTTTCTTCCAACACAGAAAGTTTCTCTGCTAGTCTCCAGGGTTCAGGACATTGTGACTCGCCGTTCCATCTCTCTAAGAGAGGCTATGTCAGTTCTGGGCCTAATGACGGCCGCGAATCCCGGGGGTAGAATGGGCCCACTTCCACTCGAGGTCACTTCAGCTGCAGATCCTGGGAGTTTGGGACAAAGATCCCCTAACCTTGGATTCTCTCTTCTCCCTTTCAACTCAAACGATAAAAGATCTAGAATGGTGGACGGTACCTTCCAACCTTCAAAAAGGAGTCCCTTGGTCAAGGCAGGATCCCCTCTCTCTGACTACAGACGCAAGTCCTTGGGGTTGGGGAGCTCACACAGATTCTCTACTTCTGCAGGGACAGTGGAATCAGGAGATAGTTCCCAAATCTCACAACTTCAAGGAACTTCTAGCGATCCTCATGGCCTTGAAAAAGAGCCTCCACCTTTTAAAAGGCAGAAATGTTTTGATCTACTCAGACAACATGATGGCAGTAGCTCATATCAATCGTCAAGGGGGGACCAGATCTCCAGATCTAATGTCTCTCACCAGGGAGATTTTCGAAATAGCAGAGGGTTTCCTTCCATCGATCAGGGCAGTACACTTAAAGGGAAGGGAGAATGTGACGGCAGACTTTCTGAGCAGGCATTGTGTTCGGCAGGGGGAATGGTCCCTAAATCAACAGGTCTTCAGCGACATTGTGGCTCTTTGGGGTCTCCCGGTGGTGGATCTCTTTGCCACAAGGGAAAACAGAAAAGTGAAAAGGTTCTTCTCTCTATCCCCACTAGAGCGGCCCACGGCAGTGGACGCATTGGCCCAGTCATGGAGAGTAGGCCTCCTGTACGCCTTCCCTCCTATAAAGCTACTCCCGAGAGTCCTGAAGAAGATTCGGGAGGAGAAGGCCCTAGTAATTACTATAGCCCCCTTTTGGCCCAGGAGGGTCTGGTTTTCCTGGCTAAGGAGGATGTCGGTAGCAGATCCCTGGGTACTTCCCGTCTTCCCGGGGCTACTAGTACAGGGGCCATTACTTCATCCACAGTTGGAGAGCCTGCACTTGACAGCCTGGCTGTTGAGAGGCAGATCCTAGAGATGAAGGGTCTTTCCGGGGAGGTGATAGACACCCTTTTGTCCAGCAGAAAAGCTGTTACCTCTAAGATCTATTTGAGGGTTTGGAGGGCCTTCCTTCGATTTGCAAACAAGCCAGTTAATGTCTTGGAACCCCCGGAGTTGCCTCTAGTCCTGAGCTTCCTCCAGGAAGGCTGGAATAAGAGACTGAGGCCTAGTACTTTAAAGGTCCATATCTCTGCCTTAAGTGCTCTCTTTGAGTATAAGTTAGCAGACCACCCCTGGATTAAAAGATTTGTAGTTGCAATTTCAAGACTTGCTCCCGTCCAGAAGTCCAGAGTTCCCCCCTGGGATTTAAATCTAGTCCTGTCTGCCTTAACCGGAGATCCCTTTGAGCCCATTGAGGACATCCCTATTAAGATCTTAACCTATAAATTAGTTTTCTTGCTAGCCATTACTTCAGCTAGAAGAGTGAGTGAGATTTCGGCCTTCTCTATCGAGAAACCATATCTTAATATTTTAGAAGATAGGGTTATTTTATCTCCTGACCCTGCCTTCCTTCCAAAGGTTTCATCATCCTTTCACCGGTCTCAGGATATAGTTTTACCTTCCTTCTGTTCCTCACCCAAGAATCAGAAGGAGAGGGAATTTCATTGCCTCGATGTTAGAAGGTGTTTGATTCAATACCTTTCTGCCACTCAGGACTGGAGGTCGTCCTCTAAGCTTGTGGTTTCCTTTCAGGGACAGAAGAGGGGCTCCCCTGCTTCCTCTCAGTCCATTGCCAGGTATATAAAACAGGCCATTTATCTGGCATATTCCTCTAAAGGGGTTCCTCCTCCTGCCGGGTTTGGAGCACACTCAACGAGAGCAGTGTCTACATCCTGGGCAGAAAGAGCTTCCGCTTCTATTGACCAGATTTGCAGAGCGGCTACATGGAGTTCTGCTCATACCTTCTTTAAGCACTATAGGCTGCAGCTTCCTTCACAGGAAGGTTTAGGGTTTGGGCGTAAAGTCCTCCAAGCAATTGTCCCACCCTAGATAATCTCGCCTAGATATCCATGGGTGCTGTCATAGGCGAGGGGGGAAATATGGGATTACACTTACCGGTAATCGTTTTTCCTTGAGCCTATGACAGCACCCGCCTAATTCCCTCCCAAAAAAAAAAAAATAAATAATTTTTTTTTTAAAAATAAATAAGATAAAAAGAGACGATAAAAAAATAAAAAAATAAAAAAATATATATATATATAGAGAGAGATATATACGTGTGTGTTTGTATGTACTTCTATTTACACACGGATATAAGCGTTTGTTCTGTTGTAGTTTTGTGGTGTAGTTTTTGTCTCCTTAGTTCTTGGAATAGGACTGGCATGATGGGGGTTGTACCTCCCTTTTGAAGAGGCTGTGCTTCCTGTTTCCTGTCCTGAGGAAGGGGGCGGATGCTATCCATGGGTGCTGTCATAGGCTCAAGGAAAAACGATTACCGGTAAGTGTAATCCCATATTTTTTTTTTTTTGCGGATGCAGATCCATTGTAATAATGCCTATCCTTGTCCGCAAACTAGAAAAAAAAAGGACATGCACTATTTTTTTTGCGGAGCAACGGAACGGACATACTGATGCGGACAGCTACATGCACACGACTGTATGGTTTTGTGGTCCGCAGAAAAAAACTATGACATTCGTATGCCATCTGTTTTTTTTTTTTTTTTTTTTGTGGATCCATTGTAACAATGCCTAAAACTGACAATAATAGGACATGTTCTATTTTTTTTTGCAGGGCTATGGAACGGACATACCTATGCTGATAGCACACGGTGTGCTGTCCACATTTTTTGCGGACCCGTTGAAATGATTGGGTCTGCATCCTATCCGCAAAAAAACTAGAACGGACACGGAAACAAAATACGTTCATGTGCATGAGGCCTTAGATACACTTTAAAAGGATTGGCCACTTTCTGGTTATTGTTGACCAATGTGTATGTAAGATGATTATATGGCACTTATTAATATAGCCTTTGTTGAAATTCTGCACCATGTTCATTATTTCATAAGGTAATGTCCTTACAAAATCTTCTGTGCTGTCCACACAGAGGTCCTGTCCATAATACATTGCTCCTGCTCTAGACTCCCAACAGAACAAGTGCAGTTGGCAGATGTAGTGTTTCATTGGAGGAGGTATCGCATGGAGGTGATTTTCCTGGCCACATGACCCTCCATTAGCAGCCATTTTATAGACAGCACAACAGATTTTGCACACAAGGGATATACCTTTATAAAATGGTTCAGAATTTCAACAAAGGCTATATTAGTAAGTACCATATTATCATCTCACAAACACATTGGTTAACAATAGGGAGAAAGTTGCTAATCCCTTTTAAGATCCAGATGCCTCTTAATAAATTAGTCTCATCTCTGGCACTCCTTGTGCCAGAAACTGAAGACTATGTCAGCTAGGAGCAGCATAGACTTCAGCTAGAACTTACTCCAGTTTCTGGAGTAGGTTATAGTAAGTCCAGTGGGCTGCACTAATGCCAGCCTCTCCCGATAAACCTCGTCCCTTTTATGGCCACTTTAGAAAAGTGGTGAGAAGGTTAAAAAAATCGCAAATTATAGTACACTTATGCAGTGTGCCATAATTTGTGACTTTTTTATGCCACAATATTGGCATAAAGGTTCTAAATAAAACAGGCACTCACCACCTGGTGTACTGTTTAACTTATTTTACTCGATACAATAGCTTTAAAATTCACTATAGGTCAATCACATAGTATACATAATATCATACATATAATTGTACATTTTAAAATAAAACTAAAACATATACAATGTTGGATCTATCATAACCATACACTATTTTGGCTCATCTGTATTGACACTGGTTGGTATAGATCTATAGGGATAGATCTTGGGGATGTTTCTATCTTGTGATGCAATAATATACCTTGTGTATTTGTATTATTCTGTTCCTAATTCATATAACGTATACCTAGTGCAAATTCATACAATGTAATGTGCACACCAATTGCAATATAATATAATAGTAGAAAGTGTCCACAATATATCAAAAGTGTCCACAATATATCAAAAATATATCCGCCGTGAAAAATAAAAATATAAAATTTAGATAAATATGGTGAAATCCTCAAAGTGTTCAATCCTAAAGGAAAATGTTTTATAGTTGCATCACAGTATTCATCACTATTCCTCCGATATTACCAGTCAGTACAACTTTCATTGACTTGAGGGTTAGGTGTTAGTATATAGGGATTGCGTCTGGGGCGTCCCCCTGATGCGCACCCTCTTACCTTCCCCTTCGCGATGTATATTTCCATTTCGTCCACCATGACGGCTTACTATGAGATTGACCCTTGACCTCTGTAGGGGCAGGAACACACAGAGTTTAAAAGGCCACCACCCACACTCACCCTCAGTGTTTCCTGTCCCTACTGGGGTCAACCACACAGAGAGCCCTCCTGGTGGAGGTGAAGAAAGTTTATTATTTTAGAAATACCTGAGGATTTTGTCCTCTTATCTGCCCTCCTGCGGTCTGGTCCAAAGCTGGGCAGGGGATCCAGATGGAGGCGATCTCGCTTCTGTTCCAGGAGCCTGTATCCCTCCCCACAGTGCGGTCCCCCTTCCCTACGTTGAGGAAGCTGACCGCAGGGAAGCAGCATGCTGAACGCTGACTCTCTGGAAGCCTCAGCATTACTCGCGGCTGGAGGCGGAAGGGGCGGAGCTTGGATCGGGCGCACGGCGATGACGTCAGGCGCCGGGCCGACTACTTGTGGCGGCAGTGGCATCGATCTGCCTCCTGGCCTATAACAGCACCTATGTCTGCTCCTGAAGCCCCGGACGCCCCTACAGCCCAGATGGACTCTGAAACTCCCTCAGCGACTCCAACAGTGAGTTCCCCTGTGGGGAAAAGACAAAATAATGTATCCTTTTGACTTTACTTGCCTGTTTTGTCTATTGATACCTGTCTGCTCCTCTCTTATAGGGAGTTAAAGAGCCCAGAACAAGGTCTAAAGTACAAAGATGTGCAACTTGTAATAAAAGGCTTCCTGAGAATTATAAAAAGAAGCTCTGCCAGAGTTGCATAAAAGATCTTATAAAAGAGGAGCAACCGTCAATTTTGTCTGAGGTCAAAACACTTATTCAGAACGAAATTAAGTCCTCCTTGGCCTCCCTCAGATCAGTCCCGTCTACACCTCCTACAAAAAAACCTAGATTATCCGCCCCATCCTCCTCTGTTTCGGAGATTATGGACGAGGAGGCTTCCACCTCTAGACAGAATGTGGATCTTGACGTTCTATCAGAGGGTGAGATAATGGAAGATAGTAAAAAATACTTATTTTCTTCCGAGGATATGGAGGAGCTATTGGGAGCTGTCAGAGCAACCATGGGGATTGAGGAGGTGAAGAAACGAGAAACGAGATGTTCCGGGGACTTAGAGCAAAAAAATCTAAAGTTTTCCCAATGAATGAAAATTTAAAGGACATGATTTTAGACGAGTGGACTGACCCTGAGAGGAGACTGGGTGTATCTCGTGAATTCAGAAACAGGTTGTTGTTTGATCCAGCGGACGTCAAATTATTTAATGAGACCCCCAAAATAGACATCCAAGTGGCAAAAGTAGTTAAGAAGACTTCCCTCCCATTTGAGGACTCTTCACAACTACAGGACCCAATGGAAAGGAAAGCCGACTCTCTCCTAAAAAAATCCTGGGAGACAGCTATGTTTGGGGTCAAAAACCAACATAGCCGCAACATCAGTCGCGAGATCTATGTGTTTTTGGCTCAACGAACTTGAAGAACATATCAAAAACAAGACACCTAGACAGGAAATATTGAGCTCTATCCCACTCCTCAGGTCTGCCACGGCCTTCTTGGCGGATGCCTCGGCGGAATCAGTGAGGTTCGCCGCTAAGGATGCGGCCCTCACCAATTCTGCAAGGAGAGCTTTGTGGATGAAGGCCTGGGAGGGGATAGAGCATCAAAAGCCAAATTATGCTCCATAGCGTTTTCTGGGGAATACGTTTTTGGACCTGTATTAGACTCTATCCTGGAAAAAACGGCAGACAAAAAAGAAGGGGTTCCCGGAAGAGACCAAAAAGAAGCCCTTTCGTTCCTCCAACCCTCAAACTAGACCCTATAAGGGCAAAGGAAAGGGGGGTAGATGGAGTTACCAGAAGGGGGGAAAAGGCAGAGGGTTCCTTCTTAACCCCCAAAACAAACAAGCAGATAAACAATGACGCCAGAGTAGGGGGAAGACTGCGGAATTTTCTGTCCCAGTGGGAGTCCATTACAAAAAATCCATGGGCCCTAAACATAATTCGGGATGGTTACCGGATAGAATTTTCCTCAGCCCCTCCAAAAAGGTTCAAAATAACCTCTCACAGCCCAAACTAGTAGTAGAAATGATATCCCCCCCTGAGAGCAGAGGGGATAAAAATTTTCCCATACTTGGACGATTTTCTGGTCCTAGGATCCTCAGAGCTGGAGACAACCAGCATTACCAGAGACCTGCTGCGCAGGTTTTCAGACCTGGGGTGGGTGATAAACCTGAAAAAATCTAGTTTAAGCCCCTCAACCAAAATGAAATTTCTGGGGGTAATCCTGGACTCGGTCTCCCAGGTGACATCCCTCCCTCGGGAAAAAATTACGCCGTTTACGGAAAAAACTAAAATTCCGAAGTCAATCCCAGTGCTCCATTCGCAATGCCATGAGCCTCCTAGGCACAATGACCTCCTGCATAACAGCGGTGTCTTGGTCTCAGGCCCACACTAGGATTCTCCAATCTTAGATCCTGAGAATCTGGGACAAGAGACGGTGCTCTCTAGAGAAAAAAATCCCCATCCCGAATCAGGTAAAGTCAGATTTAAAATGGTGGACGAAAGAGGAAAACCTGCAAAAGGGTGTACCCTGGGTAAAAGATCCGGAGATTCTAATATATGCGGATGCAAGTGGTACAGGATGGGGAGCAAAAATAGGCTCGCTAAATTACCAGGGCACTTGGTCAGACGCCATGAAAAAATGTTCCTCAAACCACAGAGAACTGGGGGCAATCTGGCAGGTGCTGAAGGTAGCACAGGACAAGGTCTCCAGAAAACACCTAAAAATCCTCTCGGACAACGTAACAGCCGTGGCATACCTGAAACATCAGGGGGGCACACGATCGTCAAGCCTAAAGGAATTGGCGGGAAAAATATTTTCCTGGGCGGAAAAGAACGTTCTATCCATCACAGCTATCCATCTAAAGGGTACGGAAAACATACAGGCGGATTTTCTCAGCAGAGTAACCATAGATCCCGGAGAATGGGCCCTAAACTCAATCGTATTCGATCAGATTACCAGGAGGTGGGGGACCCCAAGATAGACCTGTTTGCATCAAAAAAGAACGCAAAGGTCCATCCCTTCTGCTTCCTAAACCCAAGAGACAACCCTTGGGCGACAGACGCATTTTCAGTCAGGTGGTCTTGGGATCTAGCCTATGCCTTCCCCCCTTGGCCATTAATACCCAGAGTGCTGCAGAAAATAAGATCGGACCCGGTAACTGTAATACTGGTTGTCCCGTACTGGACAAAAATAAATTGGTTCCCAGTGTTAAAAGAACTAGCTCTGGAAGAACCCTGGATAATCCTCCCACAGGAGGACATTATTTCTCAGGGTCCAATTCTTCACCAGAATCCAGGTCTTTTCAGACTATCAGCCTGGATCCTGAACGCGAAATCCTAAAAAGCAGAGGGCTATCAGAAAAGGTCATTAACACCCTTAAGTCCAGCAGGAAAGTTACTTCTGCAATATATCTTAAGATATGGACAAAATATTGTAGTTGGCTAGGCCAGATTCCACCCGTGAACTCTTCTCCAAATATTAAAAAAGTGCTAGACTTCCTCCAACGAGGGTTAGACCTGGGCCTTAGACCAAGAACTCTCAAAGTACAGATCTCGGCCTTGGGGGCTTGCTATGATACAGACTTGGCCAGTCAGAGGTGGATAAGGAGGTTTATAAAAGCTGCCTCAACATTGAGACCTTCCCTAACTCCTAGGACTCCTCAATGGGATCTAAACTTGGTACTAAGAAATCTTACGATTTTGCCTTTTTCTCCTATACAGGATATATCTCTCAAGCACCTATCTTTAAAAACAGCCTTCCTAGTGGCAATTACTTCAGCCTGACGCCTGGGTGAAATCCAGGCGCTGTCCTGCAGGGAACCATGCCTCACTATCTTCCCGGACAGAATAGTTCTACGTTTAGATCCAGGTTTTCTCCCAAAAGTGGTGTCGGACTTTCACCGAGACCAAGAGATCATCCTTCCATCCTTTCCCAAGGACTGCTCATCACAGATGATGGCCTTTTCATCCAGTTTGCAGGTCCAAATAGAGGAAAAAAGGCATCCAAAGCCACGATCGGCAGATGGATCAAATCTACTATTAGTTGCTGCTATCAGAAGTCGGGTCTAGATAGCCCCACGAATATAAAAGCTCACTCTACAAGAGCTATGGCGTCTTCTTGGGCAGAAAAAGGAGGTGTCTCCCTAGACAAGATTTGTAAAGCAGCCACCTGGTCGAATATAAGTACTTTTATCAAACATTACCGAATTAATGTGTCAGCTTCTGCGGATTTAACCTTCGGTCAGAAGGTTCTACAAGCAGTTACCCACCCTGTCTAATAATCTGGTAGTTCTCATAGTATGCCGTCATGGTGGACGAAATGGAAAGACCGTAATTAGACTTACCGGTAATTCTGTTTCCTTGAGTCCACCAGATCCCCCCCCCCCCTGAGATTTAAGGAGGGGTTGAGTATGAATTAATACAAAAAAAAAATATATATATATAAAAAAAAAAAATGTGTATATTCATATATTGCCTAGGTTAAGGCTACACCCACTTGGTAATTTGGAAAGCACTGAGGGTGAGTGTGGGTGGTGGCCTTTTAAACTCTGTGTGTTCCTGCCCCTACAGAGGTCAAGGGTCAATCTCATAGTAAGCCGTCATGGTGGACTCAAGGAAACAGAATTACCGGTAAGTCTAATTACGGTCTTTCTTACGGTGTTGGTTGGCTTCAACAGGATCAGTTGTGTAATATCTCTGTATTGCGTGCCCCGTACCGTATGGAGTATCCACTGAACTCCAGTGGTTGTTCTCGGGTTACTCAGCGTTCTCAGCGTACCACGTGACCTCCCTCTGAGGTCATCAAACCTTGCCTGGTTTGCGTGTCACTGTCCCGGCAAATCTTGTATTATCTCGCAATAGGCAAGTCCAATGATCCTGATTGTGATTAAATGAATGTACAAGTCCGTTTGTAATAAACAGCGGTATTCTTAGATGAACTTCATACGAGTTTAGGTGGGTAGTTATTCCTCTCTGAACCGGCCAGACTCGTTTCGAGGCGTCACCCTCTTTCTCAGTGGCTTTGATATGAGATCTAACTACCCCCTTCTTTTATACTGTGTGGTTTCCAACAACCCACCTAAACCCCGGCATAGATTTGTATTTTATATATATATATATATATATATATATATATATAGTTCAAGAAAAAATGGCGGCACTGGTGATTTTAGTTACAAAAGGTAGGGTGCACGTCCCTAGGGGAATAGGCTTCTTACCCCGATTTGTAAATCCAGAAAAATGAGCGGCACTCCGATGGAAGAAAAACAAGTGAACCTTTATTCACCCAGGTGCAACGTTTCGGCTCTGCTCTTGAGCCTTTTTCAAGCTTGAAAAAGGCTCAAGAGCAGAGCCGAAACGTTGCACCTGGGTGAATAAAGGTTCACTTGTTTTTCTTCCATCGGAGTGCCGCTTATTTTTCTGGATTTATATATATATATATATATATATATGGTTGTTTTCACATTTTTCCATAGTTTAATAGGAAATTCTACAAAAATGTGACAGTCCAATTAACTGTAAAAAATCGAATCTAAAATTAAAAACGGTTCATTTGCAATTGGTTACATTTCTTCTCCACCTTTTTGTTATTTCCTGGTGGATAAATCTAGGCAAAGGAGAGATGGCCAATCAAAGGATCATAGCTAGGGAAGAGAAACTAAAAAAAAAAAAAAAATGCATTTGCATTTTTAATGTGTTTTTTGTTAATTGAGCGTCTCCTTCCCTTCACCTTCCTCTTTAGCTGTTATTTAGCTTATTCTTTTCATTTCTATTATTTATAATCATTCCTCTGTATGGGGAGTATATCTTCTACTACTTTTTCATTTCAATTTTTCTTTTTCATCATTTTTCTCTTACTTTTTCTTTCCCTCCTCCTTCATAAACCCCAAGGATTATTATGAGGAGATCTCCTCACTAAAAAGGGGCCGACTCTCTCCATCCAAAACCGCATCACCTTCCAAAAAAACGCACCTGCGTTTCTTGTTGCGTTTTAGATGCGTTTTTTTTGAGAACCCCATTTCTATATGTTCCTAGATGGTTTTGTAGGTATAGAAGCATCAAAGGCACAGAAATGTATCTATGCTCACGATGCGTCCACCTAGAAATTCCCAACCAGTTGTTCCCTGATCTGTATCTTCCAAATTAAGGGGGGGTATTAACCCATATGGGGATCAAAGGCATACATGGGAATCCAAGGTATGTATCCTAAGCCCCCTATATCATATATATCCTTGACTAGTACTGTATATTTATTATTAAAGCGCCATTCATTCCATAGCGCTGTACATATGATAAGGGGTGCACATACATAATACAGACAATTGCACTAATCATAAACAAGATGAGTTACAAACTGGTACAGAGAGGGCCCTGCCCGTGAGGGCTTACAATCTACATGGTATGGGAGAAGGACACAGTAGGTGCGGGTGAAGCTGGTCATGGCGGTATAGAGGCAGCAGGGTCACGGGTTGTAGGCTTGTCTGAAGAGGTGAGTTTTCAGGTTTCTTTTGAAGGATTCCACTGTAGGTGAGAGTCTGATATGTTAGGGAAGCGAGTTCCAGAGTATGGGGGATGCACGAAAGAAATCTTGGAGTCGATTGTGGGAAGAGGCAATAAGAGGAGAGGAGAGAAGGAGGTCTTGTGAGGATCGGAGAGTGCGTGTGGGGGTGTATCGGGAAAGTAGCTCAGAGATGTATGGAGGGGACAGGTTATGGGCGGCCTTGTATGTATTTGTTAGTACTTTGAAGTGAATTTGTTGGGCAATGGGGAGCCAGTGAAAGGATTGGCAGAGGGGAGAGGCAGAGGAGTAATAGGGTGAGAGGTGGATTAGTCGGGCAGCAGAGTTGAGGATAGATTGGAGGGGTGCGAGAGTGCAAGATGGAAGGCCACAGAGGAGAATGTTGCAGTAGTCTAGGCGGGAGATAATGAGGGCATGTACAAGCATTTTCGCTGATTCAAAGTTAAGGAAAGCACGGATGCGGGAGATGTTTTTGAGTTGGAGGCGGCAGGTGGTGGAAAGGGCTTGGATGTGCAGTTGGAAGGAAAGGGCAGAATCCAAGATCACTCCAAGGCAGCGGGCTTTGTTGACTGGGGAGAGAGTGCAGCCATTGATCATGATAGATAGGTCTGTTGGGGGGGTTGAACAAGATAGGGGAAAGATTATGAATTCTGTCTTATCCATGTTAAGTTTAAGAAAGCGAGAGGCGAAGAAGGATGATATAGAAGATAGACATTGTGGGATTCTTGATAGTAAGGTGGTGATGTCTGGACCAAAGAGGTAGATTTGTGTGTCGTCAGTGTAGGAGTGATACTGAAAGCCATGGGACTCTATGAGCTGTCCCAGGCCAAAAGGGTACATAGAGAAGAGCAGGGGTCCTAGGACAGAGCCTTGCGGGACACCAACAGAGAGGGAATGAGACGAGGAGGTGGTGCGGGAGTGGGAGACGCTAAACATCCTGTCTGTGAGGTAGGATGTGATCCAGGAGAGGGCCAGGTCAGTGATGCCAAGAGATGAGAGTTTACAACAGAAGTGAGTGGTCAACAGTGTCGAAGGCAGAGGACAGGTCAAGGAGAAGGAGGACAGAGTATTGTTTCTTGGTTTTGGCTGTCAGTAGGTCATTGGTGACTTTGGTAAGGGCAGTCTCGGTCGAGTGGTGGGGTCGGAAGCCAGATTGTAGGCGGTCAAAGAGGGAGCAGGAGGAGAGGTGGGAGGACAGTTCTGAATGGACATGTTGTTCAAGTAGCTTTGAGGCATACGGAAGAAGTGATATGGGGCGATAACTGGACAAGGAAGATGGGTCAAGTGAAGGCTTTTTGAGGATGGGTGTAATGGTAGCATGTTTAAAAGTAGAGGGGAAGACACCAGAGTCACCAATTCTGTCACGACCACCCCTGTTTAAATCAGACTTCTGACCGCCAGGACGCCCCAGCGTGGAGAAAAGCCCAACCGAGGGTGGACCGTGACAGGGGGGAGATTCAGAATTACCCAAACAGTCAATCCTGGACCCCCCTTATTTTCTGCTGCCACCACGTTCGTGAGTGAATGACTCTATAATTGTAGGTATAGGGGTTCGGACCACTCACAGATCAGCCCCACTATCACACTACAAGCTAACACCAATCGAATCATAAAACAGTTATGTCTCTAATATCAGTTGACTATAAGACAGGTAGGTCTCTTCAGGGCGTACGAGTACTTTATTGCAGTGGGGCTTAGAGCAATAAGAGAGAGACAATAAGTAACACAGAAGTGAAACAAACAATGCATACAAAAATTTACAGAAAAAGATTACAATAGCAAGCTGGGAAGCATGTGGAAAATAAACAGGGATAAAAAGAGAAATACTATCTTGGATTTCACCTATGCAAAATCCAGGCACAAACTTACATTCCAACGGACAGTCTATCGGCGATGTGACCACAGGGCAAAAAGCTCCCCTCTCCCATTGTGCACGGACTTTTATGCCCCATTTGGTGGGAGGGTAAGGGGGGTTGGCCCAGCCAATCGCTGGCCAAGGGCTGCACGGTGGGTTTTCCTGAAGGAGGGTTTGGGAGGGCTTGTTTGCCCCTCCCTGCTGCTGGCCAGGCCAGTTTTCCTTAATTTTACAAAAATGGCCCATAACTTTGCCGGCGTAATAAATATGAAAAACCGGGCACTTGTGCTGGGTCCCCCATGAATTTATGGACGATTCTATGGGTGACACCCCACCTCTCTCCCCTCCAGGTGACTAGTAACCCATTTCCCAGTCTGGGAATACCCCAGAGCTGTCAAGTTTGGACTCTCCTGGTTCCTCTGGGTGAGAGGTGCATTTTGAGGGTACCTACATTTTTGTGTTATAATTCCATATAGCCCCAATATGCTTTTTGGGGTTCTCAGAGCACGGTTCACATGTCTCTCCTATGCGCTCCCCCCTCCCAGCTATCTCTGCTTCTGATGTGTAAATTGAGCAGGCTGCAAGGAAGGGCCAACTAGCATGTGTTTAATTTTCATGGTTCCAAGGTGGCCAGGAGACGTATGGGCTGGGGTTTGTCCTTAGAAGTTGTCCGAGGTGTGAAGTGATCTCAGCAGGGGGTGATTAGAGTCTGTGGTCTCCAAAGGGCTACAGGAACGACCATATATGGACATCCTGTTCCCAGATTAGACATGGTTCATTTTTTTCTAAACTGACAGTAATTTTTTTAATAAGATCCGGACGGGGACGTGACATCGCGTCACACCTCCCCCCTTAGATGGCAGCAAGGGCGGGCTCAATCGATCCTGCCCGTCGCGGCCACGCCCACCTCCTCTAAGGTGAGTGGTTCACCTCCTTGCCGAGAGAGCCCATCCACGTTCGCGTGCAAGGAGCCTTTCCGATGCTGTATGGTGAAATCGTGTTGCTGGAGAGCTAGACTCCAACGCAGGAGTTTGCCATTCTCCCCAGAGACACTATTCAACCAGTGCAAGGGATTGTGATCCGTGATCACGGGGAACTTCCGGCCGTACAGGTATGGCTGGAGTTTCCCCAAGGCCCAAACTATGGCTAGGCACTCTTTATTGATTCTCGATATTGAGATGTTCACCTTGTCATGATATGTCCTGATGTACTTTAATCTGCAGATCTAAGAATTCTATCTTCTCTACACTAACATTCGCAGAAAACTTAGGGTTGTATACATTGATGTTGATTCCCTCCAGGAACAAATCTAGGTCTTCTCTCGTACTCCTGCAGTTGAACAAGATGTCATCAATGAACCTGTGCCAGAGTACCAAGCCTGCCCCCAGCATGGGCAAGATCTTCTCACATTCCCATTGTGCCATAAATAAGTTTGCATAGCTGGGGGCAAACCTGGTACCCATAGCAGTCCCTCTGATCTGGAGGTAGTAGTCGAGATTGTACGCAAAATAATTGTGGGTTAAGATAAAATTGACCCCTTCTGCTATAAATTCAACTTGTTCCTCAGGGAAATTGCTGTGTATTCTTAGCTGAGTTTTTAGTGCTTGTATTCCTTGATTATGATTTATAACCGTATAGAGCGAACTCACATCAAGTGTCCCCAGTATCCAGTCAGCTTCATATTTGAGTCCCTCCACTATTTTGATTACGTCCCTGATATATGAAAAGTTCTTCTTTACGCTGGGTTGCAGATGTTTGTCTATATACTCTGACAGGTTAGAAGTGAGTGGTCCTATGCCAGAGATGATTGGCCTCCCTGGAGGATTGAACTGATGTTTGTGTACTTTAGGGAGGCAGTAAAATACTGGTAGCCGTTGTGGAGTAGTAGTGATGTATTTAAACTCCTGCTCGTTTAAAATTCCTTGCTCCCAACCATCTTTGACATATTTTCCCAATTCCATATTATATTCTTTAGGCTACTTTCACACTAGCGTTCGGGCGGATCCGTTCTGAACGGATCCGCTCATATTAATGCAGACGGAGGCTCTGTTCAGTACGGATCCGTCTGCATTAATAACTTTAAAAAAGTGCGCAAGTAGCCTGCGCGGATCCGTTCAGACTTTCAATGTAAAGTCAATGGGGGACGGATCCGCTTGAAGATTGAGTCAATTGGTGACATCTTCAAGCGGATCCGTTCCCATTGACTTACATTGTAAGTCTGAACGGATCCGCACGCCTCCGCACGGCCAGGCGGACACCCGAACGCTGCAAGCAGCGTTCAGCTGTCCGCCTGTCCGTGCGGAGGCGAGCGGAGCGGAGGCTGAACGCCGCCAGACTGATGCAGTCTGAGCGGATCCGCTCCATTCAGACTGCATCAGGGCTGGACGGCTGCGTTCGGGTCCGCTCGTGAGCTCCTTCAAACGGAGCTCACGAGCGGACCGACGAACGCTAGTGTGAAAGTAGCCTTAGTGGGGTCTCTCATCAGTCTGGAATATGTGGTGGCGTCTGACAATTGTCTAAGGCATTCCTCCTCATATTTTTGTGTTTCCAGTATGACGATGGCCCCTCCCTTATCAGCAGGTCTAATGGTGATATTCTCCTGCTTTTGAAGTTGTTTTATCGCCTGTATTTCCTGTTCCCATTTTTTGCGTTTACTTTCAACTTTCTTATATCTTTTTCTACAGATTTTTTTAAAAGCTGCAATCTCCTGTCCTATTTGTTGTCCCGGGTACATTTTGCTCCTTGGTTTTAAACTAGTGTGGATGTATGTATTATTTTCTGTAGAATTTCCAATTATGGGATTCCTCATAAAATGTTTTTTTGAGGCATAATTTTCTGATGAATTTTTCTATTCCAATGTAAATGTCAAATTTATTGGGCTGTGTTGTTGGTGCAAATTTTAATCCCTTGTTCAGTAAACTAGTTTGTGTTGGAGTGAGTGCTGTGTGACTTAAGTTAATAATCGAGTCTGTCTCTGTATGTGTTCTTATTCTCTGTGATCCCTCCTTCTTCCTTTTCCCCTTTCCCCTTCTGGTTCTCTTTGGTCTCTTTCGTTATGGTAATATTGGCATAAAGCCTTTGTAAATGTCCCTCAGGATGATCTGGATAGACTTAGTAATAAGTAATATAAAGCCCATCAGTAGATTTGTCAGAAGTGTTGTTGACTGCCTTTAATAATTCGCTGGATTTATCTTTATTTAATATGTAGCAGTTATCTGCTCCACTATCAGAATCTTCACACATAACTTCACCCTTAGAAAGTCTGAAGAAGAACCATGAGTGAGAGACCTGGAATCCACCATTTGACATTTACCGCTGTGAGGCTGGGATATTAAAAGCTACAGATGAAAAGATCAGCTTTTCCTTGTCCTCTTCTGATCCCTAGCATTAGAAATCTAAAAGTAACAAAGGAAACAACCTTAGGACTTTGCCCCAAATACCGTAAACACCTGATTGCACAAGCAGCAAGGACAACACTTCCAGCGAGTACAATAGACTCTGCTGCCTTGTCATAAGTGCGACCGACGAGCGCTCCACAGCTTAAATCCCCCGAAATAAGAGCAGAAAGGCAGCGCAATTGTGCAGTCTGCTTCCCAGAGGCATAGCGTGAACTGTGCTTGTGACGCAACATCCAAGGGACATGTGACTAGGACGTCACAGAGGGAAGCGACCCCAAGGAAATAAGGTCAGAAGTGGGGACTTGCTGCAATAGAAAAAAAATGTCAGTCACTTGTTGTCTGTTAGGCTGGGTTCACAAGTGACTGAAAATCCAGCAGAAAAATTGACTGCAGTTTTTACTGCATTTCTGCAGCAAAAAATGCACAAAAACCTCAACAAATCCCTCTGTATTACATGCTGTTTTTGCTGCAGAAAAGCCAGCGGGATTTTACTCTTTCCATTGAGAAGGGTGGAATCTGCAAAAGAAATCCACTGTATAAATTGACATGCTGCAGATTTTATATCAACAATACCGCAGCTTTTCCGCACAAAACTCTGATGCATCAAATACAAAGCTAATCAGTCACGTGTGACCCGCGCCTTAGGGGGTTTTATAGGGAATCTGACTGTCAATTAAAAGGGTTGTCACACAAATAATATTCTACAGTTTTAAAACCAGCACCCGGATCTGAATACTTTTGTAATTGCATGTAATAAAAAATTTAGCATAGTCACTGAGTTATTCAATACAATGTATCTGTATAGCGCCACCTGTTATTTGTTTTTTTTCTTACTTCTTTGTCCATCTCGCTGAGAAGGTCACACATGCTCAGTTTCAACCTTTAACTGTCTCCTGAGCTGTGATAGGGAGAGCTGAGACACGCCCCTTACCTGCAGCAGAATAGACACTCCTCCTTAAGCTTTCAACTTGATATAAAGCTAACAGAGCAATGAATGGGGAGATCTCTGGACCCATGTGAGGTCCAGGGCTGGTTCTAGCTTTGTTAGAAAGAGATTGTCATGTACTATATGATGTCTGATTTTAATTCTTTATATTAGTCATGGGATAACTCCTTTAATCTTTATTGAATACTCTGTTGTTCCTCTGTCCAGTAGGGGAAGTTTAAACCTTAACTCCTTGGTGACCATGAATATGTTAATTACATGGCGTAATAACTAATGTGCATTTCTTTTAGGCTCAACATGAGCTATTTTGGACTCAAGGTGGGTTTGAGAAAATTACGGGACGCGGTGAAGATCCTTCAGATGGTTGAGCCTCGATGGGGTCTGAGCCCCTTATCAATAACCTGTAGATTTATGAGTCAAGCAAAGGACCCGCCACTCACTGCAGAAAGGTACGGAGTATCCCGTCTGCCTTTTTCAGAGATCTCAGATGAAGATATCCGGCACTTTCAGAAAATAATCCCTGGTAGAGTTGTCACTCATGAAGGCGACTTGAAAGCTCATAACATTGACTGGTTACGAACAGTGAGAGGTAAGGAATTACTTTTATATGTACCGTATGCTTTAAAAGGGTGAGATATGGCAATACTATAGGGTAAGAAGCTAAATGCACAATGTCCACAAGTTGTCTCTAGCATTTGTATCTCACACCACATGGTAGGCACCAATTTTACTTGTGACGTTCTACATCTGGGGGCCTTGACCCACCCAGGAAATGTGACATGGAAGAAGAGTGCAGGGCCATACAGGTAAAGCATTCACTGCTATATTTGGAGCACATAAGAAGATAACAAGCACACAAGCTGTATAGTATACCTTGTATTCTCCACTCTTGTACACCAGCACAGTGATATTATCATCACAGAATTAGGGCTCATGCACACGACCGTATGTATTCTGCTGTCTGCAAAAAACGGATCCGCAAAAAATACAGATGATGTCCTTGTGCATTCCGTATTTTGCGGAACGGAACAGCTGGCCCCGTAAAGCGGACAATAATAGGACATGTTCTATTTTTGGGTGGAACGGAAATACGGACATACGGAAACGGTATGCACAAGGAGTAACTTCAGTTTTTTTGCAGACCCATTAAAATGAATGCCTTCTGCATATGGTCCGCAAAAGGTTCCTTACTACTGGTAAATGTGGAGATATTCTTATATGTGGAGAATAAATATACACCTGTAAATATGGCTTTAGTTTTCTTATGTTATACTATGTACATTTTTCAGGACGTAGCAAAGTACTTTTAAAACCTCGGACTACAGAAGAGGTGTCCCAGATCCTGAAGTAAGTGTTTCCGTTCTATAACTACACATTACAGTGGGCAATATGTACATAGCTCTGTGTAATAATACGTACCTGCTTGAATGTGTCCTCTCTCCTGACAGGTCTGCTTTAGTAAGCAATTGTATTCTATATGAAATAACAGTTCTGGAGCACCTTTTCTTAAAACTATATTATGCACTATTCCTATATTATTTCTGCTAGAAGCTTTGAGTACAGGTCCAACTGGGTGTTACCTGTGGTCGGTGTGTTCCTGCAGAGACTGACACTGGCAGCACTGATTGGATAGTTTCAGACTGTGCTGGAACACACCCTTAGCTGGTAATTTGTCGCATTAACCCTTTCCACCCTGGGCCAGTTTTCACCTTTCTGTCCAGGCCATTTTTTGCAAATCTGACATGTGTCACTTTAAAACGCTTTTACTTATCCCAGCCATTCTGAGATTGGTAAAATTGAGTAAAAATATTTCATTTTTATTTATAAAAAAATATTAAAAATGTACTAAAAATGTTTAAATTTAAATTTCTCTACTTTTATAATAGATAGTAATAACTCCAATAAATAGTTATTAATTTACATTCATGTTTGGATTATTTTGTGAATGCCTTTTTATTTTTTGGTGACGTTAGAAGGCTATTCAAGCTATTCAAAACTGATTTTACTAACTTTGTTAACCCTTTAGGTGCCCCACGAGAATTAAATGAAAATGGAAATTAAATTTCAAAATGTAACTATTTTTAGCAGATTTTAAATTTTAATCTATTTTTTCTGCAACACATCAAGGGTTAACAGCCAAACAAAACTCAAAATATATTACCCTGAATCAGGAGTTTACATAAACACTCAATGTGTGTTCAGAAACTGATGTATGGGTGCACAGCAGGCTTCAGAGTGGAAGGAGCACCATATTCTTGTTGCTGACCGCGCATTTGCACTTGCACTTTATTATCTTTTCAGTCCACCAATCATGCACCGCCAGCCCTAGTTTTTTTTTTTTTTAACCCCTTAACGACCCAGGACGAGAATGCTCGTCCTAAATCGCCGGCACTTAGCGCTAGAGGACGAGCATTCTTGTCCTGCGACCCTTCTCTTCCCCCACGTGCGGTGCCGTGATCAGCGGCAGAGATCCGGCTGTTACTGACAGCCGGATCCCTGCTGCATCCACCAGCATTGATGATGATGCCGATGTCGGTGGATTAACCCCTCATATGCTGCGGTCAGCGCTGACCGCGGCATATGGGAGGTTTGCGCCCCTCACCTCATCCATCGGTCCCCGCGCTGCTGTGGCGGGGACTCGATGGTTACCATGGCAGCCCCAAGCCATTCCAAGGCTTGGGGCCTGGCATGTACGGAGGCCTAAGAGGCCCAGCACCCAGGCTAGGTCTCCTAGGCAACTGTTAGCGTCTTACAGTGTAAGACACAGTTCAATACAAGCACAATACAGATGTATCGTGCTGCATTGAAACAGGGATCAGACCCTGTAATGTTGAAGTCCCAGAGTGGGAGAGATAATAAAGTGGAATTAAAAAAAAAAAAAAATTACACTTTTACAAAAAAAAAAGGTTCAAGTAAAAAAAAAAAATGCGTCCTTTTCCAGAAATAAAGTACAATTTTTTTTTAATTTTAAATAGGGAAAAGACATATAGACATATTAGGCATTGTCGCGTCTGTATCGACCGGCTCTATAAACATATCACATGACCTAACCCCTAAGATGAAAACCATAAAAAATTGAAAACTGTGCTAAATAAACAATTTTTTTGTCACCTTACATCACATAAAGTACAACAGCAAGCGATCAAAAAGGCGTACGCCCACCAAAATAGTACCAATCTAACCGTCACCTCATCTCACAAAAAAAGGAGCCTCTACCTGAGACAATCGCCCAAAAAAAAAAAAAAAAAACTATGGCTCAGAATATGGAGACACTAAAACATTCATTTTTTTGTTTTAAAAAAGCTGTTATTGTGTAAAACTTACATAAAAAAAGTATACATTAGGTATCGCCGCTTCCATTTCGACCGGCTCTTTAAAAATATCACATGACCTAACCCCTTAGGTGAACACTGTAAACAATTAAAAATAAAAACTGTGCTAAATAAACAGTTTTTGTCACCTTACATCACAAAAAGTGTAATAGCAAGCGATCAAAAAGTCATATTTTCCCAGAAATAGTGCCAATCAAACCGTCATCTCATCCCGCAAAAAATAAGACCCTATCTAAGATAATCGCCCAAAAAATTAAAAAACTATAGCTCCCAGACTATAGAGACACTAAAACATTCTTTTTTTTGTTTTAAAATGAAATCATTGTGTAAAACTTGCATAAATAAAAAAATTGTATACATATTAGGTATCGCCCCGTCCGTGACAACCTGCTCTATAAAAATACCACATGATCTAACCTGTCAGATGAATGTTGTAAATAACAAACAAAAAAAAGGAAAACGGTGCCAATTTCTTGTTACCTTGCCTCACGAAAAGTGTAATATAGAGCAACCAAAAATCATATGTACGCTAAACTAGTACCAACAAAACTTCCACCCTATCCCGTAGTTTCTTAAATGGGGTCACTTTTTTGGAGTTTCTACTCTAGGGGTGCATCAGGGGGGCTTCAAATGGGACATTGTGTCAAAAAAACAGTCCAGCAAAATCTGCCTTCCAAAAACCGTATGGCATTCCTTTCCTTCTGCGCCCTGCCGTGTGCCTGTACAGCAGTTAACGACCACATATGGGGTGTTTCTGTAAACTACAGAATCGGGGCCATAAATATTACATTTTGTTTGGCTGTTAACCCTTGGTTTGTAACTGGCAAAAAAAATATTAAAATGGAAAATCTGCCAAAAAAGTTAAATTTTTAAATTGTATCTTTATTTTCCATTAATTCTTGTGGAACACCTAAAGGGTTAACGACATTTGTAAAATCAGTTTTGAATACCTTGAGGGGTGTAGTTTCTAGAATGGCATCATTTTTGGGTGGTTTCTATTATGTAAGCTTCACAAAGTGACCAGACCTGAACTGGTCCTTAAAAAGTTGGTTTTTGAACATTTCTGAGAAATTTCAAGATTTACTTCTAAACTTCTAAGCCTTGTAACATCCCCCAAAAATAAAATGTCATTCCCAGAATGATCCAACATGAAGTAGACAAATGGGAAATGTAAAGTAATAACTATATTTATAGGTATTAATATGTATTATAGAAGTAGAGAAATTGAAACTTGGAAATTTGCTAATTTTTCATTTTTTTTTGCAAATGTGGTATTTTTTTTATAAATAAAAATGCATTTTTTGGACTCCATTTTACCAGTGTCATGAAGTACAATATGTGACGAAAAAACAACCTCAGAATGGCCTGGATAAGTCAAAGCGTTTTAAAGTTATCACCACATAAAGTGACACTGGTCAGATTTGCAAAAAATGGCCTGGTCCTGAAGGTGAAAATGAGCCCGGTCCTTAAGGGGTTAATATTGTTTTTAATCCTGTGTTTTGTCAATCATGTGTATTACAGTGATTATGATAAAATTTTGTATGGTATGGGTATGGTATGATTATATCTTGTATTATTTCATGTGATTTAGTGAGTATCCATATATTATTTTTGGTACTGACTTCTTGGTTAAGGGCAAATCTAAGGCCTCATGCACACGACCGCTGTTTGGGTCCGCAAAACGGACAAGAATAGGCAGTTATATCAATGGCCTTCCGTTCTGCAAATTGCGGAAGGCACACAGGCGGCTTCCGTTTTTTACAGACCCGCCGTTTGCGGACCGCAAAAAACGGCACGGGTCGTGTGCATGTAGCCTAATGCGGATGAGTTCTGTTGAAAGGGGAGAGTACTACTTACCCAAGGACTGGTGTTCTTGGAGATTAAATCAGGGGAGGACATGTTTGCTGTGCATAACTGTCTTGGCTGCTCCAGTATCAATCAAAAACGTGACTACTTCTGTATCACCCACAGTGAGGGGTGGTGTAGTGCATTTAGTTTTAGGAAGATGAAAGCGGAGGGTTTAAATCAATCAATACAGGGACAGTGAGAGGGAATATGTGCAATAGTAGGTGTATGTGTGTGATATAGACACCTAGTGCCTGAATTGTGTGTGTATAGAAGATACTCTGTATCAGTGTGCTTGATCTGGTAGCCACATTGTATCGGACTGAGCAATGTAGGCTTGCGTGAATATGTATTCAGCAGTGTGTGTTTATAATATGCAAGCCAATTGACAAGAGAATGCAGCTTACAAGAATAATGAAGCTGCATGATAACAGACTCAGATAATGTGGTCTATCTGAGCAGCTCTGACATTTAATAGAATTATCATGGTTATAGAATAGCATTGGTAGCGCACACCTCAGACCAAATACAACTGGTGTATTTGCACCCCCACCCAATATAATATCTGCTGACTAGTAGCAGAGAGTGTATAAAGAAAGCACTATATAGTGTAAATAGACTCTAAGAGTTGTGACAGTGAATAAATACTCATAATAACACCCAGGACCGGTGCTATAATACGGCAGACCAAGCAGCTGCCTTAGGGCGCAGAAAATTAAACTTATTTTTTTTAAATACCCTGTATTTTTTCGCCCCTGGGTCTTATGGGGCGAATACTAATGAAGCGCTTCCATTTTGGAAGCGCTTCATTAATACTGGAGGACCGGGAAGCGGTGAAGGATCTGTACTCACCACTTCCTGGTCCTCCGCTCGGCTGTCTGCTGTGCAGGGCTGCGCACCATGTGACCTCACTGTGCGCAGAGATCCAGGAAGAAGAGAGAGAGCGCTGGTGGTGCAGAGCGTCGGCGTCCAGGGGCAGGAGAGGTAAGTTTTTTTTATTTGCGCTAACATGGGGGGGCATGATGGCTGACATGGGGGGGCATGATGGCTGACATGGGGGGGGGGCATGATGGCTGACATGGGGGGGGGCATGATGGCTGACATGGGGGGGCATGATGGCTGACATGGGGGGGGGGCATGATGGCTGACATGGGGGGGGGCATGATGGCTGACATGGGGGGGGGCATGATGGCTGACATGGGGGGGGCATGATGGCTGACATGGGGGGGGGCATGATGGCTGACATGGGGGGGGCATGATGGCTGACATGGGGGGGGCATGATGGCTGACATGGGGGGGGCATGATGGCTGACATGGGGGGGGCATGATGGCTGACATGGGGGGGGCATGATGGCTGACATGGGGGGGGCATGATGGCTGACATGGGGGGGGCATGATGGCTGACATGGGGGTCTGATCTGAGGCATTGGGGGGTCTGTTCTGAGCACAGAGGAGAAGCCAGCTGCTGCAGACGGGACCAGGGCCAGGTGAGCTGCGAGGGGGGGGGGGGGGGGGGGCGCCAAAATGTAGCTTCGCTTGTGTTGGCAAAAATCTTTGCACCTGCACAGATAACACCACACAAACTAAATAAAAATAGTTTTTAAACACAATAGTTTATTTAAACACAAAAAGGAGAGTTCATGCACAAATATCTCCCTCCCTCCAGTTATTAACAATAACCATTGGTGACCCTGTTCCACTATCCTCTGATAGTTTTATTTACACACGATTTTCCTTTTTTCCACATTTTATAAAGTTTTAAGGATGACAAAATAAAGATGTAGTTTTAATTTGTACATATATTTGGTTGGGACCCCTAACGGGATTTCTTTTTGGTCAGTTGACCGTTTGGTACCCAGAGTGAGGGATATTATTGGGGCTGGACTTGAAGCTGCTAAAATGTTTAAAAGCACAGCCGATACTGGATTGCCTGTTTCCTAATCTTGGTCTAACTTCCCCCCCCCCCCCCCTTACCTGTCTTTGTGTTGTCCTCATGACAAAAACATGGATGTCTATGGGGATGAACAGTGATCCGGGCATGGTCAACACAAAATACAATCCTCTCTTGTGTGGACTAGGAGTAACACACACAGCACAACTCTCTCTCTCCTGGGTTCTGGGTCCTGCAGACTCTGCTGGTCCATCGCCCAGGACCCTTATAGGGTGGCAAACTTACTTTTTTCTCACTTCAATGAGGTGTTTGTCATCAGGGCTGGGGCAACGCCCGAGGAACACTACCTGTGGTTGGCACCACTGAACCACCTAATGCTGTTTGATGTTACTCTACATTTTGGTTTACAGAAGTACCCAGCTTTTCCTAATGTGAAATTTTAATAGACTGAAACACAGGACTTTTCATCTTTCCTGGGGGTGTCTTCAGGGGATGGGCACAAGGGCTGTTGTCTGTGACGTCCACCCTGTCCTCCTCCCTCTCCTCTAAGTCATCTAAGTCCACCCCTTTGGTCGGACAGTGTGATCCTCCCTCTTTCAGTCAGTATTGTCTGGACTGTTCATGAGGACAGATCTCTGATGTTAGCACAACATTCAACGTATAACGCGTAACTACAAGCATCTAAATGAACAGATTTCACAATACAGACATGAACACATGAAGGGCCCATAAGAAACATTTAATTGTCTTCAAATAAAAAAAAAATGTAGAGCTCAATCAAAACTTTTGGCACCAATAAAAACCGAAAATCTTCCAAGAAAAATAAAATAAAAATCCCTGACGTGCATATTATACAAAAACCAAATATCCTACTCCATTCACATTTTCATTTGTGCATTTCTTGCTGCAGCATCACTTATTCATTTTCACAAACGGCTCATAACCACTCCCTTATGTGAAGTATGGACTGCACACACAGCTCTGCTAAGCATCCATCAGTCTCAACTCAACTCAAAGTCACACCCACTCACATTCCACTGAATCTTTTCTTGCTTCCATCCCAGCCACACAGTTTTCTTTGTTTCATCATACAACTTGCAGCACAAACAAACACAGCTTTCCTGGAAACAGATACACACCACACCCAGAATTGTTGATGATCTCTGTTGCTGTTCTGCTGTTATTTCCAACACCTTCTGGTCTTCACTCTGTGATTAATCAAAATCTTATAACAAGACAGCATACAAGTTATAATCATGCAATAATTTTTGTTTAACCCAAATCATCTTATATGCCACGTGGTCTTAATTGGTGTTGCACACATATCAGAATTTTTGTTTAAAGCTGGAGGTCAGCTGCTTGGGGAAGAAGAAAGAAAATTATTAAGCAAGCTTCACCTTTCTTCGTCTTGCAAAAGGTTATTACACATATCACATTACTTACTCCGCATAGCATATTCCCCTCCCCCTTCTTCATAGTCACCTTTGTATTGCCTGCATCTCTTATGTAAGGAATGTTTGCCTAGCAGACTATTTGCTTCTCTGTTAAAGCTGGGGGATGGAAATTAGCCCACCACGGCTGCCAGCCCCCCTTTTTCTGACTCTTATCTCTCAAGGAGACATCCAACTTTCCTGAGACTTCGGTATTATCACAGAGCCAGACAGACTAGGAGGATGGGGCAATAAAATACCACTATCCGTTTGTCTATATCCCTTAATAGCCCAGAAACACCAACCCTTGTTTAAAGGTAGGGCATTGGTCAAGGTTCGACCTTCTTCAAGCTTTTTCAACTTTATACATCTACCACACAATACTTTATCTTTCTGACCAGTCTGCAAGCTCTAACTTCACAGAGTCTTACAGACTTTCATCCCCGTTGCCAGCCAGGCGACCTGCTATCCGGTGCCACACTTAGCACCTAGCTAACTTTCATCACTCAACTTTCCCCGACATCGCTGTTTTCCATATTTTCCATATTTCAACATTCAGTTCTCCATTAATATCACATCCTGTAATCCTCATCAACTTCCTATAGTTTTTCACATACCTATTCCCCTCTTTCATGGCTACTAGCTGGGGGGCTGTATATTCTCCTCCTTCATGAGACTGGCCCATTTCAACTGCAATGTTTTAGACTGACACACACAAAACAGAGGAGCGAACAGGCACCTTTAAACCTTTCCTCCGCAGACAAAGAATTCACCCTCCCCTCTGGTTGGCTCAATCTAACTATCACATCTGATTAGTCAGCCAGGACTTCCTCGCATCTAATCCTTATCAGATCAGGCGGCAATTCACCTCCGTACCTCTGGACCTTCTTCCGCACCTCTATCTGATAAGGTCAAGCGGCCGCGTCTATTTCTGATCAGATCAGGCGGCAATTCACCTCCGCACCTCTGGACCTTCTTCCGCACCTCTTTCTGATCAGATCAAGCAGACTTTACTTTGTCCCACACCTCGGTGCTACAGCGCCCTCCTCCAAACCAGGAGGTTACTATCCCCTCCCTTTGTCTGTGGTCTTACCGTCTGTGCTCAATTCACTCCTCAGACAATCACATGTATACATAAACACATATACACACTAGAGTGATCTATCAATTCAGACTATGGTTATATGAACCTCAAGCTTTCAGCACTTCAGCCAACTACTATACTCACATGGGTTCCACCATACAGCAGACTAAGCCACCAGGGCGTGATGAACTGAATAGCAGAGAGGCAGGTAAGATAAAGAGTTTTCTCACCTTTCTTTGAGGCCTTGGTTCTCCCCTCTCTTGCCGCTCGCCAAGTCCTGGGGGCCCCTGTCTGGCGGCAGTCGATGCTCGCTTCGCCTGGGACCCACGTTGGGCGCCAACTGTGAAGTTGCTTTTAATTAAAGCATTTAAGATTCACTCTGATGCTCCAAATCAAGGTACCCCCAAGGGGTTAATATCTACGCATGGCAGAGACATACAGTGACACAAAGGCAGGTCAAAGATGGTCTCTCTCTTTATTACAATGTGTGAAACAGTATATACTTCTTCAGGGGGGGAGGTTATCCCCCTCTGGCACTCGTGTCGTTTTTCACTTGCTCAGAAGGAAAAGAAGATAAGATAAAGAGATAACACTCTAGCATCTGCGCATTGTGCACTATCTTACGAACTTTGTTATGTCAGCTAGTGTAAATATCTGTAGGCAGAGGAGAAGTGAGGATGTGCTCAGCCCACAGTTCCATGCCCCCCTTCTTCTCTCTTAAGTGTTGTGTAAACAGACCTTCAGGAGCACAGGGGGAGGTGTGGCACTCCAGGCAAAAGCAGAGGTAGTTTATAGCAACGACATAAAAATCTCTAGTTTATACAGTCCTAGAGATACAGAAGATAGAATGATTTTCAGACATCTCTATCAACATCGCGGCTGATCTTCCCCCGGCGGACCTCCAGTCTTTGGCCCTGCAGATCTCTCCGGCGGGGAAGTACCTTTGCGAGGCCTCTTTGGACGCGGGCTCTCTCGTTGCCCGCTCATCCGCTCTCACGTTAGTCTTACGTACACCTTAAAGTCTGGGCTGTAGACTCCTCGTCAAAGAATTCCCTTACGAGGCTTCCCTTTTCGAGCTCTCTCCTGTTCGGTACTCGGCTGGACGAGATCATCTCTGAGGGCACGGACGGTAAAAGTACCCACCCCCTTGAACTCCTGTTTGCACTCCTTTCAACGTTTCTATGGCACACACCCGTTGGCAGGAGCGCCACCCAGGGTTTCCAATCAAGAGCAGAAGAGAAAACCGTCCTTTAAACCCCAACCAACCTGGCGCCTGAGAGCACAACTGGCCTGCGCCCCGGCCAATAGACGATCTTCAGCATGAAGGGGCACCCCCGCTCTCTCTAGGGGGGGGGGGGGGGTCGGCTCCTCCTTTTTCAGGAAGTTTGGCGGTCCCACATTTCCAACGAATGGGTATTCAAGATAGTAACCTCGAGTTGGCCTCCACCCCGCCGGCCTTTTTTCAGGCATTACAGTCCCTTTTCGCCCGGGGAGTGACCGGTGGAGCAGTTCACAGGTTTTTATTCAAACCTGTCTGTTGTCCCCAAGAAAGAGGGATCCGTTTGCCCGTTTCAAGACCTCAAGTTGCTGAACTGGTTTGTCAGAGTCCAGCACTTCAGGAAGGAGTCTCTCCTCTCCGTGGTTGCCTCTCTGGAACAGGGCTAGTTCCTTTCCTCGGTGGACATTCAGGACGCATACCTACACATTCCCATTGCTCCCGTGCACCAGCGTTTTCTTCGCTTTGCGGTGGAGTCTCACCACTACCAGTTCGTGGCTCTACCCTTTGGCCTAGCAACAGGACGGCAAGTATTTACGAAGATGCTCCCTCCTCTCCTCGCCCTTCTCCGTTCCAGGGGCATCACAGTGATCCCCTATCTGGACGACATCCTTGTCAAGGCTGCGACCTTCGGTCAGAATGAGGACAGTTTATTCATCCCCCTGGACGCCCTGGCACGTTTTGGCTGGCTGGTGAACTTCAAGAAGTCAGCACTGCATCCCAGCAGGCAAATTACTTTCCTCGGTATGATCCTCGACATGGCCGCAGCGACAGTCTGCCTCCTCTCAGACAAGTGGTTATCCCTTCAGCGATCTGTTCGTCTTCTGATCCAGAGCAGACGTCTATTGATCTGTTTTTGCAATGCGAGTGTTGGGCACAATAGTCTCTTCCTTCACGGCGCTTTTGTTTGCGCAATTTTACACTCTGGACACTCACAGTGGGCAATTTTGTCATCCTGGGACAAGACACCAAGTTCCTTGGACCATACCACTGCCCTTCCCCCACAGGTGTGGTTGGACCTCAGGTGGTGGCTCTCGACTCCAACCTTGGTCTCCGGCAAATCCTTTCTCACGGTCTCATGGTCGGTCATCACCAACGATGCCGGCCTCCTCGGATGGGGCGGAATCTTCCCACCTTGGACAGTCCAAGACAAATAATCTCTGTTGGAATCCAGACTGCCCATCAACATCCTGGAACTTTGGGCCATTAATTTGTCCCTGCTTCATTTGACTCCTCACCTGAGGGGACTGCCGGTCCGGATCCATTCGGGCAATGCCACAGCGGTGACGTACATAAATCACCAGGGGGGCACGCAATCGGGCCGTGATGGCGGAGTCGGACAAAATTCTAAATTTGTCGGAGGAACATGTACCAGCTCTATCGGTAGTCTACATTCCAGGAGTGGTGAATAGGATGGCGGACTTCCTCAGCCGGAAGACCGTGGACCTGGGCACGTGGTCTCTGCACCCAGAGGTGTTCGACTCCATCTGTCTCCAGTGGGGCCATCCGGACATGGATCTGATGGCATCCAGGATCAACCACAAGCTTCCCACCTTCATCTCGGTGACAGGAGACCCCCAGCCATGCGCAGTAGACGCACTGGTGGCCCCATGGGGCGGATTTTCCCTCCTGTATGCCTTCCCCCCTCTTCCTCTCCTACCCCGGGTCCTTCGCAGGATCAAGAGGGAGGGCATCCAGACGATTCTTATACCCCCAGATTGGCCGCGCCTAGACTGGTACACCGATCTCATCCTTTTTCTAGGAGAAGCTCCGTGGCCGCTTCTGCTTAGGGACGACCTTCTCTCTCAAGGACCCATTTTCCACGAGCATTTAGAATCGCTACGTTTGACGAAATGGCTATTGAAACCGCCATTCTGAAGCGGCGGGATTTTTCCAACAGAGTCATTCGCACCATGATTAAGGCCAGGAAGCTGACGTCGTCCAAGATATATCACAGGACTTGGAAGTCTTTCCTGCGCTTCTGTGCGGACCGTCACCTCGTTCCGTTTTTACCTTCCTACAATCCTCTCCTTTTTGCAAATGGGGCTGGATTTGGGTCTTGGGTCCCTAAAGGGGCAGGTGTCAGTGCGTGCAATCTTTTTTCCTGGAAAGTGGCTTTCCTGGTGGCAGTCACCTCCATCAGGCGCGTGTCGGAATTGGTGGCGCTCTCCTGTAGGGAGCCCTTTCTTATTCTGCACCAAGATAAGGTGGTGCTTCACCCTGTGCCTTCCTTTCTTTCGAAGGTAGTCTCCACCATCCATGTCAACGAGCACATCGTTCTTCTCTCATTTTGTCCCTTGGCTTTGCATTCTAGGGAACGGGCCCTCCACCAGCTGGACGTTGTTCATGCCCTGAGGATTTATTTATCTGCTACGGAGTAGTTTCGGCGTACCGACTCACTGTTCGTTATTCCTGAGGGTCCTCGCAAGGGTTTGGCAGTCTCCAAAGGAACGATTGCCAGGTGGATCCGCTTAGCCATTGCCGAGGGATATCGCTCCCGGAGCAAGGCTCTGCCCCTCCTTATCACAGCTCACTCGACCAGGGCGGTGGGCGCTTCTTGGGCCGGTTTCCACCAGGCTTCTGCTTTGCAGCAGGCAACCTGGTCTTTCTTGCACAAATTTACCAAGTTCTACCAGGTGCATACCTTTGTGTCAGCAGAAGCCGCTCTGGGTCGCAAGGTCTTGCGGGCTGTGGTCTGTTAGACTTCTGCGACTGTGTCTTCCATGGGTGTGTGGTTTCTTCCCTCCCGTGGACTGCTTTGTAATGTCCCACGGTCCTGTGTCCCCCAATGATAAAAACAAGATTTTTGTGGACTTACCTGTAAAATCTCTTTCTCGCTGAGTTCATTGGGGGACACAGCACCCACCCTTTGTTTTTTTCTTGAATTTTGCCACAGGTGACGGCAGTTGATTGATTGGTAGGGTCCTAAGTTTTGGATTCGGACCCACTGGTTATTGTAATATTATTTCATTTCTGATTTCTTTTCCTCCTACTGCTTGCGCACAAACTGATATGCTCTCTCCAGGCTGGAAGGGGGTATAGCCCGCGGGAGGAGCTAACACAGCAGCAGCTATACCCACGGTTCTGTGTCCCCCAAAGAACTCAGCGAGAAAGAGATTTTACAGGTGAGTCCACAAAAATCTGAAATTGACCTGCCGTGCTGATTTTCAAGTTCATAGTATGTCAATTGTCTTTCTTGTGCACATTTTACCCTTTTTAATGGAAGGGTGAGATCTGCAAAAAATCCACACCAAAAACCACATACAAAATGCACAAAAGCTGTACCAAAAACACAATAAATATTACAGATATATGTGTGTGTGTGTGTGTTTTTGGTGCAGACTTGGATTATCTGCACCGAGTGCATGTACCCTAAGGTTAGCCTGGCTGCTAGCTTTAGTCCCAGTGTTAGGACCCTCACTGATGTAATAGTTATCCCATATCTGTGGATAAGGGATAACTTAATGTAACCGGAATACTTCTTTAAGTGTGAAATAAAGAATTGTAATCACTGGGCTTAAGAAACAAGGGGTAGAGGATGACAATTATACCAGGAGTAGACCTGTGGGAGTAATCTAGTTGTGGTCACACAGCCTACCACTTTTTGAGGGTGGTATAACAAGAGAAATGTGCCTGATAAAGAAGACTTGTGTTCTTAATACAGTATTTGTTATTTTTCTAATTACTATTTTACCCCTTTTTACCTGATTAATTTTAATTATAGTGATACAGGTTAATTAGAGTGCAAAATAACTAATGCTCCACACAAAGACATGTTTCCTCATTTAGGCTATGTTCAAACTGTCCTATGTAAGTTTGAGCCAAGAAATGTTTCTGGTGTATAAGTTGAAAAGGCCCATAAACCTGACAGAAGCTAAAAGAGTTTTTTTTTTTTTTTGCTCCCACTAGACAGGTAGATGTCAATATTTCCTTTTCTGATGCACTTCCCTGTACAGTTGCCTGCCAAAAAAAAAAGACTATGGACAGCATATTAAATTGTAGGGTGATTAGTTGCACACCTTGGAGCCTTACTTTCAGCACCTCAGTCTGATGATTTTTCCATTGGTAGATATGAAGAAGCGATGATAATGCCTTGTATATTATATGGCCGTTTTTTTAAAAAAATTTTTTTATATGCCTGTTCCAAGTTCTATAATTATCATTACTAGATTCCTGTCCTTGTGCCTACAGGTATTGTAATCAAAGGGACCTGGCTGTAACCCCTCAGGGAGGAAACACAAGTCTAGTCGGAGGCAGTATCCCTGTGTTTGATGAGATCCTCATCTCCACTGCTCTCATGGACCAGGTGATCAGTTTTGATGACATTTCGGGTGAGTCACTGGATTCCTCTCCTTATCGTCTTGTTTGATTTTACCCTAAATATTATTCTGGTTCACCTCTGTCATCTTCCATTCTGTTGAATCAAATGTTTGTTGGGTGCATTGTGTATGGAGGTGCTGAGGTAGCAGTCATACCCAGGACCTACTGTCTGAGGGCTCCAGGGGCGGACTGGCCATGGACCCTACAGGGAAATTTCACGGTAGGCCGATGCCCAGAGTACAGGGACAGACTAGGAACCTAAAGTGGACCTGGAAAAAAATACTAAAAGTGGCCCTGTTTTGTAGCAATTGATGGAAGGCAGGGCCAGCAATACCATATTGCAGCACATTATACCACCCCAACAGAACCAAACACCAAAGTCTATCACAAAATACTGCCAGCTTTACAAAATACATCCCCAAAAACATCCACTGGCCGGCCATGAGGAGGGCCCAGGTGCCCCCTGGGCATCAGCCCACCGGGAAATTACCTAAGGGTCACCTAAGCCCTCCTCATGGCTGTCAGGCAGATACATAATGATCTGATGCTCTCTGCATTAATTTAATGTAGGAGCATCAGGTACTTAAGCACCTGACCAGTGGCCACAGGTGCCCTCTTGAATTCAATAGTATTACCACCCTCAGAACGATGATACAGTTTCTTATTGTGGCGAGGGCGGCAGTATATTGTGCTGCACTCTGGTATTTGGTTCTGCTGGGGCAGTATTTTGTTCTGCGCTACAGTACAGCTGGCCCTGCCTACTTCTGTGTCCCTACCTACTTGTGTTTCCCCACCTTCTGTTAGTTTGGACCCACCTACGACATGGGGCAACTTTTAGGGCTTTTTCCATGTCCACTTTAAGTTCCCAGTCCACCCCTGGATGGTTCTTCAAACACATAAGAAGACACCGGTGACACATGGTATGTGGGTGGTTCTGGGGTCCCAGGAGCTTCAAGTTATGTCTCAGAGAACAATTATAGACAGCCTTCACAACAATCATATTGATTTTTGGCACTGTATGGAGGCACTTCAGCATAAGACTATATACAATGTAATCTTCAGGATCACATGAACCTCTGCACTGACTCTGAACATGTGCCCTGGAAATGCAGGGTGCTGTCAGTGATTCATGGATGATTTACCACATGGAGGAAGTTAGCTGTGTTGGTTTTAGAAATGGAGTGTGCTAAAGGGGAATATAGGGGTAGGAAACACAACCATTAACTTTCTGATCCCAGCCTAGAATCTCATCCCAGGGTACATGTAACATATAGCTATAACTCCAGGCGGCACTTGCACTATCCAAAATTACATAAAAAATGGTAATTGCGGTGGAAGGATCTTTTCAAATAATAGGCAAATATACAGAAAAACCTTGTGTTGATGGGGGTGGTCTTTTGGAGAGGTTTCATTGTATTTTTCTCACGTGTCATTCATTTTTTTAGGTGCCTTGGTGTGCCAGGCAGGCTGCATTTTAGAGTCGCTAAACCAGTATCTGGGAGAACGGGGTTACACCATGCCACTAGATCTAGGAGCAAAGGGAAGCTGTCACATAGGGGGCAACCTGGCTACGAATGCTGGTGGCCTCAGACTTCTGCGATATGGATCCCTACGAGGGACAGTCTTAGGACTTGAAGCCGTAAGCTATTTGAAGAGGTGCCTCACAAATATCTTGTTCTCTTTTCTTCTCCATAGTTTTTTTTTTTTTTATTGTCCCCCTTTTTTTTTTTTTACCCGTTGTCAGGTTCTTCCCGATGGATCCATTCTGGACTGTCTCAACTCCTTGCGCAAAGATAACACAGGCTACGATCTGAAGCAGCTGTTCATTGGATCAGAGGGAACTCTAGGCCTCATCACTGCTTTATCCATTCTGTGCCCTCGCAAACCCAGTGCAGTAAATGTGGCCTTGTTAGGTAAGGCGATTTGTTTCATCAGTTATATTTCTCTTGGCTTGGCTATTTTCCCTTGTCATGTCCCAAGGCTTGTTAAAAACTTGGACTTTGACTCATAGGGAGTCAATTCCAAAAGGTGGCACTAGCGAGATGGTTATCTTTTCTTGAGAGATACCTCTATGCCAGTGCGTAGCTAGAGTTCTTTGGGTCCCAGAGGAAACTTTTAATTGGGGCCCCCTCTCCCGCCAGGCCCGGATCGTTACATCCCCGGTCTCCGGTAATAATAATATCCGCCCACTACCCCCAGTAATGTCCCTTTAGCACCCACAGTAATGTCCCTATACTACCCCCTCTGTTTCCAGTAATGTCCTTCCACTGCCCCCAGTAATGTCCATTCACTGTCGACAGTAATGTTCATTCCCCCACTGCCCCCAGAAATCTCCCTATAGTACCCCCAGTAATTTTACCCCAGTCTTTACATGTGAATACCACCGTACAGTACTCTGGGAAAATTTACTCTGTACGTTTAACATTAGTTGTGTAGTAACATTGGTTCCTAGCAGAGCTCATCTTGGTTTGCTACGACCCAGCAGCTCTGCTATTCTGGGGCACTCTAGGTGATCACATGCAGGGGAGTACACAGATATCATAAGCCCCCATAGCAGAGCTTAGTATCGGCCTCCTTGCCCCATCCAGTTTGTGAGTACATGTGCGTCAATCACCTCTAGGCAATGCAGAATGCATAGCACAGCACCCCAGATTTTTGATGAATTAACAATTTTTTTTGTTAAGCAGAAAAAATTTGAATAAAAACAAATTTAATAAATAAGTCGCACCTGGCCTAACTTTATTCCAACTTCTATGTCAGTAAAGTGCAACAAGTGCTTTATAAATATGGCACATCATATTTCTCAATTTTACACCAGACAAGTTCAGCATCGGCCCCCTACCCCTGTGCCTCACAATGGCGCAGGTATAAAGTCCAGGACAATACACCGTACATGTAGCGCATGAAGTCATGGGCAGCTTAGCAGAGACCATCCCCCTATTTCTGTAATGGGGAGCAAGTTGTGGGAATTGTCTGATTTAGAAAAATAATTTTCAAATCCCCTGTTGGGTAATTCAGAATTGAGAAGCTGCTCCCCCATTTCTCCACATTGTTGTATAATATTTGTCTATTTGGGGTATAAGCCATTAAGGGGGTTATGCCATGATTTTTTATATAATTGTGTTTTTATTGAAATACAAAGGCACATATTTGTTTAGTCCATTACATGCAATGATTGATATTAAAAATTTAAATCAGACATCATACAGTACATGACAATATCTTTCTACCAAAGCTCCCCATGTAATGCTCCCATTGCTCTGCTAGACTATCTTCAGCCTGGCTGCTCAGGGGGTATGCCCTTTCTGCTGAAGCTCTCTCCCTCTGACATTCCTGCAGCTCAGTGAGACAAAAAATAAGGAAAAGAACAAACAGCAGGTGGCGCTATACAGATAAAGTTTATTAGATAGCTTTCTGGCTATACAAAAATTTTTATTACATGCAATTACAAAAGTATCCAGGTGACGGTTTGAAAAATGTAAAATATATTTTGTGGCACAACCCCTTTAACTGAGTGTTGGAGAAATACTGCATGCAGTTTTATCTAATAGTGGTTCTTATCTTTGACTCCAGGATGTGAACATTTCAGCAGAGTTTTGCAGGTGTTCACACTGTGCAGAGATCACCTGGGAGAGATTCTGTCGGCCTGTGAGTTCATGGACTCGGAGTCCATGAGGATGGTGAAAACACATCTGAAACTTACCAATCCTTTACCAGGTGAGTGATGACAACCCGGTGACCAGCGGGGATACTGGTGTACATAACTGTAGGATTAATGTGGGTTTTTTATGACTGCAGATAATGCGTTCTACGTGTTGGTAGAAACCTCTGGCTCCTGTGGAAAGCACGATGAAGAGAAGCTAAATATATTTCTGGAGAAGGCAATGGAGTCAGGACTTGTGACATCTGGGACAGTAGCTACAGACCAGGCTAAAATAATGGTATGGCTTTACCCGTATTTCCTTCCCCCCCGTTTTCCAGGCCCTTGTCTTAGTCTTATATGTTCAGACTCATCACACTTATTTACATGCATATAATAGCCATGTTTCCTTTATAACTAGGCACAGGTTTTATTGTCCTTTTCCTCACTTGCTTTGTAATTATGTGTCTCATTTTCATCTTTGTCTCAATAAAATATGAGTGAACCATAAAATAATGGTATGGCTTTAATCTGCAGTGTCTCATCTGTGGTATTAAAGGGTTTCTCTGTGTTTAAAAAAAAATATATAACAGACATAATTAATTATATTTGTATAATTTTATTGTTTACCTATGTTTGCCCTTGAACTATGTTACCCTATGTATACGTTGGGAAGAAAAAGGATGCGAAAGAGCAGTAGACTACACTTTTCCATTCCGCATGGGGTCCCATGGGGTCTACCATACACGGAAGCCAATGAGACCAATGAAAAGGAAAAGCTAAAATCTTGTATTGACATAAGTGTTCAGACCCTTTACACTGCTCAAACTGGACAAACAATTGCTGGGAAGGGATCGTTCCATCCCAACAATCACCTGCTCGTCAGTAAAGGAGACCTCCTGCATTTACATGCAGTGATCTACTACACAGTTTGGGGGAGGAGCGATCGCTAAAGGCCCCTTTACACTTCTCGAACATCGGACAGGTTAACGCTAACAAGCTCGTTCATATGGTAATAGGATCGTTGGTGTGGTCACTAAAATGATCGTTTGCCGGCAGCAGATTGTGCTGTCTAAGTAGCCTCCGCTGCAAACAATGGTTTTGTATGGAGACCAGCTATGGCATTAGCGATCGCTCCTCCTCTATACTGTGGAGGAGACCACTGCAAATAAATACAGCTTTATCCTCCACTGACTGGCAGGCGATTCTCAGGAACGCTTCCTTCCCGACAATCGTCTACTCAATTGTGCAGTGTAAAGGGGCTTTAATGCCGTTGCTCGTCCCCACACAGAATATATTTTTTTGCCAGCAGCAGAGGCTGTTTAGTCTTAACAGAACAAAATGTAAAAAAGTAATTGTGAGTAAAAAAATACTGTTTTACAGTATAATACAAAGGTGTTAGATTCCACAGGTAATTTTACAGCATGATGGCTCAGTGGTTAGCATTACTGCAAAAAAAAAAAAAGGGGGTCAGTCAGCACATCCCAATGTGCAGGTGCACGCTGCCATGGCTAGAAACACAAAGAAAAAAAGACAATGCAAAAGCACTCTGCAAACACAAATAAAGTACAATAATGCCATAATTGTATAAAACAGTCTGGTGCTAATGCTACGCTTATTTTGCAAATTTGAGATTCTTGGAAAATACATTTTGTACAAATTTATTTGGGCCTGTCTGCCAAACGTCAAGGCGATCTATATAAGATGGGAACCTAACACTAATTGCTACCTGTTATGTGTCATAATGGCCACCATAAAATTCAGGGAGTGGCCATTATGGCACATAACAGGTAGTATTTAGTGTTAGGACTCCAGTTGGTCTTGGCTGTCTGCCCCATAGGCTGATTTTAATTAGAGTAAGTATAAAGCTGTAGCCTGCTCTCATTGTATTTATTGGAAGCCATTTGAGAAGTATAGAGTGGGCTCAGCATGCATGTTGGTACCTGCATCCCTGGAATTAATGGAGGCCGTTATGGCATCAAAAATTGTAAAAAGCAGAATTGACACAGCAGAATTGGACCATTTTGCTGTTAACGTGTATATTTGGCTTAAATTATTATTTTTAGAAATGTCACAAAATAACAAAAGAAGTGCTAGTCACCCATTTTCACCCCTACTGCTTCTCTACGGTCGAGTACTGGTCCTCCCTGCTGCTGTTTATTTTCCTAGCTGCAGCAGTGACGTCCTGTACACATCATTTCACTGCTGCAGCCACTCACTGGCCTCAGCAGTCACATGGTTTGTTTGGTACATTACCGCTGCAGCCAAGAAGATGATGTCAGCGCTGCAGGACCAGAACACTGAGAAAAGGGTGAATATCACTTATTTTGTTCTTTTATGACATTAATGCTGCTACCCCTTTAATCTTGTTTTTATTTTTGTATATTTCATTTATCTTTCTTCACACAGTCCCTCTGGGCCCTCCGGGAACGTATCACAGAGGCTCTAGCCCATGATGGTTATGTCTACAAATATGACTTGTCAATGCCTGTGGAGAAACTGTACACACTCGTAGAAGAAACAAGGGCTCGTGTAGGTTCGTCTGCTCAATGTGTGGTTGGTTATGGACATTTAGGTGAGAGAACTCGCTGCACTGCTTTTCCTTGTTGACATATTTATTCCATACACATAAAATAGGCTATTCGGCTGGTTTTTCACACCACAGTATTGATGTGATTTTTTTTTTTATAACATTAAACATCTATAAGCATCTTTTTTCAGGTTTCTCAAATGCATTTTTATCTGGTGGCTCCAAAAACACATTAAAACTGTGGAGTGAGAATCCGCATTATGGGAAACCTTCTTTTACCTCTCCTGCTCCGCTGCTCCTCTCCAGGTCCGGCTATAGCTCCTCCAGTCGCTCTCCCTTGTCTTCTCCGGCTCACACTGCACTGTCCCCTGACTGCGTGCAGAGTGAGGTTATAGTGCGCGCATTACGTCCTGACGCTGTGCGCAGTTCGCACCTGCAGTGCAGTACGGCCTCAGAGAAGAAGACAAGGGAGGGTGAGTAGTGGCAGCGCTCACAGTGCTTCACCCGCTCCCTGCACCTAATGCATACTGCAACTTTTGGGGGGAAAAGTGCATCTTACAAAATTGAAGAATACGGTAGGTTACAGTATATCTGATGTCATGGAAAAAGTACATAAACCTGTAAATTTAACTACAGAAAATGTCTGTATTGTAAGATGCCTCCAGATGATTGTGTATTGGTTATTATTTTCTTTAAATTAGATGCATCATAATATTACAATCGTAAAGTTTCCCAAATGTTAGTAAGACGCACCTGCCCATAAGACGCACCTAGGTTTTTGAGGAGGAAAATAAGAAAAAAAATATTTTGAACCAAAAGGTGTGCTTTTTGTGGGTTTTGAACTAATGGTGGTCTGTGGATGACACTGTTATGGGGGATCTGTGGGTGGCACTGTTATGGGGGATCTGTGGGTGGCACTGTTATGGGGAATCTGTGGGTGACACTGGTATGGGGATCTCTGGATGGCTCTTATTAGGGTCTCTGGATGGCACTGTTATGGGGGGGATCTGTGGATGACACATATATAGCATCTTATGCTATGTGTCATCCACAGATCCCCTTCATATCAGTGTCCCTGTAGTGTGAATGACCCCCCAATACAGGGGGTGGGGGTCGCATCTGGTTTTATAATGACAGCGGGGCCCGTGCAGTGACTGTATTATACTACACGGGCCCCGCTCACTGTATGGAATCGTATATGTAATTGTAGGCATTTGTTAATATATAAAAATTCAGGGTAATCAGCGCTTGTATTACTTACTGCGCCGCCCACATTATGAATCAAGCAGGTGGCGTGGGCGCATGACGTAGTGACTCACGCTGCTAGCGCCCGTTCTCCCGGCCTGCCTCCTCCCTCCTCTCTGCTACTGAGCGCTTGTAAGTAATACAGGCGCTGATTACCCTGAATTTTTATATATTAACAATGCCTACAATTATAGATAAGATTATATACAGTGAGCGGGGCCTGTGTAGTAGAATACAGTCACTGCATGGGCCCTGCTGTCATTATAAAAGAAGATGCCGGCCCCCAGCCCCTCCTCCCTCTCAGCTGATACACCCGCGGCGCGGCATCGCGGCGCTGCGTATCATTGAAAATTCGGCAAAATGCAGCATACGCCCCATAAGGCGCACTGCTATTTCCCCCCCACTTTTGCGTCTTATAGGGTGAAAAATATGGTAGTTAATATCTTTTTTATACCTCAATACAATATAAAGCTAAAAAGTTATCATAGTAACTAGTGGCATCAACATAGAAATCTGATGTTACGTAACCCGTCTGTTCTACAGGTGATGGAAACTTGCATTTAAACATCACAGCAAAGTCGTACAGTGACGCCTTAGCGTCGGCCCTGGAGCCTTTTGTGTATGAATGGACATCTCAACACAGAGGCAGTATAAGTGCTGAACATGGTCTGGGATTCAAAAAGAGGGACCACATTTATTACAGCAAGTCCAGAGGAGCAGTGAGCATTATGCAGAATCTTAAGCATATGCTGGATCCAAAAGGCATCATGAACCCATACAAGACTATCCCTCCAGCTGAGCGAACCCCTGGCATATAAAATGTTAACAGAACTTGTTAGCGCCTAGAATTAAATTTCCTAGTCCTTTCTGAGTAATGCCCCATTTCTATAATGTATAAAATTATTGTATACAACATGTATAGTGAAATTAAATAATTAATTTAGCAATTTAGTCTGGATTATGTCACTGTTGACCATAGGACGTACCTACAGTGCTAACGTTAAAGGGTTTCTGTCAGTAGGATCAACCCAATTAACTCAGTCAAAGTGCTGGTAAGGTTGCCCTAGCTGATTGAAAACAGCATACCTTTCTTCTCCTAATCTTTTCAGTGGCCGCAGCATTAAACTGATCCCCTTGTGCCATGTGACCATTCGTCATGATGCAAGGGGAGCAGGTCACCGCTGCTGCCATTGATTGGCAGCAAGTCTGCATCCAGGGACCCAAGCAGAGCAGCGGAGGCATTGGAGCGTAGGAGCAGAGAGCCAGCATCGAGAAGCAGGTAAGTATGCTTCCCTTCGCAGGTCTGCCCAGAAGGGTCCAAACATGCACGACCCCTTTAAACCCAGTTAATATGTCATTTTAAAATCATTTAAATGCAGATTCTTTGTGGATATTACCGGGGATTTTATCTGTGGAATCCATGGTGAAACTCCACAGCATAACTTGACATGTTGTGGATTTAAAATCTACACCACAGTTCAATTGTGCTGCAGATTATTTTGCAGTTTGTGGATACCATTTTTTAAAATATATTTGCTGCTTCTGTAAAACAATGAGGTTTTGCAGCACAAAAATTCACAAAGTTTTATTCCTATGTTGATGGACCCGTAAAGTGCTGAAGTATTTGCTAGGAAAGTTCAGACTATTTACCATGGAGGCTGACTATGCAACTGCTATGATGCCAATAGTCTGCTGAATTTGTCCTGTATCTAAAATAAATCCAAGCATTTTCCCAGCAGCCACCACTTGGGGGAGCTCACTGAATAGAGATTTTCGCAGCTGGCAACGGTATGCATGCAGCTACCTCTAGTGGTGGCGTTTTATCAAGTACTGAAGGGAATCGGGTTAGGGATGTAATGGAGATTTATCAAGAAGTATATTACCCACAAGTAGCCCCTGAGACCCTTTTTATAGGGCAACGTTGGAAACACTTTTACGGCCTATTCTGGCAACACCCAGTGTCTAATTAGACCATACATGTAATCATTTACCTGCCTGAGGCATAACTGCATGCCGGATTTTGTGGCCATCCAACGTTTATATCTGGGTGCGTTATTTTTTTGTCAATGAGTTTATGTCATATGGTGCTCATATGTGTACTAATATGTAGCGTTTATGTGAATCTCATCATAGCCACCATGTGAAAAATGATACAATGTCCATATAAATAGAATCATATAGTAAGATTGCGTGCCCATTCAGTGACCATATACTGTTATACCCTGCTAGCCAGCTTAGCTAACCAACTAGCTACCTACTTTGAATGATCTCTTATGCCACTGAAGCGATTTGCAATTCCTGAAGATGTGAGGTTTCCAGATGTGGCTGAAGCTGAGGCTGCAATTCAATAGCAATGAGTTTACTGTGAGGCTGCTGTAACCCAGTGCAATGCCCCAGCACCACTGCAGCCTCTCTTTAGTAGTTGCACAACCAACTTTGCCATTACTGCCTAGACATGCAGAATTTTATTGTTGTTTCATAATATAGCCATGCTTGAGTGAAAACTTTCATTTCATTTTATTTTTAATTTTGTCATGGTGCCCAAAAAAAAGTAAAAAAGGTACAACCCGGATTCCAAAAAAGTTGGGACACTATACAAATCGTGAATAAAAACTGAATGCAATGATGTGGAGGTGCCAACTTCTAATATTTTATTCAGAATAGAACATAAATCACGGAACAAAAGTTTAAACTGAGAAAATGTACCATTTTAAGGGAAAAATATGTTGAATCAGAATTTCATGGTGTCAACAAATCCCCAAAAAGTTGGGACAAGGCCATTTTCACCACTGTGTGGCATCTCCCCTTCTTCTTACAATACTCAACAGACGTCTGGGGACCGAGGAGACCAGTTTCTCAAGTTTAGAAATAGGAATGCTCTCCCATTCTTGTCTAATACAGGCCTCTAACTGTACAATCGTCTTGGGTCTTCTTTGTTGCACCTTTCTCTTTATGATGCGCCAAATGTTCTCTATAGGTGAAAGATCTGGACTGCAGACTGGCCATTTCAGTACCCGGATCCTTCTCCTATGCAGCCATGATGTTGTGATTGATGCAGAATGTGGTCTGGCATTATCTTGTTGAAAAATGCGGGGTCTTCCCTGAAAGAGATGACGTCTGGATGGGAGCATATGTTGTTCTAGAACCTGAATATATTTTTCTGCATTGATGGTGCCTTTCCAGACATGCAAGCTGCCCATGCCACACGCACTCATGCAACCCCATACCATCAGAGATGCAGGCTTCTGAACTTAGGGTTGATAACAACTTGGGTTGTCCTTGTCCTCTTTGGTCCGGATGACATGGCGTCCCAGATTTCTAAAAAGAACTTTGAATTGTGACTTGTCTGACCACAGAACAGTCTTCCATTTTGCCACACTCCATTTTATATGATCCCTGGCCCAGTGAAAACGCCTGAGCTTATGGATCTTGCTTAGAAATGGCTTCTTCTTTGCACTGTAGAGTTTCAGCTGGCAACGGCGGATGGCACGGTGGATTGTGTTCACTGACAATGGTTTCTGGAAGTATTCCTGAGCCCATTCTGTGATTTCCTTTACAGTAGCATTCCTGTTTGTGGTGCAGTGTCGTTTAAGGGCCCGGAGATCACGGGCATCCAGTATGGTTTTACGGCCTTGACTCTTACACACAGAGATTGTTCCAGATTCTCTGAATCTTCGGATGATGTTATGCACAGTTGATGATGATGATAGATGCAAAGTCTTTGCAATTTTTCGCTGGGTAACACCTTTCTGATATTGCTCCACTATCTTTCTGCGCAACATTGTGGGAATTGGTGATCCTCTACCCATCTTGGCTTCTGAGAGACACTGCCACTCTGAGAAGCTCTTTTTATACCCAATCATGTTGCCAATTGACCTAATTAGTGTTAATTGGTCTTCCAGCTCTTCGTTATGCTCAAATTTACTTTTTCCAGCCTCTTATTGCTACTTGTCCCAACTTTTTTGGGATTTGTTGACACCGTGAAAATTTGAATCAACGTATTTTTCCTTTAAAATGATACATTTACTCGGATTAAACGTTTGATCTGTCATCTACGTTCTATTACAAATAAAATATTGACATTTGCCATCTCCACATCATTGCATTCAGTTTTTATTCACAATTTGTTTAGTGTCCCAACTTTTTTGGAATCCGGTTTGTATTTGCATTTTCACTTTATCTGGGTTTTCATTTTATTTTTGGCTGGATTTGCCTCCCATATCCAAAGGGCTAAAAGAGCACCTTAGTGGTTTCTTTGTACAACATACAGTACAGTGAAAATAATGGCACAAGGTTTAAAGGGTCTGTTTCACTTCCGCAAATGGCATTTATCATGTAGAGAAAGTTAATACAAGGCACTTCCTAATGTATTGTGATTGTCCATATTGCCTCCTTTGCTGGCTTGATTCATTTTTCCACCACATTATACACTGCTCGTTTTCATGGTTACGACCACCCAGCAATCCATCGGCGGTGCCAAAAGAGGTGTCTGACACATAGCAGGTGCTTCCACCCCAACATCCTGGCAGTGGCTACGTGCAACCTAGCACCCCGGGGAACTTGGTAGAGGTCAAATTACAGCAGTACTGCTGGATTTCCACCAGCAGTATCCATTACAATACTATGCACAGTCCATGTAGGGGCAATGTTGTAAGGATGAAGTCAATATGCAAACAGTAACCTTGTAATGTCCATCCAATCCTTAGGAGTCGTTCAAGATTAGAAAAACATGGCTGCTTGTTTCTAAAAACCTGTCCGCGGGCTGTGTGTAGTTTTTCAGTTCAGTCTTATTCACTGCAAAGTTGCTGTTCCAATATCAGACACAACCTTTGGATAAGTCTCCTCACGTTTCAGGAAGAAAGCAGCCATGTTTTTCCAATCCTGTATAACCACTTTAATATTTTGATACACATAGAAATCGCAAATGTCACTTTAAAGGGGTTCTGTGAGAATTAAGAAAATTAAAATACTTAAATATTACTTTATTATACCTATATTCACAAATATCTTTAATTAGTTATAATTGCTCATTTTGTCTGGGGAGCAATCATTACGAGAAATAAAATGGCCGCCATCCTATTAGTACACACAAAACCTGTTCTAATCACACAGCAGGACAAGTTACTTCACAACACTGAGGTAAGGAGCTGCCTCATCCTCCTCTTTGCTCTGCTTGTCAGGGATTATGATCCTGAATACAGCTAATTAGAACTGCAGCTGAATCTCTGTAAGAATGGAGTTCATGAGGAGACATGAAGTACAGAATGGATAGACAGGACAGACTGCTCATCAGCCACATCCTCACCCTCCTCTCTGTACTTCATGTCTCCTCATGATACTTCATTCCTACAGAGATTCAGCTGAAGATCATATTAAACTGTATTCAAGATCATAATCCCTGACAAGCAGAGCTGAGAGGAGGATGAGGCAGCTCTTTAGCTCATTGTTGTTAAGTAACTTGTCCTCCTGTGTGATTAGGACAGGTTTTGTGCGTACTAATAGGACGGCGGCCATTTGATTTCTCCTGATTGCTCCCTAGACCAAACCAGCCATTATAACTAATGACACACCCTCTGTACTTTGATTGACAGGGCCAGGCAGTGCCACCTATCTGTAAGTTCTCAGACATTCTGCACGGTGGCTCAGTGGTTAGCACTGGTACCTTGCTGCTCTGGGCTCTGAGGTTCAAATCTGACCAAGGACAATATCTCCGTGGAGTTTGTATGTTCTCCCTGTGTTTGCATGGGTTTCCTTCCATACTGCAAATACATATTTCCCAGCTCCACTGAGAATAGCAAGAGATGATAATGTTTTTAAAGCACTGCAGAGTATGTCAGAGCTATATAAGTGAGCAAAATTGGGGTTGGCTGCTTTTTTTATATATATTGATGACCTATCCTCAGGATACGTTATCAATATCAGATCGGCAGGGGACTGACTTCTCTTCATTGTTTACCTGCTCACCGTCGCAACTATAGTGGTGGGCAGCTGTGATGACAACTATTCCATCCCATGCACTTCTATGGCACGGCTCCTTCCTGTTCAAGCAATCGGTAATTAATGGTTTGTTACCAATAATTGTTTCATCAGTCAGCCCGTGTAAAGGGGATTAAAGTTAAAACCAGGCTTGGATCCCTCAGAGAAAAAATATATTGGAAAGAATTGTGCCGCCTCTGTGTTTTGAAATTACGCTTGGTTTTGGGTCACAAATACTGAATGAAAAATACTGACCGTGTGAAAGTAGCCTAAAGAGATCAGTACTTCTAGTAATCAGTATGCCTCTCCCCATACAAATGTGTGTTTGCATGTATTCTGAATAGGGAAAGGGGAGAAAGCAATGGCCAGCCACTTTTGGCAGTGGCTTTTTCCCCTGAAAACATAAGGATTTGACATGTTGATATCTGAAGGTAACATTGGGTTCAATGTTTACATACTCCTGCCAGAATTTCTTGGTGTATACCTTTAAAAAACAACAACATTGAGCAGGAGGAGCTGAGCAGATTAATATATACCGTTGCTACTACAAGAAAATTTAGACTAACACAATCGTGCATGGTCACAGGTGCGTATGCATCAAGTAAGCATACAGAGAACTAATAAAAGCATGGCTGCACAACATTTCACATGTAAACAATAGAACTGAGAAATGAGGATCAAATTAAATTAAAGTGGTATTATACCTACTAGAAATGAAAAAATTGAAGCTCTGCGCACATTTTTGATCAAACGTGTGTCGGCCCATCTACCAGGCGTCAAGGTGGCTTCCGCAGATGGGTACCTAGCACCAATGAAACTACCATATTTTTTGCTTTATAAGACGCACCCCAGATTTTAGAGGAGGAAAATAAGAAAAAAATATTTTTCATCAGACCTCATATCAGATCTTCAGATCAGACCCCCATAAAAATCAGAACAATCACATCATACCCCCATATCAGACCTCCATGTCAGAACACCATCAACCTTTTATGTCAGACCCCCAACAGAACAGCCCTTTTCTTTTCAGACCCCCATCAGACCTCATATCAGCCTTTTCTTTCAGACCTCAGATCAGCCCTTTTCTTTTAGACCCCTATCAAACCTCAGATCAGCCCTTTTCTTTCAGACCCCCATCAGACAAAAACAATAAAAAAATTCTTGCCTCTCCTGTGCCGCAGCTCCGCTCCAGGTCTGGCGTCGCGCTCCCCTGTCTTCTCCAGCCCGCGCTACACTGTCACCTAACTGTGTGCAGCCTCAGGTCATATTTAGCGCACTACGTCCTGACGCTGTACGGAGCGCAGGCCCTAGCAAGAAGACCAGGGAGAGTGAGTATCGGAAGCACTTGCAGTGCTTCTTCCCTGCTCCCGGCACCTAATGCATACTAGTGAGCGCTTCCATAATGGAAAAGTGCTCACTGGTATTCATTTTATAAGACGCAAGGCCATTCCCCCCTACTTTTGAGGGGGGAAAATCTGTGAAATTTGGAATTGAATTAAGAAAATATGGCTGGCTCACAATGCAATTGAATGAGGCATACATTTAATAAAACATATCCTTAAATATATATAAGACCATAATCATTTGCATTCTCGGTCCCTATTATGGTGCCGATTTGTGGAGCGCTTACATATATGTTACCTATACAGATATCAGATGGTTAGATATAAGTCTTGTGTTAATCAAATAGATATTAGATTTGCTTCATAAAGGGGTTGTCCAGGTTCAGAGCTGAACCCAGACATATCCCCTTTTTCACCCAGGCAGCCTCTGGGACATGAAATACTCTGATGCTCTCCCTTGCCCTGCGCTGTAGTTCTTACATTTTTACACTGCTAGGCAGAGGCTTCGGTCTAGCAGTGTTTCTTGTGATGTCACCGGCACTGATGGGCCGGCTTTAGCGCTGCCCTAGCCTTTTACAGGGTAGGGCAGCGCTAAAGACTTCCCATTGGTGCCGGTGACGTCACCAGGAACACTGCTAGGTGGAAGCCTCCGCCTAGCAGAGACCCGGTATGTCACTGGATCTGCAGAAAAAGCCCATGAAATACTCCAATGCTCTTCTCACAGGGGCTGCCTGGGTGAAGAAGTTGTTCACACTGCTCTATGCTGTTTTTGTGCAGTTGTTTTAGTGGGACCTTTCGACTAAATTCTTCCACTTTGTCATTGATCACAAAGTCATTCATAAAGTGCAGGTAAATGGTTTACTTTTGTCTCTTTACTTAATCACGCTTGTTTGATAAATAAATGTTGCAAACAAATTTGCTACGGATAATAACTAATAGCTACAAGTTGGTCTGCGCTACTGCGTCTTGAACCCCTTGTTGTCCACCCGTTCTACTGCGCTCTGCAGTATGACGGATTGATCTTATGTCAGAGGGATTAGCTTAGGGGGAAAGATCGATAGTGGTAGCTATAGTAGGTTCATGCTGTAGTGTGTCTCATCTTTCCTTGTCCTCCTTCTTGGTCTGCTGCGTTCTCCAGTTCCACAAATCACCGGCTATATTAACTTCACGCTTGCGCTCTTGTTACACCGGTATTCTTTTTGTTCCTACAGCACTATGTGTTGCAAGATTATAATGAAGAGTCTTACCAGTAGTGATGAGCGTCAGGGGCAATATTCAAATTTGCGATATTTTGTGAATATTTGGGCGAATATTCATCATAAATTAGAGAATTCGCCATTATTTTCTTGATTGCGAAAATCTGTAATGTAATATGCGCATATTGCGCACGCAATACAAGCGTGGGTCTCTTTTCCTAAATTTTTCAAGGTGCTAGAAGTTTCCTGAGACTGGAGAAAATGGTTGGCACTGCAGAACATTACAATAGCTTTATATGCAGATAGAGTGCTCAAATATATTTGCGATTGCGCAAATTGGCGATTAATGATGCACATTTTTTGGCGCAATACGTGCAACTTCACATTTTAGAAGGTCTGACTACATATTACTTATTGGTGCATTAAGTATTGTGAAGTTGTGACATCACAGCACTATGTCTGTAGCATGTATGTATGGACAGCAGAACCAGCTACACTATATCACCATCTAACCTACACTCACTATCTCCCACAGCCCCATTCACACGTCCGCAATTTCGTTCCGCAATTAGTGGAACGGAATTGCGGACCAATTCATTTATATGGGGCCGCACAATGTATGGCCCGGCTCCGGAAATGCAGAACGCACATTGTTCGTGTTTTGCGGATCCGCAAAACACGTTACGGACGTGTGAATGGACCCTTACTATCTGTATTATATATATATATGCTAACTAATAGTCCGAGTAGTACGCCACTTTTACAGACTGACAATAATACGCACAAAACCGAAGATAAAATTGATTTCAGAGGAAAAATTGTTAGGAAAAATTATTTCCTGTATATTTATATCACTTATATACACTCACCTAAAGAATTATTAGGAACACCATACTAATACGATGTTGGACCCCCTTTTGCCTTCGGAACTGCCTTAATTCTACGTGGGATTGATTAAACAAGGTGCTGATAGCATTCTTTAGAAATGTTGGCCCATATTGATAGGATAGTATCTTGCAGTTGATGGAGATTTGAGGGATGCACATCCAGGGCACGAAGCCCCCGTTCCTCCACATCCCAAAGATGCTCTATTGGGTTGAGATCTGGTGACTGTGGGGGCCATTTTAGTACAGTGAACTCATTGTCATGTTCAAGAAACCAATTTTAAATGATTTGAGCTTTGTGACATGGTGCATTATCCTGCTGGAAGTAGCCATCAGAGGATGGGTACATGGTGGTCATGAAGGGATGGACATGGTCAGAAACAATGCTCAGGTAGCCCGTGGCATTTAAACGATGGCCAATTGGCACTAAGGGGCCTAAAGTGTGCCCAGAAAGCATCCCCCACACCATTTCACCACCACCACCAGCCTGCACAGTGGTAACAAGGCATGATGGATACACGTTCTCATTCTGTTAAGCCAAATTCGGACTCTACCATTTGAATGTATCAACAGAAATCAGTCTTCAACAGTCCAATTTTGGTGAGCTTGTGCAAATTGTAGCCTCTTTTTCCTATTTGTAGTGGAGATGAGTGGTACCCGGTGGGGTCTTCTGCTGTTGTAGCCTACCTTTCTTTCCCATTCTGACATTCAGTTTGGAGTTCAGGAGATTGTCTTGACCAGGACCACAACCCTACATGCATTGAAGCAACTGCCATGTGATTGGTTGACTAGATAATCGCATTAACGAGAAATAGAACAGGTGTTCCTAATAATTCTTTAGGTGAGTGTATATAAAAATCAGTTTCTGTCTATCTAGACATCTGTCTGTCTGGACATTCTTTATGTGCGACCAAGCGACTGGACCGATCGTCACCCAATTTGGCACAAAGGTGCATCAGGTGTCTGTCTCAGCTCTCTAGGACGTACCGTTCCTGAGATATTCCCAAAAAATGACCCACATTAGCCAATACAAGCCTGCAAGTCTTTCTCTTCAAATCCCAACTGGGGTAACTATGTATTGCAATCTGTTTGCGAACTTGATTGGAATAACTTTTTACTGCCTGAGTAAGAACGCTTAAAATATTACTTTATTTTGATAAAGGTTAAAATGTTGTGGCTACCCGCCAACAATACAAATCAGGCTAGGTGCAATGAAGCAGTGGACTGCTTGTATAATATACAGCCACTGGCTTCACTGGTACTATTAATTTTTCTGTGTGCAGCACTGGAATAGTTATACCAGAATAGCTGCTCTCAGAATAGATACACTGAATCCCAACGGCCATAAACACAGTTTTAGGCTACATGCACACGACAGTTGTTTTTTGCGTCCGCAAAAATATATCCCTTGTAATAAATGCCTATCCTTGTCCGCAAATGTGAAAAAAGTAGGACATGCACTATTTTTTTTTGCTGAAGGGAAACACGGACAACGGACGCGGAACACAAACGGATGAACTATCAGGGGTCACTTTTATGGAGTTTCTACTTTAGGGGTGCATCGGGGGGCTTCAAATAGGACATGGTGTAAATAAACCAGTCCAGCAAAATCTGCCTTCCAGAAACCACACGGTGCACCTTTCCCTCTACGCCCTACCGTGTGCCCGTACAGTAGTTTACGGCCCCAAATGGGGTGTTTCTACAAACTACAGAATCGGGGAAATAAATATAGCATTTTGTTTGGCTGTTAACCCTTGCTTTGTTACTGGAAAAAAATGGTTTAAAATGTAAAATTTGCCCAAAAATTGAAATTCTGAAATGTCATCTCTATTTGCCAATAACTCTTGTGGAACACCTAAAGGGTTAACAAGCCTAACTCTTGCACCAGGGCCCATGAGCCTTTAGCTACGCCCCTGTATTAGACCATACATACTGCCTGGTAGGGCTCATTATGCTGATTATGTATGATAAATAGCTGTAGAGATATCTGTGTTTTTATTCATATGCAAATAAACAATTCGAGCACTCAGAGGCGGGGCTGAATATTCTGAGCAACGCTCTGTAACACCCCCTGTGCTCTGCACACACACCCCTCCCCCCATTGACTGACAGGGCTAGACAGCAGGGGGACCCGATGGACACCCTGCACCCGGCAGGATACCACACGTGCAGCCGTCAGCGCAGTGTTTTCACCGATGCTAGTGCATACAGCAGGGGTCCAACTATCAGTGACTGCCGGACCCCTGCAGCTGATCGGGTGGGAGTAGCTCCTGTGGCCGCCCGATCTGAACGCTGTACCTGTACGGAGCTGGGATTTGTGACCGTGTTTCCAGCGATATACATGTACAGCGCTGGTATCCTATGGGTTAGGCCTCATGCACACAACCGTTTTTTTTTTAAGGTCCACAAAAACTAGGTCCATAGGTCCGTGATCCGTGTCCGTTTTTTCTTCCGTGGGTCTTCCTTGATTTTTGGAGGATCCACGGACATGAAGAAAAAATCGTTTTGGTGTCCGCCTGGCCGTGCGGACCCAAACGGATCCGTCCTGACTTACAATGCAAGTCAATGGGGACAGATCCGTTTGACGTTGACACAATATGCAATTGCAAATGGATCTGTCCCCCATTGACTTTCAATGTAAAGTCAGGAGTCCCTATTATACCATCGGATCGGCGTTTTCTCCAGTCCGATGGTATATTTTAACTTGAAGCGTCCCCATCACCATGGGAATGCCTCTATGTTAGAATATACTGTCGGATATGAGTTAGATCGTAAAACTCAGATCCGATAGTATATTCTAACACAGAGGCGTTCCCATGGTGATGGGGACACTTCAAGTTAGAATATACTAAGAACTGTGTACATGACTGCCCCCTGCTGCCTTGCAGCACCCGATCTCTTACAGGGGACTGTGATCCGCTCAATTAACCCCTCAGGTGCCGCACCTGAGGGGGTTAATTGTGCGTATCATAGTCCCCTGTAAGAGATCAGAGGCTGCCAGGCAGCAGGGGGCAGACCCCCCTCCGTCCCCAGTTTTAATTTCATTGGTGGCCCGTGCACCCCCCCGGCCCCCCTCCCTCCCTCTATTGTATTAGTTTCATTGGTGGCCAGTGTGCGGCCCCCCCTCCCCCCCGATCATTGGTGGCAGCGGAGAGTTCCGATCGGAGTCCCAGTCTAATCGCTGGGGCTCCGATCGGTAACCATGGCAACCAGGACGCTACTGCAGTCCTGGTTGCCATTGTTACTTAGCAATATTAGAAGCATCATACTTACCTGCTGCGCTGTCTGTGACCGGCTGGGCGCTACTCCTACTGGTAAGTGACAGGTCTGTGCGGGACATTGCTTAATGATCTGTCACTTACCAGTAGGAGGAGCTCCCGGCCGGTCACAGACAGCGTAGCAGGTAAGTATGATGCTTCTAATATTGCTAAGTAACCATGGCAACCAGGACTGCAGTAGCGCACACGGCCACCAATGATACTAATACAATAGAGGGAGGGGGGGCCGGGGGGGCTGCACACTGGCCACCAATGAAATTAATACTGTAGAGGGAGGGAGGGGGGCCGCACACTGGCCACCAATGAAATTAATACAGTAGAGGGAGGGAGGGGGGGCCGCACTGGCCACCAATAAAATTAAAACTGGGGAGGGAGGGGGGTCTGCCCCCTGCTGCCTGGCAGCCCCTGATCTCTTATAGGGGGCTATGATATGCACAATTAACCCCTCAGGTGCGGCATCTGAGGGGTTAATTGTACGGATCACAGCCCCCTGTAAGAGATTGGGTGCTGCCAGGCAGCAGGGGGCAGTCACGTACACAGTTCGTAGTATATTCTAACTTAGAGGCGTTCCCATGGTGATGTGGACGCTTCGTGTTAGAATATACTGTCGGATCTGAGTTTTCACGAAGTGAAAACTCAGCTCTGAAAAAGCTTTTATGCAGACGAGTCTTCGAATCCGAAAGTAACCTACGGCCACGGACGCGGATGCGGATGCCAATCTTGTGTGCATCTGTGTTCTTTCACAGACCCATTGACTTGAATGGGTCCATGAACCGTTGTCCGTCAAAAAAATAGGACAGGTCATATTTTTTTGACAGACAGGAAACACGGATCACGGCCGCTGATGAACAACGGTGCATTTTCCGAGTTTTCAACGGACCCAGTGAAAGTCAATGGGTCCGCAGAAAATCACGGAAAACTGAACAACGGCCACGGATGCACACAACGGTCGTGTGCATGAGGCCTTAATGACATATTATTTATTATAGTATATGCTATTAAAGAAAAAAACATATGTCTTTCTGGGGACTTCCACCTGGGATATCTACATGCAAATCCATTAATGTAACCTTCAAGCTATAACATTACCTCATAGGGACATTACCACATGGTTTTTCTATACTTAGAAGCTATCACATAGTACTGCGATCTGTATGATCATATATTGTGTCTGTAGATAAAACAGTAATATGTATATCAGCTTTCTCAGCAAATCTCAGTGTGGTGAAGCTATAGCACGCTGTGTGTATAATACACATATATACAGTAGATATGTATAATCCAAGACACAGCTCTGTATACAGTGACTAATCAACTTTTTCAGGGGTCCCAGAAATACAGTGATTCTAGCTAATATGGAATTGCATACACACTTGAGAGAGGTGAATCAATGTATAAGCCATGTAAGATAGCAGAGGGAGAGCAGACTTACAGTAAGATAATTTGGTTTGCTGTGAAGAGGCAGTGAATCTGGCAAGTCTCCTCATCAGCTATTCCAGAACACGCCCACACTTCCTCCTGCTTGTATTTGCTGGGAGAGCTGGACCATGCCTAACCACAGTGAACTAGTGAGACCCCTAGTGGTCATATCTTCGCAGCTTATGTTTGGGTGGATGCTGACAAATAATTGTAATAAAGTGATTTACAGATCTGATAATTAGACTACTTCCTAAGAAATAAGAATACATTATTAGATTGTACAGTGACTGTTTCAAGACAACAAAGTATGAAAAAACCCTCAGTCACCTGGAAATAGATGAAGATGCAGTAAATTAGTGCCCCCTTTACTATAGTGCTGCCCATGTACTCTTAAAATAAAATAGGACTACTTACATCACAAACCACTTGAATTTGTCTCTGATCTAGAGCTCAATAAAATATAAAATATTAATTTTATTAAAAGCCTAAGAGGGGTTTTGAACTCATGAACACTATATGCAAAGCAAGTGTCTTACCACTGAGCTATAGCTTTAGACACCAAAGGTGGTGATTTTTTTTATCTATGAGATGTAGTATACAAAAAACACAGTAAACCTAAAATTCTTTGCGACCCTGACAAGTGAACGAAGCCAGATATCAGCGTCACACATTATTTAAATTTGCTTCTTATCTAGGGCTTAATAAAATGTAAAAAAAATTTAGAGGCTGAAAGGGGTTTTGAACACAGAAAGCCTTACCACTGAGCTACCAGCTTGCCTTGTATGAGCTTGGGATTTTTGTTCATCTATGTGATGTAGCATACAAAACCACAGTAAACCTAAAATTCTTTGTGACCCTGACAAGTGAAGAAAGTCAGATATCAGGGTCACACATCAGCGTCACACATCATTTAAATTTACCTCTTATCTAGGGCTTAATAAAATGTAAAACAAATTTGAGGCTGAAAGGGGTTTTGAACACAGAAACACTGCATATGAGGCAATTGCTTCACCACTGAGCTCTCAGCTATGCGCTCATATAACACTGTAATGTGTTAGCTTACAGCATTTTAGGCACAGAGCAATAGACATACTTTGGTTGTGTGATTTAGCATACAAATACATAGTATATCTATAACTCATTCTCACTTTGACCCTGACCTATGAAGAGCATAAGTCAAAGTCAGATGTGAGAGTCAGGTGTCAGGGTCAGGTGTCAAATTGGCATTATTTTGATACCTGACTATGTTATCTGACCATTTCCTAAAATGAACACTGTAAGTATGCAAAGCTACAGAATATGGCCATTGGATGATGAAGTGAGTGGCTTGTAAAAATTGCCTATCCCCTGTTGCATTACTCACTACAGAGTGCAAATTTGCCTGTGGAAGTGACATCAGCACAAAACCTGTGCATAAGGAGCTATGTGAAATGAGTTCCCATAATTGTGCAGCTGAAGACAAGCCTAAGATTACTGCTAGATGCCACCTGAAGAGGTGTAAAATATGCTGCCATTCTACTACATTCTATGGATAACAGTGGGTGGGTTTGATTCCCAAAGAATGCTACCTACCCCAATGCATAGTGCCTTCTGCATGTTTTGGTGGAGGAGAGATAATTGTGTGGAACTGCTTTTCAGGGTTTGGTCTAAGTGCCTTATTTCTAGTGAAGGCTAATGTTACAGCATGAAAATACATTGAAGAAAACTGTGTACCTCCAACTTTCAGACAACAGTTCGGGTAAGGCCTTTTCCTGAGGGCATGATGAGTTTGGTGTGAAGAAACTCGAGCCCTGACCTCATCAAACACCTTTAAGATAAATTTGAATACCAATTGCGAGCCAGGCCTTCTTGTCCAACATCAGTTCCTGGACCTCACAAATGTTATTTTATGTGAATGGCCACAAATTCCCACAGTCACACGTCAAAATGTTGTGGAAAGCCTCCTTGGAAGAGTGGGGCCTGTTGTAGCCGTGAAACATCAGCGCCATATTAAAGGGGTATTCTCATCTCGCTTATCCAGCCCTCCCTGCAGTCACTCTGCTGTTCACTTCCTGCTTTTCTGCAGCTAAGGCTGGGCGGGCTTAGGCAGCTAGAGTGAAGGCCGGCCACACCTCCTTATGACATTACACTGAGAGCTGAGTCCTGCGTGCTAGTTCATGTGAAGAGAATGAGTCATCAGTCTGGCAGCCTGCAGTGTCTGAGGCCCCTCCCCCTGCTGGGGAATCATCAGAGAGCTGTGATAAGTGAGCTCAGTGTACAGTAACATGTTCGGTCCTGCAGTCTAAGGGTCCGCATTCGTTCCACAATTTGCAGACCCATTCACTTTCAATGGGGCTGGAACGGATTTGAATCCGCGTTTCCAGGATCCACATCAGTTTTTTCGGGATCCGCTATTCCGTTCCTGTAAAAAAATAGAACATGTCCTATTCTTGTCCGCAATTGCGGACCAGAAAAGGCATTTTCTATTAGTGTCCATTCACACATCTGTAAGTGTTTTGCGGATCCGTAAATTGCAGATCCGCAAAACACGGACACCTGCAATGTGCGATCTGCAATTTGCGGACAGCACATCACAGACACTATAATAGAAAATGCCTTTTCTGGTCCGCAATTGCGGTCAATAATAGGACATGTTCTTTTTTTTTTTCAGAAACGGAATTGCGGATCCCGAAAAAAACAAATCCTGAAAAAACTGATGCAGATCCCAGAAATGCGGATTCGCATCCGTTCCAGCCCCATTGAAAGTGAATGGGTCGGCAAATTGCGGAATTGTCTTCATCTCTACTACCAGCACTGAGTTTGAATCACTTCAAATACAGCTCTCCTATATCTGTATTCTCTGAACCGCTTCTTATACAGCTCTTCTACATCTGTCTTCCGCTCTACTACCAGCGCTGAGTTTGAATCACTTCAAATGCAGCTCTGCTACATCTGTCTTCATCTCTACTACCAGCACTGAGTTTGAATCACTTCAAATACAGCTCTGCTACATCTGTCGTCTTTGAACCGCTTCTTATACAGCTCTGCTACATCTGTCTTCCTCCCTACAACCAGCACTGAATTTGAATCACTTCAAATACAGCTCTGCTACATCTGTCTTCATCTCTACTACCAGCACTGAGCTTGAATCACTTCAAATACAGCTCTGCTACATCTGTCTTCATCTCTACTACCAGCACTGAGTTTAAATTACATCAAATACAGCTCTGCTACATCTGTCTTCATCTCTACTACCAGCACTGAGTTTGAATCACTTCAAATACAACTATGCTACATCTTTCGTCTCTGAACCGCTTCTTATACAGCTCTGCTACATCTTTCTTCCTCTCTACAACCAGCACTGAGTTTGAATCACTTCAAATACAGCTCTGCTACATCTGTCTTCATCTCTACTACCAGCACCGAGTTTGAATCACTTCAAATACAGCTCTGCTACATCTGTCTTCATCTCTACAACCAGCACTGAGTTTGAATCACTTCAAATACAGCTCTGCTGTCTTTTCTGAACTGCTTCTGGGGTGCTAAAATGTGTGGTATTGTAGGGGGGCTGCTGTGTGATATTGTATGAAGGGGTGGTGTCTTGTGGAATTATACTGAAGGGGGGGGGGGGTTGTGTGTGGGATTGTATGCTGAGATTTAGGCCTCATGCACACGGCCGTTATTTTGGTCCACATCCGAGCTGCGGATGCAGACCCATTCACTTCAATGATGCCGCAAAAGATGAGGACAGCACTCCACTTTGTGGACAAGAATATGCATTTATATTGCCGGTGCCCGTTCCGTTCCGCAAATTGGGAAAGGCAACACGGGTGGCTTGTATTTTTTGCGGATCCGCGGTTTGCGGAGCGCAAAAAACGGCACAGTCGTGTGCATGAGGCCTTAGGGTCCATTCACACGTCCGCTATTTTGTTCCGCGTTTTGCGGAACAAAATTGCGGACTCATTCATTTCTATGGGGCAGGATGTGCTGCCCGGACATGGAATTGCGGACCCGTACTTCCGGGTCCGCAATTCCGTTCCCGAAAAAAAAATAGATCATGTTCTATTCTTGTCTGCAATTGCGGACAAGAACAGGCATATTCTATTAATGCCGGAAATGTGCGGTCCGCAAAATGTGGAACGCACGTTGCCACTGTCCGCGTTTTGCGGATCCGTGGATCCGTAAAACACGTTGCGGACGTGTGAATGGACCCTTATTTGCATATTAATAAAATGCTGAATTTCTGTGCATCCAATCTGTGTAGTTAGTTTACTATGGGTAAGGATGCATACACAGCAGCCCCCCCCCCCCCCCAGTATATAATCTCATACAGCAGCCCCCCCCCAGTATATAATCTCATACAGCAGCCCCCCCCAGTATATAATCTCACACAGCAGCCCCCCAGTATATAATCTCACACAGCAGCCCCCCAGTATATAATCTCACACAGCAGCCCCCCCCAGTATATAATCTCACACAGCAGCCCCCCCCAGTATATAATCTCATACAGCAGGCCCCCCCCCCAGTATATAATCTCATACAGCAGCCCCCCCCAGTATATAATCTCACACAGCAGCCCCCCAATATATAATCTCACACAGCAGCCCCCCAGTATATAATCTCACACAGCCCCCTCCCCCCAGCATACAGTCCCACACAGAATCCACCCCACTACATACAATTCTCAGCCCCTCCCCAGTAGTTACATCCACCTCTCCAGCACTGTCAGTCTCTCTCCCCTCTCAGTGCTGCAGAGTGACCTTCCTACCGTGTAAACATTCGGCCGGTGCCTGTGATAACAGAGCGCACCGGCTGCCGACCCACGTGACCTAGGTCCTTACAGAGTCTCTGAAGTCTGCCCTGCAAACAGAGCATGCGCGGCTCTGTACGAGGACGTGCTCGTTCATGAATGAATTGAGAGGCCGGCCACTGAATGGATATGGTTCATCTGCGCAGGCGCGGCCCATGGAATCGTCGGGCAGCTGTGGCCGTAACTATGGGAGACCAGGACAACAGTGAGGTACGAGAGAAAGAATTTGATCAAGAAAGGTGGGAATTTGCTTATACAATAATTTTCAAAAATGATCATTGGCACCCTATTAACATATTTAACTGTGGTCATTGAGATGAGAATACCCCTTTAACACCTATGGTTTTGAGGAGAAAAGGTGGATAAAAAGACCAGTGGAGCGCCAGATAGCAAATGGTGATATGGAAGAGATTCTGGATTAAATATGCGAATGCGTTTCGGGGTGTAAAGAAACTCCTTCCTCAGGAGTATGTAAAATCAAACCAACAGTAACCTTTTTATAGATAAATATAAGGCTGGAGGGCGTTCCACTTGTTCAGAACGCTTCCTCCCGATCACATGGCCCGGAACCGGAACTGCGTTCCACCCGTGGAACGCAAGACTTCCGGTTTAGAGTGGCTTTAATATAAATTGTAGTATTTCTACAGAATAAACAAATACGTGTGCTGGCACAAATACAGATGAAAAACATATATCAGGTATATAGAAGACAAGTGGACCATTGGGTCCACAACTCACAACTCCGTGCCGGAGATGTACTTCCGGTCACGTGATTATGCGGACCGGACATGTGTTCCAACGGTGGAACGCAAGGTGTTCACTGCGCTGCCTGGGTAGACTGGAGGTGTTGCGCATTCTTGGTACAATTCTGATGATGTGATATTAAGTGTCAAACATGCGTTCCAGTGGTGGGACGCATCCCATCCGCAATACTGGACTATTCACCATTAGATAAGACTGAAAAAGGATGGGGGTTAAAAGGGGGGATTTAAAATGGCAGAGATGTAAAGGAAATTTCAGTAAGAACAATATTAGTAATAATAACAACAATAATTACCGTATACAAGAATAAGAATAATACAAAAGAGGGTCATTATGTGGAAATCTCAGAGCTCCCTCCATGACTATAGGGTGTAAACACAATGTATTGTATTAAATAAAATAATGTATGAAATTAATCAATGTAATTAAAATAAATATTAATTCTTATTTTTGTTTTTGTTGTTTTTTTCCGCATAAAAAGAGGGGAGAAAAGATCTTCATTAAAAATCCCTCCAAATTCATGCGGTTTAAAATAAGCTGAAGGCTAGTTCATAGTTCATAAAAATGAATATATGGTGTAATAACTCTACTATTCCCATCTTATTATGGGGTAATAACTCTACTATTCACATCTTATTTCTGGGGGGCTGTGTGCCTATATATACATATATATAGAAATTTGGAATATGGAATAATCCTTTAAAAAGGTCAATCATTTAATACAAATCGACAATATAGTACAAAGTTCTGAATACATATGGAACCTGGTTGGTGATTGTATTATTATGATTTAGCCCTCCTTTTGGCGACATATCAGGACATATCGGATAGTCCCCCTCTAACTATCATTCACCTGTAACAAGATTTAAATTATTTTTATATATTAGTTAAATAATTTAATAGTGGCTGTACTCCAGGCTCTCATTTAGGCCAAAGGGGGAGAGTGTATTGAACCTGTAAATCCAGTACATTTCTTGTCTGCACAGCTGGGAATAAGATTGTGGGACCCGATCTATAGGAGTTAGTATAAGTCCCGTGTGGTCACTTGCATGTGCTTCTGAGAAATGTTTGGACACTCCATGTTTAAGATATTGTCGTTGAATATTAGAACAGTGATTGTTAAGTCTTTCCCTTAGTGTTTGTGTTGTTCTGCCAATATATTGTAGGCCACAAGGGCACTCCAGCATATAGATAACGTATCTGGAGTTGCAGTTCATGTAGTGTTTCAGGGGAATGGATTCTCTAGTATTGGAGATGATAACTAGGTTCAAGTTATCAGAAATGTTCCGGCAGCACAAACAGAGTTTAGACCCACATTTAAATGATCCTTTGGGGGGAGTTATAGAGTTTTAAATTTGGCTTTGGTTCTAAGTGGTTAGTAGTAGGTTTTTAAGGATGTGTGCTCGTCGGAAAGTGATACCAGGTTTTATTAGGATCATATTTCCAATAATTTGATCTTGGTAAAGAATGGTCAAGTGTTTTTGAAGTACCATTTTTATGGAGTTGTGGAGTGAGTTATACCTAGTGTAGAAATTAAACTGTATATTATGGGGTTTGGTTTCAAAGGTGGTAGTGCGAGGTTTCAAGCAATTCGCCTGGCTCTCTTTTGAGATTTGAGATCTTGAATCGCATATAAGATTTTTGGGGTACCCCTTATCTCTGAATCTCTTTTGTAGTAAGTCTAGTTGATCAGTCAGGGTCCTATTATCTGAACAGTTTCTACGGACCCGCCTCATCTGTCCGTAGGCGTTTTTAGACAACAAAGAGAGAACATATTCCTTGCCGCATTCGCAGGCTAGGCGGTAAATCACCCCCCGGGTTTTACAGTTAATGAAATGATTAATAGTGTAGACCTTACCGGTGTTGTTACTGCGGAAGTTCCGTATAAGCAAATTCCCACCTTTCTTGATCAAATTCTTTCTCTCGTACCTCGTCTGCGTTCTCTTTCTCTCGTACCTCGTCTGTCGTCTGCGTTCCACGTGTCTCCGCTACTAAAGTGCTATTTTCCCTCACCTAGGGGAGGTAGTATGCTCCCCTGTCAGAGTTGCACCTAATTGAGTGCAAATACAATGAGGGATGAAAAATAGTGGGGATTGGTTGGTGCCGCCAGTCTTGTCCAATCACCCTTCGGTCGGGACCAAACCAACAATCGGGTGAGTATCAGAGCTGTAGATTTGCTGGACCAAGGAAGTCTAAGAGGAAGGGACAAAGTAAAGGGCGCAGAATTACAACCAATGGTCAGAAAGATTTAAATTTAATCCAAGACAACGCGTTTCGGGGTGCATGACCCCTTTATCAAGTCTACAAAAAGATAATATCAAAATCACAAAGAAAAGTCTATAAAAATAGAAATAGAGGATATACAGTGCAGACCAAAAGAGTTTTCTTTATTTTCATGACTATGAAAATTGTAGATTCACACTGAAGGCATCAAAATTATGAATTAACACATGTGGAATTATGTACATAACAAAAAAGTGTGAAACAACTGAAAATATATCATATTCTAGGTTCTTCAAAGTAGCCACCTTTTGCTTTGATTACTGCTTCGCACACTCTTGGCATTCTCTTGATGAGCTTCAAGGGGTAGTCACCTGAAATGGTCTTCCAACAGTCTTGAAGGAGTTCCCAGAGATGCTTAGCACTTGTTGGCCCTTTTGCCTTCACTCTGCGGTCCAGCTCACCCCAAACCATCTCGATCGGGTTCAGGTCCGGTGACTGTGGAGGCCAGGTCATCTGGTGCAGCACCCCATCATTCTCCTTCATGGTCAAATAGCCCTTACACAGCCTGGAGGTGTGTTTGGGGTCATTGTCCTGTTGAAAAATAAATGATGGTCCAACTAAATGCAAACCGGGTGGAATAGCATGCCGCTGCAAGATGCTGTGGTAGCCATGCTGGTTTAGTATGCCTTCAATTTTGAATAAATCCCCAACAGTGTCACCAGCAAAGCACCCCCACACCTCCTCCATGCTTCACGGTGGGAACCAGGCATGTAGAGTCCATCTGTTCTGCGTCGCACAAAGACACGGTGGTTGAAACCAAAGATCTCAAATTTGGACTCATCAGACCAAAGCACAGATTTCCACTGGTCTAATGTCCATTCCTTGTGTTCTTTAGCCCAAACAAGTCTCTTCTGCTTGTTGCCTGTCCTTAGCAGTGGTTTCCTAGCAGATATTCTACCATGAAGACCTGATTCACACAGTTTCCTCTTAACAGTTGTTCTAGAGATGTGTCTGCTGCTAGAACTCTGCGTGGCATTGACCAGGTCGCTAATCTGAGCTGCTGTTAACCTGCGATTTCTGAGGCTGCGGATGCGGACCCATTCACTTCAATGATGCCGCAAAAGATGAGGACAGCACTCCACTTTGTGGACAAGAATATGCATTTATATTGCCGGTGCCCGTTCCGTTCCGCAAATTGGGAAAGGCAACACGGGTGGCTTCTGTTTTTTGCGGATCCGCGGTTTGCGGAGCGCAAAAAACGGCACGGTCGTGTGCATGAGGCCTTAGGGTCCATTCACACGTCCGCTATTTTGTTCCGCGTTTTGCGGAACAAAATTGCGGACCCATTCATTTCTATGGGGCAGGATGTGCTGCCCGGACATGGAATTGCGGACCCGTACTTCCGGGTCCGCAATTCCGTTCCCGAAAAAAAAATTGCGGACCCATTCATTTCTATGGGGCAGGATGTGCTGCCCGGACATGGAATTGCGGACCCATACTTCAGGGTCCGCAATTCCGTTCCCGAAAAAAAATAGATCATGTTCTATTCTTGTCTGCAATTGCGGACAAGAACAGGCATATTCTATTAATGAAACAGAGAATGTCGCACAAAAATGAGGTGGAGAACCACACAGGGGTGCACCCACTTAACAGACAACACCCAGTCTGAAAGTGATAAGTAATGAATAAATAATGAAAGTGGGGCACACTCTAAAAGTATAGGGATCTTTATTAACACTATTAGTAATAAAAGCACTCAAATAGTAGCAGATATTAAAATGACAACAGATCTTGAAAATAAAATTACGAAAAAAGGTCTAAAAGTATAATAATGTAGACAATAAGATTAGACCTTAAATTATAAGTTACCATAAAATGGATAAAATATAAATAAAATCTATTAAATAGGATACTATGGTTAATTTCATGGATCCCAATGAAAACTTAGTGTACGAGTGATAGATCACTATGTGAACTCACTTGTTGCTTGGTACAAAGTCCCATAAAGTTGGTATATTATTTATATACTTCCACTGAGGAAGGGGTCATTTTCGTAAATCCCCGAAACGCGTCTGGTATCAGCCCCCCTATGGAGTAGAGAGACCCTGCAAAACTGAGGAAGTCTGGATAATCATCTTTTTACCAGTGAGCCGCCGAAGTGAGTAACTGCTGTCACGCTGGTGATGAAAGACATCGACACCGCGTGCAACAAACAAACTCCACTGGCGCTTAAAAATTCAAATCTGGACACCAGCTCGTGAGACCGGAATCAAGACAGGTATGCCGAGTCGCGAGTACAACATCCAGCTCTAAAAGACCCTCGGGTAAGCCTCTCCAGATTCTCGCCAAGCGATCGCATTATTAAAGCAAATACAGCGGGACGCCGCTGTGCGTATGAACAGCCGGAACACTGTATAACATTTAATTTACAGGCTGCATACGCTACTGATTACTGCCAGCATTGGCAAGCAAGGACTTTCTGCAAAGTATATAAATAATATACCAACTTTATGGGACTTTGTACCAAGCAACAAGTGAGTTCACATAGTGATCTATCACTCGTACACTAAGTTTTCATTGGGATCCATGAAATTAACCATAGTATCCTATTTAATAGATTTTATTTATATTTTATCCATTTTATGGTAACTTATAATTTAAGGTCTAATCTTATTGTCTACATTATTATACTTTTAGACCTTTTTTCGTAATTTTATTTTCAAGATCTGTTGTCATTTTAATATCTGCTACTATTTGAGTGCTTTTATTACTAATAGTGTTAATAAAGATCCCTATACTTTTAGAGTGTGCCCCACTTTCATTATTTATTCATATTCTATTAATGCCGGAAATGTGCAGTCCGCAAAATGTGGAACGCACGTTGCCACTGTCCGCGTTTTGCGGATCTGTGGATCCGTAAAACACGTTGCGGACGTGTGAATGGACCCTTATTTGAGCCCCTCCCCAGTAGTTACATCCACCTCTCCAGCACTGTCAGTCTCTCTCCCCTCTCAGTGCTGCAGAGTGACCTTCCTACCGTGTAAACATTCGACCGGTGCCTGTGATAACAGAGCGCACCGGCTGCCGACCCACGTGACCTAGGTCCTTACAGAGTCTCTGAAGTCTGCCCTGCAAACAGAGCATGCGCGGCTCTGTACGAGGACGTGCTCGTTCATGAATGAATTGAGAGGCCGGCCACTGAATGGATATGGTTCATCTGCGCAGGCGCGGCCCATGGAATCGTCGGGCAGCTGTGGCCGTAACTATGGGAGACCAGGACAACAGTGAGGTACGAGAGAAAGAATTTGATCAAGAAAGGTGGGAATTTGCTTATACGGACCTTCCGCAGTAACAACACCGGTAAGGTCTACACTATTAATCGCGAATGCGGCAAGGAATATGTTGGCAAGACCATCCGAGAGTTTCGCAGGCGGGTGGGTGAACACCTCAATGATATATCAAAGAGCAAGGACACGCCAATAGCCAACCATATTCGTACCCATCACAACGGCACTGCCCATGTGTCTTTTATGGGCATTGACCGGGTCCTTCCGCCGCGCCGCGGAGGAGACTGGGACCGGCTGATTCTTCAGCGTGAACTCCGCTGGATATACTATCTCAAATCCATGACACCATTGGGGCTCAACGAACAGCTCAATTTTAGCTGTTTTCTGTGACCATTTGATCACATCATTTTTGTCCTAACGTTCAGCCCCTCTGCATTAGTTCATTTAATTTGATTGATTATATATAGTCACAATATTTCTTGTTCTCTATGCCTCCTGACCTCTCTGCCGGCCCTCTGTTTCAGCAGCTGGGCTTTATTGCCTATGTCTTCCCTCCCAAAGAAGCTCTGATGCTGAGAGCATCTTTCTCTCCCTTTCCTTGAGACCGCTGACACGCTGGTCTCATACTGTAGCCACTGGCTCACCGCGCGTCCCTGCGCGGCGTCCAGTTGCTAGGAAGCCAGACCCGCCCCCAGGTTTTTTCACCTTAGCCTCTCCTGCGTGCCTTCGCAGCGCCGTCGGCTGACGTCTGCGTTCCACGTGTCTCCGCCCCCCGCTCCTGCGCAGAGTTCTCTCGGTGCGGCCGCTGTGGTGGCATGTGGAACGCACGCACTGCCCGACGCTGCGTTCCAACACACGCAGGACTGCTGCTCACAGGACTTAGCCTTCCTGGTCTCCACGTGACATCCGGAGGGGTGTGCCTTGCTAAGGGGCGGGCTGTGGCCTTCCTCATTTAAACGGCACTCTTCAGGTAAACAGTGCCGACAGCCCCTGATCTCATACCCCTTGACTTGGGCCCCACAGTGACCGCACCACGCTTTCTGGCGTTCCTGTTTATGTGCCTGGACAGCCCACTGGTCAGCCAGCACCCGCGGTCCTGTTTGTAGGATTTTTTGTGGTCCGGTGCCACTGGCCTGGCCACTGTACCCGGAGTTTGAATAGGCCCCACTGGACCTTTCTGCAGTATTTAACAGCTATTTTTCTGTTTTACTGATCTATCTCCCACATCTGCGGCTAGTCTCTGTTTCAGGTCTAGCCACCAGCATTGTTCGCTTTTCAGGCACAAAGTGCCTGTCACCCTGTATTTTTGACGTCCCCTGATGAGTTTGTCTAAACGGAAACGTGACACGTCGGGACATTGTTAGGGCTTATTAGGGACACCGGCCCGTACCAGGGTTAGGTATTCGGACGGGGTTGCTCCTTGCGGAGCAAGTACTCCATATAGGTAGGTAGGGTCGACTAGCTCCCCCCCCCCCCACCAGGGACACAATAGGGACTATTCATTCCCGACTCTGCCTACCGTCCAGCACCTTTGGTACCATCCTTCATGCACGCGCTCCAGTAACCAGCACCCGTCTTGAACCGGACTCCTCCTTATTTCTGTGTATCCTTTTTTGTGCCATTTTTTTCCAATTCTTTACCATTAAATGTTAAGTTTTAATCCCTTTGATCCCCATTAATGGATCAGGTCATTTAACTCATTCAATTTGGGATTTTTGGTCAAGACTCCAACCTTGACCTGTGCACTTTTTGTGGAATTTGCTTATACAATAATTTTCAAAAATGATCATTGGCACCCTATTAACATATTTAACTGTGGTCATTGAGATGAGAATACCCCTTTAACACCTATGGTTTTGAGGAGAAAAGGTGGATAAAAAGACCAGTGGCGCGCCAGATAGCAAATGGTGATATGGAAGAGATTCTGGATTAAATATGCGAATGCGTTTCGGGGTGTAAAGAAACTCCTTCCTCAGGAGTATGTAAAATCAAACCAACAGTAACCTTTTTATAGATAAATATAAGGCTGGAGGGCGTTCCACTTGTTCAGAACGCCTCCTCCCGATCACATGGCCCGGAACCGGAACTTTTGAATGAGAAGGTGTGTCCAAACTTTTGGTCTGTACTGTATATTCGATGGAATCCAAATCCTATTGTTTTGGAATATGTAAGCTTATATGGTTCTGATGGTCAGGAGTCCACATACTTTTGGTTGCGTAGCATGGTATTCAATGGGCTGCTAATAAATCAAACAATCTTAATTAACCCCTTCTACCCTGGGATAGTTTTCACCCTCCTGCCCAGGCCATGTTTTGCAAATCTGACATGTCACTTTATGTAGTAATAACATAGGAACACTTTTACTTATCCAAGCCATTCTGAGACTGTTTTCTTGTGACACATTGTACTTCATGACAGTCATAAATTGAGTCAATATATTTCACCTTTATTTATGAAAAATTCAAAATGTACCAAAAAGTTTTAAACATTTCAATTTCTCTCCTTTTAAAACAGAAAGTGATACCCATATGTCTACTTTATGTTGGCATCATTTTGAAAATGTAATTTTATTTTTTAGGACGTTAGAAGTCTTAGAATGTTAGAAGCAATTTTTCACATTTTTAAGAAAATTTCCAAAGCCCACTTTTTAAGGACCAGTTCAGTTATGAAATCACTTTGTGGGGCTTACATAGTAGAAAGCCCCCATAAATGACCCCATTTTAGAAACTACACCCCTCAAGTTATTCAAAACAGATTTTACATACTTTGTTAACCCTTTAGGAAAATAGAAATGAAATTAAACATTTCCAAATTTCACTTTTTTGGCAGATTTTTCATTTTAATCAATTTATTTTAGTTTCAAGTGTAAAAAAATCCCCCTTCCCTCATCAAGTTGTTTACTATTGTAAGAAATAGAAAGAAAATAAAACATAGACGTATTAGGTATAATTGATTCCGTAACAACTGGGTCCAAATATCACATGATCTACCCTGACCCCCCCCCCCTCCAAAAAAAAATCATAATATTATGCGATTAAAAAGTGATATGTACCCTAAAATGATACCAATGAAAATGTCACCTCATCCCACAGAAAACGAGACCCCACTTAAGATGATTACCAAAAAAATAAAGAAAATATAGTTCTCGGAAAATGGCAACACAAAAACAAGATTTTTTTTTTTCAAACATGCATTTATTGTCTAAAACTGAAAAAAAAAAATACACATATTTGGTATTGCTGTGTCCGTAATGATCTGCTTTAATTGTGTAATAATAGGGGGCGTGGCTAGGCTGCCGAAGGAGATGGCCGCTTGAGTGAAGAGCTCCTGCACCTCAGCGACTGTAACCTTGCAAGCCCGTCTTAATCCAGCATACAGCAGCATCTACCGACTCCCTCAGATGCACTACTCCCCTGCCGACACTATGGGGAAGACTAGAAAGCACTTGCAGAAAATGCAGGATGGGAACTTAGAGAGCTACTTTGACTGGGGGCGATTCAAAGATGGCGCCGATGGAACAGACAAGGCAGCACTGGGATCCCCTATCAGCGCGATGTCACCGGCGCTCACAGCCCGCTCTCCCTCCCCACCGGACGTCTCTGGCAGCACTAACCTGCTGCATGTGTCGCCTCCGTCGCTCCCGCCGACTCCAGAAGAGGCCAGAGCTCTAGGGCAATCACAGCATGGGATCCAAGATGGCGCCCGTCTTATGGCGCAGCGGGAACAGCCGCTCGGTCTCCAGCATACTCAGCCGCATGTCGGACGTACCGGAGGCCATCCACAGCTGAGTGAGTACACCTCTCACAATGTTCCATCCCTGGATCCAAATGCTTCCCACCTCAGATAAGCCTGTTACTGAAGACTCTCTTAAAACCATGTTATTAGCCCTGAAATCCTCCCTGCAGACAGACATAGCCGGACTGATTAACCCTCTCTCGGCCAGACTGCAGACCACAGAGGACAAGGTGCAGCATGTGGAAGTGAAAATGGCTGAATTTGCAGCTTCACAAAATGCTATAATTGATGCCCATAATGCTATGGCTGATGAGCTGGAAGCTGTCAAGTTAAAAATGGCGGACCTGGAAGACCGTTCCCGACGGAATAATGTAAAATTCAGGGGTATTCCTGAGGATGTTGCCCCCCAGGAACTGCAAACTTACCTGAAAGGGTTAAAAAGGGCACTATTGCCACAGATCCCAATCCCTGATATGATCATTGACAGGGCCGATAGACTTCCTAAACCCCCACACCTTGGTCCTGACATTCCACGTGATACTTTGGCGCGTATCCATTTCTTCCATACTAAAGAAGCACTCATGATGGCAGCACGGAATAAGCCTTCGCTACCTGCTCCGTATTAGAAGATCAAACTCTACACTGACCTTTCTATGGTCACCCTTCGCCGGCGCAGAGCACTACAGCCTATCACTAGTTCCCTCAGGGATAATGACTTCCCCTACAAATGGGGTTACCCACTAAAAATCCTCATCCGTAGAAACGGACAGACGCACGCCATCAAGACCCTGGAAGAAGGGAAGCAACTACTCCATCTCTGGCAGATCCCATTTTCCTCCAGTAATGTGGACGCGGACATTGCTACTGTAGTTCCTGCTACCCCACGTACGTCAGAGGGCTGATGCCCTGAGTGTCTCCCCTATACCTGACAGCCAGGAATTGGGAATTACCGGTGTGGCGATACACTGTTCTGTCTATTATGCTGAGACTCTCTCCGTATTACCCTACCTGGGCGTTGGAACAGTACTTTCCATGTTTGGGTGCAGGTCCTCTGTCACCGTTAATTTTTTTGATTTATTTCAATTCTAGCATTGAACTTTCGCCCTTTCTCTGCCTAGACGGTTATTTCCGTCCTGTTCAATACCTACAAAGTCTCAGGCGGTTACCTCCGTCTCATTTGTTTGTTTGATTGTTGTTCTTCCCTCCCTACCACTCTCCTCCCCCCTCTTCCCTCCATATAACCTTAGTGCCTGAAACTCTGCCTTATTGATCTTGAAGCAAAACATTGTATTCCCTTACTCAACCTAGAGGTCGACTTAGCAGTTCCCTTTGACATTATGGGTCTCAAGATCATGTCCCTTAATGTTAAGGGCCTTAACTGCCCTCAGAAAAGGTCTTATATGTGGAAAGAAGCTCTGACAGCTAACATTGATGTTTTGTGTATACAGGAAACTCATTTACTGCAAGCAGACGCTGATAGAATACACCACCGCCTGTTTCCTACGGTCCTGCATTCGCACTGTGAAAAGAAAAAGAGAGGTACCCTGATCACAGTCAAAAACACTGTTGCCTATACCCTGATTAAGTCTAGAACGGACCCGCAAGGTCGTTATGTTATTCTAGTTTGCTCCATTAACAGCATTACGTACACTATAGTTAACCTATACGCCCCTAATTCTCATCAGTTGGCTTTTTTACGTAAACTTATGCGCAATGTGAATAAACTCAAACAGGGGAAGGTGATCCTTTGCAGAGATTTTAACGCCGTCTTACACCCCACTATTGACTCCACTTCTCCTACCAGGCGACCAGATGCAGGGGTTGCCTCCTTCTTACATTCTGAGGGCCTTACGGACGTATGGAGAGCACAGCATAGCCTCGAAAAAGATTTTACCTTTTTCTCCCCAATACATATGTCCTACTCGCGAATAGACATGTTTGTGGTAGATCACACTGCTCTACTTCAAACAATTTCCACTGACATAAGCCTTATTAAGTGGTCAGATCACGTCCCGATTACCATCACCCTTGAGGAGCAGTTTCAATCGACTAGACCCCCTATTTGGAGGAATAATACATTTCTCTTTAACAACCCAAAATATGTATTAGAGCTTTCTACGCAGTTGAATGAGTATTTTCAGTTTAACAATGGCTCAGTTTCGAACAAGTTTATCTTGTGGCAGGCCCACAAAGCGTACATGCGAGGCTCTTTGATTAAACTAAATTCTACTGCAAGAAGGCTCAGAGAACGAGACATTACCCAAACCCTAGAACACATTGCTAAATTAGAGGCCACAAATAAGCCCGCTCCTACCTCTCAATGTTCCACTGAGCTTCGGGACGCACGTAATAAGCTTAGTAGCCTACTCTCCCAAAATTATCATAAATCTCTCTTACGGCTCCGCTCCAAATACTACTCTCAGAGCAATAAAGCAGGTAGACTTTTGGCGCAACAACTAAAAACCCAACAGGCAAAGTCCAAAATATCACACTTGATCCACCCCATAAATAAAGCAAAACTGATAGATCCCCGCGAGATTGCCAACCAATTTAAATTATATTACCAATCTCTTTATAACCTTAAGGATAGCACTCCTCATCCTGACAATTACTCTACCTTGGTGGAGAATTTTCTCTCACAGGCGACTCTCCCTACTCTCACTCAAACACAATTGCAGTCCCTCAATGCACCATTCTCACTTGCAGAAATTCAAAAGGTTGTTATGTCTCTCCAGCTGGGTAAATCCCCGGGTCCCGATGGACTCTCTAATGAATACTATCGCCACTTCCAGCATATTCTTGCTCCCTACATGCACAAGATGTTTAAATTGGTGCAAGATGGACACTCTTTCCCCTCGGACATGTTAGAAGCCCTAATAGTCACTATCCCAAAACCTGGCAAAGTGCCTGATGTACCCCAGAATTTCCGCCCTATTTCATTGCTTAACTCAGACATAAAAATCTTTGCCAAGATGATCGCCAATAGATTAGCTCCTCTTCTCCCTTCCCTGATCCACCCTGACCAAACTGGGTTTGTGTCTGGTCGGCAAGCATCTGACAACACTAGACGGATTGTAGACTTATTCAATTACGCTGAGTTGCATAACCTCCCAATGCTGGCGATCACATTAGATGCAGAAAAACCATTTGATCGCTTGCATTGGGACTACACATTCTCTACAGTCTGTCAAATGGGATTCTCAGGGCAAATATTACAGACTATTCATAGCTTATATTCTTCTCCGTCTGCGAAGGTATGGGTTAATGGAGTGGTGTAAGATCCATTTAGAATTACTAACGGATCCAGACAGGGCTGCCCCCTATCGCCTCTATGGTTTGTGTTGGCACTGGAACCCTTGGCGCAATCTGTTAGGAATTCACCTTTAATAGCTGGAATGAAAATAGGTAACAGGTCCCACAAAATCACGCTTTATGCAGATGATTTTATTCTCACGTTAACTGACCCCAGTAACTCATTAGACGCTGCCCTTTCAATGATTGCACATTATGGGTCCCTTTCATATTATAAAATCAACAATGCCAAATCTCAAGCTCTCCCTATTAATATGCCACTGGCGGAGGTGGCCTCTTTAAAATCCTCTCATGATTTAGACTGGCAAACATCAGAGCTCCCGTATTTGGGGGTTAAGATTACCTCTCCTTGCTCTCTACTGTACAAGAGGAACCCTTACCCTTCCCCTCCTAGATACCATGTTGAGCGATCTTAACAGCTTCTCTATGAAAGCATTATCCTGGGTGGGTAGAGTGGCATCATTTCAAATGATGACCCTTCCTAAGTTTATATATATATTTAGAGCTCTCCCAATCCCGATCCCTATGACATTTTTTCAAAAAAGCGCAGATTGAACTTGGGTAAATACATATGGGGTCCAACCAAACCCAGAGTAGCGAGGGCATTACTTTCTAAGAAAAAACACGCTGGCGGACTAGGCCTTCCTGACATTAGGGACTACTTTCGTGCGGTAGCACTTTCCTTTGCCTGGGAATGGTGTATCCCTGATGACACAAAAGCCTGGATTCAGATTGAATCATCTACTATAAAACACGCTTCTTTGAAAGATTACTTAATTCATCAACTGTGGAACCCATCCCAGCCGCGCAGGAATCTGCTCACGATACAGCATGTTTGTAACCTGTGGTCCACGATTCACACTGTTCAGAAAGACATGACATCTACCCTCTTAACACACGCCACTATGAGAACACTGGAATTAACCATTCCTGACATCAATTTGACAAATTGGCGGGAAAAAGGGATTAGTTCTATATCTCAAATCTTATCAGACGGCTGTCTTCTCCCCTTTGATTCTCTTCACCGTTTATTCGCATTGCCGCATACAGAATTCTATAATTTCCTTAGGATTAGACACTTTATTGCGCAGATTACGCAGAATCCACCCTCAATAAATTCCAACATATTGAGATTATTCCAGTTCCCGCTCCTCTTTAAAAAAGATACCACGCGATATATATACGATGTTCTAGGAGACAAAGCCACTTTTGCCAAAACCTTGCCTATCCAAAAATGGGAAACAGATTTGGTGAAGTCATTTCCAGACGAAGATTGGGCACAAGCTATCAGATTTCTGGTTTCTAATTTCAAATATGTTACCCACTACGAAGCGGGTTGAAGACCCTCCTACACTGGTATTTCACCCCACAGAGACTAAATACAATCTACCCTGCATCCTCCCCCAATTGCTGGAGAGAATGCGGTGCTAGAGGTTCTTTACTCCATATCCTATGGGCATGCCCCGTAATTACCCCTTACTGGCACAGTGTTTTTGACCTGATCTCTGGGATACTAGCCCGGCTGTGGATCCTTGCCCTGAGCTGGCTCTCTTGTTCTTGGGTATACACAGCATCCCCCCAGATTGTAGGAACTTGGTAGGTCATGTCCTACTTAGCGCTAAACTGATTATTACACGTTATTGGAAGCAATCCATTTCACCGACTATAGCAGAGGTTATACAGGAGATTAACAAGTCATGTAGATATGAGAGTTTACTGCCTCCCACTGTTATCTCCCTTAAATCCAGGCTACTCACTTGGGATCCATGGTTCCATAACTCCAATTATTCCCCCTGAATTACTGAGACGTTCCTGCACTGAGAGTGAAGACGGTAGGGAACGCCTGGTGGACACAGGTCTCTCGAACTTGGGTAGACTGCGATAGGGATCATCCCAAACCCCTTCTTTCCTCCCTGTGTTTTCCTCCCCCCCCTTACCCCTCAATGTTATGGTCTATTTGTTACAGACCTCACCAAATATGCAATTTATACTTGTATACTATTGTCTTATGAGCAAGCCTACTGCGTAGGCACGTATTGTTATACTTTGAAATATTGCGAATTATGGCTTATCTTGCCAACTTACAGAAAATGCCAATAAAAACTATTTCTTCTAATTGTGTAATAATAGTAAAACTTAAAAACGCCATACGGTATAAAATTGGTATCTCTGTAATCATACTGACCAGCAGAAAAAAGTCAATAAATCATTTTTCCTGCATGGTGTATGCCGCAAAAACAAAACTCAAAATGCTATGGTAGAAATGCTGCCTTTTCTTTTTCCTGCTTTCCAAAAAGCGATTAAAAAAAAAGGGATCAAAAAGCTGTACGTACCCCAAAAATAGTACCAATGATAATGGAAAAAATAAGCCCTCACAAAGTTTCGTTGACAGAAAATTACAAAAATTTGGTTGTCAGAAAATATCTGTTCAATAGCAACATGGCGTCCACTGGCGATGCAAAAGCCAAAAGTTGGTCTTTCCCTTCTGAATTCTGCAGTGTATCCCACATCAGTTCATGTCCTCATTTATGGCATTTCCATACCCAGACCTATCAATTCTAGTAGTGTGTACTGGAAGCATTCCTTCCCAGCAAGTGTCTGCTTGTCAATGAAGGAGACCGCTGCAATTACATGCAGCGATCTCCTCCACAGTATGAAGAGAAGTGATCGCTAAAGCCATCACTCATCCCTACACAGAATCATTGTTTGCTGGCAGCAGAGCATGTTTAGATGGCACAATCTGCTGCAGACAAACAATGATTTTGGTAACCGCACAAATTATCATATTACCTGATGAACGAGTGTTTCGCTCTTTCATCTGGTAATGGGTGGCACCTTTACACTAATCACTAACAACCGTTTGTATGAACACTATCTGGCCTTAAGTCTCAGATAGCATGAGCTGTGCACAGGATATATTCATTTTGCACAACAATCTGCTGCGCATTAAGTACTCACTTCACCCATTGATATCTTTGGAGGCTGTGTTTCCAAGATGGGATCTTTTCTCAGGGGTTCTATTTATTATTTCACCCCATAGTCTCTACAGTTGTCGTCACAAGATGTGTAAGATGTGTAAGATGTGTAAGATCTGGTTCTCCTACTCCTGAGCCCTGTTGTAGGTCCAGGCAAAACATTAGGACCACATTAAGAGGGCTTACTTTTCACACTAGCACACACTGGACCGAAAATTCTGGGTGCTGAAATGGCATATCTGTGTAAAAATTAAAATTTTCACTTTGCATCATCTGCTGTTGAATAATTTATACATTTTTAAATGTTCACTACACCCTTTGGTAAATTTGGTGTATGGTTTCCGAAATGGGGTCCTTCTTAGGAGTTTCTTTTTTTATTTCACCTCAGAGCCTCTGCCTGTGTCGGCCAGTGCTTTATAAATCATCAAACTAGACCTCAAATACACATTGTGCTCCTTCTCTTCTGAACCCTGCAGTTTGCCCAAACATCAGTTTATGACCACATAGTGGGTATTGTCATAACAAAATGCAGGGTGCTTTTTCTCCTTTTATCCCATGTGAAAATGAAAAATCTGTGGCTAAAGCAATATTTTATTGGAAAAAATGTAAATTTTCTCACTGTGTTTCTAAATTCTATGAAATGCCTATGCTGTCAAATCACTACACCCCTCAAAAAAATTCCTTGAGGGGTGTAGTTTCCAAAATGCAGTGACTTTTTGAAGGCTTCAATTTTTAGGGATACCTTGGGGTCTCTTCATAAGTGACATGGCACCAGAAAACCATTCCAGCAAAATCTGCAAATAGCCAAATGGCGCTCCCTTTCTTCTAAGCTCTGCTGTGTGCCCATACAGCAGTTTACAACCACACATGGGGTGTTTCTGTGAAGAGCAGAATCAGGGTAATAAATATTGAGGTTTGTTTTGCTGTTATTTCTTGCTGTATTACAGGAAAAATGGATTCAAATGGAAAATCTGCACAAAAACATAACTTTTTTGAATTTCACCTGCACTTTGCTTTAATTCCTGTGGAACACCTAAAGGGTTAACAAAGTTTCCAAAATCAGTTTTGACTAATTTGACGAGAGTAGTTTCTAAAATATATTTCAATGGGTGATTTATTTTATGTAAGCCCCTCAAAGTAATTTCAAATTGAATTGGTCCTTAAAAAAAGTCAGTTTTGGAATTTTTCTTGAAAAATTGCTTCTACAATTCTAATCCTAACATCTTAAAATAATACAATTACAAAATGATTCCAACATAAACTAGACATATGGATAATGTTAATTAATAACTATTTTGAGATATTCAAAAGAGAGATTCTAACTTAGAAAAATGCAATTTTTTTCCAAATTTTCCCCCCAATTTTTTTTTTAACTAAATGTAAAAGATATTGACCCAAGTACAATGTGTCCCCCAAAAAAAAAAAAAAAAAAAAGTCGCTTAAATAGTTGCTTGGATAAGTAAAAGCATTGCAAGGTTATTACCACATGTCATAAAGTGACTCAGGTCAGATTTGCAAAAGTAGGCCTGGTCATGAAAAGTACCTTACTATTGTAAGAAACAGTCATGTAATGTGTCTAAGTTTCGTTATCCTGGTAAACTGTGTTAAAATTTAATGTATAATGCTATTCTAGTAACTAAGGGGGCAGTAACTATTAAAATATTGTTTTTATTAAATCATAGGACAGTACCTTAGGTTGAAACGCAACTGTTCAGAACCTGGGGACTTCAGACGCCAGGCGAGGGACCTCAGAGCAAGATTTCAGGAGAGGGGGTACCCTGATAGGACTCTTCGCCTGGCGTATGAGAAGACCAAATTACGTACAGCGGACAGAACTTCTCCACCCCGTAACCAGCAAGGAGAGAGAACCTCAAGGTACTGTCCGGATGATAGGAACGTTTGATGCCGCAGCCTCCCAAGTCAGGAGGATCCTGTCACGACACTGGAAGACACTTCTAATGGACCCTGACCTCACAGATGTCTTGGGCCCTAGCGTCTCACTCACGTTCCGAAGAGGCAACAATTTGCGAGACAGGCTAGTACATAGTCACTTCGCCCCAACGACTAAGCCACGGACATGGCTGAATACACCCGTGATAGGCTGCCACAGATGTGGACATTGCAGCTTCTGTGGCAGCCTCTCACAAGGTAAGTCCTTCACTGGAGAACCGAACAACACGGTCTATCAGGTGAAGGACTTCATGAATTGCCGCACGGCGGGCGTGATATACCTGGTAACATGTGTGTGCGGACTCCGATACATAGGAAAAACGTTCAGAGAACTACGCAAGCGCATGGGAGAACACCTAGGGGATATTCGTAACAACAAGGACACCCCCATAGCACGCCACGTGCAGATGGCACATGACGGACGCACCTCGGCTATTTCATTCATGGCCATTGAACGGGTGCATAAACCCACACGAGGGGGCGACTGGAACAGGCTCATCTTACAGAGAGAGTGCTGGTGGACCTTCACCCTGAATACAGTCACCCCTCAGGGCCTAAATGAACAAATCAACTTCACCTGTTTCCTCTAAATATCAAAGGTTCCTATCGTACTCCTGATACTGGCCAATCCTGGTCATTTAAACTCTGTACACCCGGTCTAAATAGGGGAATAGTGGATAGGCACTACCACGTCCCCTTAAACATGAGGGACGGTGGGGTTATGATCCAACCAGACCAAAGAGCATGGTCTTGCTCCCCCCCGTTCCCTTTATAGTGTCACTTCCCCCATCTACTAATAATGATGGGGTTAAATAGCCCCTCCGACTTTATTAATTGTCTAAGGCAGGGAGGCTAATCAGATTCTGAAGGTATGCATACTATAGGAGTGGATATGCATATTATCTTAAAAGTCCTATTGTATTGTAGTCCGACTTGGACACTCATTCACCTAGGACTTTTTGGTCTCACTGTGCTCCCATCACGTGACCCCCGCGATGTCAAGACATCCCAGAGACAAGGGCGGACCATCGCGGTCACGTGATGCGGAAGCACATTGGTGCGTTCCACCTCGGCATTTGAGACGCAAGAAAGATTCGCCGCGCATGCGCAAACTGAATATTCGCTGCGCATGCGCAAGAAATATTTGCGGCGCATGCGCGTGGAATGTTCGCCGCGCATGCGCAAATGCGACTTTTTTGGTCGCGTGACCGCATTACAGGCGCGTCCTCCATGACGTCACATGGAGGCGCCGGTAACTCGTTTGTGGAACACACATGGCCCCACAGCCCTTTAAAAGGGGCGTTTATCGCCACATTAGATGCCGGTCGCTCCACCACTGAAGACACCACCACCCTGGGTCTCAGCCTTCCGGTGGGAAAAAGCTACACGCTTGACCGTTGCCACACAATAAGTAAGTAACTACCCTCCTTGGCTCCATGTGGGCTGTAGGCATACGTATGATGTTACACTATACTTACTTTCTTTGTTTCGGATATTATTCTTAGACTCAGCTGCGAACTGACTCTAGCTACTGCCCCGTGTCCCCTGATGAATCCTGGGGCAAATCTTTTTGAAGAAACGCGTCGGGACACTTAAGTATTCCTCTCACTCTTTAACCACCTCGGTGGTCATTCTCTGTGGTGGGGTTACGTCTTAAAATATATATATGAGTGTTTTTTGCTCCTCTGGACATTTTTCCTGCCAGATGCACTAGGGCCTGACAGGGTCACCTACGCAGGTCAAGAGCTCCTGTCTGGGCCACCCCTTGCGGGGCATTTTTGGACCCCGTCCTGAGGATTTATGTTATAGGGTGGACTAGGCCAAGCAGGGACTGATTAGGGCTAGTCACTGTCATCCGACATTGCTGTGCCTGACCTGCTACCTATGGTCGTGTCCACCTCTTTTTCACACCATATATAATATACTGGTTTCCATCCATATACCAGTCTATGTATGTATGTATCAGTCTTACTTGTTGTTTGTCTGTAGGGGCCGTCTTTTTTACTCCTATGATTTAATAAAAACAATATTTTAATAGTTACTGCCCCCTTAGTTTATTGATCTTGTTCACCGAGCAGTAATCAGGGAGACACTCCTGTCTTCTCCTGACTGACCCTCTTCTCCTTTTGCTATTCTAGTAATACAGATAAATGTAAATGCCTGCAGTATTCGTTTGGTCAGTAGATGGCAGCATAGGACCAATTTGCATTAAAGTTTGCCATAGAGAAAGTGTATTAATGTGGTAGTGGCTCTTTAAAACAGCATAAGTGTTGAAGTGACACGCCCCTTATGATGTCAGCCTGCCTCAGTGTGAGCAGGAGGAATGAGGAAGAGAGGCTGGAACTATAACGGCTGCCATCTTGGCTAGATAGAAAGCAAGTTCTGTGCTGTGTAAGACGTGTGTGGATATACTAAAGGACGTTCCTGTGCAGCCAAACTGTGTGAACTTCAGTCTAGAGACGGATGGAGTATAAAGAGACCGTGCATTTAGTGAAGCCAAGTTAAAAAGGACTGTGTGCAGCAGCTAACCTGTGGAGCCGACATTGGGCTGAGTGGATTGCCCCAAACAGTAAAGAGACTCACAGTGCTGTCGAGGTACCGGACAGTCGCTGTAAAATTCTGGATTATATCCATCTGGTTTCCGGCCTGCTGAGGAGGACTTCTTTGTTGCGGATCCTGCGCTGGTTATAAAGGAAAAGGACGACATCGGGCCCCACCGTGCACTTCCACAAACTGTAAGAGGTCCACTTGGACCACTGGGATAAGGGGGGTGCGCACCCGCTTGAAAGTTAGGGTCAGTTAGGGATAGTTCCTGGGACTGCTATTCCTTAGTGTCCGCACCGCGAACACGGACACAGCAAAGGTGGAAATTGTTGTAGTATTTGACTTGAATTGTTCATACTGTTTTATTGTTAACCTGCTTTTATTAATTGATAGTAAATGCAATTTTCTTAATCTTGACTTCTGCGTACGCACTCTTTTCTGGTTGCGGAGTCATACCACCTGCCTTGCTCTCGGTTCACAAATTGGCGTAGTCGGCAGGATCCGCCTACCAGAATGGACGGCGACGCACCCGTTAGGAGGGATGGTGCTGGAGGAAGAATGCCAGCAGGGGCTGTAATGAGTCAGTTAGCAAAGTTTGATGGCAATAATATGTCTGTGAGTGTGTGGGCAGAGCAGATACGAATGGTACAGCGCATGTACCAGACCGCACCAGAAGTACTAGTAGAGCTAGCCATATTGACGTTACAAGGAGATGCTAAGACTACAGTGATATTGCGGCCATTTGAACAAAGACAGACATTTGAGCAAGTTGTCCAGATTCTAGAAACTATTTATGGAGAAACCGCATTGCTGGGGTCCCTGCAGGCACGGTTCTTCCAGAGGGTACAAAAGGAGAATGAAAGTCTCCCTCAGTATGCAAATGCCCTACAAGAACTGCTCCGAGATATTCAAGGGAAGGAAAGAGGGGGCTCACCAGCCTTCTGTAACCCTGATCGGACACTCCGTGACCAGTTTGTTCTGGGGATCCGTGATGGCAGCTTGACTGTTGCTATGCAGGACTTTATACGACGGGAGACTGATGCTAAATTTCATGACGTACAGGTGGAGGCCATCTCACGTGCCAATAGTATGGTTCAGAAGCCTCAGACCGCAGTTGGAGTTACATTGTCGCAGGGGGCTAGCTCTGGCCCAGAAACAGTGGATAAAGGGACAGTTAAAGAGATACTTACAGTAATGCAGAAATTGCAAGAGCAAATGGAACACCTACAAACCAATTGTAATGAGAATTCTATGAGAATTGCAGGCCTCCAGAAAACTAGAGATGAAGGGGTGGGCCGTTCATACCAAGAAGGTCAGAATCACCCACAACCCTGCTGGAGGGATGAGGATAGGACCTACCGAAGGTGTCCCAATAATGTAGTACAACTCTCAGGAGAGAATGATGGGGCTTACCGAAGGGGCCCAAACCGATGGCCAGAGCGTCGGGAAGTACGCTGCTGGGAGTGTGGACGCGTGGGCCACATTGCTGCTAGATGTCCAGAGCAGCGACAAGCTTATGAGAGACCGCCGTTAAAACTGAAATCCCCTGCTGCAGTAGGGCGGGCAGTAGGGGAAACTGAGAAGGAGACTATGAGAGGAGAATGCCCTGAAGAGGATCTGATCGCTGCAAGTCCCATCATACAGATGGAATTGGAAGGTATTCCGGTTACCGGGATGATTGACACGGGTTCCCAAGTAACGACCCTGAGTAGAGACTGTTACGAACGGTATTTTCAGCGACATGTGAAATATGATCCCCATACATTCATACGAGTGGTCGCAGCTAATCAGTTACCAGTACCGGTGGTGGGAGTGGCCTGGATGAATGTCAGATTATGTGGCCAAGATCTAGGCAAGAAAGGCATTGTGGTAGTACAGGAGTCACATGAAGTAAAGGTCCCTGTCATCTTGGGGATGAATGTGTTAAAAGAATTGGATCAGATTCTCTTTGAAAAGAAAGGTCACGGTTATTGGAGAGAAACCACTAGCCATCGGCCTACTCAAACGGCCTTCCAGCGGCTGGTCCGAACATGTGGCTTACAGAAAAGTTCAGATGCACAGTGTCCTCTTGCTCGAATTTCGGTCCCTCTGCATACAAAAGTTACGTTGCCACCCAGACGGGAGATGATAGTGTCCATGCCTGTGGGCACCTGTAGGAAACTAGAGGGCATAGCTGTGTTGATAGAACCACTGCCGACAGCCGGAAGAAGTGTTGATCCGCTAGTAGCCCGTTCCTTGGCAGTAGTCCGCAATGGGAGAGTACCCCTCCGATGTGTGAACACTCAGGATCAGAGTGTAGACCTAGCCCCAGGAAGGCTGCTGGCTAACCTCTATGTTACTCCGGAGGAAGTGAGGAAAGCGACCCCGATGCAGTTGAGGCCGGCTGAACGAGGTGAATGGGCCGTAACCGTGTCTATGGGGGAAGGCGAGAACCCCACCCCTAAATGGAATGGCGGTGCAATTCGAGAACAGATGAAGATAGAGACTTCTTTGTGTTCTCTGGAACAGATCCGGAAGGTAGATGAACTGTTATGGGAAAACCGCACAACCTTTGCACGTCATGCTGAAGATTTTGGATGTACGACAGGGATCTACCATGAGATTCCCACAGGAGACACCCCTCCAATCAGAGAGCGCTACCGACAAATTCCTCCACAGATGTATCAGGAGGTGAAAGAACTGTTGACCCAGATGCTGCAGAATGGGATCATTCAAGAAAGCCAAAGTCCCTGGGCAGCTCCAGTGGTACTAGTAAGGAAGAAAGATGGGTCCATTCGGTTTTGCGTAGACTATCGAAAGTTGAATACCTGCACCGTACGAGATTCCTACCCCTTACCTCGGATTGAGGAGTCCCTTTCAGCACTAGGAAGAGCCCGCTACTTCTCCTCACTAGACCTGGCTAGTGGGTATTGGCAGGTGCCAATGGCCGAGAAAGATAAGGAAAAGACAGCCTTTATCTTGCCCATGGGACTATACGAATTTAACCGGATGCCCTTTGGATTGACAAATGCACCTGGAACGTTTCAACGATTGATGGAGAAATGTCTTGGTGACTTCAACTTTGAATTCACTCTCATCTACTTGGATGACATTATAGTGTACTCTGCAACCTTTGAGGACCATCTCCGCCAGTTGGGACAAGTATTTCAACGATTGCGGGAACATGGGCTCAAACTGAAACCCAGTAAATGTCGGTTGTTTCAATCTGAAATTGATTACTTGGGTCATTGTGTATCAGGAGAAGGGGTGAGGCCGTCAAGGGACAAGATAGCGGCTGTTCAAGACTGGCCGACACCGACTACCCTGCGAGAAGTGAGGGCGTTCCTGGGAGTAGCCGGCTACTATCGACGGTTTATTAAGGACTTTGCTAGAGTAGCAGCGCCACTTAATGCTCTCCTACGAGGCACCGCCGGGGGTCCGAAGAACCGGTCTGTGAAATGGGGCCCTGAACAGGAACACGCCTTCCAGGCATTGAAGGATGCTCTTACAACGGCCCCAATCTTAGCGTATGCTGATTACCACTTGCCCTTCCAGCTATATACCGATGCAAGCCTGTATGGTCTCGGAGCGGTGCTATCTCAGTTCCAGGATGGCCAAGAGCGTGTCATAGCGTATGCCAGCCGATCCTTGCGAGATTCTGAGAGAAACCCTGACAATTATAGTTCATTCAAGTTAGAACTGTTGGCACTGGTATGGGCCATGACTGAGAAATTCTCTGAGTATTTGACCGGAGCTGAAGTCTTAGTACTGACTGACAACAACCCATTGGCTCACCTGGAAAATGCCAAGCTCGGGGCTTTGGAGCAGAGGTGGATAGCCCGAATGTCTAAGTTCAATTACCGCATTAAGTATCGGTCCAAGACGGAGAACCAAAATGCCGATGGACTTTCTAGGGTAACTACCCAGGCCCCCAGCGGAGACGTGGATCATGAGTTGGAGCATGTGGAGATGCCTGACTTCAGCAGATTTTCACAAGCCTTGGTCACTGCTATGCAGTGTGCAGTGGAAGGGACCGAAACGGCTCCTTTCTTTGGCCCCTCACTACAGGAATGGGTGCAAATACAGCAGGCCCATGAGGGGCTGGCGAAAATGATCAAGTGTGTTGAGAAAGGCAAGAAGCCCTGTAAAGAGGAAAGAGAACGACTGACCCGTGAAATGCTATTAGTCCTGAGTCAGTGGGAAAAGTTAGAGATGAAAAATGGAGTGCTATGCCGAAAGGTATATCTGCCTTCTGAAATCGACATTTGTTACCAAATCGTAGTGCCTAGTGAACTGGCTCAATCATTGGCTCTTGAGGCTCATAATAAGAATGGACATTTTGGTCATGAGAAGACCTTTCGTTGGCTACAGCGACTGATTTACTGTCCAGCTCTCCGTCAAATGGTCGAAGAAGTATGTCATAGATGTCGAACTTGTGAGATCCATAAGGCAATAGAACAAAGAGCTCCCCTGCAAACCATAGTGACCCAGGAACCTTTGGAGATCGTCATGATAGACTACCTAATGGTGGGCCCATCCAACAGTGGGCACCAGTACTGCCTCGTAATGGTGGACCACTTCACCAAATTTGCGGTGGTGACCGCCACCAAGGACCAGACCGCTGAGTCAGCAGCTCGAGCCCTATGCCAAGATTTCATCCGAGTGTACGGGTGTCCACAACGCATCCACTCTGACCAAGGGGCTTGCTTTGAGGGACATGTAATGAAAGAAGTTCAACGTATCTACGGGATAAAGAAGTCGCACACAACTCCATACCATCCCCAAGGAAACGGAGCCTGCGAACGATTTAATAGAACTCTGCTACAGATGGTGCGGACTTTGGAGGAGGACAAGAAGTTACAGTGGCCTCAGTTCTTGTCTGAGATGGTGTGGGCCTATAACAATCAGGTCCATTCTACAACGGGGTATTCTCCTTATACTCTCCTCTTTGGACGGTCTGGGCGAAGTGTCGGAGAGTTACAGTTAAATGATGTGGATGGGTTCCCTCCAAGAGATCCAGCCTCCTGGGTGCGAGCACACCGGCAGAGACTTGAGACAGTTCATCGATTGGTGCGACAGCGTCTGCAAGAAAATTCTCATCCTGATAAGACCCCGGTGCAAAGGGCACCATTGCAGCCAGGTGACCTGGTTCTGGTACGTGTCAAGAAGCCTCAAGGAAAATTGGAAAGCAGGTGGGAGGCTGTGCCATATCGTGTAGTTGCCCGCAAGTATGCAAATGGGCCTGTGTACGAAGTTCAGAAGGAAGGAACTGATTGTGTCCGAGTACTTCACAGAAATATGTTGCGCCTGTGTCAATCTGAAGAAGCAAATTGTGATGGAACTGATAATGTCAACGAGCTCCCACAGTCCGAGACTGGTGGTGTGGAATGGGCTTACGATGATGAGGATGATTGTTGGCCAATCCCCGCTCCTGAGGATGTTCCACCTGTGACTAGTGTGCCCCCAGCCTGTGCCCCCTATGATGCGGAGTCTGCTGGTCCTTCTCAGCCTATGGCTACAGTACCCCAGAGTATACCAGTGGTTCTCAGACGCACCACTAGACCAAATGCTGGCATTCCCCCTGTTCGGTATGCGCAGGACGAGTTTATTTGGCCTGCCATACAACGGTACATTACCACTCTACATATAAGAGTACAGCCCTCTGGATATTCAGTCATTGGCAGGGACTGCCAATCTTAAAGTGGGGGGGGGGGGAATATGTAAGAAACAGTCATGTAATGTGTCTAAGTTTCGTTATCCTGGTAAACTGTGTTAAAATTTAATGTATAATGCTATTCTAGTAATACAGATAAATGTAAATGCCTGCAGTATTCGTTTGGTCAGTAGATGGCAGCATAGGACCAATTTGCATTAAAGTTTGCCATAGAGAAAGTGTATTAATGTGGTAGTGGCTCTTTAAAACAGCATAAGTGTTGAAGTGACACGCCCCTTATGATGTCAGCCTGCCTCAGTGTGAGCAGGAGGAATGAGGAAGAGAGGCTGGAACTATAACGGCTGCCATCTTGGCTAGATAGAAAGCAAGTTCTGTGCTGTGTAAGACGTGTGTGGATATACTAAAGGACGTTCCTGTGCAGCCAAGCTGTGTGAACTTCAGTCTAGAGACGGATGGAGTATAAAGAGACCGTGCATTTAGTGAAGCCAAGTTAAAAAGGACTGTGTGCAGCAGCTAACCTGTGGAGCCGACATTGGGCTGAGTGGATTGCCCCAAACAGTAAAGAGACTCACAGTGCTGTCGAGGTACCGGACAGTCGCTGTAAAATTCTGGATTATATCCATCTGGTTTCCGGCCTGCTGAGGAGGACTTCTTTGTTGCGGATCCTGCGCTGGTTATAAAGGAAAAGGACGACATCGGGCCCCACCGTGCACTTCCACAAACTGTAAGAGGTCCACTTGGACCACTGGGATAAGGGGGGTGCGCACCCGCTTGAAAGTTAGGGTCAGTTAGGGATAGTTCCTGGGACTGCTATTCCTTAGTGTCCGCACCGCGAACACGGACACAGCAAAGGTGGAAATTGTTGTAGTATTTGACTTGAATTGTTCATACTGTTTTATTGTTAACCTGCTTTTATTAATTGATAGTAAATGCAATTTTCTTAATCTTGACTTCTGCGTACGCACTCTTTTCTGGTTGCGGAGTCATACCACCTGCCTTGCTCTCGGTTCACACTATAGTAAACAGTTACAAAGGGAATAGACCACTCAAGAGGACCCAGCATGTCTATTAATTATAAAAAACTGCAGATTTTATTGGGCTCATGCGATAGTTCTTTTTCCCTGCAGTGGCAGTGCAGAAGAATTGAACATTTGCTGCTGCATTCCCTGCAGGTGATGGGGCTCCTCGTACAGAGGATAACCTGTAATCTGCATATTTTTGGGGCACTCTTCTTTAAAAAAAAAAGGATTATAAAAAAAAAAAAACGACCTTAATAAATTAAAATCTTGAATTTAATTTCCAGTACATGGTTCTGTCTTTGAAAAGATAGAAAGACACATTTGTTAGATGTATAGGTTTTATTAGATTGCTTCCCCAAAACAATGGTTGTGATAATTGCTATTTGCTGAGTTCCATATTATGATGATCATAGATTACATAATAAGTTTAGATATCAGGGTTTACGTGAGTGGGTTATACGTAACTTCATTTTTTTCTCCTCTGCTTCATAGTTTGTCAGTTCTTGATGCATCCATTGAAGATAATTATTAACCTTGGTATATATTCCGAAATTATCTAGCCTCCCACATCCCTCTCCCCAGCTTACCAACCCTATAAGAAACCATGTGTCTCTAAAGTTGGTGACCATGGGCCCGCCACTGTCTCCAGAACAAGCATCTTGCCTGTCACCCAACCTTCCAGCACATAGCATGTTATCAGTTACACGGTTCTGCATGACCTCAGAACAATTCTCGTGGGGCACTATAGGAATCTGTATGTAGCTGAGAATACTAGTACGGTTGCGAAGTGATTGGTCTTGATTGCCCCACCCAGTTACAATGGTCTCTGTTCCTTCAAGTGTCAGTTTTGTTTCAGCAAGTCCATAGCTTGGCAGACAAATAGGCAGCACATACTTGTTATAGACGGCAGGCTGACTCAGACGTAGTAGAGCAATATCATTATCTACAGTCTCAACTTTGAACTGAGGGTGAGTAATGATTTTAGTTACATAAATTTGCTGCTCGGTATCTTCCAGTGTCCGGCGGTCAAATTCACCTATAGTGTGATATGTCCAAAGAGATATAAGTAAATTGCAAGTATGTCCTGCTATAATCCTTAGTTTAAAGGTGACATAGATATGAGAAATACGTTGACGGAAATAAATGCATGCAACTTTTTCTTACTATTGTCAACCACAAAATGTAATGGAGATGAACAGTTTTTTCCCTTCATAACAATTATGCGAAAATTAAATAACTAGGAGCCTATGTTTTGTGATGTGACAACATAAGAGTTTATGCCCTTTAAGGGATTGTCACATCACGGACAACCCCTTTATTATGCTATGCAAAAAGCATTTATCATATAGACAAAGTTAATACTGGATTTTTTTAACTTATGACCCATTCTCCTGATAGGTATCTGATCGGTGGGGGTTCGACACCCGGGGAGAAGGCATCAGAACTCGCAGTAGCACTGTGGCCATCTCTTAGGCCACCAAGCACAGCACCGTACAAGGTATTGCACTTCAGCCCCATTCACTTCAATCGAACTGAGCTACACCTAGGCCATGTGACTAATGAACGTGACGTCACATGGCCTAGGCAAAGCTGGAGAAGCACCGATGCCTTCTCAAACAGCTGATGGGATGGGGACCAGGGTAGCAGACCCCCACTGATCAGATACTGATCAGACCAGACCAGAGAATAGGCTCTTAGCAAAACTACACATTTTTATCAGCTTATCACCTGAGGACCTATGTAACAAGAATGAATTGTCTAAAATGGAAAACCTCTTTATTAATAAGTTTGCAAGTTCTTCAATGGGAGTTCACATATTCTACAGGAAACCTTTAGACTGGCCTCAATAGACTACGCAATCTGATATGATCTTGGAGGAACTTACTGGAGACAGTTCATCCTATAGCTTACTCGTCCATGTCCTGGCAAGGTTTCTTCTAATGTCTTATACTATCTTAACAATATACTGATTGTTAACATACAGGGGCTGTCCATTAGAATTTTTTTTATATCTATACCATAGTTCAAAACATATTTTATATTTACACTTATTGGAAAAAAGTGCTCTTCTGCCCAGATATCCCAGGAATTAAGTCAGTATAGTGTCATCTGCCCTTTTTAATGAACCTCCTTTTTGTGTCCACCTCTGTAAATGTTCTGAGGTGGACACACATGCTCAGTCTTACATCTCTCTGCTTCTCTGGGTATGCGGTGTAATCCCCAGTGTGGTTAGCTAACTGCTTCTGAAACTGCGGGGTCTTTTCTGCTTCTTAAAGGAGATGCTGAGCAAGCAATGAGAGAGTGGGATGGTGCTACTGTAATTGCTGAGGTGGACACAGAAAAGCTGTGCAAAAGGGAAAAGCAGGTGGTGGTATTCTAAGGTTATTTATGGAATACCTGCATTTTTTTAATAAGTGTAATACAAAATTTCTTTACAATTATGGGCTGGATTTAACTGTAGACACTATCTTTTGTGGAACAACCTCTTTAGGGATTTTGAAACCTTCAACATCTTCATGTATATACAGCACAGGCATCAATAGATACATACCAAGCCGGACAAAGTACTTTCCGTTCTGTCTAAAACAATGGGCTGCACTTATGACCCATGATGGATAAATCAGGACTCCACCGCAGTGAAACTTCTTCTCAAATACTATGAGAGCCTGCAAACACAAGAAGAATATGTAGACTTATTTTATTAGTATGGTAGAAATATTGTTAAGTGCATTGTTTTAGTGGAGGCACAAATAATTTTCTAAAAATGTTTTTCTAGAATTCATCTATGGTACAAATTGAGAGTTAATCGTTTGCTTTTAACGTGGGGTGCACGTGTGTTAATGGCGGCACTGTGTGGTTTCTTGTAACTTTTTTCTCAGTTGTTAAAATCCACAGAAAGTAAATGTTTTTGTATTTCCTTTAATCTTCTCATTTATGACCAATACAAGCCCATACAAGTGACTGGGGACTTAGGATGGATGATTAAAATAACATTTCTCACCTCAAAGAAAGATGTGGATAAATGACAGCTGGCTCCTGAATATACAAGTTTGGTTTTTGCTGTAGACAACTTTGCTGTCATTTGCAACCAATTTATAAAGGATGCTGCACAATTTAAAAAAATTGTTGCACTCTAAAATATGTCTGAGTTGATTCTCCTATTTTGAGTGGAGTGCATTTAAAACATTTTTTAATTCATGAATCTGTTTAAAGGGGTTGCCTCACTTCAGCAAATGGCATTTCCTCATCGTCCTCAGGCAGCACAGAGCGGGATATTCTGTCTCCACCCTAGGACCAGCCCACATAGAATACTAAATTCGGTTCCATTCACGCGACAGTAAGTGTTTTTCAGTCCTTGAATTGCAGTACCGCAAAACATGGATACCAGCTGTGTATGTTCTGTGTATGTTCTGCAACGGATCGGCCAGCCCTATGATAGAAATGCCTACTCTTTTCCGTGATTGCGGACAAGAATAGGAAATGCTCTATCTTTTTTACGGGGCCACAGAACGGAAGTACGGATGTGGAGGGCACTGAATGAATTTTGCGGACCCGGAAATACGGTTGTGTGAATGTACCCTCAAGAATTAGCATAATTAATTGCTGGTACTGTATGAACCCTCTGTTACAGCTAACTCATGTGTTTTTATTTTGTCCATATAACTTATGGTCAGTGGCAGCGGAATCCATTACGGAATTATTAGATAACCCCAACCTTGTACGCCGAAATTGAAACACAAAGTTTGCTCAACACAAAATGTGAACTGATGTTTGGAGGACATGCTATGTGAGTTGCCTGCAGTAAATACAGATCTAGCAATGTCAGTTTAATTTCCTGAAGCAAATACTAACCATATAATGGGTTGGTTCAGTGCAATAAGTACAGACTAAAATTACTTGAACGCCACCTGGATGTCCATGGCTGCGATTGGACAGCGCTACAGCCTGGGAGAAGGAATGCCCAGGGTGAAACGGGGCAGACTCCGCCTAGTAGAACCAATTCAGTGAAGATACTGGAGGACACAGCGGGCGAACGGAGCAGCGCCCAGGAACAGTAGTAAGTGCAGTGAAATCCCTGGGTGCCGCTCTATGTAGCCTGATAATTATCTTACAATGTTTGGACCGATGAAAGGTCCTCTTTAAGTATATCAAGTATAATCCAAGACACAGGAGTGTCCCTGGCATTAAGTATAATTCATGCCACAGGGGTGTCCCTGGCATTTAGTATATTGCAAGCCACAGGGGGCCATGGCATAGCAATATTACACTCCATTGTAGGTGTTCCTGGCAGTGTTAGACTTCTTGCACTGATTTTGCAGGTCTTACTGCCATCAAGTATGTTTCATGTCTTGGGAGTTTCCTCAGGATCTGGTGTTTTGTTTGCTGAGGAGTTTCTCTGGCATCTCTTAAAATGTCTTGCCGTGAGTGCCCCCAGCTTCCATTACTTTCTCTCCGGACTGGCATCAGGTAGATTCTTAGCCTTAAGGGATTCTCTAGTATCTTGTATTTTGCTCACCATGTGATCCCTTGTGATATTGTCTTTCCAGGGGGTCTCCTCTAATTCCTCTGTTACCATTGTAGGTGTCTCCTAAACGTGTAGATATTACTAGCTTGTGTTTCCTTTTTATCAGCTACTACAGTGCAGACAGGGGAGTGCTTGGCATTTCTGGGGCCCCAAGCAAAGTTTAGCTAAACACAATATTTACCCAGCAAACTAGTACCAGGCTGAACTGTTCTTATTGATAGTAGGGTCTATTGTGTGCCCCAGTGCCCCAATATCAATATGAACAGTTATGTACAGTCTGGTACTAGTATGCTGCCTATGTGCTCCACACAGGAGCAGCAAACTAGTACCAGGCACCAATTATATTGATATTGGGGCACTCATTGGCAGCAGACTATTACCAGGCTGAACCATTCATATTCATATTGGGGAAAATTGGGCGCCCAGAAGTATGAACGTATATGTCCAGCCTGATACCAGTCTGCTGCCTGTGTGCTTCATACAGAACTAGTACCAGGCACCATTCATATTGATATTGAGGCACTTAGGGGCAGCAGACTAGTATCAGGCTGAATCATTCATATTAATATTACAAACTGGATTCCAAAAAAGTTGGGACACTAAACAAATTGTGAATAAAAACTGAATGCAATGATGTGGAGATGGCAAATGTCAATATTTTATTTGTAATAGAATGTAGATGACAGATCAAACGTTTAATCCGAGTAAATGTATCATTTTAAAGGAAAAATACGTTGATTCAAATTTTCACGGTGTCAACAAATCCCAAAAAAGTTGGGACAAGTAGCAATAAGAGGCTGGAAAAAGTAAATTTGAGCATAACGAAGAGCTGGAAGACCAATTAACACTAATTAGGTCAATTGGCAACATGATTGGGTATAAAAAGAGCTTCTCAGAGTGGCAGTGTCTCTCAGAAGCCAAGATGGGTAGAGGATCACCAATTCCCACAATGTTGTGCAGAAAGATAGTGGCGCAATATCAGAAAAGTGTTACCCAGCGAAAAATTGCAAAGACTTTGCATCTATCATCATCAACTGTGCATGACATCATCCGAAGATTCCGAGAATCTGGAACAATCTCTGTGCGTAAGGGTCAAGGCCGTAAAACCATACTGGATGCCCGTGATCTCCGGGCCCTTAAACGACACTGCACCACAAACAGGAATGCTACTGTAAAGGAAATCACAGAATGGGCTCAGGAATACTTCCAGAAACCATTGTCAGTGAACACAATCCACCGTGCCATCCGCCGTTGCCAGCTGAAACTCTACAGTGCAAAGAAGAAGCCATTTCTAAGCAAGAACCACAAGCTCAGGCGTTTTCACTGGGCCAGGGATCATTTAAAATGGAGTGTGGCAAAATGGAAGACTGTTCTGTGGTCAGACGAGTCACGATTCGAAGTTCTTTTTGGAAATCTGGGATGCCATGTCATCCGGACCAAAGAGGACAAGGACAACCCAAGTTGTTATCAACGCTCAGTTCAGAAGCCTGCATCTCTGATGGTATGGGGTTGCATGAGTGCGTGTGGCATGGGCAGCTTGCATGTCTGGAAAGGCACCATCAATGCAGAAAAATATATTCAGGTTCTAGAACAACATATGCTCCCATCCAGACGTCATCTCTTTCAGGGAAGACCCTGCATTTTTCAACAAGATAATGCCAGACCACATTCTGCATCAATCACAACATCATGGCTGCGTAGGAGAAGGATCCGGGTACTGAAATGGCCAGTCTGCAGTCCAGATCTTTCACCTATAGAGAACATTTGGCGCATCATAAAGAGGAAGGTGCAACAAAGAAGGCCCAAGACGATTGAACAGTTAGAGGCCTGTATTAGACAAGAATGGGAGAGCATTCCTATTTCTAAACTTGAGAAACTGGTCTCCTCGGTCCCCAGACGTCTGTTGAGTGTTGTAAGAAGAAGGGATGCCACACAGTGGTGAAAATGGCCTTGTCCCAACTTTTTGGGGATTTGTTGACACCATGAAATTCTGATTCAACATATTTTTCCCTTAAAATGGTACATTTTCTCAGTTTAAACTTTTGTTCCGTGATTTATGTTCTATTCTGAATAAAATATTAGAAGTTGGCACCTCCACATCATTGCATTCAGTTTTTATTCTTGATTTGTATAGTGTCCCAACTTTTTGGGAATCCAGTTTGTAGGATACATTGTGTGCCCATGCATCCCAATATCAATATGAATGGTTGTGTACAGCCTGGTGCTAATCTGCTGCCCGTGTGCGGCACACAGGAGCAGTAGACTAGTACCAGGCACTGTTCATATAAATATTGGGGCACAGGGGCAGGCTGCAGGATAGTGCTACCAGTATTCATAGTGACAATATGAATGCTGGTAGTAGTATCATCATGCAGCCTGACCCTGTTCTGTGCCCCAATAAATATCAATATCAATGCTGACAGCACTATCCGGCAGCCTGCCCCTGTGCCCCAATAAATATCAATCACTATTGTCTGGAGCCTGGGCTGAAGCTTCCTACCTCCGTTCCTGTGCTCTTTACTCCTGTAAAGGCATAACGCTTGGACGTCGTGCCTGGTGACATCATACGCGTTGCGTCCAGGCCTTAGTGATGTTTAAAGGGACTGCCAGCAATACCGGCGGTGGTTCCCTTGTTTCCATAACTGTATGTGTGCCGCCTTTAGGACTCTTTGAAAGATGTGGCACTATCTTACTTGTCTGTCAGGAGACCCAAGGGGACCCCACGCAATTGCATGGTTTGTGTGGTGGTAAAGACCACCACTGAGTGCAGTCTGCAGGGCTATATGAGCTCTTGTTCTCTGTTATCATCTTACTTTCTGATGATTCTGATAGGATATGCAGCTGCCGTCTTGCTTTCGTTTTATCCGCCATTGGGCTACAGTCTGCAGGGCTACGGTATATAAGCTATTCTCTATTGGCCTGTTTTCAGGGAGTTCTCACAGGAGATGCGGCTGTCTCCTTTCTTCCTTGTTATCAGCGTTATACAGTGTAGTTTGTATGAGCTATTGTTCTCTATCGTCACGTTTTCAGAGGGTTGCAGGACAGGTTATGCAGCTGCTTCCTTGCTTCCTTGTTCTCTTCATTCTATAGAGTTCTGACTTACAATCGCTGATTGCTCTTGGGTTTCTGATATTTCATATGTTTTGTGTATATAGCATGACTTCCAGCTGACCTTCGGTGGAAGAAACTGAGGTCTAACACAGGTGGTACAGTTGTGCTTCTGCTTTTACCAGTGTTATAGCCATGAATACAGGTTCTTCTAGATTTACCAGTGTTATAGACATGGGTCCAGGTTCTTCTGCATTTACCAGTGTTATAGCCATGGATCCAGGTTCTTCTGCATTTGCCAGTGCTATCGCCATGGATCCAGGTTCTTTTGCATTTAACACAGTTATAATCACAGATCCAGGTTCTTCTGCTTCTCCATTAGGGAGATTTTTCTTTCATCATTGGACAACAGTTCTTCACGTTGAGCCTTTACACTAGCTTGCTCTATTATCAGAAGATTACTCCTGTGTACAAGTCATCCTCAAAACAATAAGATGTGTAAAGAATCTCTATGTCCTGACTTGCTTGTCAGAGACAGTTCTCTTTCTCGTGATCCTGTTTTGAAGAGTGAAAAAGTTTGGTTAGGCTTGTCAGGTGGATGCATCTTTCAAATCCCCAGAGAAGATGACACTTTCAAGTTTGCTACATTCCACCTGTTTCTGTTGAGCCACAAAGAAGGTTTTTGTGTTGTACAAGAGGAATCCCTGATTAAGATACATTGGATCCATTCCCACAGTCTTAAAGAATCACATGATGTGGGGGAGGGGAGTGGTCCTGGCATGTTACAGGCCATTTTCAGAATTGCCTTTAGTCCTAGGGAGGTGTCTCTGGCATCAAGTGAATGCCACACCATGGCCATGGCATCTGATGTTACATGCTGTGCTGGATTTAGGTATGCACTCAGGCCTAGTTTCTGATCATTTGGACAAAATTGTGTATTATAAGTGTTCTTATGGAAAACAACAAAGCCTTAAAGTAATGATGTAACATAAGGAAAATGCAGGGTAAACTAAAAAACAACATTGGGTATCAGTGTTGGGCAGGCTCAGTCTGGCCCACCGGGGAGGTTGGGGATTCTTTGGTAGGCCCCCAGTCTCCTGCGCCCGGAGAAAATACAGAGATGTGATTCTTTTTTCTTGTTTCTCAGGAAAGATAATTATTGTAGCCACTAGGTGGCAGTATCGCACATTGATGCAGCCTCCTACTGGTGTGAATTGTACAGGATGCTCCGCAGTATCTTCTAAACTTCTGGTGCTGCTGGCAGTCAAGGAGGAGAGAACATGTCTGGCCATCCTTCTGGCCTCCCTGCTGCTAGGAAACTGTGGTTGCTGGAGAGAAGGATTCCTCTGTGGTGCTGGGCTGATTTCTCAGGTGTGTGACAGTAGTGAGCTATAGGAGACGGTAATGGGGAAATAGGGGATTTGTTTATAGTAGACTCAGATCTCTGTATGTGTGCGGCTCTCTGCAGAGTTCAGAGTGGCATTGGGGGGACTCTGTCCTAGGTGCCCCCAATGCCTTTGCTTTAGGTGCACCCCCATTAGTCCCACATCTCCAGATGACCCCCCAATGCCCCAACTCTAAATACACCCCTAATATTGCCTCTTCTCCAGTTGCCCCCCCCAGTACATCTGCTCCAGGATTACCACTATTACCCTCCCTCAAAAGACCCTAATGCCTCTGCTTTAGGTGCACCTTCATAAATTCCCCAACTCCAGATGCCCCCACTCTAAATGCACCACCAATATTGCCTCTTCTACAGTTACCCCTGCTCCAGGATCCCAACTACTACCCTGCCTCAGGTGACCCTAATGCCTCAGTTTCAGTAATGACCCTCCGTTTGTGCCCTTTGTTCTTCTAGCACATTTGCTTGGGCTTTGTTAAAGGTTATGACCTGCAAAGGTTGTTGGACTTATTCCTAAAAATTTTCGCACAGTGCATCACATTCTGCAGAATTGACACGTATGGTTTACATGGCGGTAGTGATGATATTCCGTATTTACGGTGGAGTGGTGGAGGATTTAAATGGGTTGTCCAGGTTTTCAAGTTAACCTCTCCACACCATAGGGCATAACTATATGATTAGTGGGGTCCGATTCTGCGACCCCCACTGATCCCAGGAACGGGTCCTGTTCCCCCTTTTTCATGGTGTGGCAGGCCACACATATGCCCTGCTGCTTCATTCATTCTCTTTGGGACCACTGGAAATAGTCAACGCTGTACTCCGCCATCTCCGGTGACCCCATAGAGAATGGATGGAGAGGCAGGGCATATGCTCGACCTGCCACTCAATCAAGAAGTGGGATCAGTGGGTGCTCCAGCGTTCAGACCCCCACGGATCACTTAGTTATTCCCGATCCTGTGGATAGAGGATAGCTAGAAAAGTGGACACATGGCCTTTAACAGGCGAGCATTTCTATTTTAGGTTGACACATATTTTGGGCCAGATTTTTAAAAAAAAATTAATTTTTTTTTTGCACCCAAAGAAAACCTTTAAGGATAGGGAATGTGAAAAGGTGAAAAAACCATGACACGAAAGGTGATAAGTGTCTGATTGATGGGGGTCTGACTGCTGGGACCCCCATGATCAAGGGAACGTGGTCTTAAGACCCTTGGGTACATAGATTGGCGGTAATGTAATGTCTCAGGACCCCTTTTTTCATGATCAGTGGGTGTTCCAGCAGTCAGACCCCAGCAATCTGATATTTATCACCTATCCTGTAAATAGGCAATAGGTCACTATAGTAGGACAACCCTTTTAATTATAATGTAGATAATGTACAATATGAGGAGGTTAAGATTTGGTCAATTTCATGCTAGACATTTATGCTTAACAGGGGTTAAAGGGTTTGTCTCACTTCAGTAAATGGCATTTATCATGCAGTTAATACAATACACTTACTAATGTATTGTGATTGTCCATATTGCCTCTTTTCCATACACAGCACATATACGTGGTTATTACCACCGTGTAATCCAGCAGTAGTGGCCGTGCTTACACACTATAGGGAAAGGCTGGAAGTGCTCATAGGCCAACACCTTTACCTATAGTGTGCAAGCACGGCCACCGCTGCTGGATTGCACGGTGGTAATAACCACGGATACCTGCTTTGTATGATGTGATGGAAAAGAGTCAATATGGACAATCACAATACATTAGTAAGTACCTTGTATTAACTTTCTCTACATGATAAATGCCAATTGCTAATTAAGTGAGACAACGCCTTTAAGTGTGCTACACTTAATAGGGTTAGGCATAAATGTCTTGGTGTGTGCATTGCCTGTTTCCTATGTGTGATTGATGTGTGCTATATATGTTCTATGTATCAGTGGTGTATGTGCAGCATGTGACATATACATCAGTGGCATGTGATCCATGTATAAGTGTCTTGTGTCCCACATCTGTCCAATAAGTGATTAGCGTGCGCTACATGTGTCTTGTCTCTGACTGACTTAAGTGCAGGATATCCATTTTGCTGTGAATGTCTGCCATCATACTTCATTTTTAATATTTCTGTTATCACTGCAAGTGCTCATGAACACGACCATTGGATGTTTTGCAGTCTGCAAATTGCGGATCCGCAAAACATGGATATCGGGTTTGTGCATTCCACATTATGCGGAAAAGAACAGCCGGCCTCTAATATAACAGTTCTATCCTTGTCTGTAATGCCGACAATAATAGGGCATGTTCTATCATTTTGCAGAATGGCCATTGAAGTGAAGTGAACGGTACAGAAATAGACAAAAAAAAAAATAAGTTAGTGTGCAGGAGCCCTAAGGTGGGCCCCCAGAATCAGTTACACTGGTGGGCCCTAAGTACCCCAGTCCGACACTGGAGTTGGGTAAATATCTGAATAAATATGATAGTAATGGTATTGATTGTATTAATGGTATTGCCTTTAACAATCAAAAGGCATATGATTAAACTGATATTAATGGTTAAAATGTTTTTATTGAAGAAGATATCAATGAAGGAAAAAAATAACAAATGTGTTAGGGTCCATTCACACGTCTGCAAAATGGGTCCGCATCCGTTCCGCAGAATTTTCAATGGGGCCGCAAGGATGCGGACAGCACACCGTGTACTTCCGTTCTGCAGCGCTGCAAAAAATAGAACATGTCCTATTCTTGTCCGCAGACACGGACAAGAAAAGGCATTTCTATTATAGTGCCGACCATGTGAGGTCCGCAAAATGCGGACCGCACATGGCCGGTGTCCGTGTTTTGCGGATCCACAATTTGCAGACCGCAAAACTGTTGCAGACGTGTGAATGGACCTTTTATACCACAATGTGTTATGAGTATACAGATGTATTAGAACTAAAAGGAAGTGATATATGTTATTATCACATGACAAAGACTTTCCAAAATATTGATTGCCATTGTTTATTTAATTTATCAAGAATTAAGAAGAGGATCATAATCAAGTGTAAATTCCTAAATATATCAGTATGTTTTTGTTTGAAGAATTATTACTGATTGAGTATATGTTATGTTGAAATTTAGTATTATCATTTAGTTGAGCTTAATAAACAGACAACTAGATAAGAAATAGAGTTTAGAAAAATGTATTTTTCTTTGGCAGGGGACCTCCATGGCTCCATTGGGTAATGTAATTTAAAGCAGTGTTGCATCAACAAAGTTCACAATGGGACATTTGTTTGTTTTGTATAATCCATCTGATGCAGGGGTGGTGGGACGTAAATGACACACAAGGAGCTTCTAAAACTTATTTCACCCCATCACATTGGCTGACATTGCCATAGATTGAGTTATTTTGGAGTTAAAACCCATGGACTGAGCTATACTGAACTGAATTTATTCTGAAATGGAGTTATTTTTTCTTTTTCTGCTCTGTGTGTCTTCTATTCTTCCAAAAAGCGATTTTATAGGTATGTAAATTACCTTGCTAAGGAGCCCAAGGGGTTGTCCCACGATCCGTTGGAGCCCAGCCACGCCCATCATTCCGGAGCCCAGCACCACCTACCAGTTAATTTATTTACTGCACTTGCCCTGACGTCATTCCTTCCAAGCACCGTAATCTCACGCAGGCGCAGTGTACACAGTAGTCTGTGCCTGTGTGGACTACTGGCACAAGCTTCCTCGATACAACTGCGCATGTGCCGCTCCCTGCGCATGCAAGATTACGGCGTTTGGAAGGAAAGACGTCAGGGCTAGTGCAGTGAATAAATTAACTGGTAGGCGGTGCTGGGCTCCGGAACGATGGGTGCGGCTGGGCTCCAACGGATCGTGGGACAACCCCTTGGGCTCCTTAGCAAAGTAATTTACATACAGGTGAAACTAGAAAAATTAGAATTATCATGCAAAAGTCCATTTATTTCAGTAATGCAAATGAAAAGGAATTGCATTAATGCAGCTTAAAATTAGGATTTTGTAAAAAGATTCAATGTTCTAGGCTCAAAGTCAGCTAATTAATCCATACCCCCTGAGAAAAGGGTACCTCAAAATTGAGACTTTCATAAGCTGTAAGCCATAATCATCCAAATTATAACAAATAAAGGCTTGAAATATCTCGCTTTGCATGTAATGAGTCTATCTCATATGTTAGTTTCACCTTTTAAATTGCATTACTGAAATAAATTAACTTTGCACGATATTCTAATTTTTCGAGTTTCACCTGTATCTATAAAATCGCTTTTTGGAAGAATAAAAGACACACAGAGCAGTAAGAGTGGGATCATTTAATACAAAACAAGGAGACTGATGGGTACATCTAAATATCTCTATATGGTAAATCTTGTTGACAGAATCCCTTTAATCCCAATAATTAATTCTATTTATATAGGATTTATATTTTATTTAAATCAATATCCATTATTATCACCTGTATTTTAGTTTGATTCATCAGCTAATCACCTTTAGGGGTTATAAATGGCATATTTTGGGGGAAATATTTTTTATTTTATTATTTGTATATTTTATGATTCTTTTTACATAATATTGATCATGAGGTAATATTGATCATAATTTATTTAAATTTTTCGGGGCAGCACGGCAGAGCTCGCTTTAATTTTTTTAAGTAGCAGCAGCGTTTAGTGTGACGGATCAGCGGGACACACTGCAGACGTCCCGAATTAACTGATCCAGGCAGGGAAATGATTAGACGTTACTGGTTGGAGAGGTTTAAAAAGGTGACAATAACAAACAAATAAACAAGATAAGGATGGCGAATACGTGAGGGCCAGTGATATGTCTTTCTAAATAAATAGTAGCAAAGGCCAGGTAGGGAATGACAACAGAAAGAAAAACAAACAGGAGACTTTAGAGTAGCGAGCTAGTTGCTACAAAAAATATAGTAATAAGTACTAAGAGACACAATTTTATTATCTGCAGCCACAGGGAAGGTATGAATGTAAATATCCCCTTGTATAGAGTTTGCAGTCTCTGCCTGACCTGCGATTAAATATAGAGAAAAATATAGATTTACATTTTTCTGCCAAACTAAATGCTGTTTGTATGTTTTAATTACACATAGGGCTTTCTTTTTCTTCTTTATTTATTTTAATAAGAAAAACATTAAACGTTATATTCTATATACAACAAACAAGGCCACAAACAGAATTATCATAGCTTACGGCTATTGATTTCTTTAAATTATTAATTCATTCTGGGCCATTAGGGTATTTTTGATTACATAACATATCAGATACCCGGATACCCCTTATAGTGTGACATGCACTTGATTCCAGGGTCATTCAAATGTACTTGATGCCAGAGTCACCATACTAGGCCTGATAGCATACCTGAAGCCAATACAGCATGTAACATATCACATGCCAAGGCTACCCACCATGGCATGACATGCATTTGATGCCAGGGTGACATCACCAGATCAAATGCTTAGCAGTGTGACAATGTAAACAAAATAGCCCTTGCAATGCAGCGCAAGACAAAGTGGGAGCATTGGAGCATGAAATGGAACAGCACAACAGCTGGTTGATTGGTGTACTGCAGGAAGTCTGGCATCTGAAGAATTGCACTCCATGGATGTTCCTGGTATCATTATACTCCTCTTCCACCTAGTAAGATTGTTACAATCTTCCAGCATATTAAGTGTCTGTTCATTCTGCCACGATAGAGCTAGGCCATCTCACGTCAGCCTTGGATGCCTGGTCTTGGCAGATAGCCAATTCAGAAATCTCCAGCAGCACATGCTCAGATCCTGGCATCAAGATCCTTCTATCTTAATGTTTAGTAAAATATGATCAATCATACCTTGCTGTGGCTGAAGGTGAAGCACCTTGTAAGAGGCCATTCCAAATTCCAAATAGTTGTTTCTACTGTCAAGTTGAAGGTGCTTAGTATACTCAAGCCCGAATCAACCAAGTCCTAGTAATTTAGCTATTAGCTTGTATCAAACGGAAGCCAGAGTTGAGTTAAATGTTTTCAATTTCCAAAAAGAATAATAGGCTCCAGTTTTGGAATCGCCAAGCTTGGCTGTAGTTGAAGTTGTGCTCTAGAAGATACAAATCTGATACTGACAGATGTCAATGATCTTTCTATGAGTTGAAGCATCCTTTTCCTTGTCATTCTTCCTCAGGGTCTTAGAGGAGCCTCTCATTGACTGAATTTTGGATTTTTCCTCTGCATCAAAACTGAATGTTGAAGTAATTTTCTATTGCAACTAACCGTTGAAGTACTCCTAATTTAGCCGTATTTTAGCTTAGTAAATAGCCCCCTTAGGGGGTTATTTATGACCAGATATATGGGAACTTTTGTGGCGTATATCTGGTGCAGATTCTGTTGCGCTCCAGGGTGAGGCAGAATCTGTGACTTATTCCCCACTCGCACCAGGTCTTAAAAAGTGGGCACAGCGGGGAAGGGGACGGAACGGCAGGCCTGTCTCATTCATCATTTTCTACTCCTGGTTTAGATGTAGAAAATGGTCAAAATGTAAGACAGCAAGAAAGTTGTCTTACATTAAGAATTGGCAGTGGATACGCCGGCGCCTCTACATAACTTTGGCGATCCACTGTCAGCTATAGTGCTTATTAAGACCGGCGTCTAAAAAGGTCTTAATAAATGTGCCTCTTAATCTCCAAAGAATCAACATTAAGCCCAGTGATATTATCATCTTGCCTGATAGACTGGAGAAACGTCTCCAGCACCAGAACCAGGAAAGAAGTTGTAGATATTGGAGAAAATTAAAAGTCAAATGTGTCGTGCGTGGGAGAGGCCTGCGGGTGAGAGGGCTCCAGGTAGTATAATCCTGAATAAATTGATTGGAAGGCCTGAGCAAACGTGGGAGAGTCCTTATAAAGGGTGCATTGATGGTACTTAACAGCGGATATCTAGTTTGCATGCATACTTTCTTGATAAGAGCAGACATTAGTTTACCTCCTTTGTTTCCATGTGCATATAACCAGTGTGTATAATAAAGGTGATTACGAGCTGATATAGATTCCAATATGTGTGGCAGCTGTAAAACCACTGACTGTAAGGCGACCTCGGCATTCTAGGAATCTTATGAGCCATTAAATTGAGTTTTCTGAAGAACAAGAACATGCATATGCATCTTATGTGTGAGTAAACACATGTGGTGTCTCATATTCAGAGAGTTAAAACTTTTAACATTAAATGTAGTATGGTTAGTCATGGTAATACAGAAAAAATATGAAAAACTAAAACTGTAAAAGACTGTATCTCTAAGGGTGGGATATGAATGGGAAAGAGAGGGAGGAAGGGAAAAGTTAGAGAGAAGGGTAAAAGGGTGGTTATACTGCAATGAGAGCTACACTAGCCCTGTTTAGTTGGGGGAGTAGTGTAGTGTACGGTAAGTAGTTATGGTTCCACAAGCTCCAGCTTGTGGAGTGTGGCACTCTAGAGGCTGAGCACTGATAGTCTTAAAGTGCTTTGGGGAGGTGAAAAGGACAATACAGACTAGCTAACTAGACGCAGGGGCACACTAGGGACTGCTCACGAGGAGCCTCGCAGCCCTGCCTGATATCTATTACTATGTTAGGATCACGTGGTACGGTCTCTTCACTTTCACCAAGACATGACGTTCTGCACTCCCTGGGGGCATATAAGGTCCGCTTGGCAAAGTTTTAGACAGACACCCCCTGTCCACATGGGCACAGGGAGGCATGGAGAGTGAGTGAGGGTGGCCCACGCGACCTCCCCTGTGGCACAACACTCGCTCATAACCCTGACAGGCTGAGAGAGACCTGTCAGCCTGGTAGACTGCCACCCGCTCCTCGTAAGATATAAGCTCGATCCGTTAATGGGATTATATCAGGCCAGAAACCAACCCAAGTAGCATGTAACGTCAAACCGAGACATGGACGTATGGATTTGTGGATTGAGATAAAAGAACAACCCAAGATCAAATTGTACAATAAACAATATAGGCACAGTGCTCACTTGCTCATCATTTGGAAGGCACGGAGGTGCATGGAACACAGCACCAAAGGTAAATCCCAAAAAAGGAACAAATTCCGGCATCCCAATAAAAATGATGGTCTTTATTAAACAAGTGATAAAAACCTCTATGGGAGTTTTTGTCACTTGTTTAATAAAGACCATAGTTTTTATTGGGAAGCTAGAATTTGTTTCTCTTTTCAAGATTAAATTGTATATATAATCGCCTTAAGCACACACTAGACAACTACACTATAAACAGAAAGGATATGAGCCTATTTCCTATGCAAGATGCCTATCACCCTTGACAGAAAATTGGCAGGCATCAAATTATATTTCCCATATTCCTCACAGGACCTATTCATAAGGTCAAGAAATATTCATAATAAATCTCCCAGGAGAAAAGAGATGTAAACTGCTACCTAACTAACAGGAGAAATTCCAATTGGGCAGAATCAAAATAATATGCGTCACCAATAACCTTTAAAACATATAAATAATGTCAAAGTACCAGAAGAACACAGTTGATGTAGCGGAGGCATACATATATTACATGGTGAAAAAACTGCAATGTATAAACCGGCACAAAAAAAACAGCACTACACAATCGCAAAGAAATAGCAAAAACCACATTACAGTAGTGCCACAAAAAGGAGGCCGCCAGTGAGGGATAGCATCTCTAAGAAGGCTTAGTCTGGTGGTAATTACGGTAACTGTGCAAAAAAAGACAAAGGCATAAAAACAAAAAATAAAAATAAACAAAGGCAAAAGATCCATAACATATCTACCACCATAGCTTCCTGTCCTGACGCTATCTCATAAAGGAATCACAATGACAAATCATAAACACAATGACATAGAGGTCAGCCTTGATTCTTGTCAGGTCTGGATGAACTTGTTCTGCCTACATAGCTCCACGGATCCCTGGCAGGTCGCTAGATTCAGAGGGCAGCCATGAATGGTTTGTACCCTATTAGCTAGTAGGAAGACTGTTACGACCAATAATTATTTTAAAATTTAGAATGTCTTCACTATTTTTTTAAGAATGAGTCCTGACCCGTTGCAGGCCCCTTGTGTATCTGATATATTACATTTTTTTATAGGTCTGGATAAAAATCTAAAATGTGCCACATTAAACGTACAGCCCTCAGCTCCTCTTATGATGTTAGATTGGCTGAGCATTCTTGGATTAAAAGATTTATGTCAGCAGCCTTCAGATTATGTCCCTCTTTGAGACCTCTCACTCCCTTTTGGAATTTAAACTTGGTATTGTGTGCTCTAACTCAGTCGCCATTTGAACCTATAAAAGTGATACCTGTAAAAATCCTCACTTTGAAAATGTCTTTTCTGTTAGCCATCACGTCAGCTAGACGAATTTCTGAAATTCAGGCCTTCTCTGCTTTTCCCCCTTATACCAACATTTTAGATGACAAAGTGATTATAAGACCCTTGCCCTTTTTTCTAAGGTGGTTTATGACTACGACAGAACCAGGACATAATATTGCCTTTTTTTTGTGCTAATCCCACCAAAAAACAGTTTTTGCTGCTTGGATGTTAGGAGATGTTTAATTACTTACCTGGAATCCACGAAAGAATAAAGGGTAGATGAGCATCTTCTGATCAAGTTTCAGGGATCTTGTAGGGGAAAGAAGGCATCCATAACATCCATTGCTAGGTGGGTTAAGTTGTCAATCTCAATTGCATATACCTCTAGCGGACTTCCTGTCCCAGAGGGGTTTGGTGCACGTTCAACAAGACCAGTGGCTACTACATAGGAAAGAGGGAACTGATGTTTTTCTCCCTCAGATTTAGAGAGCTGCCACCTGGTCCTCTCCTCATACCTTTCTAAGACACTATAGGTTGCATCTAGATTTGGATGCTGCCTCCGGGAGAAAGATGCTACAAGCTGTAGTCCCCCTTCCTAATTTTGAGTTGATTCATAGTTTAGTTCGCATGGGTGCTGTCATGGGAGAGGGGAAAACATAAATCACTTACTGGTAATTGTTTTTATTGAAACCAATGACAGCACCCCAAAATTTCTCAAGTGTATATATACATTTATAATTTATTTAATGGTGCTGCTTTATTAGCATACTTTATTTTTATTTATCGGATCCCTCATAGCTTAGGGATTCAATGATTAATATTGGTTCCCTAGCTGAGGTCTATTATTTTTCTTTTTCTTTGGTAAGCAATTTATGTTTTTCTTTGCGTTGATGGAGCTGCATGAGCTATGTTGGAGTGCATATTGCTTTTTTTTTTTTTACATTTTTGGGGGGAATGAGATGAGCAAAAAACAACTATTGTCAGTGTGTTTTATTTTTTTAATTTAATTATTTATTGTATTACTTGGATTGATATGATCATGATGATACCAAATGTATGCTTTTTTATTTTCGTATTCATTTTATACAACTTTTTTAAAGTACTTTACACTTTGTGTCAGCATACTGTATGTTTATGCAAAACAAGCTGTATTTTCCTCATTTTCAAGAACATCTTCATAACTTTTCCCTTATTTGGGAAGCAAGGTGGCCAAATAATAACTTTGTCAATGTTTTTCATTTATATTGTTTTTGGGTGCACCTTGTGGGGTACATTACATAATAACTTTATATTGTGGGTTGATACTGTGGGTTGATACTGGGACAACCATATCAAATGTATATAGTTTTTTTTTACTTCATAAAATCACCTTTTTCTTTAATTAAAAATCATCATTTGCATCACCATATTCTAGGGCCCATAACATTTTTACTTTTTCATTGAGTCAACTGTATAACAGCTTGTATTTTGCAGGACAGACTGTAGTTTTTATTGATACCATTTTGGGATACAAATACCTTTTTACACCATGTTTTGGGGAGGAAACGTGACCAAAACCAGCAATTCCATTTTTTTTTCAACCATGCAGGATAAGTAACATGATAATTTTATAGATAAGGTCATTCTAAAAGTGGCAATACCAATTATGTGTAGTGTTTTTTTTTTCTCCAATAGAAGACTGGATAAGTGGAAAAGGTCAACTTTTTTTTCAAATATTTTTTTTTTAAAACTTTTTTCTTTAAATCCCACTAAGGGCTTGGTCTTAAAGCATTTATCACTGGTATAGCATACCGTAATAGTTATCTATTACGGTATAGTGTACCTGTCAGTTTAATTAATAGGCTTCCATACATGGCAACGCTAGAGACCATGGCCACCATAGGACCATGCATCATGTTGTGGTGGGCCCAAATGGGTACACAAAGGAACCCGAAGGAATGCCAAAGTTGCTGTTAACCATGACTTCAAAGGGGTTAAGTGGCAGAGGTCAAAGGTTCTTCTGATCTCCACCATTAGAGCGGTGGTTTATTATAGCTGCTTTCCTGCTCCTGATCACAAAGGCACACTTGTTGTTCCTGAGCTGCAGTCACTGCTGCATTTGGATGAACATACTCATCCAACTAATCACACTGGCACAGCAAGTGCATCGTTTTCCTGTGTCTTCAAATGATTAAAGGGGCTACCCCACATAAAGTATTACTATGCAATGAACAGGGCGTTACAAATGAAGTATCATTGCAATCTACACACAATACAAATATTGTAAAGTTTTTTTTATGTACATTACATTTTCCTATCTGGTAGCACCAATACTTTTTATCCTTCTGGTCCAACGACATTTGGAGGTGGACTAACTGTAGTTTCCCAGCTCTCTCTCCTCTGTGCCAGTGTAGTGATCTCATAGAGTAGCAGGTGAAGCAGCCCAGATACCTTTCATTAATTCATCCCTACTTCTAAATGTATATACAGTAAGTATATAGAAAATTAGGGCAGCACCATCAATAGCTAGATAGAGAACAGTCCCAGTAAGAGGACTGCAATGTCACTGTATGGGTGAATAAAGGACAACACAATTTTCACCAATTGGGTGTGCTACAGTAAATATATAGCTATACAGTGTGAGGCTAGGGTGCAAAGGGCCCACCATATAGTATGGATACTTAAAGGGGTTTTCTGGTCTGCATCAACATCCTTTAAAATAATTCTTTATAAAGGTATTTGCAGTGTAATAGTTCACGTGACCACTGCAGTTAATCACCGGCCTTGGTGCTGTATACCACTGAGGCCAGTGATTGGTTACAACAGTCATGTACGGTATACAGGCAAGTCACCACAGCAGCCAATACATTATGTCCCTGCTGCCGCTTGGCAGAGAGAACAGAGCAGTGGTGCTGGATCAAATAGTGATCAGCTAAATTAGTTTAGATGTTTTTGTTTGTTTTTTACAGCCTCCCTGAAGTTTTCCCTCAAAAATTTGAACTTGTACACCCCTTTCAAGCTCAATACATAGATACCAAACAGAACCAAGCTCCCTATTAACATGGAAAACTAACTAACAAGTAATTAAGTAAAGTACCTAAGCTCTGTACTTAGATAAGCCATTAAAGCCAATAGCAAAAAGATGCATGTATAGCTACAGTAATAGGACCATGCTGTATAAGTAGATACAGTAACAGGACCAAGCTGTGCATAGATACAGTAACAGAACCAGGCTGCGTGTATAGATACAGTAACAGAACCAAGCTGTATGTATAAAGTAACAGAACCAAGCTGTATGTGCTACAGTGCAATGCACTGGGCTTCTTCCCTTCAAATGTCTATACACATTAGAGAAGTGAAGTCTGCATACTGCTGCGGCTTCGCTATCCCTTTCTGGATACATATCTGCTTTTAAGACATGCATATCTGCCTTGTCGGTATACTCGTTCCGTATACTGACAATAGCCGTAGCAATGTCTCGCAGATAATCTCAAACCTATAAGAACCAGTAGAATGATCTTCACTAGATACTGGTCACTTTGAGCCGTATTGAATGGTATCCATGCTGACAGTGATGGGGGATAGGCGGCCACCTGGCTGATCAGACAATGGACATGACTCATCCTTCCTTATACAGGGATGGGATGTGTGCATTGCACTGTCCAGCCACGTTGATGCCCTCCCCTGTCCTTTGACAAGTACCTGAACTATCTCATCTTCCTGTGTTATCACTTCCTGTATCCTTGTTACATGAAGTAGGTGGTCAGGTGACTGGCTAGCCCCTTTCTATTGTTACTGTGACTAAATAAAAGGTGAGCAGACTGTGGAGGAGGGGCAGTTGCTCAGAAGAACTCAAGATGGTAACACCTTTGTCTGACTGCGGTTGAGAGATTTGCCAGTCCTTACGCAAAGCCTGATGAGAGAGGATTTCTAATATTAATATTTCTACAACAAGGACCAGGCTGTGTATAGATACAGTAACAGGACCAAACTGTATGTATAGATACAGTAACAGGACAAAGCTGTGTGTATAGATACAGTAACAGAACCAGGCTGTGTGTATAGATACAGTAACAGGACAAAACTGTGTGTATAGATACAGTAACAGGACCAAACTGTGTGTATAGATACAGTAACAGGACAAAGCTTAATGCATAGATACAGTAACAGGACAAAGCTGAGTGTATAGATAGAGTAAAAGAACTAAGCTTTATACATAGATACAGTAAAAAAAAAAGCTGTATGTATAGATACAGTAACAGAACCAAGCTGTGTGTATAGATACAGTAACAGAACCAAGCTGTATGTATAGATACAGTAACAGTACCAAGTTGAGTGCATAGATACAGTAACGGAACTAAGCTTTATACATAGATACAGTAACAGAACCAAGCTGCATGTATAGATACAGTAACAGAACCACAATCAGTGTCAGCGGGTCACACCACTGCCTCCTCTTTCCCTGTGTTACGTGCTGGCCAATCCCCTGTCCAAGACGCAGGCCTGGATACCTCCCGCCATGCACCTGGACCTTCGTAAACACCATCAGCTAACACATTCACTTCTGTGTCCCAGCGCAGCGTACAGATGTCCATACCCCAGGCCTTTGAACGAAAGCGCAAATACCCTCCACCCACCCACAGGCCATAGCACTAAATGCACACCTTTCCAAATTGTTGGCCTTTGAAAAGTTGCCATTTAGGCTTGTGGACACTGAGACTTTCCACAGCCTGATGACGGCAGCCGTCCCACGGTACTCAGTCCCCAGCCGCCACTATTTTTCCAGGTGTGCCGTTCCCGTCTTACACCAGCATGTGTCTCGTAACATCACCCATGCCCTGACCAACGCAGTTATTGGGAAGGTCCACTTAACAACTGACACATGGACAACTGCTTTTGGCCAGGGATGCTACATTTCCATGACTGCACACTGGGTGAACGTTGTGGAGGCCGAGTCGTACCCTGGGATGGCACAGGTGCTACCAACGACAAGGATTGCGGGTCCTACTTCCATCAGGATTTCCGCCATCACCTACATTAGTGGCTGCTCAGCAGGGGCACCTGGAGAAGCTTTACCAAATCAGGACTCATCTCTGCAGAAAACTCGTCGCGGTCAAGCCCGGAACCGCCTATGGGAGCGAGAAAAATTCCGGACCATCAAGAAAAAGCAGCCCCAACGGAAATGAGCTTTATACCTGTAAGTAGGCCGGTTGGCCATTACTAAAAGTGGAGCAGGAGCACTGTTAAGGGAGAAGTTCTATGTTTTGTTTTTGGTTTTAGCTCCCTCTCCTTTATTAAAAGGGCTCTATTAAGGACTATACCATCCACACAGCATCCAAGTTGCGCCAAGTTTGCGCCATATTGTTCCCTTTTTCCCCCTTCTCAGGCTGTCTGGGACTTTGAAAACCAAAGTTGCTGCAACGTTCAAGAACTGTACCCAGAAAGACATTTTTCTGTGCCTTAACCTATGCACAAACTGCAAAAAATGGCGTGGTATCAAAAGGCAGGAAGTGCTCAACCCCATATGCAGTTGTGCATCTATTCCCAGGGGAGCAGATCCTGCACTCATGGCCCATTGCTAATGGCGATCCCCAGAAAAAAATGCATACAGTGGAGGATGCCCGCAGCGGACCACAAGTACCACAAAAAGACATCCTACACAAGATAGAAAGATGTGTGGAGGTAAATAGCTATATGAAATAAACATTAATAAGGAAGGTATACTATTGTGGATGCAAACAAACAAGTCTGACTAAACCCTCAAACTGGTGATAAAATTGAGAATTATATCCTTATATGAAGGACATGTCTGAGCCCGAGTACCGTGCCAAGGTATCTCAAGTAGCTCGGAACCTAACACTAACCTACCTGTGCCGTATGGGCAATACCAGGAGCCAGTGGGCGAATTACAGAAGGTAGTACCCATAGCAGGTTTATTTCATCTGTTCAGCATGGATGGGCCAAAGAGGAGGATGAGGAGATTGAGAGTCATCCTCCTGATGAGGATAGCGAAGTCTTGTCTGTTAGGACTCTGGCACACATGGCTGACTTTATGTTATGCTGCCTTTCCCGTGACCCTCGCGTTATACGCATTTTGGCCAACATCGATTACTGGTTGTTCACCCTTCTCGACCCCCGCTACAAAGAGAACTCATCTCTCATTTCTGTGGTGGAGAAGACTAGCAAAATGGTGCAATACCAGAAGGTCCTTGTGGAAAAATTGCTCCAAACATTTTCAGCTGAGAACGCTGGCGGCAGAGTACGTAGTTCCTTGGGTAACCGAGGAGGGGAGACGAGGGGAACACACAGCAGTACCAACAGAGGCAGGGCAACACTCTCCAAAGCCTAGTGTCACAAGGAGGGAAAAGTTTTGGAAGATGCTAAAGGAGTACATAGCAGACCGTGTCAGCGTCCTCAGTGATCCCAGTGATCCCTCTGTGCCTTCCAACTATTAGGTCTCCAACTGGCGCTCTACGCCTTAGAGGTGCTGGCCTGCCCTGCTGCCAGCGTTTTTGTCAGAGCGTGTATTTAGTGCTGCTGGGGGCATAATAACTGAAAAGCGCATCTGCCTGTCAACTGAAAATGCTGACAGGTTGACTCTTATCAAAATGAACAAGGCCTGGATTGCCCCTGACTTCTCTACTCTATGGTGTATTGAATACACTGTATTCCCATGCACCCCTTCCACCACAAAAAAGGGTATATGGTTCAATCTTCCTTTTCTCATCCTCCTCCTCCTTCTCCATCATATCAACCTGCTTATTAGGCTGCCCTCGCTCCTAATGTTTTAGAGGGTCAGCTCAGCAGCAGGCCCTCACCCCTAATGTTTTAGATGGTCAGATCAGCAGTAGGCCCTCGCCCCTAATGTTTTAGAGGGTCAGCTCAGCAGCAGACCCTTACCCCTAATGTTTTAGATGGCCAGATCACCAGCAGGTCCTTGCTCCTAATGTTTTTGAGGGTCACCAGCAGGCCATCAATCATCATTTTTCATGGGTGTGTATTTATGTGTAATAAAGGGTGTATTGGAGTGTCGGTCCTTGTAATTTTTGGCAGCCCTTTCACTTAGTGCATAGGCTTTATGAGTCCCACTACCTGAACTATTGTACCACAATGTTAATGAGGCCCTCCTTTATGTGATATACAGGTTGTATCTGAGTGCCTCTTCCTTGTAATTTGTGGAAGCACTTGCACTTTATATATAAGTAAATATACAGGAAAGAATGTTTCCTAACAATTTTTCCTCTAAAATCGATTTTATCTTCGGTTTTGTGAATATTATTGTCAGTCTGTAAAAGTGAAGTAATACTCGGACAACATCGTTCCCAGCAGCGACCTGTGAGTCCAAGATGCATCCAGACATCCTCCCCATGCTGTTCCCGAACCATTTCAGTGGTGTTTCCATCAATTTCTGACCTTTTCCTGTGAACCAGACACTCTCCCCTCTTCAGAGCAGGGGGTGCCTGGTTTAATGCTCTGGTTCTCCCATTGACTTCCATTGTGCTCGGGTGCTCTATAGAGTGTTCTACTTGAGCACCAGAGCACCCGTACAATGTTCATTAGGGTCAGGTGTCAGGGTCAGCTGTCAGGGTCAGGTGTCAGATTGGCATTATTTTGATACTTGACTATGATATCTGACCATGTCCTAAAATGTACACTGTACACCCGAGCACTTTGGTGCTCAATCAACACTAGTCACTATATTGTTTTCTCATTGTGATGAATATTATTACTAAAATTTAACAAACTAAAACACTAAGGCTGCACATACACAAAATACTTAGGGCTGTTTCACACGAGCGGATGCCGTGCGTGACATCCGCTCCGTGAATGACAGCCAAGACCCGATGCGGACTGCAGAAGCACGGAGCAGTAACATGACTGATAATGCTCCGTGCCTCTCTGTGATCTCTTTACTACGAAATCACAGTGAGATAAAGTTGTCACAGAGAGGCACGGAGCATTATCAGTCATGTTACTGCTCCGTGCTTCTTCTGTCCGCATCGGGTCTTGGCTGTCATTCACAGAGCGGATGTCACGCACGGCATCCGCTCGTGTGAAACAGCCCTTATTGGGCAGTAACATACATGGTATCTGTTTTAACTAGCATGTACAGGTGCGGCCTGGCAATGAGTGGTGAGCATGAGGATCCACATGAGGATCTAGCTGCCGGGCCACATTGTGCATGGGCAGCCTAAAACAATATACTATGAAAGAAAGTGAACCTCACACTGAATTTTGTATAATAGGATACAGTTATAAGAGGTATTCACCTGCCAAGGGCTGTCTCCTTTTTTTCCTTTCTTTGCTCCAGTAAGACGAGCTGAATAGTTAGAGTTGAAGATTTTCATTTTGCCACAAGGAAATTCAACTAAAAGACAAGCAAAGATCATTAAGTTTTATGTACAAAATATACTGTGTCAGCTTGTATTATCTTATTCAGAATTGTATTTCAAAGTAAAAAAAAAAAAAAAAAATATTTTGGAGTCCTTCTGATAATCACATAGTCAGGGACTACCTTTACCACCAAGCCCAGAGAACAAGGGGCCCTTGCTAGCCAAAAGAGGTTTGCTGAAGAAAAACAACAAAATAAAAATGACCACTTGTGTAGCTGGTTCAGAAGCATATTGGCCCAGTGGGCCTTTCCAGCTATAGAGCAGTAGCAGAAGTGCCCAGGTTGGACTTCTAATCTGAGAGTGGGGCTTAGCAGGCTGATGAGGGTGGAATGTAGCTGGCTAATGGGGGAAGAGCTTAGCAATGGGTTGGGTGGTCCCCAGACATAACTTTGGGACCCCAGAATAACAAAATCCATCCCTACATGCAGCAAAGGTGCCACAAAGCTACTGATGATATTCTGATCACAATCCCATTTGTTAACTCAGCGCTCCGCTTGTCCTCGGGCCAATACAGGCGCGGGTCTCCTGCTTGTCATCTGGTTCGTCAGCAGCGGGTCATCAGTGGCGTTTTCTGAACAAGTAGCCCAAAAAGGCTGCATCCAAAATATACACTGCAATTGACGCACAAAAATATGCGTAATTGCGCACTTACAGTAGAAAAATTGCATCATGTTTTTGGAAAAAGGCGCAATTGTGCATCATATACAGCAAAATATATGCTGCTGGTGATGCTGGGAAATATGCCTATTGCACATTAATGACCTGTAGAAGCTTTGCAGCAGGTTTTTGGACAGAAAGTCTGGTTCATGCACATAAAAAGAGTAGTGTCTCTTTACAGGGTCCTGCACCGCTGCACAGAGATTCTTATACATGTGATTTGTGAACAGCTCCAGCAGCACTGACTGTAGAACACTCAGTATGCTAACTGCCCCTATGCTGTCCCTAATGATTAAATTTGACTTACCTAGTAATTCAATCTACATAACAAAATATATCTTCACAATCGCTACACTGTCCCTGCAAGACCCTAAAGTCTTAGGCCTCTTTCACACGGGCGTCATGTTTTTTTGCCAGGATAAGATGCGGGTGCGTTGCGGGAAAATGCACGATTTTTCTGCGCGAGTGCAAAACATTGTAATGAGAAAAATCGGCATGTTTGGTACTCAAACGCGAACTTCTTCACAGAAGTTCGGGTTTGGGTTAGGTGTTTTGTAGATTGTATTATTTTCCCTTATAACATGCTGAAACACCCTTTTTTTTTTTTTTTTTTTTTTATTTAAATATTTTATTTGTAATACAAAAATACATATCCATATAACATTTATGCTATTATAAGATCCTGAAGTCCGTAAGTTTCTGATTTATAAGCTAGCTGAAACACCCTTAATGACCAGGCCACTTTTTACACTTCTGCACTACACTACTTTCACCATTTATTGCTCGGTCATGTAACTTACCACCCAAATGAATTTTACCTCCTTTTCTTCTCACTAATAGAGCTTTCATTTGGCGGTATTTCATTGCTGCTGACATTTTTACTTTTTTGTTATTAATCGAAATTGAACGAATTTTTTGCTAAAAAATGACATTTTTCACTTTCAGTTGTAATTTTTTTTTTAAAAACGACATCCATATATAAATTTTTCGTTAAATTTATTGTTCTACATGTCTTTGATAAAAAAAAATGTTTGGGTAAAAAAATAAATGGTTTGGGTAAAAGTTATAGCGTTTACAAACTATGGTACAAAAATGTGAATTTCCGCTTTTTGAAGCAGCTCTGACTTTCTGAGCACCTGTCATGTTTCCTGAGGTTCTACAATGCCCAGACAGTAGAAAAACCCCACAAATGACCCCATTTCGGAAAGTAGACACCCTAAGGTATTCGCTGATGGGCATAGTGAGTTCATAGAACTTTTTATTTTTTGTCACAAGTTAGCGGAAAATGATGATTATTTTTTTTGATTTCTTTTCCTTACAAAGTCTCATATTCCACTAACTTGTGACAAAAAATAAAAACTTCCATGAACTCACTATGCCCATCACGAAATATCTTGGGGTGTCTTCTTTCCAAAATGGGGTCACTTGTGGGGTAGTTATACTGCCCTGGCATTTTAGGGGGACAAATGCATGCAAAGTAGTTTGAAATCAAAATCTGTAAAAAATGGCCTGTGAAATCAGAAAGGTGCTCTTTGGAATGTGGGCCCCTTTGCCCACCTAGGCTGCAAAAAAGTGTCACACATGTGGTATCGCCGTACTCAGGAGAAGTTGGGGAATGTGTTTTGGGGTGTCATTTTACATATACCCATGCTGGGTGAGAGAAATATCTCAGCAAAAGTCAACTTTTCCCATTGAGAAACCACATTCCCCAACTTCTCCTGAGTACGGCGATACCACATGTGTGACACTTTTTTGCAGCCTAGGTGGGCAAAGGGGCCCACATTTCAAAGAGCAGCTTTCTGATTTCACAGGCCATTTTTTACAGATTTAGATTTCAAACTACTTTGCATGCATTTGGGCCCCTAAAATGCCAGGGCAGTATAACTACCCCACATGTGACCCCATTTTGGAAAGAAGACACCCCAAGATATTTCGTGATGGGCATAGTGAGTTCATGGAAGTTTTTATTTTTTGTCACAAGTTAGTGGAATATGAGAGTTTGTAAGAAAAAAAAAAAGAAAAAAATCAATCATTTTCTGCTAACTTGTGACAAAAAATAAAAAATTCTAGGAACTTGCCATGCCCCTCACGGAATACCTTGGGGTGTCTTCTTTCCAAAATGGGGTCACTTGTGGGGTAGTTATACTGCCCTGGCATTTTAGGGGCCCAGATGCGTGAGAAGTAGTTTGAAATCAAAATCTGTAAAAAATGGCCTGTGAAATCAGAAAGGTGCTCTTTGGAATGTGGGCCCCTTTGCCCTGCAAAAAGGTGTCACACATGTGGTATCGCAGTACTCAGGAGAAGTTGGGGAATGTGTTTTGGGGTGTCATTTTACATATACCCATGCTGGGTGAGAGAAATATTTCAGCAAAAGTCAACTTTTCCCATTTTTTTATACAAAGTTGGCATTTGACCAAGATAGTTATCTCACCCAGCATGGGTATATGTAAAATGACACCCCAAAACACATTCCCCAACTTCTCCTGAGTACGGCGATACCACATGTGTGACACTTTTTGCAGCCTAGATGCGCAAAGGTGCCCAAATTCCTTTTAGGAGGGCATTTTTAGACATTTGGATCCCAGACTTCTTCTCACGCTTTAGGGCCCCTAAAAAGCCAGGGCAGTATAAATACCCCACATGTGACCCCATTTTGGAAAGAAGACACCCCAAGGTATTCAATGAGGGGCATGCCGAGTTCATAGAAAAAAAAATTTTGGGCACAAGTTAGCGGAAATAGATTTATTTTTTGTTTTTTCTCACAAAGTCTCCCTTTCCGCTAACTTGAGACAAAAATTTCAATCTTTCATGGACTCAATATGCCCCTCAGCGAATACCTTGGGGTGTCTTCTTTCCAAAATGGTGTTATTTGTGGGGTGTTTGTACTGCTCTGGCATTTGAGGGTCTCCGCAATCATTACATGTATGGCCAGCATTAGGAGTTTCTGCTATTCTCCTTATATTGAGCATACGGGTAATGAGATTTATTTTTTACGTTCAGCCGCTGAGCTGAAAGAAAAAATGAACGGCACAGATTTATTCATTTGCATCGATCAATGTGGATGAAAAAATCTCTGCCCCCCCAAAAAAAGGAGGGGAAAGGCGTCTGCCAGGACATAGGAGCTCCGCCCAACATCCATACCCACTTAGCTCGTATGCCCTGGCAAACCCGATTTCTCTATTCACATCAATCTATGTGGATGAATAAATCATTGCCAGGATTTTTTTATATTTTTTATATATATATACAAAGTGTTTGCCAAAGCATATGAACACCGCCGCCTCCTCAGCTCATATGCCTCGGCAAACGTATCTTTTACTGCAGAGGAGAAATCTCGTCTTTCAGCGCCGCATACACCGACTTCTGTGTAATCTGACAGCAGCGCAATGGTTCTGTCAGAATGCACATCAGTGCTGCAGCTAGTCGATCGGTTGGTCCACCTGGAAGGTATAAAAAAAAAAAAAAAAAACACAGGCCGCAACGCAATAAATTTTATTAACTTTATAATAACTTTTGAACAGAACATATAAACTTTATTTAACTTTTTGAACTGAACGTTAACTTTTTTGCTTACTGGTGTTTTTTCTTTTTTTCTTTTCTTTTTTACCTTTTATAGGACAAACCTCTTCTTCCTCATGGGACAATGTGCAAAGTGCAAATCTCCCAAAGATGTGGCGAAGTACATTATGCACTTTGTCCCAGGTGAAAGGAGAGGTTTGCAGCAGCTGTGTGTGAATGGGCCCTAATAGCCCTGTGTGCCTGTCCTGTGAGATGCAATCCCTATGCTAAGTGTACCTGTGTGTGGTACTTCCGGAAACACTCTCCAAAGCATAGGGCAGAGTGGTCAGGGCAGTCAGGACAGAAATAGTGGGTGTCACGCCTTATTCCACTCCTGCTACAGACACAACATCTTTTTCGGGGTGACTGTTGGGTTGAGGTATATCGGCAACGACACTGGGGAAATGTCGCTCGTGTAGACGGCTAACTATACTGGTGGATGGGGCCACGGAACCTCCTGGGTACAGGAGGCTCTCGATGATCTCTTCCTGAAATTTGAGGAAGGATCCTGTTCTCCCAGCCTTACTATAGAGAACAAAACTATTATATGCAGCCAATTGAATTAAATATACAGACGCCTTCTTATACCAGCGTCTGGAAACTAAATACGGTGACAACATCTGGTCATTGAAGTCCACCCCTCCCATGAGCAAATTATAGTCGTGGACACAGAGGGACTTTTCAATGACACTGGTTGCTCGCTCAATTTGGATTGTCGTGTCTGCGTGAATGGAGGAGAGCATGTAAACGTCACGCTTGTCTCTCCATTTCACCGCGAGCAGTTCTTCGTTACACAAGGCAGCCCTCTCCCCCCTTGCAAGACGGGTGGTAACGAGCCGTTGGGGGAAGCCCACGCGACTAGTTCGCGCGGTGCCACAGCAGCCAATCTGTTCTAGAAACAAATGCCTGAAGAGGGCCACACTTGTGTAGAAATTGTCCACATAAAGATGGTACCCCTTGCCAAATAAGGGTGACACCAAGTCCCAGACTGTCTTCCCACTGCTCCCCGGGTAGTCAGGGCAACCGACCAGCTCCAGGGTCTGATCTTTACCCTCATAGATCCGAAATTTGTGGGTATAGCCTGTGGCCCTTTCACAGAGCTTATACAATTTGACCGCATACCGGGCGCGCTTGCTTGGGATGTATTGTTTGAAGCCAAGGTGCCCGGTAAGATGTATTAGGGACTCGTCTACGCAGATGTTTTGCTCAGGGGTATACAAATCTGCAAATTTCTGGTTGAAGTGGTCTATGAGGGGCTGAATTATGTGGAGCCGGTGAAAAGCTGGGTGGCCTCTGGGACGAGAGGTGCTATTGTCACTAAAGTGCAGGAAACGCAGGATGGCCTCAAATCGTGCCCTGGACATGGCAGCAGAGAACATGGGCATGTGATGTATTGGGTTCGTGGACCAATATGACCGCAATTCATGCTTTTTGGTTAGACCCATGTTGAGGAGAAGGCCCACAAATTTTTTTAATTCGGAAACTTGGACTGGTTTCCACCGGAAAGACTGGGCATAAAAGCTTCCCGGGTTGGCGGATATAAATTGAGTGGCATACCGGTTTGTTTCTGCCACAACTAAGTCCAAGAGCTCCGCAGTCAAGAACAGCTCAAAAAATCCCAGGGCCGAACCGATCTGAGCTGTCTCAACCCGAACTCCAGCCTGGGCGGTGAAAGGGGGAACTAATGGTGCGGCTGAAGTTGGGGACTGCCAATCAGGATTTGCCAGCACCTCAGGGACTCTAGGGGGTCTACAGGCCTGTCTGTGCGGTGGCTGCAACGGGGTAACTATTGCACGTGCCACCGTACCAGTTTTAACTGCCCTTCTGGTGCTCGCCACTTCACCATGTTGTACAGCAGTGCTGGTACTAGGTCCAGGATGGGCTGCGCTGCTGGTGTATGCCTCACCACGTAATCCGACAGCGCCAGCCCCACTCTGCTACCCTTGAAGCGGATCCTGCGCAACCTGTGGTCTAGCGACACAGGGCCGGGTACGCCTGGTGGTATCAGGGAACTCAACCTCCTCATCCGAACTTTGTGTCAGACTGCCACTGCTTTCTACAGGTTCATATTCTGACCCGCTAGATTCATCAGATGAGGGTTCCCATTCCTCATCCGACTGGGTCAGAGGCCTGTAGGCCTCTTCAGAAGAATACCCCTTGTTTGACATTTGGGCAACTAAATTTAGGGGTATTCCCTGAGACTACCCAAGAAAAAAAAGCAAGCCTGTCTTACAAATGGGAGGCTAGCGGAGTACCGGAGGCCGCTGCGGTTGATAAAAAATATCAAAACTGATTTTTTTTATCGCCGCAGCGCTTGTAAAGTGATTGTGCAGTGATAAAAAAAAAATTGTCACTGCGGCGGGGCGGGCGTGGGTGAACGCACGTGTGGGCGACCGATCAGGCCTGATTGGGCAAACATTGCGTTTTTGGTGGAGGGCGAGCTAAGGTGACACTAATACTATTATAGATCTGACTGTGATCAGTTTTGATCACTTACAGATACTATAAAAGTACAAATGCTGATTAGCGATACGCTAATCCGCGAATCAGTGACTGCGGTGGGCTGGGCGCTAAACAATCGCTAAACTACCTAACCAAGGGGCCTAAACTATCCTAAAACCTATCAGTCAATCCCAGTGAAAAAAAAGTGACAGTTTACACTGATCACTTTTTTCCTTTCACTAGGTGATTGACAGGGGTGATCAAGGGGTTAATTGGGGTGATAGGGGGTGATCTGGGGCTAAGGTGTAGTGTTTGGTGCTACTCACTGTGATGCCTGCTCCTCGGCTGAGACCAACCGACGAAAAGGACCAGCAGAGGAGCAGAGAAGCCATTTAACACATATTTACAAATATAATGTGTTAACTGGCTTCTGATTCGTTTTTTTAAAAATCATCAGCTTGCCAGCCACGATCATTGGCCCCTCTCTAACTTTTGCCGGCCCGCGATGCGCATGCGCGGGCCGGCTAAGCGCGCCATCTCGCGTCTCGCGAGATGACGCATATATGCGTGACTGTGCCTGGGACTGCCGCCTCCGGAACGCGATCCTGCGTTAGGCGGTCCAGAGGTGGTTAATATAGAATGCATAGTACAATAGGGCTGGAGGGGTTAAAAAAAAATTAATTATAATTTAACTCACCTTAATCCACTTGATCGCGCAGCCGGCATCTCTTCTGTCTTCTTCTTTGCTGTGCACAGGAATAGGACCTTTGATGACGTCACTGTGCTCATCACATGGTGCAATCACATGGTTCATCACCATGGTGAGGGACCATGTGATTAGATCATGTGATGTGACGTCACCACAGGTCCTTAGCCGGCAGCTCAACATTACAGAAGAAGACAGAGATCCGCAACTACGTGATCAAGTGGACTCGGTGAGTTAATTTTTTTATATTTTTAAACCCTCCATCACTATTTTACTTTGCATTCTGTATTCAGAATGCTATTATTTTCCCTTATAACCATGTTATAAGGGAAAATAATACAGATCGGGTCCCCAGCCCGATCTTCACCTAGCAACCATGCATGAAAATCGCACCGCATCCGCACTTGCTTGCGGATGCTTGCAATTTTAACGCGGCCCCATTCACTTCTATGGGGCCTGCGTTGCGTGAAAAACGCAGAATATAGAGCATGCTGACATTTTCACGCAACGCACAAGTGATGCGTGAAAATCACAGCTCATGTGCACAGCCCCATAGAAATGAATAGGTCAGGATTCAGTGCGGGTGCAATGCGTTCAACTCACGCATTGCACCCGCGCGGAATACTCGCCCGTGTGAAAGGGGCCTTATTGTGTGTCTATCGCAGATTGGACAAACACGTCCTGTCACATCAGTGGCTGAGCTCAGAATGGGTCTGTATTTCAGAGCTAGCATAGAGCCTAATAATCCTGCCAATAACTAGTGTTGGGCGCGAATATTCGAATTGCAAATATTGTCACTTCGAGAATTCGCGAATATTTAGAAAATAGTGATATATATTCGGAATTTCGAATATTCTAGATTTTTTTTTCATCTGTAACCTCCCTTCTTGCTTGTGGGCCAATGAAAAGGCTGCAATGTCTTTGTCTGAGCTTAGCAACATCCCTAGCAACCAATAGAAAAGTTAGCTTATATATATAATACAGATAGTTATTGGGAGATAGTCAGTGTAGGTTATATCCTGATATAGTGTAGCTGATAGGTTCTGCTAAAATGTGGTGTCACGTATTGCGCCAAAATATTTGGATCATTAGTGGCGATTAGCGCAATCGCAAATATATTGGAGCACTCTAACTGCATATAAAACCATTTTTAATGTTCTGCTGTGCCAACCATTTTCTCCAGCCTCAGGAAACTACTAGCAGCAAAAATGACCCACGCCTGTATTTCGTGCACATTACGCAAATATTACATTGCTGATTTTTCGCAATCAAGAAAATATTCGCAAATTCACGAATATATGATGAATATTCGCCCAAATATTTGTGAAATATTGCAAATTTGAATATAGCCCCTGCCGCTCATTACTACCAATAACCTCTCTCCTGATTGACCTCCAGGCTTACGAGAAAGCATTGTGGGCAAAACCACTCAAATTCTTCTCTGTCTTCATCTTCCCTTCCTTGTTTACCTTAGGGCTCATGCACACCACGTTATGTATTTTGCGGTACGCAAAACACGGATCCGCAAAAAATACGTCCGTTTGACATCCGTATTGCATCAATTTTTTTGAGGATCCATTGTAACTGCGCCTATCCTTGTCTGCTAAACGGACAAGAATATGACATATTACACGGAACGGACTTGAGGAAATACGGAAACGAAATGCACATGGAGTCAATTCCGTTTATTTATTTTTTGCAGCCCCATTGAAATAAATTGTACCGCATACGGGCCACAAAAAAATGAAACGGACACGGACAAAAAATACGTTCGAGTGCATGAGCCCCTACTAGTGCACAACATTTTAAAAGTAAACTGGCAGATGCCATTCTGTGTGATACGTCTGAATCAAAACTTTGGATTCATTGGGTAAAATAATTTTTGTCAAATTTATGAGGAATCTTATTAGTTTAGAAATTATTTTCTCATCTCTACAATATATCTACCTGTGATGACTAAAATTATCGCTCAGTCAGTCCATAACCATGCAAATAGCTGTTATTCCTTCTATGTGACAACTAACCCAAGTCAAACATTGTAGGGCGTATCATGAATAAAAATACTAGCACTAGATAAAATGAACACATACATATATAGAGATGCGGACATGCACGGCTAGATCGCCGCTAGCATGTCCGCAATATACCTGTCCCATATCTCTGAGTGGTTTTATTGAGTGTAAAAAATAATTTTATATATATGTAAATCAGCCTGGTAATGACCCCAAGGGGCTAACTGTTCTGGAGCCCAGCCACGCCCGAATCTCCTCCTTGCTCACGAAGTCAGATCGCCGTAATCTCGTGGTGCGCGAGCTTGCGCATGCGCAGTTCCTTCCCTGAAGCTGATACCAGCACAGTGAAGGAACACTATGCCGGCGCTGCGCATGCGCGAGCTCGCGCACCACGAGATTACGCCCATCTGACTTCGTGAGCAAGGAGGAGATTTCTAGATGCAGGAGGTGCTGGGCTCATTCACAGGGGGCATGGCTGGGCTCCAGAACGGTTAGTACAGCCCCTTTGGTTCATTACCAGGCTGATTTACATATATATATATAAAATCTTTTTTTACACTCAATAAAACCACTCAGAGATATGGGACATGTATATTGCGGACATGCTAGCGGCGATCTACCCGTGCATGTCCGCATCTCTATAGGGTAAAAAGAGGTGAAAGAATCCCTTTAGTTACTGCATATTTAACCACTGCCCATAGACTTTTAAATGCCTGAGTGGTCCAGTTAACTCTACAAGGAGATTTTGGAACTTTCTTGGAGGGATAGCAGCTCCAGAAAGAGTGTGCAACATCAGTGACAGCCAGGCTCCCCATTGAGGAAGCAAAGATGTTTCTACCGTCCCTGCCTTCTCCATCATTGCATACACAGCGCTCAATAAAAACCTTTGTTACAGGCAGTCCCCTCCGCCAAAAGGTCTTGTATAACCTTATGAGTGGCTTAATATGTAAAGAAAAAGAAATAGAGACAAAAAAAAAAAAAGTGCCACCACTAGCCCACACTGCAACTTCTAGCCCGACCCCCTGGCAACCGCAAACTGAACATCCAATTTAGGCTACTTTCACACTTGCATTTGGTGCGGATCCGTCATGGATCTGCACAGACGGATCCATTCAGATAACACAACCGTCTGCATCCGTTCAGAACTGATCCGTTTGTATTATCTTTAACATAGCCAAGACTAATCCGTCTTAAACACCATAGAAAGTCAATGGAGGACGGATCCGTTTTTTATTGTGCCAGATTGTGTCATAGAAAATGGATCCGTCCCCATTGACTTACATTGTGTGTCAGAACGGATCCGTTTGGCTCAGTTTCGTCAGACAGACACCAAAACGCTGCTTCCGCCTCCAAAGCGGAATGGAGACTGAACTAATGCAAACTGATGCATTCTGAGCGGATCATTTTACATTTAGAATGCATTAGGGCAAAACTGATCCGTTTTGGACCGCTTGTGAGAGCCCTGAACGGATCTCACTAACGGAAAGCCAGAACGCCAGTGTGAAAGTAGCCTTATTAAAACAACCATAACAAAAAGGGAACACACTATAAAAATGTACTAGACTTAATACAAATGGCATCAAAATAAAGCCACAAGTTAGTTAGTTAATAAAGTAAGAAATGATTCAAAAAACTAAATGAAAAAAGTTAAGCTTTTGAAAAACGAAAATGAATATGGTCTGGAAGAGGAGTAAATTGCCTGGTCTTAAACTGGTCAAATAATTATACAATTTTCTTTTCTTGTTTTTCTATTAGGTCAAAAAACTGGTACATAAAAGGCGACATAAAACTGGTCAACCCTAAGGATACAAACAGTGTTATATTTCACCTTCTAAAATAGACCATGACCACTGTTTTGACACTGACTCCACCACCATATTATATTTACATTTTCTTTGTAAATGTATATCACTAGTAGCATGAAAACGGATAGGGTGGGTGAACTGCGGCGTAAATAGGATCCATAGCAAAACCTGGAATGTGTCCTACTTCACCATGACCACCTTCAAGTGAAGTTCAGAACATGGGAAGCCTATGGTTATGTTGGTTTCCCTAATTCCCAGGCATAATGCACAAAGTGATGTCACAATAGTGGGTATAATGTGCACAATGATGTCACAGTACAGCAATAAAGCTCACAGAGATGTCACAAAAGAATGATAAATAAAGAAATAAACAAATCAGTGATGTCACAGCACAGAAAAATGCTAAAAGAATGCACTCTTTCATTATCCATATACATCACTAACTGCACATGATGTAGGTGGAGATGGGCCCCATTAGTTATTGGTCGCATAGAAGATGCTATGCCTGCTACCCTGGTAGTAACGCCCATAGATGAGGTGATTAGGAGCTGGAACTTACCAACTGGTTGACAGCTACGATGGTCATCACCTAGCTTGTATCCTGAAGCACAGCTGCAGGCACGAGACGTACTGTTATCAGTCTCTTTACAGAAATGGATGCAACCTCCATTATTTACGGAGCAGTTGAAATGCGTCACTTCTATAAGCAAGAACATTGGGTTAGCATCATAATGTTGTACAATGATATAATGTTGGCAGTCAATGCTCCTGTTCTGAATAATAAAGTATATCTTTTACAGTGTAGGACTGGCGATTATGTGTGAAAATTGACAATATTTAAACCTTTTTCTCTGAAAATCTCAATTTTATCATGGATTTCAGGACATCAATAATGGATGACCTCATTCTCTGTGTGGCAGGCATCATTACCAAAGGGAGACATGATTCTTCAATGAAGTCTTTTTCCAAGCACTTTTTTTCTCGGCCGCACGTGTACATTCTATTTGTTGTTCCAAACAGCATGTACAGGCGCAGCCCAGCAAGTACAGGTACGGTTAGCAAATTGGCAGTGAGACGCAAGCAGAAGCCACATTCTGTATGGTCACTACCTAGGAAAATGTTGAAAATAACATAAACTTTATTCAATTCTCATATTAAAAACAGAGGGACATTGTAATAATAGGCATAACCCCAGTGCTAAAACCCTGTCTAACTAAGTTAGTCATCGCTCAATGCGATTCTGTAGTCCCGGTTGGTTTTGGACTGCTTTATCAGCTGTGCTGATGTTAATACATAAAAGCAGGAAGACAGGACGCCACACTGATAATGTGCAGCGTTATCTGGCGCTTGTGTGGCCACAGCTGTTGATAAAGCAGTCCAAAACCAACCAGGACTGCAGAAACACTTCTAGTAAATACAGCATTGAGCATGACTAACTTGGTCAGACAGGGTTTTAGCAACTGAACGGCAGTTCTTGATAGCTACCCACATGGAGGCTGAATATCCAGGGCAGTTTGCCTAGACCAGGATTCACTAATCTGATGGTCTACCTCACACCAGACCTGGTATTATACATCAGCCGCACATAAGGCTCTAGTTATATACTTGTGTCCCAGAAGCTGCACCTACAATCTGCACAAACTATAGATTATAGCATTCTGCATTTGTTACACCTGTTATGTTAGTGTAACTCACCCACAGCTGGTTGCCTTATTTGACCTACTCCAACTGTGGCCGGTATCCTCTATCTCTCGACCTCACCCCCCTGAAGGTGCTCTCTGGCTGCACGACAAATTTACTGCACCTGTCAGGGCATAGGAGGCTTTTTGGTTGAGTGTTATTCACATGGTCACACTCAGCGGGGTCTGCCAAACTGGGATTATTCTTATTACCACAGTGTCCCCTTCCCTTTTTTTATTATGAAAATTTAATAAAGTTTATGATGTTATTTTAAACATTTTCCTAGGCAGTTTCTTCAGAAAATTTATACTTTTCCAGTTTGTTCAGTGAAATCACATTCTGTATGGGCAACCTTAAAACGTCTCTGTCACCAGGATCAATCCTATTAAACAGACATACTGGCTGGTAGGGCGCATCATGCTGATTAAAACAACACCTTTCTTTTGTCTGTATGCTAAACAGCTGCAGAGAAATCTGCATTTTCATTCATATGTAAATGAGACATTGGAGCACCAGGGGGCGGGGCTAAATCTTTTGAGCCAAGGGTGTAGCTAAAGGCTCATAGGCCCTATTGCAAGACTTAAGCTTGGGTCCTCCTTTCTGCTACCTGAGGAAAAAAATTAAACTGTGCCCCCCCATACCCATGCCATATATTTTCAACCTAACCCCTTCCCTCCAGCCCTGCTGTTAAAGAGATACTTGGAAAACATTACATACAGGGTAATACAGCCCCACATACCTTTTACATCTAGTGACGTCTACTCTGATATAGATATCCTCTTTATCATTCTCTTAATTAAGACCGCCATGATGACTTCTTTCAGCCTTCTCTTATCTCTGCAGTTTGACAAAGAGACATCTTAGTTTGCTAATTTTTCATCATCCTCACATCTTCTCAACATCCCATCCTTCCACCTCCAATATTGTGCCTGCTGTGCAGAAACAGTCCACCTGAAGATACTAGTACCTCACAAATAGTGCCCCCTTCAATAGTTATTGGCACACAGTGCCCTAAAAAATTACTACGCCCAGCAAATAGTGTCCTTGACACTAATAGTGTAAACATAATGTCCCCCAAAAGTAACTGTGGTAAACTGATACTGTCAGGGTGCACCCCACAGTAATAGTGCTCCCACCAATATAAATAATTATCTGTACTTAGTGCTAACAGTGCCCCCAATAGTAATAATGCCTTCATTGTGCTCAAACTAGTAATCATGTTCCCCGTAGTCCCCCAGTAGTAATAATTCTCCTCATAATCTGTGCCAGTAGAAAAATATTCCTTAATGTGTGCCAGTACAAAAATATCCCCTTAGAATGTGGGCCAATAAAAATACCCCCTTATCATGTGTGCCAGTACAAAAATACCCCCTTATCATGTGTGCCAGTACAAAAATACCCCCTTATCATGTGTGTCAGTACAAAAATACCACCCTATGATGTGCGCTAGCACAAAACTACACCCTTATAATATGTGCCAGTACAAAAATACCACCCTATGATGTGCGCTAGCACAAAACTACACCCTTATAATATGTGCCAGTACAAAAATACCCTCTTATTTCGATAAAATCTTCAGAATGAAGGAGCTCTGGGCGGAGGACATGGGTAACTCCACTAAGTTCCTAAAGATTTGGACTCCTTGGATCTTGTTCAAGGGTTCTCCTGAGTTTAGCTCGTGGCTAAATAGGGGTGTCGCCAGTCCCTAGGGGGATTACATCTGCCAGGCAGTTGTTACTGTCTTCACCTGGTCCATCAGCAGCGCCCACACCAGTGAGTACTTCAATTACGGTCCGTGAAGTCTAGGATTTGCTCCGCATGTTTTTTTAAACCTCTGCTGGTACTATCAGGGTCCCCCCCCCTCCCCCCTCTTCCCTCCTGTTCGTCTGTGGTCTTGTCCTGGTATTCGTCCTCTGTTGTGTAGTTTATGTTTGAGCTTTATACCCATGTATGCTCCTGTAACTGGGATCTTGTGATTTCTTTGCAATGGAAGCTGGATTCCCGAGTTATATTCTGGTACTTGTTCTACTACAATGTATCTACGTACTTGTATTGTGATTGTATGTAAGGATTCACAGCTGTACACAGCCTCGACTTGCAATCTGGCTGTTCTCATTGTATTGCTACTATATTGGCTCTTCTAAAAAAAAGAATTTGAGCCACAAAAATACCCCCTTATAATGTGCGTCAGTGCAAATACTCCCTTACAATGTGCACCAGTAATAAAAAATACCCCTCATATTGAACGCCAGTACAAAAAATACACTCTTACCTTTCAGATCAGACTCTCATATCAGACCCGCATATCATACCTCAAATAAAATATATATAACATCATCAAATCAGATCCCCATATCACACCTCAGTTCAGAACCCCATTTCAGATATCAGATCAGATCCCCATTAGATCCCCATGTCAGACCCCTCCAGTATCAGACTTCAGATCAGATCCCCATTAGACCTCTATGTCAGATCCCCCAGTATCAGACCTCAGATCAGACCCCCATTTCAGATATCAGATCAGATCCCCATTAGACCTCCATGTCAGACCCCTCCAGTATCAGACTTCAGATCAGATCCCCATTAGACCTCCATGTCAGGCCCCCTTAAGTATCAGACCTCAAATAAGTTAACTTACCTCTCCTGGTCGGCTGCTCCTCTGCAGGTCTAGCGGCCTCCCTGGATCTCTTAGATCCTGGTTTTCTCTGGGCCCGTGCTGCACTGTCACCTGAGTGCCTGCAGCGCCAGGTTAAAGTGTGCGCACTATGTCCTGATGCTGTACCAGTCCAGAGAGGACCACAGAGGAGGTGTAAATACAGCCCTCGCAGCGCTTCACTCCTCCCGCCTCTTGTAGACTAGTGAGAGCTTCCATATTGGAAACGCACATTAGTATTCACTTTATAAGACGCGCTGTGTCTTATAAAGGGAAAAATACAGTGCCACTGGCAAGTGGGGCCCTGTGTGCCCCCTAGGCTTAGGGGCCCAGTCGCAACTGCGACCTCTATAGATATGCCACTGCTGTGAGCACTGCTTTGTAACACAACCTGTGCCTTACTACAGACGTGGACAAAATTGTTGGTACCCTTTGGTCAATGAAAGAAAAAGTCACAATGGTCACAGAAATAACTTTAATCTGACAAAAGTAATAATAAATTAAAATTCTATAAATGTTAACCAATGAAAGTCAGACATTGTTTTTCAACCATGCTTCAACAGAATTATGTAAAAAAATAAACTCATGAAACAGGCATGGACAAAAATGATGGTACCCCTAACTTAATATTTTGTTGCGCAACCTTTTGAGGCAATCACTGCAATCAAACGCTTCCTGTAACTGTCAATGAGACATCTGCACCTCTCAGCAGGTATTTTGGCCCACTCCTCATGAGCAAACTGCTCCAGTTGTGTCCGGTTTGAAGGGTGCCTTTTCCAGACTGCATGTTTCAGCTCCTTCCAAAGATGCTCAATAGGATTGAGGTCAGGGCTCATAGAAGGCCACTTTAGAATAGTCCAATTTTTTCCTCTTAGCCATTCTTGGGTGTTTTTAGCGGTGTGTTTTGGGTCATTGTCCTGTTGCAAGACCCATGACCTGCGACTGAGACCAAGCTTTCTGACACTGGCTAGTACATTTCTCTCTAGAATTCCTTGATAGTCTTGAGATTTCATTGTACCCTGCACAGATTCAAGACACCCTGTGCCAGACGCAGCAAAGCAGCCCCAGAACATAACAGAGCCTCCTCCATGTTTCACAGTAGGGACAGTGTTCTTTTCTTGATATGCTTCATTTTTTCGTCTGTGAACATACAGCTGATGTGCCTTGGCAAAAACTTCGATTTTTGTCTCATCTGTCCACAGGACATTCTCCCAGAAGCTTTGTGGCTTGTCAACATGTAGTTTGGCATATTCCAGTCTTGCTTTTTTATGATTCGTTTTCAACAATGGTGTCCTCCTTGGTCGTCTCCCATGTAGTCCACTTTGGCTCAAACAACGACGGATGGTGCGATCTGACACTGATGTTCCTTGAGCATGAAGTTCACCTTGAATCTCTTTAGAAGTCTTTCTAGGCTCTTTTGTTACCATTTGGATTATCCGTCTCTTAGATTTGTCATCAATTTTCCTCCTGCGGCCACGTCCAGGGAGGTTGGCTACAGTCCCATGGATCTTAAACTTATGAATAATATGTGCAACTGTACTCACAGGAACATCTAGTTGCTTGGAGATGGTCTTATAGCCTTTACCTTTAACATGCTTGTCTATAATTTTCTTTCTGATCTCTTGAGACAGCTCTTTCCTTTGCTTCCTCTGGTCCATGTCGAGTGTGGTACACACCATATCACCAAACAACACAGTGATTACCTGGAGCCATATATATAGGCCCAATGGCTGATTACAAGGTTGTAGACACCTGTGATGCTAATTAGTGGACACACCTTGAATTAACATGTCCCTTTGGTCACATTATGTTCTGTGTTTTCTAGGGGTACCATCATTTTTGTCCATGCCTGTTTCATGAGTTTATTTTTTTACATAATTCTGTTGAAGCATGGTTGAAAAACAATGTCTGACTTTCATTGGTTAACATTTATAGAATTTTAATTTATTATTACTTTTGTCAGATTAAAGTTATTTCTGTGACCATTGTGACTTTTTCTTTCATTGACCAAAGGGTACCAACAATTTTGTCCACGTCTGTATATTGAGAATACTGTTGTTTTTTCTTTTTCTTTTTTTTTGCTTAGAAACCTGAAAACTATTACTGGTTTACTCACAGGCACAATATATGATTAGAAAGAAATCGGCAATATTTATGAGCTTTTTTTTTTGAACAATGATTTTTATTGAAAATATCAAATATGAGGTTATAGTACACATGTACTGTATGTCATACACAATAGGCAAGACTTAATCAAAGTTAAAGGAGAAAAGCATATAGAGTCTATAGGAATTAGGTATAAATACACAGTGTGTGAAAAGGTAGAGTAACAGCACATTATTCTCAATATGATAAGGATATACACTCACCTAAAGAATTATTAGGAACACCTGTTCTATTTCTCGTTAATGCGATTATCTAGTCAACCAATCACATGGCAGTTGCTTCAATGCATGTAGGGTTATGGTCCTGGTCAAGACGGGCCGGTCTGAGTATTTCACAATCTGCTCAGTTACTGGGATTTTTCACGCACAACCATTTCTAGGGTTTACAAAGAATGGTGTGAAAAGGGAAAAACATCCAGTATGCGGCAGTCCTGTGGGCCAAAATGCCTTGTTGATGCTAGAGGTCAGAGGAGAATGGGCCGACTGATTCAAGCTGAAAGAAGAGCAACGTTGACTGAAATAACCACTCGTTACAACCGAGGTATGCAGCAAAGCATTTGTGAAGCCACAACACGCACAACCTTGAGGCGGATGGGCTACAACAGCAGAAGACCCCACCGGGTACCACTTATCTCCACTACAAATAGGAAAAAGAGGCTACAATTTGCACGAGCTCACCAAAATTGGACTGTTGAAGACTGGAAAAATGTTGCCTGGTCTGATGAGTCTCGATTTCTGTTGAGACATTCAAATGGTAGAGTCCAAATTTGGCGTAAACAGAATGAGAACATGTATCCATCATGCCTTGTTACCACTGTGCAGGCTGGTGGTGGTGGTGTAATGGTGTGGGGGATGTTTTCTGGGCACACTTTAGGCCCCTTAGTGCCAATTGGCCATCGTTTAAATGCCACAGTCTACCTGAGCATTGTTTCTGACCATGTCCATCTCTTCATGACCACCATGTACCCATCCTCTGATGGCTACTTCCAGCAGGATAATGCACCATGTCACAAAGCTAGAATCATTTCAAATTGGTTTCTTGAACATGACAATGAGTTCACTGTACTAAAATGGCCCCCACAGTCACCAGATCTCAACCCAATAGAGCATCTTTGGGATGTGGTGGAACGGGAGCTTCGTGCCCTGGATGTGCATCCCTCAAATCTCCATTAACTGCAAGATGCTATCCTATCAATATGGGCCAACATTTCTAAAGAATGCTATCAGCACCTTGTTGAATCAATGCCATGTAGAATTAAGGCAGTTCTGAAGGCAAAAGGGGGTCCAACACCGTATTAGTATGGTGTTCCTAATAATTCTTTAGGTGAGTGTAGACTGTTATCATGAGTTAAATGTGGAAGAAAAAAATATCTAAAGAAAAAAAACCTGGGAGTCTCTCCAAGGATTCAAACCTGGGATCTCTACATGCAAAACAATGCACTTAGGATAAAGCTATAGCATTAACAAACATAGATATATGTTTTTTCTATGCTTATAAGCTAACACATATTACTGGTGTCTTCATAATCATATATTGTGCCTGTGAATACAGCAGTAATATGTATATTAGCTTTCTGAGTAGATCTCGGTGTGGCAAAGCTATAGTACATAGTGTATATTATATGCAGATGCTAGGACATAGCTCTGCCCTCATCATGCTGATGTCCAGCCCTGTCAATGAAAGAGAGGGGGAGTGTGCAGAGCACAAGAACGGGAGGGGGGAGGCTACAAAGCAGTGCTCAAAGGATTCAGCCCCACCTCCTGGTGCTCCAACTTACCATTCGCATATGAATAAAAGTTGTTGATTAGCAGCTGTTTAGCATAGAGACAAAAAGAAAATAACATTTTAATCAGCATGATGAGCCATACCAGCAAGTATTTCTGGTTTAATGGGGTTAATCCTGGTGACAGAGCCGCTTTAAAGGGGTTGTTTCACTTCAGCATATGACATTTATCATGTAGAGAAACTTAATACAAGGCACTTACTAATGTATTGTGATTGTCCATATTGCCACCTTTGCTGGCTGGATTCAGTTTTCCATCACATTATACACTGCTCATTTCCAGGGGTTACGACCACCTTGCAATCCAGCAGCAGTGGCCGTGCTTGCACACTATAGAAAAAGGTGCTGGCCTCTCTGGTGGGAACGTTTTCCTAAAGTGTGCAAGTACGGCCTCTGCTGCTGGAAACGAGCAGTGTATAATGTGATGGAAAAATGAACCAAGCCAGGAAATGAGGCAATATGGACAATTACAATACATTAGTAAGTGCCTTGTACTAACTTTCTCTACATGATAAATGCCATTTGCTGAGACAACCCCTTTAAGGTGCTGCTACATGTTAAAGTTTAATTAATGCAATTTTTGAAACTAAAATCAGAGGTTAATCGTAAAGGAGGAAAGTATTAAAGTGGTTGTCCCAAGTATTAAAGGCTCCATCCTAAAAGAGTGGCAGGCAGAGCATGCACCCTGCCACTCCATTCATTCTCTGTGGGGCTGCTGGACATAGCCGAGTGCAGTACTTGACTATCTCTGGTGGACCCATGCACACTGAATGGAGTGGCAGTATGCGTGCTGGGGTCCCAACGGTCAGACCCCCACCTATAGGTGATAACATTAGTACTTGGTACAACCCCCTTTAGGACAGATAATACATATATTTATTTATTTTTATCCGCTTCTCGTTTTGGCTTCAAAAACTGCATAAAAAAACCTGAACGTGTGTCAGCAACCTTAGGGTGCAGCCACTTGGTGTGGTTTCTTGATGCAGTTTTGATAGCAAAACCAGGAGTGGATTCATCCTGTCCATTTCTCTCCTCTTATGATTCACTCCTGATACTGTTGGCCTCTTTTACACAGGCGTTGGGGGTGATGTGAGGTAAAAGATGCGGGTGCGTTGCAGGAAAATGTGTGATTTTTTCCCCGCGAGTGCAAAGCGTTTTTAATGCGTTTTGCACGCGTGTGAGAAAAATTGGCATGTTTGGTACCCAGACCTGAACCCGGACTTCTTCACAGAAGTTCGGGTTTGAGATCGGTGTTGTGTAAATTTTATTATTTTCCCTTATAACATGGTTATAAGGGATAATAATAACATTCTTACTACAGAATGCAAAGTAAATTAGGGATGGAGGGGTTAAAAAAATAATAAATTAAACTCACCTCATCCACTTGTTCGCGCTGCCCGACTCGTCTTCTTTCTTCTTCTTTGAGGACCTGGGAGGAAAGGGATCTTTGGTGACGTCACTGAGCTCATCACATGGTCCATCACCATGGTGATGGGCCATGTGATGGCTCCGCTCTCATCACATGGTCCATCACCATGGTGATGGGCCATGTGATGAGCGCAGTGACGTCACCAAAGGTCCGTTTCCTCCCAGGTCATCAAAGAAGAAGAAAGAAGACGGGCCGGGCAGCGCGAACAAGTGGATGAGGTGAATTTAATTATTAGAATTTTTTTTTAACCCCTCCATCCTTAATTTACTTTGCATTCTGTAGTAAGAATGCTATTATATTCCCTTATAACTATGTTATAAGGGAAAATAATAAAGATCGGATCCCCATCTCGATCGTCACCTAGCAACCATGCGTGCAAATCGCACCCCATCCACACTTGCTTGCGGATGCTTGCGATTTTCACGCAGTCCCATTCACTTCTATGGGGCCTGCGTTGCGTGAAAAATGCACAATATATTGTGCATTTTTTGTGCACAAGTGATGCGTGAAAATCACTGTTAATATGGACAGCCCCATAGAAATGAATGGGTCCGGATTCAGTGCAGGTGCAATGCGTTCACCTCACGCATTGCACCCGCACGGAAAACTCGCCCGTGTGAAAGGGGCCTTATATTTTTTGTCTTTTTATAATCACACATCTGTTTATGGCTTCAAAAACTGCATCACAAAACCTGATCAACACTGAATGTGTACTGGCAATCTTGGGGTGCCACACACAGCAGATTTTGTTACAAAATAATTTCTGCCACTGAAAATCAGTTCAATTTACGGTATCTGAAAAGACTAGTTTTGTCGGAAAGCACATGCATTTCTTAAAGCCCCATTCAGGTTGCATTGAACTGATTATCAATCTCAGAAATTTGCTATGACAAAATCTGCCGTGTGTGAAGTCACCCTTACTAATAATGCTACATATAACTTTTTTTGTACAAAATAGATTTTTTCACATTAAAAGTCTTTTAGTGAGGCCTTGCATATTATTACAGTCAAGGACACTAAATTCTAGGGTCACAACATTGGATCCAGAATTGACATTTAGCAACCAAATTAACAACCCTACTTATGGTGTTTTACAAAACCACATACATTAAAGAGTTCATATACCCAAAAAATATTAATAGTAAATAGACAAATTCCAATCTCATACTTTTACGGTTCACATAAATCCCAGTATTTCTCTTTTAGCGTTTTTGCGTTTTAAATGCTTCTACCTTTATAAAACCTTACCTAACTCCTCTGCGGAATCACTTGTTTCCAATTCCCTTTTGCTTTTATCTTCTTTAACCCTAATTTTTTAAAACTTTTTTTTGTATTGATGGATTAACCCAACAATCTAATGTTTCTTGGACGTCCTACAACAGCACAATTACAAATGGGATTAAAGTCCCCTAGGTATAACTAGACAGACAGGTTAATAAGCAGTATATATCAACCAATTAATTAACCATCACCATGGACCCTATAAAGCTGAGCAGAAAGAAGAAGCCAGTGTATTTTATTTATCTCCAGGTCACTAATGCTTCCAGAACAGCTATTTGGATTAAACAGTGGCCTGTGGATGTTCCATCCAAGAACTATTTCTGCAATCGGCCATTTCACCCGTATTCATTGTTTGATCCCCAAGCAGGGAACATTTCAAAGTCTCTGATCAATGGTATAGGAGCCAAGTTCAGACACTAAGAAAAGCGACCCCTTTGATCCTTTCGGGGACAAAAAGAAGATTTTCAAAGTTCAGGCCCAGCCAATTTAAATTCTTCTTGTGTATGGTCCAGGACCCAGTCAGGCACTTTGGTCTCCTTAATAATAAGAGAAATCTATGCACTGGAGTTCAGAGATTTCCTTCCAGATGCCTTTTTCTCCAAACACAAAAAATAATCCAGATGTTCTTCATCTCCTCCAGGGATTTTAGGTAAAGGTGGAATTAGAAGTACCATCTGAAGAGAGAGGTTCCTGGTATAGAGGAAATTCAAAATGAAAACTGTTTGATCAATAATGGTGATTTTGAAGAACAATTTTCTGGCCACAATACATCTTACGGATATCTACCTGCACATCCCTCAACAGATGCCACAAGTGCCAGGACGAGGAACTTTTGGATGTATCCATCAACTTGCCAAGAGCTGTAGTGGTGGCTAATACCCCAGCATCCACTAAGTGATCAATCTGATTCCTTTAGCCTCAGTCCTCACCACAGATGCCTCTGTCTGGGACTGTATACAGATTGTGAATCCAAAAATTGTGGCAAAAGATGTGGTTATCATTCAACCTGAAAGTTTTCAGGGCTATCAGACTGGGCTCAGCTCACTTCTAACCGTACCTGTGCAATCAGCAAATGCTTGTTCAGTTTTTCAGACAAATTACTTATCAAAGGTTTACATCAACAAATAGGCTGGAACAGAGCTTCATCCAGGAGCTGGCAAGGACAGGTTAGAATTTCCACCATGGTTGTTAGCCCTATTTAAACTGCCTGAAGGCTTACAACATTTTGCAGAATGGATTAAAAAAAGATGGAAGTTTAACATGCAAGGTGCAATTCACCACCATTAACGCACAGCTGTGAAGCAGTTTTTCTGACCATCATCTTCACAGGACTTCTTCAGCAGCACTGACTAAACATCAGTTTACACCATTAGGAGACTCTTCTCTCAGATTTATCATTTTCAAAATCTTCTTGATAGTTGCCATCACCTCTGAAAGGCATACTAGTGAGCTACAGGATTGTCAAACAATGAAACTTATGTCAGAGATCTACGGGTTTGTCTAATTATTATGAACCATGCCTAGTTTCCTCCCTAAAATTCATAAATTAAGAACATAAGGCTACTTTCACACTAGCGTTCGGCTAGCGTTCGATCGGATCCGTTCTGAACGGATCCGATCATAATAATGCAGACGGAGGCTCCGTTCAGTACGGATCCGTCTGCATTATTTTAGCAAAAAAAAGCTAAGTGTGAAAATAGCCTAGTACGGATCCGTCCAGACTTTCAATGTAAAGTCAATGGGGGACGGATCCGCTTGAAGATTGAGCCACATTGTGGCATCTTCAAACGGATCCGTCCCCATTGACTTACATTGAAAGTCTGGACGGATCCGCACGGATCCGCACGCCTCCGAACGGCCAGGCGGACACCCGAACGCTGCAAGCAGCGTTCAGCTGTCCGCCTGTCCGTGCGGAGGCGAGCGGAGCGGAGGCTGAACGCCACCAGACTGATGCAGTCTGAGCGGATCCGCCTCCATTCAGACTGCATCAGGGCTGGACGGCTGCGTTCGGGTCCGCTCGTGAGCTCCTTCAAACGGAGCTCACGAACGGAAACCCGAACGCTAGTGTGAAAGTAGCCTTACCCTGGAGATTGTCCTGCTTTTTTTTGCTATTTCCACAAGGTCAGGAACAGGAGGAAAGGCACTCTCTGATGTCAGAAGAGCTGTCTTAACATACACCCAAATTATTAGAGTTAGAGCAAGTATTGTTACTAGCTCAGTAGATCAGGGGGACTATTGAGAAGTTCTACAAGTCTCTTCAGTCTTTTCTTCATATAAGAGTGTAAGCCGTGTACCGGGGTGGGCTCCCCAGGATACAGCGAAGTCACAGACAAGAAAAACGACACTGACACCAGCTTATTTGCAAGAACAGAAACTTTACTTTGGAAATAGTAATACCACAAGTATAAACCGAATAAGTAATACACCAGGCCCACAGTCACCGTCCCTGTCCGAGGGACAGGCCTAGCCTGTTGGCGCACACAGCAGAGCCTACAAGTTGGGCTGTGCCACTACAGAGGACACACCTAACTGGTGGCAGACGCAGTAGAGCCTGCAAGTCAATTACTGCTCTGCAGTCCAGTACAGTAAGGCCTAACAAAGATATAACCCTATCTATCTAGCTAATACAAGGCCTAGGCTAGTCTCTGTTACTTTAGGCGCCACACAGTATAGTACAATCGGTAACCAGGTGTACTGACCTGCTTCCGCTCTGGGCCCCAGGATGCCGCTTACCCGGGATGGCCACCAACCTTTCAGCAACCGTGCAGCCTTGCTTAGTAATAAGGCTTCTGTCCACACACTGTAAATAGTCATCCTGGGACAATCTCTCTTACAAAGAGCTGGATCCAGTACGGGGACGACAGCTACTCTCCTTCCTCTGAGTGTCCATTCACTGCCGGACATCCGCAAGCCAGGATGGAATCGAATTCAGTCTCTCACAGCACAATCCTTCCACCATGTCAGATCAGCTCAGACTTCCTGGTTATTCTCAGAAGGAGCCTGCATGAGTCATCATCTGCTTTGCATATGTAAATCTCAGAGTGTGCTGGCTGTAGCTGCAAAACAGTGGCCTCTAGTGCCCGGAATGCCAAATGACAGTTCAAATACAATTTAGGCATAAACATTATACAGGCAGAGCTGTTCCACAATCTCACATGCCACCCCACTGGAAGTTGTCGTCCTCGGCAACTCTCCCCATACAAACTCATCATGGGCATAGCGCTGTGGAGACACACCAGCATTGGGCATCGCTGACCTTCTCAGATTGAGGGTCTCAGGAGTACTGGGGACATCAGGAATATTTGGCAAGAGAGGAGCTGTTGACTGTTCAGCATTGCACCTGGGTGGCAAACCTTTCACAGCCGGAATCTCTGTGGACACCTGGGCAGAGACAACCGACCATTCCTCCTCTTCCTCATCTGAGGGACTTTCCTCCATACTCGGAGCGTGAGGAGGCACCCCCTCCACGCACACCAGCTCATCAAAATTGCAACGTCTCAACATATTACAGTCTAAGTTCCGTCAGGGTCCCCCGTCCCTACTAGCTCTACCTCATAGACAGGTATAGCGGGGTCTACCGTTCTCTTCACCGTGTATGGGACCGCCTCCCACCGTCCATCCAACTTCCCAGATGGCCGCTTGGCTTTGACCATCAACCGATCACCCGGGACATACCCATCTTTCTGCACTGGTCTTGGGTTAGGGTGTACCACCTGCCCCAGGCACTCCCCCACAACCTTGTGGACCGCTTTTAGCCGGTGGCGGTGCTCCTGCACCCATGCGGTGGTACTTCTCGTGGGGGCTCCATCAGGTTAGGCATGTGGAGTTCTTCAATCTCCCGTCCGTCTCGTCCAAAGTTGAGCATATGTGGAGAGTATCTGGTGGTACTGTGTACTCTGTTGTTATAGGCCCACATCAACTCAGGTAGGTACGCCTGGGCTGGGCTTTTTGACTATCTTCCAGAGTCCGCAGCATCTGAAGCAAGGTGCGATTTAAGCGTTCGCATGCCCAGTTTCCTTGTGGGTGATACCGAGTGGTGCGGGAGCATTTAATCCCATACAATTGGTACAGTTCATTCATTAGAGTACCCTGAAAACATGCTCCCTGGTCAGAATGTATCCTCCGTGGATATCCGAATACCTGTATAAAGTGCAGGGCCGGTGCAAGGATTTTTGCCGCCCTAGGCAAGATAAAAATTGCCGCCTCCCCTTATTAGATGATCTGCCCATATCAGGACATCACATATGTTCCACCCCTTTCTCAGCATTTAAATTAAAAGAACTGCTATGTTTCCCTTAGGGTTAATCAAGCTTCTTGTAGCTGTCTCCCTGACAGCCGCTAGAGGTGCTTCTACGATTCTCACAGTGAAAATTACAGTGGGAAGACGCGGAACATAGTTCTGAATGCATGAGCATTCGCAGCTGAGAGGAGGATCGGGGAGAAGAGTTGCCAGTGCCGGAGCTGGAGAAAGGTAAGTGGCTGAAGGGGTTTTAACCCCTTTCAGCCCAGTGGGAGGGGGACACGAGGGTGCCCAACTCTTAAAAACTATATAGTGCCAGGAAAATTAGTTTGTTTTCCTGGCACTATAGTTCTCCTTTAACACCAGTACTGCATCGTGTCTTTTCTCTGCAGGAACAGGCCATAGACACCAGTACCACTACATTAAACTGTAGTGGTTCTGGGACTATAGTGTCCTTTTAATGTGAGGTAAATTAGTTTCCAATGTAGTATTAATAACTAAACAATTAAATAATAAACATATTGCATTGTCTACTTACCACCGGGACAATAAGATGATCTGGTGTCTGGCTGCAGTCTGGCTCTTGGTCTGGCTCTGGGGACTCGAGACAAACACCAATGTCGCGCTGGGGAAGAATAAAGCAGCTGCACTCCAATCCAGGAGCCCACTTCTGTCCCAGAAGGCACTGGTAGGCAGGAAATTGCTGGTGGCTGGCTGCTCGGCTACTCAGTGGCCTTCCCTTCCTTCTTCTCTCATCCCCCTCTCTGCTCTGCGTGCTCAAGGGTGGGAGGGGTCGGGGGGGGGTTAACGTAGAGATCAGGGCGCACAGTGCGCGGCTGTGCGCCCTTGAGCTACCCAGCCTTCCATCCAAGTCGGCAGAGCTCCGCCTCCACCCTCAGCCTGAAGGTAAGCTCAGTCAGACCAGAGAGACAGCGGTAAAAAAATATGGGTAGAAGCAGCACCAAACGGTCTTTTGTCGATGCGAAAATTCAATGCAGCAGCCTCGCCATTGGCCCTTGATCCAACAGGCCATATGATGAACAAAGAAGCAAAAATGGCACCGGCAGCATCTCACATCATCCAGTATTTTTATTGTGACCTCAAGACAAATACAACAGCAACGTTTCGGCTGAAACTCAGCCTTTGTCAAGCCTAATGACATCAACATCAATAGGTGTATATATACCCCACATAAAAGAACACACCCCTTCAGATCATCAATGTAAATCACTATTCATTTAAAACACTTCTATTCATGTATTCATTACCTTGCACCTGGTCAGGGATTCAGTATGACGATGCTGTTCATGTCGGCGTTGTCCCATGTGAAGTGCGCAGCCGCGCACAGCTGCACTTACTTGATCAGATGTATCAACCGTATCCACGGCAACTGACGGCGCTCATTCATGTGGCCAATCAACCATCTCTGAATACTCATGACACCCGCGATCCCGTGCCATGTCCACAGACGTCATCCAAACGCGCCCTTGTGCGTCAGATGATCGCATCACGTGGACCCTCACGTGCGGTGTCAATACAGCGCAACGTCAGTGCCATGGTAACGGGGACGCATCTGCAGGAATCATTCCTGTAGTTCAAATAAGGTAAATCGGCTTAGATCCATATAGTCAATAATCGCATGGGACAGTTCTGACAAATGTCAGTAGAAATAATCGCATACTCAGCATGATCATATAGCCTGCGAGGTATATCCCAATGCATCACAAAAAACAACCCCGATTATAATGGGGAGGAAAGTATATAATTAGACATAAATAATAAGTACCTATATCATATATTGTAGATACATTATATAAAGACTCACATTCATAGGATTATAACATGTCAGTGAATTTATGAATATCTGATTGCCCCACAAAGTGGGGGATGAATCCTCAAGGATTATTTTTCACATATTATTATAAAAAGATGTCCCAATACCTAGAGGACAAATTAGTTTCTCACCCTAGTCGATGGAAGTGACGTTAAATTCTATATTCAGGCCAAATGGTTGAAGGGACCTAAGCGTATGAATCCATTTTAGCTCCTTTCTTCTCAGGATTCTCTTTCTGTCCCCACCCCGTCTCAAATATCCTACACTATCAATGGCACGAAATCTTAATTGATTTATAGAGTGATTATGTTCAATAAAATGTTTTGAGACCGGTTTATCTAATGCACCCTTTCTTATTGTACTTTTATGTTTATTAATTCTCTCTCTCAATTCCATCGTGGTCTCCCCCACTTATATCAAACTGCACGGGCACTGTATCATGTATGTAAAGATGAAGAAGGTCACGGCACTCCAAAAGCTTCCTTGTTCAATGTTCTTTATTGCACCAAAATGACAGCAGCAACATTTCGACAATATAGTCTTTATCAAGCTACATAAAAGTTTACAAGTGACTCACACTACATTTTATAAGGGTACATATCCATACCAATTAATTAGTGGGTGTGCTCCAAGCTACAAACCCTCCCCCTCACAGGTACAGACAATCATATAATCCGATGTCCATAATCAATTCACATTAACAACCACTGTATCATGTATACCACATCAGTGGACCTACATGTGTAGTGTCCTCTGATTTTAAACAGTTTGCCACTATATGGGTGCGCAAAACCATTGCCTTTCATGATGCCACTACAGTTGCAGCATGAAAGGCAAGGGAAATTTCCACTCCTCAATGGTGCCAATCTCTTCTGTCTCTCCTGTGATTTATGTATTACCAAAGATCCACAAGAATCTGGTGGATCCCCCTGGCCGACCTATTGTGTCGGGCAGGGGCTCCATCTTTAACACTGTCTCTATCTTCCTGGACATAATTTTGCGGGTCCAGGCGACCACGGCCCCCTCCTATATCAGGGACACTGGTCATTTCCTAACTAAGTTGGGGTCACTTAACCCCTTCAAGACACAGCCTTATTTCACCTTAAAGACCAGGTCATTTTTTGCAAATCTGACCAGTGTCACTTTAAGTGGTGATAACGTTAAAACGCTTTGACTTATCCAGGCCGTTCTGAGATTGTTTTTTCGTCACATATTGTACTTCATGACACTGGAAAAATTAAGTCCCAAAATAAAAAAATTTTGCATAAAAAAATACCAAATTTACCCCAAATTTGGAAAAATTAGCAAATTTCTAAGTTTCAGTTTCTCTACTTCTGTAATACATAGTAATACCCCCAAAAATTGTGATGACTTTACATTCTCCATATGTGTACTTCATGTTTGAATTATTTTGGGAATGATATTTTATTTTTTGGGGATGTTACAAGGCTTAGAAGTTTAGAAGCAAATCTTGAAATTTTTCAGAAATCCAATTTTTAGGGACCACTACAGGTCTGAAGTCACTTTGCGAGGCTTACATAATAGAAACCACCCAAAAATGACCCTATTCTATAAACTACACCCCTCAAGGTATTCAAAACTGATTTTACAAACTTTGTTAACCCTTTAGGTGTTGCACAAGAGTTATTGGCAAATGGGGATGAAATTTGAGAATTTCATTTTTTTGCCTAATTTTCCATTTTAACCAATTTTTTCCACTAACAAAGCAAGGGTTAACATCCAAACAAGACTGTATCTTTATTGCCCTGACTCTGCCGTTTACAGAAACACCCCATATGTGGCCGTAAACTACTGTACGGCCACACAGCGGGGCGTAGAGTGAAAGGTGCGCCGTATGGTTTTTGGAAGGCAGGTTTTGCTGGACTGGTTTATTTACACCATGTGCCATTTGAAGCCCCCTGATGCACCCCTAGAGTAGAAACTCCCTAAAAGTGACCCCATCTAAGAAAGTACACCCCTCAAGGTATTCAAAACTGATTTTACAAACTTCGTTAACCCTTTAGGTGTTGCACAAGAGTTATTGGCAAATGGGGATGAAATTTGAGAATTTCATTTTTTTGCCTAATTTTCCATTTTAACCAATTTTTTCCACTAACAAAGCAAGGGTTAACAGCCAAACAAGACTGTATCTTTATTGCCCTGACTCTGCCATTTACAGAAACACCCCATATGTGGCTGTAAACTACTGTACGGCCACACAGCGGGGCGTAGAGTGAAAGGTGCGCCATATGGTTTTTGGAAGGCAGGTTTTGCTGGACTGGTTTTTTGACACCATGTCCCATTTGAAGCCCCCCTGATGCACCCCTAGAGTAGAAACTCCAAAAAAGTGACCCAATTTTAGAAACTATGGGATAGGGTGGCAGTTTTGTTGGTACTAGTTTAGGGTACATATGATTTTTGGTTGCTCTATATTACACTTTTTGTGCGGCAAGGTAACAAGAAATAGCTTTTTTGGCATCGTTTTTTTATTGTTATTTACAACATTCATCTGACAGGTTAGATCATATGGTAATTTTATAGAGCAGGTTGTCACGGACGCGGCGATACCTAATATGTATACTTTTTTTTATTTATGTAAGTTTTACACAATGATTTCATTTTTAAAACAAAAATTTTTTTTAGTTTCTCCATAGTCTAAGAGCCATAGTTTTTACAGTTTTGGGGCGATTATCTTAAGTAGGGTCTCATTTTTTGCGAGATGAGATGACGGTTTGATTGGCACTATGTTGGGGTGCATATGACTTTTTGATCGCTTGCTATTACACTTTTTGTGACGTAAGATGACAAAAAATAGCTTTTTCTACACCGTTTTTTTATTTATTTTTTTACGGTGGTCACCTGAGGGGTTAGGTCATGTGATATTTTTATAGAGCCGGTCGATACGGACGCGGCAATACCTAATATGTATACTTTTTTTATTTATATAAGTTTTATAATGATTTCATTTTTGAAACAAAAAAAATGATGTTTTAGTGTTTCCATAGTCTAAGAGCCATAGTTTTTTCAGTTTTTGGGTGATTATCTTAAGTAGGGTCTCATTTTTTGCGGGATGAGATGACGGTTTGAATGTTACAATTTTGGCGTACATGCGACTTTTTTGATCACTTTTATTACCTTTTTTGGGGAAGTAAGGTGGGCAAAATTTCAATTTCATCATAGTTTTTTTTTTTTTTTTTTATGGCGTTCACCGTTCGGGAAAAGTAACATGACCGTTTTATAGATCAGGTCGTTACGGACGCGGCGATACCAAACATGTGTAGGGAATTTTATTTTTCTCATGTTTAATTAGTGATAAATGGGTTTTTTGATTTTTACTTTTTTCTTCACTTTTTTCACTTTTTTTTTTTACCCAGACCCACTTGGTTCTTGAAGATCCAGTGGGTCTGATGTTTGTATAATACAGTACAGTACAATATATATTGCACTGTACTATATTTTACTTACACTGAACAGATCTATGCTTTCAGCATAGATCTGTTCAGCACCATGGACAGCAGGACGCCTGAGAAGGCGTCCTGTTGCCATGGGAACCTTCCCCGTCTGCTCAGTTATGGTCAGAACTGCGCAGACGGGGAAGGGTAAGGACGGGGCTCTGGGGGGGCTGTCTGGGGGCTCTCTCCCTCTCCATCGGGGGGCTGCAAAGGTACAGCAGCCCTCCGATGGGAGAGGGAGGGAGCTCCCTGAGCTGTTAACCTTTTCCATACCGCGGTCCGTACGGACCGCGGTATGGAAAGGGTTAAACGGCTGACATCGTATCACCGATGTCAGCCGTTTATACCAGGGTGCCAGCAATGTGCTGGCACCCTGGTATAACCCACTAGACTCCAACGATGATTATAATGGGAGGCGGGCGGGGGATCGCGATCCCGCCTGCCGCATCGCCCGCCTCCTGCAACTGCCGCACCGCCCCGCACTGCCCACAAACCGCCCCCCTGCACCCCGCCACATAAATGAATTCAGGGGTGCAGGGGGGTTAAAAAAAAAAACGAAAAAATACAGATTTTGGGCAATTTTTAGGTTTCTGATTCCTGCGGTCAGGGACCGCAGGGATCAGAAACTACATAAAGCGCTGCAAACCGCAGGTCTGAATTGACCTGCGGTTTGCAGCGATCGCCAATACGGGGGGTCACAGGACCCCCCTCGGCATTGAGCCTGAGTGCCTGGCTGTGTGTAACAGCCGGCACTCAGCGCTGTCACCATGTCTGCAGACATGGTGACAGTTAAATGCGATGAGGAGTATACTAGTCATGGAGCGCTAAGTAGCAGTACTCCATGACTAGTATACATATGTCAGGTACAGTATATTTGTCACACTCTCCTTCTCTGATCGCTTCCCTGACAGGAATGGGGACGATCAGAGAAGGAGAGGCACACAGTCCCTCCCTAACCCCCCCTTACCTGCCCCGATGCGCTGCGATTGGTCCCTCTGCAGTATTGGACCAATCACAGCGATCGTGGGCGGGTCAGGGGTCTAATACAACTCCTTCCGGCTTCTCTGGTTGCCTAGCAACCCCAGCACGCCGGCTTCACTGAATCTTCAGCGCTTCGGTCCCTGCGCTGACAGTGAAAGCCGATCACGTACATGCACGTGGGGATGCGTGAAGGGGTTAATATACCGGCGGATTTTGTGTTGGTGAGTTTTGATGTTGTATCTCTCTATACATCTATTGACCACTCTTATGGTCTCAATGTCGTCGATGTGGCCCTGGCCAGCACAGATCTCTCTCTTGGAGCGCGCCGGCTGATCCTCGCCCTTTTGGAGGTGGTCCTGAGGAGGAACTACTTCCTCTTCAGGGACACCTTCTACCAACAAAAGCGTGGTGTGGCGATGGAGTCCAATGTGGCCCCCACCTACGCAAACATCTTTATGGCAGAGGATCGGCTGGTGTATCACTCTAAGTTTTGTGCTGGTGGCTGCAGTTCCTTGACGTCCGAATTCTTGTACAGGAGGGAAAGATCAAAACTGATCTATTCCAAAAACCCACAGATAAAAATACCTTATTGATGTATGACAGCAGTCATCCTCAGAGTATGGTGAACTCCCTACCATGGAGTCAATTGCTTAGGGTACGGCGCATTGTATCTGATGAAATTCAGTTTGAGCATAGGGTTGATGAAATGTGCAATAAGTTCAGTAATAGAGGATACCCTAAAAAATTGATTAAACGTACTAAACAGAAAATTGTGACCACTGAACGTAGTTCCACCTTTATAAGGAAACTCCAGAAGGATGATACCCCTCGGATCCCTTTTGTGTCCATCTTTGGGGGTGATAGCGGAAATATTGCCACCATTCTTAGACAAGAATGGCAGATCTTGCCTAAAGGATTGCCCAATGTCATTGAATTCACAGCTCCCCCAATAATGGCCTACAAACAAAGTCCTAATTTGCGAGACAGAATTGTAAAAGCGTATATAGGGGGTAAAGATATGGAGAGACAGAAGAGATTGGCACCATTGAGGAGCGGCCTTTCATGCTGCAACTGTAGTGGCATCATGAAAGGCGACGGTTTTGCGCACCCATATAGTGGCAAACTGTTTAAAATCAGAGGACACTACACATGTAGGTCCACTGATGTGGTATACATGATACAGTGCCCATGCAGTTTGATATACGTGGGGGAGACCACGATGGAATTGAGAGAGAGAATTAATAAACATAAAAGTACAATAAGAAAGGGTGCATTAGATAAACCGGTCTCAAAACATTTTATTGAACATAATCACTCTATAAATCAATTAAGATTTCGTGCCATTGATAGTGTAGGATATTTGAGACGGGGTGGGGACAGAAAGAGAATCCTGAGAAGAAAGGAGCTAAAATGGATTCATACACTTAGGTCCCTTCAACTATTTGGCCTGAATATAGAATTTAACGTCACTTCCATCGACTAGCGTGAGAAACTAATTTGTCCTCTAGGTATTGGGACATCTTTTTATAATAATATGTGAAAAATAATCCTTGAGGATTCATCCCCCACTTTGTGGGGCAATCAGATATTTATAAATTCACTGACATGTTATAATCCTATGAATGTGAGTCTTTATATAATGTATCTACAATATATGATATAGGTACTTATTATTTATGTCTAATTATATACTTTCCTCCCCATTATAATCGGGGTTGTTTTTTGTGATGCATTGGGATATACCTCGCAGGCTATATGATCATGCTGAGTATGCGATTATTTCTACTGACATTTGTCGGAACTGTCCCATGAGATTATTGACTATATGGATCTAAGCCGATTTACCTTATTTGAGCTACAGGAATGATTCCTGCGGATGCGTCCCCGTTACCATGGCACTGACGTTGCGCTGTATTGACACCGCACATGAGGGTCCACGTGAGGCCATCATCTGACGCACAAGGGCGCGTTTGGATGACGTCTGTGGACATGGCACAGGATCGCAGGCGTCATGAGTATTCGGAGACGGTTGATTGGCCACATGAATGAGTGCCGTCAGTTGCCGTTGATACGGTTGAGACATCTGATCAAGTAAGTGCAGCTGTGCGCGGCTGCGCACTTCACATGGGACAACGCCGACATGAACAGCATCGTCATACTGAATCCCTGACCAGGTGCAAGGTAATGAATACATGGATAGAAGTGTTTTAAATGAATAGTGATTTACATTGATGATCTGAAGGGGTGTGTTCTTTTATGTGGGGTATATATACACCTATTGATGTTGATGTCATTAGGCTTGACAAAGGCTGAGTTTCAGCCGAAACGTTGCTGTTGTATTTGTCTTGAGATCGCAATAAAAATACTGGATGATGTGAGATGCTGCCGGTGCCATTTTTGTTTCTTCAGAGAGACAGCGGTGTCAGTCTCTCTGGTCTGCTGCGCCCCCACGGCTTCCCTGAGGCTCTGGACTGTCTGTACATCATCTTTGGCCGCCGGCTCAGTGCTGTGCCGCCTGAGGGATTCTTACTAGAGCGCTCAGCCGGAGCAGCCTGAGGGGCGCCGCCGGCCGGCCGCCACTTAACGTTTTCTTTTTAAAGCCGGTTCCGGCGCCCCCTGCTAAATTGCGCCCTAGGCGGCTGCCTAGGTCGCCTTACAGGTGGCGCCGGCCCTGATAAAGTGTTTACAGACAGCTTCAGTGGCCGACTCTGCGGTTTGGTCTCTGGTGGGCACAGCCACCGCATATTTGGTAAAGTGATCTGTCATGACTAGACAGTACGAGTGTCCCGAGGTAGAGTATCCATTCTGTACATAATCGATCATCAGAAGTTCTAGGGGCGCTGAGGTGCGGATGGTCTGCACAGGAGCCCGCTGTTCAGTACTCTTACTCAACCCGCAGGATCGACACTTAAGACATGCCGCGGCCACCATGTCGGCCAGATCTGGACAGTATACCGTATTTTTCGCCGTATAAGACGCACTTTCCCCCCCCCCAAAAGTGGGGGGGAAATAGCAGTGCGTCTTATACGGCGAATGTAGCCGATTTAGCTTAGTTTTCAATGATACACCCGCCGCGATGCCGTGCGGCGGGTGTATCAGCTGTGAGGGAGGAGGGGCTGGGGGCGGCATCTGCATTTATAATAACAGCGGGGCCCGTGCAGTGACTGTATTCTACTACACGGGCCCCGCTTACTGTATAATCATATCCCTAATAGTTAATTGTTGTGTGCACTGCATGTAAAAGCATAATGAGCGATAATGATGAGCGCTATTACTTACAATTAGAAGCGCTCGCCGTTTGGAGCAAAGAGGAGGGAGGAGGCAGGAGGCAGGCCGGGAGGACGGGCGCTGGCAGTGTGAGTCACGCGCCTGCGCCGCCTGCTTCATGAATGAAGCAGGCGGCGTGGGCGCATGACGGATGACTCACACTGCCAGCGCCCGTCCTCCCGGCCTGCCTCCTGCCTCCTCCCTCCTCTCTGCTCCGAACGGTGAGCGCTTCTAATTGTAAGTAATAGCGCTCATCATTATCGCTCATTATGCTTTTACATGCAGTGCACACAACAATTAACTATTAGGGATATGATTATACAGTAAGCGGGGCCCGTGTAGTAGAATACAGTCACTGCACGGGCCCCGCTGTCATTATAAATGCAGATGCGACCCCCACCCCCATTATAAAAGCAAATGCGACCCCCACACTTATGGAGGGGATCTGTGGATGACACATAGCATAAGATGCTATATATGTGTCATCCACAGATCCCCCCCATAACTGTCATACACAGATCCTCATAACAGTGCCATCCAGAGAGGATCCCCTATAAGTGTCACCCACAGATCCCCCATAACAGTGCGTCATCCACAGATCCCCATAACAGTGCGTCACCCACAGATCCCCCAGAACAGTGCGTCACCCACAGATCCCCCAGAACAGTGCGTCACCCACAGATCCCCCAGAACAGTGCGTCACCCACAGATCCCCCAGAACAGTGCGTCACCCACAGATCCCCCATAACAGTGTGTCATCCACAGATCCTCCATAACAGTGCATCACCCACAGACCACAATTAGTTCAAAATATATTTTTTCTTATTTTCCTCCCCAAAAACCTAGGTGCGTCTTATACGGCGAAAAATACGGTACCAGCCGTTGGAGCCACTTGAACGTTTTGTCGCTCCAAAAATTAGCTCCCTTTTCATGAGCTTCCCTGGCGGCCTCCGGTCCCAACGACATGGGAATGACAATCTGTTGCCAGTACTGCAGCTCTGACTGTAAGTATATGATCTGGCACAGGAGGCCCCGGGTAATTGTCAGCTTGTCCCACTACCTTAACAACTTCTGACCCTCTGGGGTCAGACGGGATCGTTCTTCTGGCCGAGGCCAGATCTTGCTCCGAACCCATTCTTTCACTTTCCACAAATCCCAGCAGCTATTCTGGACTCTCTCCCAATCAGTTAACGGTTTCCCCAGCACCAGCGTCATTCCAGATGCCACCCCACTTGAATGTGCCACATCCGGGAACAGAGGTAAGCGACCAAGGTCAGGAGTTTCAGTGTCCTCTAACTCCTCATCGGCTCTCTGAGTCGACTGTCCTACTGGAACTCGAGAGAGAGAGTGCATCGGCGTTGCCGTTCTCCCTTCCGGACCAGAACTTGATGCGGTATTGGTACTTAGAAAGGCGGGCCAACCATCTTTGCTCGAGTGCACCGAGCTTGGCATTTTCCAGGTGTGCCAACGGGTTGTTGTCTGTCATCACGGTCACTTCTGCACCAGTCAGGTATTCTGCAAACCTTTCGGTCATGGCCCACACCAGTGCCAGTAGTTCCAGTTTAAAGGAGCTATAGTTATTAGGGTTGCGTTCTGATTCTCTTAGGGACCGGCTCCCATAGGCGATGACTCTCTCCCGTCCATCCTGGACTTGGGACAATTCGGCCCCCAGACCATGTAGGCTCCCATGAGTATACAGTTGAAATGGGGTATCATACCGCGCGTAAGCCAGGATCGGGGCATTGGTCAGCGCCTCTTTCACCACTTCAAAGGCCTCTTGTTGCCGGGGCCCCTAGTCGACGGGGCGTTTCTTCGCGCCCCCAGCCGTGCCTCTTAGCAACTCGTTTAACGGGCCCACCAGATGAGCGAATTTGGGTATAAACCTCCTGTAGTAGCCGGCCAGTCTCACGAACACCCTTACCTCCCGTAGCATACTTGGCCTGGGCCACTTCTGAACAGCCTCCACCTTGCTGGGGGCTGGTTTTACCCCCTCCTGGGTGACCACATGTTCTAAGTACTCTATCTGCTGTCGGAACAGCTGGCATTTTTTTGGCTTGATCTTGAGCCCATGGTCTCGTAGCCGTCCCAAGACTTGTCGCAGCTTCTGGAGGTAATTTTCAAAGGAAGCCCCGAAGACTACTATGTCATCCAGGTATATCAATACTGATTTGAAGTTGAGGTCCCCCATACAGTGTTCCATCAACCGCTGGAATGTCCCAGGAGCATCAGAGAGGCCGAAGGGCATCCGGTTGAACTCGTAGAGTCCCATAGGTAGAATGAAGGCCGTCTTGGCTTTGTCCTACTTGGCCACCGGCACCTGCCAGTACCCACTAGCCAGGTCAAGAGTTGAAAAGAACTTTGCTTGGCTTAGGGCTGATAATGACTTCTCAATCTGCGGAAGCGGGTAGGCATCCCGGATGGTCTGAGCATTCAGCTTCCGATAATACACGCAGAACTGGAGACTCCCATCTTTCTTCCGCACCAAGACTACCGGAGCAGCCCACAGACTTTGACTCTCCTGGATCACCCGATTCTCCAACATGCTGGCCACCATATCTTTCACCTCCTGATACATCTTAGGTGGGATCTGCCGGTAACGTTCCCTGATCGGCGCAGCATTGCCGGTTGGGATTTCATGTTCGATGGCAGTAGCACACCCAAAGTCCTCATCATGTCATGAGAAGGCCTCCTGAAATTTCCAGAGGGTGTCTCCCAGCAGCTTTTGTTCCCCCGGGGTCAGGGTTCTTCAGTCCACCCCCATACGGGCTATGATCACTCTACCGTTCCATTCCGCTCTCTGGGTTTCCCTTGAATGGATCTCCACAGCATAGGTCCAGGCTAATCTCCTATCCAGCTGCAGCGTGAAGCCCGTTCGTCGAGCGATACCCCCTTCGGACACATAAACTTTGGCCAGCAGGGTGTTTGTGGGGACGGTTAACTCGCAGTCCTCAACATTACAGCAGCGTATAGGCACACAACCGTCCTTCACAATGCTAAGGGCCCGGGCTACCAGTAGGCGAATCTGCATTTCTTCTTGATAAGTGGGCTCGATTAGGACCTCCAGTCCATTCAGTCTTCATCCAGCCCCCACTGGCAGCATCAATATTCTCTCTTGTCGAGGTGAGATCTTCAACGGGTCCTCCGGAGCACCATCACGTCTCCAATGGCCCGACCGGACAGGTTACTCTTTTGTAGGCTACAGCTCCTCACCATTTATTGTAAGACCTTCTGGGTAGGCCGGTGTGCGGTGGCCCGTTGCCAGTACTTTGGCCCTTCCTTGGCATAGAGTTGATGGTCTAGGTTTCTCAGTATATTCATGCCCAGGTTCACGTCCATTCCTTTCTGGGACGAATGGTCCACCAGCCTGACCCCTTTCTTGCCTAGGCTAGTCTCTGTTACTTTAGGCGCCACACAGTATTGTACAATCGGTAACTGAGGATGCCGCTTACCCGGGATGGCCACCAACCTTTCAGCAACCGTGCGGCCTTGCTTAGTAATAAGGCTTCTGTCCACACACTGTAAATAGTCTTCCTGGGACAATCTCTCTTAAAAAGAGCTGGATCCAGTACGGGGACGACAGCTACTCTCCTTCCTTTGAGTGTCCATTCACTGCCAGACATCTGCAAGCCAGGATGGAATCTAATTCAGTCTCACAGCATAATCCTTCCACCATGTCAGATCAGCTCAGACTTCCTGGTTATTCTCAGAAGCATCCTGCATGAGTCATCATCTGCTTTGCATATGTAAATCCCAGAGTGTGCTGGCTGTAGCGGCAAAACAGTGGCCTCTAGTGCCCGCTATGCCAAATGACAGTTCAAATACAATTTAGGCATAAACATTATACAGGCAGAGCTGTTCCACAATCTCACAAGAGCACACTCTACTGCTCCATTTCCACCTCTGAGATTGAACTGGGACATATTCCACTGGAACAAATTTGCAATGAGGCCACATGCTCAACATCTTCACCTTTAATGATGAATTTCAGGCTACCGTTCTCACTGTAAAGGAATATGATTTAAACCCTTTAACCCCTTAGTTACCAGCCTGTTTTTGGCCTTACTGACCAAGCGTTTTTCTTCCTTTTTTCATCATCTTGTTCCAAGAGCTATAACTTTTTTATTTTTCCGTCGATATAGCTGAACAAGGGCTTATTTTTTTTGCGGGAAAAGTTGTAGATTTTAATGGTGCCATTTTGGGGTACACATAACTTTCTGATTAACTTTTATTAACTCTTTCTGGGAGGGAGATGGGAAAAACAGCAATTCTACCACTGCATTTTTAAGTTATAAATTTTACGGCATTCATTTTTCGTTAAAAATAACATAATATCTTTATTCTCTGCATCAGTATGATTACAGTGATACCAAATACATTTATATTTTTTTTTAGATTTTACTACTTTTTTGCAATAAAACCCCTGTTTTTAAAAGGAAAATTTTATTTTTTGCATTGCCGCTTCCCAGGACCCATAATTTTTTATTAAAAGCGGCAGCCCAGCCTAAGGCCCCTTAGTGACCGCAGTAAAAACACGTATGGGTGGTCACTAAGGGGTTAACACATTAAAAATCCTATTTGTGCTTGTGCTGTCATAGGACATCCAGGAAAACAAATGTTTACTTACTAAAATTTTCATTTCCTGTAGTCCATAGGCAGCAAAACTTTCCTCATCTTTAAAAAAAATAATTATATTGCTCTATAAAAATACACTGGCTCCAGGGTCCATGGTTAATTTATTGATTGATCACTACTGTATATTAACCTGTCTCTGTCTGGTTGTACCTAGGGGACTTTAACCCCATTTGCTACCTACGGACTATGAAATTAAATAAATCTTCGTTATATGGGGAGCTCCTCGCTCTTCCCTGGCAAATGTCGGGGTTTGTCTGATAACCCCATTAGATTAACTTTTTTTTTTCCGCAATGTGTTTTCAAAAGGGGCAGGGAATCAGGCAGGGAAGTCCTCTGCTAGTATTTTCAATCCAGACGGCTACAAAAGCAGAAAGTGAAAAGAAGCAACCCACTATATAATGTATTTAGACACTCACCATCAGAACAAAGTTTTCCTTCCCATCCTCGTGGGCAGGTACAGTCAAATTTTCCTATTCCATCTTTGCAGGTTCCATGTGCACAAGGATTTGAGAGACATTGATCTCCATCTAAAAAATACATAGCACTTTACTACTGTTAATACTATGTCTCTAAATATTATTACCTTTTCCTGTATTTCTAGTTTATGAATACCGGGGGAAGGTGGCGTAGCATGGGTTTCCAGGGCAACACAAATACTGCACCCCCTAACCTATGGACACGCCCCTTATTATACACACACACAGTATACCAAGACCAACATTACCAATAATAACACTATAAAGAGTCCATATAATACTGATACCTCATGGTCACATAGGATCACAACATTACCACCATGCTGATACTGCATAAAACACTATACCAAAAAGAGCATTACCATTACGATTTTCACTTGTGCATTGTGTAAAAATCGCAGCATGTTCTATATTCTGCATTTTTCACGCAAAGCAGGCCCCATAGAAGTGAATGGGGCTGCATAAAAATCGCATTGCATCCGCAAGCAAGTGCGGATGCAATGCGATTTTCACGGATGGTTCCTAAGGAGATGATAATAAATAGGGATGAGGTCCTTTCACTTTATTATTTTCCATTATAACATGGTTATAATGGAAAATTATAGCATTCTTTAATACAGAATGCTAAGTAAAATGTCCCTTGAGGGTCAAAAAAGAATAAAAAAATTACTCACCTCATCCACTTGATCGCGAGGCCGTTATCATCTTCTTTCTTCTTCTTTGAGGACCTGCAAAAGGATCTTTGATGACGTAATCGCGCTCACCACGTGGTGAGCCCGGTGGCGTCAGCGCAGGTCTTGCTGAATGAAAATAGAAGATTCTTCTATTTTCATTCAGCAGGACCTGCGCTGACGTCACGACGCTCACGTCATCGCAGGTCCGTTTGCAGGTCCTGCAAGAAGAAGAAAGAAGATGATAACGGCTGTGCGATCAAGTGGATGAGCTGAGTAATTTTTTATTATTTTTTTATAAAAAATTACTGTGCAAGGCCTGATCCTCCTAACAGACTTAAAGCATACAGTAGGTGAGAGAGAAGTTCTCTGTATAGTTAGTGCCGAGACGGGCATGTGTTTATTTCATGTTTTTGTGTTATGCTTTATCTGCTCTGGCTTCACCCAAGTGACGGTTAACTTGGATGTCCTGTATTGCGTTGTGCTGGATGAAAAATAAAGCACCATTTGGACTTTTAACCCCTGAAGTCCGAGAACCTGTCATAGCCAACCCCACTGCAAGTACACAGATCCCTACAACATATTTGTATAACTATAACCTTCATGAGCACCATAACCTCATCGCAGCTTACCAAGCACAGCATCATACATTGGAAAGTGTCTGTGCTTGGTATTGCAGCTCAGCCCCATTCCCTTAAATGAGACTGAGCTGTGCCTAGGCCATGTGACCGATGATTGTGACGACTCAAAAAGCACCACAGCCTCTTCATACAGCTCATTGTACCCCCGGCGATCTGATATTTATGACATATTTTGAGGATAGGCCATCAATATCAAAATTAGTATTTTTTTTTTATAATTTTCCTTCTACTTATGTGCATATTGTTCAATAGATCATTTTGAAAAATAAATATTAATGTTGTTCAGTCCATCTTACCAAAGTATACTGCCCAGAAGTTGAGCTGAAAGGAAAAAAAGAGAAAAATATGAAAGTAACATCTATAGAGAATATCTGTAGTAAACATTTCACTTGTAACATCTTACAGTTTCTTCCCGAGTCTCAAAGACCTCATTGGCCTCCTCAAGGTCACATTTCTCTTCATAGCATTCCCGCTCTAGGTTACCCGGTCTAAGTTCCTCCATTAGATTATTTGCACGTTTCTGTATCTTTAGTACACGATTTGCATCCTGTCTACTAAAAAAGACTGGAAATAGAGAAACAAAATTATGTGTGATCAAGGAAAGATTTGGCATTTCTGGGGCCCCAAGCAAAGTTATGTCATGGGGGACCCTGTTGCATAGCTAAGCCCTACCCCATTGCACTACTATGCTGCCCCATCCACATCAGCCCACTAGGCTCCAGTCTCAGCTTAGGCTACTTTCACACTAGCGTTCGTCGGTCCGCTCGTGAGCTCCGTTTGAAGGGGCTCACGAGCGGACCCGAACGCAGCCGTCCAGCCCTGATGCAGTCTGAATGGAGCGGATCCGCTCAGACTGCATCAGTCTGGCGGCGTTCAGCCTCCGCTCCGCTCGCCTCCGCACGGACAGGCGGACAGCTGAACGCTGCTTGCAGCGTTCGGGTGTCCGCCTGGCCGTGCGGAGGCGTGCGGATCCGTCCAGACTTACAATGTAAGTCAATGGGGACGGATCCGTTTGAAGATGCCACAATATGGCTCAATCTTCAGGCGGATCCGTCCCCCATTGACTTTACATTGAAAGTCTGGACGGATCCGTACGAGGCTATTTTCACACTTAGCTGTTATATGCTAAAATAATGCAGACGGATCCGTTCTGAACGGAGCCTCCGTCTGCATTATTATGATCGGATCCGTTCAGAACGGATCCGATCGAACGCTAGTGTGAAAGTAGCCTAAGTCATGCAGCCTGGTAGTGATCTACAGCTGGGACAGGCCCCTCTTCCTCCTGGGCCCCTGTGCAGCTGAACCTGCTGCATAGACAGTATATCCTCCCTTTTAGGCTACATGCACACGACTGTATGTGTTTTGCGGTCCACAAATTGTGGATCCGCAAAAAACACAAACGGATGACATCCATATGCCATCAGTTTTTTTTTTGCGGATCCATTGCAACAATGCCTAAAACGGACAAGAATAAGACATGTTCTATTTTTTTTGCGGGGCTACGGAACGGACATATGGATGCAGATAGCACACGGTGTGCTGTCCACATGTTTTGCGGACCCACTGAAATTAATGGGTCTGCATCCTATCCGAAAAAAACTGAAACGGACACGGAAACAAAATACGTTCGTGTGCATGAGGCCTTAGTCAGCCAATTGCTTGTAGCCAGCAAGGGCCCCCTTATTGCATGGTTTGTGTGGTGGTAAAGTCCACAACTGTGTATTGTATAAATCCTTGCCTCCCCTCACTGTTCCTATAAATACACTGCCATATGAAAGTATTCATCTCATTGGTATTTTTCATGTTTTGTTGCATTACAACCTGGAATTAAAATGGATTTTAGGAGGCTTTGTACCAGTTGATCACTTTGATTTGCTGATTACTTTGAGGGTGCAAGATTTTTACTATGACACAAATAATAATTAAAGAAGATGTCTCATGACTAATGACTTCATATAGTGCATGACAGTCTCTTTCTAACAAAGCTAGAACCAGCCGTGTACCTCGCATGGATCCAGAGATCTCCCCATTCATTGCTCTGCTAGATTTATATCCAGCTGGCAGCTCAAGGGGAGTGTCTTTTCAGCTGCAGCTCAGGGGGTGTGTCTCAGCCTATCCTATCACAGCTCAGGAAGCAGCTGAATGATAAAACTGAGCATGTGCGCCATCTCAGTGAGCAGGACAGAAAAATAAGGGGAAAAAAACGAATAGCAGGTGGCACTATACATTTTATTAAATAGCTCAATTGCTATGCTAAATTTTTAATTACATGCAATTACATGTGATTGACTGCAAGCTGCGTCAAATCGGATGTTTTTGGCAAGGAAGTGTAGTGGAGCATCACAGGCCGGGAGGGGAAGGAGCAGGAAAGCAGGTAAGTAAGCTTCCTTTTGCAAGTCAGGCCACCCCCATTCTTGCAAAACCCCTTTAATCACATTTAGGCCTCATGCAGACTAGTATAGTGTATTACTGTACAGCAGCAGCTGCATGAAGCACCCGGCGTCATAGCAACCAATGACGCCGTGCGCTCATGCTGTCAGCAGGAATCCCGGGCGGGTTTCCACGGTCTGCTATCAGCCGTGGAACACGGCCGTGTGCATGAGGCCTAACCAGGACAAGTGTAAGCAGTAGGACTGGCTCACCAGAAAACTGTCACCAGCCTGTGTGGTGATGTATCTCACCAGTAGTCTTCTAAACATGGGAAATGCAAGATGAACACAGCTCAGCCCTACTACACTGAAATACTGTAGTGACCTGCCAGGAGAGCTGTGTTGAAATTATGTCTAAGGCTGAATGCACACGGCCGTGAGCGGTCCGTGGAACCGCGGCCTGGATTTCTGCTGAGAGCAGGAGCGCACGGCGTCGTTGGTTGCTATGACGCTGTGCGCTCCCTGCTGCCGCCACAGTACAGTAATACACTGGTATGATCTATACCAGTGTATTACTGTACTGTGGCGGCAGCAGGGAGCGCACGGCGTCATAGCAACCAACGACGCCGTGAGCTCCTGCTCTCAGCAGGAATCCATGCCGCGGTTCCACGGACCGCTCACGGCCGTGAAAAACGGCCGTGTGCATTCGGCCCTAAGGGTCCATTCACACGTCCGTTTTTTCTTTCCTGATCTGTTCCGTTTTTTCAGGAACAGATCAGGACCAGATCTGGACCCATTCATTTTCAATGGGTCCTGGAAAAAATCGGACAGCACAATGTGTGCTGTCCGTTTCCGTTGTTCCGTTCCGCATGTCCGTTTAAATATAAAACATGTCCTATTCTTGTCCTGAAAAATCGGATCCTGGTACAATACAAAGTCAATGGATCCGCAAAAAACGGATGACATTCGGATGTCATTCCGTATGTCATCCGTTTTTTGCGGATTCCGTTCCTGGAAACACATAACAAATTATTATTTTATTTTTTTTTTCAATTTTTTTTCAAAGAAATCCAAACAACTTTATTTGATTATTGAAATGTATACATGTTTCCGTTTTTTGCGGATCCGCAAAAAACGGATGACATACGGAAACATTTTCAGGAACAACGGATCCGCAAAAAACGGACCGTTTTTCAGGATGAAAAAAAACAGGACATGTGAATGGACCCTAACTCTGACTAGCTGAGCCACAGCCAATCAGTGCTAGCACAGTTCCCAACAGTTTAGAACTTGCAGTGACTGTTCTTCATTTTTTAGAGACAGTCCCTGCAAATTTGGGCTGTCCCAGGCCTAATGTAAGCCTTGTCCATAATTGAGAAAAGTGAATATAGAAACTGGTGTAAATGATAGTTCAAATTTATGCCAGCTCATAGCTATGATGTAGATTTGAAAAAGTGCCACATTTATTAAGAGGCCTGTGTCTCTTAAAAAAAAAATGCCACCCTCAATTATGGATGATATGGAAAGCTTCCTTAAAGGGGTTATCCCACTTATAACACTTACTCCCTTCCGACAGGATAGATGATAAATGTTTATTCTGGCATTTGTAACAGCAGTATACGTATATATGCCCAGACTGGCCTACCCATAGGATAGGGGATAAGTGATCACTAGGGGGTCTGACTGTTAAGACCCCAGAGATCACGAAATTGTTGGATCTGCATGTGCCCTATGTAAATGGGGCTTTGATGCGCATATGTGACCATTGCTTCATTTAGACTGAGTTCACACTTCAGTTATTTGGTCAGTTATTTCCATCAGTTATTGAGAGCCAAAACCCGTAGTGAAGCCTTCACAGAGATAAGGTATAAGGGAAAGATCTGCACCTGATCTGTGTTTTTGACCCGCACCTAGTTTTGGCTTACAATCACTGATGAAAATAACTGACCAAATAACTGAAGTGTGAACTCAGCCTTAGGCCTCATGCACAAAGCCATTGCTCGGCCATTCCTGTATTGCAGACCACAAACAGCAAGTCTGCAATATGCGGGCATTGGCAGCAAGCTCACCACATCACGGATGCGGACCCATTCACTTGAATCTGTCTGCAATCCAGAAGGTGATATGCGGAACAGAGGCACGGAACCTGGAGAAGCACAATGGAGTACTTCTGTGGGGTTTCTCTCCGTGTCTCAGCACCACAAAAAAATAGAACATGTTCTATTTTTTGCAGTGCGGACGGATCATGGACCCATTCAAATTGATTGGGTCTGGATTTGTCTACGGCAGCGGCATGGAGATTTGCAGGAGGCCTTAGGCTACTTTCACACTTGCGTTCAGGGTTCCGCTTGTGAGTTCCGTTTGAAGGCTCTCACAAGCGGCCCCGAACGGATCCGTACAGCCCCAATGCATTCTGAGTGGATGCGGATCCGCTCAGAATGCATCACTATGGCTCCGTTTGGCCTCCGCTCAGCAGGCGGACACCCGAACGCTGCTTGCAGCATTTTCGTGTCCGCCTGGCTGTGCGGAGCCAAACAATGCAAGTCAATGGGGATGGATCCGTTAGACGTTGACACAATATGGTGCCATTTCAAACGGATCCATCCCCCATTGACTTTCAATGTAAAGTCTGGACTGATCCGTCTGAGTACAAATTGGACTTCGATTTTCTTCTGAAATATAATGCAAACGGATCCGTTCTGAACGGATACCATCGTCTGTGCAGATACCAGATACCAGACGGATCCGCTCCGAACGCAAGTGTGAAAGTAGCCTTACATGTATGGGACTGCTGCTAGTGCTGTACGCGGCAGCCGTATGGAAGTGAATGGAGTGTTGATCACGCATGCACTGCTCCATTCACATGGGACCCTTGCCAGCATTTGCGGACCCCCATTCTCATGATCACTGAGGGTCCCAGTGGTCGGACTCCAGCAATAAAACACATCCCCTATCCTGTGGATAAGAGGTTAGTGTTATGAGCAGGAGAACCCCTTTAATAAATGAGATAGATACTAAAAAAGAAAAAGTCAGCAGCACTGTCAAAGTGAAGTTGGTTGCGATCCCTCCAAGACTGTTGGATCTAGGTGTCACAATGTCAGGTTTACAAAGAAGAGGTGCACTCCACCACCCATAGGTAGGTAGTTAGATACTGTAGATAGATATAGCATAGGTAGATAGATGATAGCTAGCTTTGATAGCAATAGACTAAACCAAGCAGCAATGTGTGCAAATGAAGTAATGGTGTGCTAGCAGCCATGGGTGTGATTCAGCATCCAAATAATAAAATAAAGAAATGCCCCAGCATTTCCAGGGTTCTTTCAAATGTGTTTTCCTTTAATAAAGGATATAAAAGACAACACATTTGAAAGAACTCTGGGAGTGCTGGGGAATTTCAGCCTCCGCGTCATAATAAAAGTAGAGGAAAAGGATGCACCATTAGTGGCACTGGGAATCTATCAGGGTGGGCACCAAGGACAATTTCCTCTGGTGGGCCCATGGTACTCCAGTACGACACTACCACAGTGATCTGCTCCCCAGTAACAATCTGTATCACAATGAGCAATTGCATTAACCATCACTCGCCCCCATACAGTTGAAGTGATCGCTGCATGTAAATGTATCTCTTTCCTCCACTGATGAACAGGCAGTTATTGGGAAGGAACAGTCCCTTCCCAATAATTGACTGCTCGGTAAGTATCTAAATGCGCCTTTAGAAAATTTACACCGTGAGCCCTGTTCGAGACAAGGATTGATGAAAGTGACGAATATATCAATAAAAAGCTGTAGAATATGTCAGCACTACATATGCCAAAAAAGTCATTAACTTCTTGAAATAAGTTTCCTTGTGTGATACCAAGCATAAGATCACCTTGGTGAATGCCAAGAGGACGTTACCTGCCTGACTGCATTTTGCCAACAATAAAGTTTAGTGGAGGAGAGAAAATATTATAGGGCTGGTTTTCAGGGTTTGGGCTGGGCCTGTTATTTCTGATGAAGCATACTAACTCTTTTTAGATAATTGTACGCTTCCAACATAGTGGTAGCATACATGACTGCGCCCCTGTGCATAAAGTGAGACCCATTAAGACAAGTTTGATGTGGTGGAACCTGTGTGATTGCACAAAGCCGTGATCTCAACCCCACCCAACACCTATGGGATGAATTGGACCACTAACTACAAGCCGACCCTTGTCCAACATCAGTGCCCGACATTAGGGTGAATGAGCACAAATGCCACACAATCTAGTGGAAATAAGTGAATGAATATAATAAAAGTTTCACACTGAAGGATAGATAGATCCCAAATAGGCCAACTCAGTTGACTAATAAACCTTTGGGACATACTTACTTGATCTTGTAGGATAAAGTGGGATAGCACTCAGAATGACCAACCACAAAATATTCAGGTACAGTGAACCTGTAGATAGAGCAGAAGAGAATATTATTATAAAATATTAAAGGGGTTTTCCAAAACTTTAGAACTGTTGACCTATCCTCTGGGCCTTTGAGGAGTAGCGACAATTCTTAGAAGGGGCTCAGCACCAAATTACTGTGCTTACAGATCACAAAAACCTAATTTATCTGGATACTGATAAATACTTGAATCCTAGGCAAGCACAATGGGCCTTGTTCTTTACCCAGTTTAACTTTATTGTTACTTTTTCATCCTGGGTCTGGTAATGTGAAGACGGATGCTTTATCACATAGTTTTGGTACTTGTGATTCTATTGATAATTAACCTGCTAATATTCTTCACCCTGGTGTTGTCATTGCTGCCGTTAGTCCAGTACAGCCGGACTAGAGCGCCAGCCTAAGGGGAGGCTGTCATGATAGATTTAGGGGACGAGGGGACGGCGGATTTAGTAAGCGGGTGGGGAAAGGGCAAGAAAAGATCAAGTTAGGAAGGGGGCCGGGTTAGGAGAGGGGCGGAGCGTTAGGTTTTTAAGGGGGGGGGGGCGAAGCGCACACGTACTTGTGATGGAGGCCCTCCTGAATAGGTTGCGGGAGGCTGCGGAATCGCGGGGACCGGAGTGGCTAGAAGCGCAGGTGGTGGGCCTGCTTGGTGAGGAGGCAGCGGGCACAGCCAGCTCAGCGCCCGAGGGCAGACGGCCGCGGCGGGCAAGGCCGCCGGCGCGCCTTAACCCAAGCGAAACCCCATGGGTTTGGCGCCGAATTGGGAGCCCCTCCAGGGACCCTCCGCGCCGGGGAGGCTCTGCAGAAACTCCTGGGTCAGCCTCCCGGCGCAGTACGGCGGAGCCCAGCGCAGGGCAGGGGTACCATCACCCTGCCTTCTCCAGCATGCCGCGAGGGATCTGGACCGGGACCTACGGGATCCCCCCCTCGCAGGGGGATGGGAGGCCTGCGCGGCGAGGGAGTGTGCAACAGAGCGGGCACAAGGCTGGGCTGGTCGGCAGGGGCCCAGGCCTTGGGAGACAGCTGGGGTGGCAGCGAGCGCTGGCACCTTCATCGTGCGCACCCAGCACCGTGGAGGCTGGGGTGCTGGGATCCGGGTCTGCAGTGGTGTCGGCGCAGGAGGACGAGGCCTTGCTGAGGATGGATCTGTTGGAGTCAGGAGTGACGGCTGCGGGGTTCACAGCGCCCGGGCAGCCAGGTAAGAACTCTGTGGGACCTTTGTGTTCGGTAGTTAGTACCCCTGGAGGGTGGGGGCAGGGGGAACCAGAGGGAGTTAGTTGGAGGGCTGAGTCAATTGTTGGGGAGCCTGGCGGGTTTGGGTTGCTGGTCTTAGGGGAGCGGGGTTGTCCCTGTTGCCTGCCTGGGGGGTAGGGGCGCCCTATGGTGCCGGGTCAAGGGGGGTCGGGGGTTGCCAACGCGCAGGTGCGGGGGGGGGGGGGGCAGTCAGTATCAGTGCAGTATCACAGGCGGGGGGCGAGGATGAGCGGCGGAGGGTAGATGACTTGGCGCAAGGAGAGGTGTACGTCTGTTTTGAGGGCCCATTAGGGGCGCATTTGAAAATAGATGTGAGGGAGCGGATTTGGAAGGGGGAGTATATTGAGATCTTTTCCTTGTTGCCATTGGAGAGATTTCAGTTGGATAGGGTGCGGCAGGACGAGGGGAAGAGAGAGGAGGATGAAAAACGCAGATATCGGCTGATTCCGCGTACCTTTTCTAACTGGCTGCAGGCGTTTGCCATTTTGGCGAGCGTCATTGGGGAAAAAACGCTGGAGTGCTGCTCCGCGCTGTTTTGTTATATGGATGCGATTGGGGAGGCGTATCGGGTATACGGGGGCATGGGCTGGTTTCGTTATGATGAGCAATTTAGACAGAGGAAGGCGGTCCGCCCGAATATATACGGGTGGGACCATAAAGATATTGGTTTGTGGATGCGAGTGACGGCGCCTGGGCGGCAGGGGCAGTCCTTTCGGGGGGAAGCAGGTGGTGGGGCGGGACAGTCCGGGTTGTCAATGGCTGCGGCAAATGGTTTGTGCTTCCTTTTCAATAAAGGGAGCTGCAAGTTCGGAGCAAAGTGCAAGTTCAAGCACGAGTGCACTTCTTGTGGGGGGGCCCATGGGGCGTCCAGATGTTTTCGTGGGGGTAGGCCGAGGGAAGGGGATTCTAGTGGGAAAGGGTTCGACGCCAGTACGGGTGGGAAGGATGCAGCCGTTTTTAAATAGGTATCCGGTTTGGTCGGCGGCTCGGTTATTGTTGGAGGGTTTTAAATTTGGTTTTCGTATCCCGTCGGACGGCGGCCTTACCCCTTTTACGGGGAAGAATTCGCGTTCGGCGGGGGATCATGCGGAAGTTGTGTCGGAGAAGCTGGCAAAGAAGGTGTTGTTGGGGCGTATAGATGGTCCGTTTGTGTCTCCGCTGTTTGCGGAATTTAAAGTTTCGCCGTTGGGGGTAGTGCCAAAGAAGGAGCCGAATAAGTTTCGGCTGATCCACCACTTGTCATTTCCGAGAGGGGTGTCGGTCAATGAGGGTATTGATCCTGAATTGTGTTCGCTGGTCTATACCTCATTTGATGCGGCTGTGGAGTGGGTGTGGCGTTTGGGCCCGGGTACTCTGTTGGCAAGGACGGACATCGAGGCGGCTTTTAGGCTGCTCCCGGTGTACCCGGATAGCTTACATCTATTGGGGTGTTATTGGGATGGGGGGGTTTACGTGGATAGGTGTCTGCCGATGAGCTGTTCTTTGTCATGCGCGTATTTTGAGGCTTTCAGTTCCTTTTTGGAGTGGGTGGTGGTGGACGTTTCGGGTTGTAAGTCAGTCATTCATTACCTGGATGATTTCTTGTGTTTAGGGCCGGCGGGTTCACGGGTGTGTCAGCTGTTGCTTTCTATGTTACAGTCGTTGTTTGCATCCTTTGGGGTGCCGTTGGCAGAGGGGAAGACGGTTGGGCCCACGACCGAGTTGAGGTTTTTGGGGATTGTTTTGGACACAGTGGCTATGGAGTGTAGGTTGCCGGAGGATAAGTTGTGCGATTTGAGGGAACAGAATTCAACAGGAGGGCGTTAGTGCTGGGGGACGCTGTGGATAATGTGGACTTTGATCTGTTCTCTGATGCGGCGGGGGGGTTGGTTTTGGGGTCTATTGCAACGGGCAGTGGTGTGCGGACCGCTGGCCTGAGTCGTGGGGGGAAAAAGGTTGGGTTAGGAATGTAGCATTGTTGGAGCTTTTTCCTATTGTGTTAGCATTGGAGTTGTGGGGGGATATGTTTCGCAATCAAAAGGTAAGGTTTCTTTGTGACAACATGGGAGTGGTGCTGGTTATTAATAGCTTGTTGGCTTCATCCCCTCCGGTGGTTAGGTTGCTGCAGCATATGGTTTTGCGTTGTTTAGCATTAAATGTGTGGGTGGTGGCGGTTCATGTGCCGGGGGTCTCTAACGGTATTGCGGATGCTCTTTCTCGTTCACAGTGGGAGTGGTTTCGGCAGTTGGCGCTAGGGGCAGAGGTCACCAGGTTGGAGTGTCCGGGGCTGCTGTGGGAGATCTTGGAGGTACTGTGAGTAGGTTATTCAGGGCTTCTCTGTCAGACGGTACATGGGCGGCATATGAGGGAGCTTGGGATAGTTGGGTGAGGTGGTGTGGCATGCTGGGTGTAGGGGTGGATGCGGGTGAGGTGCCCTTGGTGTGGTTTTTGGGGGGAAAAAAGGAAGAGGGATGGTCAGTGGCTCAGGTGAATAGGTGCATGTCAGGTTTAGCCTTTGGTTTCAAATGGCGAGGGTTGGTGGACTGTACCAAGGCCTTTATGGTGCAGCAGGTGTTGGCGACGGGATGGTAGGATGGATGACAGGCGGTTACCAGTCTCGTTTGAGTTGTTGTTGGATCTTGGGGGTCAGTTGGAGGTGGTCTGTAGATCAGTGGCGGAGGTGAGATTGTTTAGGGTGGCGTTTTCACTGGCGTTTTTTGGGGCGTTTAGGTTGGGGGAGTTGGTTATTAGGAGTGTTAATTGTGCTGGGGGGTTAAGAGACGAGGATGTACAGGTATTACAAGACAGGGTGGTGGTCTGGTTGCGCAAGTCTAAAATGGATCAGGAGGGGCGAGGGTGTAGCGTTTGCCTGTTTGAGGTGCCGGGTTGTGTAATGTGCCCGGTAGTTTGTCTGAGGGAGTATCGGGATGGTAGGGGGGGAGGGGCCCCGTTTTTGCGGCATGCGGACGGGTCGTTTTTGTCCAGGTTCCAGTTCGTGGCGGTATTGAAGAGGTGTTTGGGTGAGTTGGGGGTGGATTCGAGGTGTTATACGGGTCACTCTTTTTGGATCGGAGCGGCGATGGAGGCAGCACGTCTGGGTATGAGCGAGGAGGTTATTAAGAGGATTGGCCGGTGGGAGTCAGGTAGATTTCGTTCATATGTGTGTTTGGGCCGGCTGTGAGGGTGGCGGGTTGAGGGTTGTTTAGTATTAACGTGGTTGTTGTGCTTGTTTCTTTCAGGTGTTCCCCCGGCTCTGGTGTGGATTATCGGGCATTCATTTGTTTTTTGGGGGGCGTTGAGGGGGGACGTGAGGCCAAACGGTCGTCAGTTGGGCTTTGATAGGGAGGTGGCGGCCGTCCGGTGGCTGGGTTATCGAGGTATGTTGTTGGGGGGAGTTTTGAGGGAGGTTCACCGTTTTGTTCAGCTGGATAGGCCTCCAGATGTATTGGTGCTGCATGCGGGAGGGAACGATTTAGGTATGAAGCTGGTGAGAGAGTTAATTCGGGACATTAAGTTTGACCTGTTGCGTCTGTGGTCGTTGTTTCCTGGGATGGTAGTGGTGTGGTCGGATATAGTTCCCAGACGGTGTTGGCGGGAGGCGCGATCGGTGGAAAGGATCAACAAGGCCCTGATTAAAGTTAACAGGGCTGTTGGAAAATTTGTGGTGCGGAATGGGGCGGTTGTGGTGCGGCATTTTGATTTGGAGCCTGGAGTCGGTGAATTTTGGAGGGTAGACGGGGTCCACCTCAATGCAGTGAGCATTGATTTGTGGTCATTTGGTCTGCAAGGAGGGATCGAGCGAGCCTTGGGGGTGTGGAGGGCCGCGCAAGCTTGAGGTTATGGGTCAAGTTGTGCGTCGGTGGCGGTAGGAGGTCCTGGAAGACGGTGGTAGGGCTTGGTGTTTGTGGATGGGAGGGCCTCAATTGGTGGGGCTGGACTCCCAGGTGTGGAAAGTTGGTGGTTTTCAGTGGGGTGACCATCACTCGGTGTCTCTGAGCTGGAGTGATACGGCTGGAGGCAAGGTGGCTTAACTGGGTGTTTGGGGCATCAGCTGGAACCGGGGCTTCTAGGACCTCCTTCGTCAGGTTTAGGTATTATATATATATATATATGTATAGCAGGCTGGATTCCCAGCCTGCATTTGTGGGAGGGGCATAGGGTATTTAGCCGGCACACGCCCTCCCTCTGGTGTCGGCATCGCGCAGTACATCTCGTATTACGGCGACGTCATCCGAGTGCGACTTCCGGTTCCGGCTAGATTGACCAAGCTGAGGCTGCGGCGGTACGCCTCTCCTGTGCGGCGGTCCTTCGTGGTAAGTTACTCTGTGCTGCTTCGCCGCCGCACTACATCTCCGGGCGCCCACCTCCGGCTCCGCTTCCCCCACCAGCGCGTCTCCTTCTGCTGCGCTTGTCCGCGTGCCCTGGCCCGCGCCGCCTGACTCCGTTCGGCACTTCTCCACTACTTCCCCGATGCGTTCCACGGTGGAACGCATCGGCATGTACAATCCCGGCCAACTCCCGGAGCTCCACCACTTCCCCGTTGCGTTCCACGGTGGAACGCATCGGCGTTCATTAATCGCTTTAATCATGAGAAAGCCTTCCATATCGCCAACCTTCCATGCGCTCCCCCGTGGGGGCACACAGGGGGAACCCCATATACTATATACCCTGTGCTCCAATATGGAAGGCATACCACGCCCACTCCCGATTCCTTGACTGCATTTATTTCTCACATGTATTCAATGTAGTGTCACATGAAAAGTTCAGAACAAGCTTTGGGCAGGCACGTTGCGGGGATGCCGTGGCCGGGCGGCGCGGGCTTGTTGTGCGGGCGTTCCGGGAGCAGCCGCGTGTGCCTGTCCAAACACCTGATACGTTCAGGTTCCTTTTCAGGTCCGGTTGCCTGATACGTCCGGGGTTTGTTTTCATTATGTCCTCCCACCTGATCCGTTCAAGGTCTTTCCGATATGTTCAAGATTGCCTCCACGTCCTCCTGCCTGATACGTTCAGGATGTTCTTTGTGCCTTCGGCCTGATACGTTCAGGTTTCTATCTTCGTGTCTGTTTGCCTGATACGTCCAGGTTTCCGTCTTCGTGTCTGTCTGCCTGATACGTTCAGGTTTCCGTCTTCGTGTCTGTCTGCCTGATATGTTCAGGTTTCCGTCTTCGTGTCTGTCTGCCTGATACGTTCGGGTTTTCTGTTTCTGTTTTTTTCTGCCTGATACGTTCAAGTCCTCGTCATGTCCTCTTGCTGGTCAAGCCTTCATCATGTCCTCCCTCCTGTTACGTTTGGTTCATCCCCATAGGTGTACCTATCACGGTCAGTTCAGGCTTCTTTATCTGTCACGCTTGGGGCCTGTTGCTCGCCATTGCCATCACGCACGGTCATGTCTCCTCACTGCCTGCCACACTGGTCAATTCCACGCTGGCAGCCAGTTGGGGCCTCGTTTCCAGACGCATCTCGGCTCTCGGTCTTGTTCAGGGCCCGGCGTTTTGTTCACTTGTTCACGCCAGGTCATGTTCATCACTAACTGATACGCTCAGGCCGCTCGGTTTTCGTGTTTTCTTTCAGGTTGTCCTTCCATCGCCTGATATCGTTCAGTGTTTCTTACGTTTTCAGCCTGCCACCTCCAGGGTTCGTTTTCTTCCTGTTCATCACCACGTAAGTTTCGTCTTGTCAGCATATGTTGGGGTACCTCTCCCCGCAGGTACCAGATAAAATTTCTTCCTCACTTACCAATCCCAGATTCGCAGGGTGTGAAGTTCACCCTCCTCACGGACTTTCCCGAGTTTTGGTTCGATTGCTCCCAGGTTTTCCAAACAATTTTCCACCCTAAACCTTCTGAGGCTCCAGGTAAGTGAAAAAAAAAAAAAAAAAAAAAAAATGTTTTTGGGGTTGTCAATTCACGTCAGATCCGTCCACAGGGTCCGGTCTTCTTCGTGCAACATGTCTCACGTCTCGGACATTGAGGACTCGATGTCCATCCCTGAGTCAGCGGTCTCCGAGGCAGCCAGCCGCGCGTCTTACAGGCATTGGACCATCCCCAGGATGATCGCCGAACTGAAGAAGAAAGGGATCCGCCACTCGGCATCTGCACGAAAGGCAGAACTATATCATCTGCTCTTCCCTGAATCCCCCAGGACTCCCGAACCACCCGAAGCCTCCGAAGATCTGGTCTCCATGTCGACCATCCAGCTCTCCCTGACTCAACTCCATGCGACCATCAACAACCTAGCATCTTCGATGTCACACATCGATTCCAGGCTCCAGGCCGTTGAGAGCAAGATTGCTACGCCTCCTCCTCCGCCAGAGCCCGAAGCTGGTCCTTGTACCTGGGGACGTTGGCCTGGGAAGTAGAAGTCTGGCCTCTCCTGACATCGCCCCCGCGTTCTTCGTGTCAGAGAACATCAGGCGGGATATCCTGGCGGGAAAGGACATCAATTTGGCCGCCATCCTAATCTCCACCATGATACGGTCGAAAACCGGACAATCGCCTGCGGTGATGTGTCGGTGGTGCTGAGGTCCAAAGATGTCCGCCTCAACAAGAAGCTGTCCATCCCCGAGTTCATGCTGACCTTCAGCCTGTACCGGGACATAGTGTGCTCCATTCATCCCCACCGCAGGGTAGAATTGGACACGTACATGTACAAGGTCACCGAGCTTGTACCGCTTTTTATGAGTACCACCGGTCCTTCTCTGCCAAAGCTGCAGCGGCTTTCCTCCAGCACCAGCATGTTACCAACTGGGCAGTGTTGGACATGGAGATTTTTTGCAGGCACTTCGCCGGGCAAAAATCCCCAGCCTGTGCCGGCTGCCAATCAGTCCTCCATTCATCTGATTGGTGCCCCCATGTCACCAACCCATCTCCTGCCAGGCCAACGTTCAGCTCAGGGGCGCAGAAACCCAACCCCGCCACGGACAAACTCGGTCGTCCCATCACTTTCTTAGGAAAGAATCAGATCTGTAACAACTTCAACCTGGGTTTTTGCAGTTATGATAAATGCAAGGCTTTGCACATCTGCGCCATCTGTTTCAGGGCCCATCCCCAGTCCTCCTGTTCTCAACGCACGTCAAAACGCTCCTGACTAGGCGGGGTCAACGTTGACCTGTTACTCTCCCTCCTCCAACAACATCATGACCCCAGTTTTGTCCTGTTTCTCACACAGGGTTTCTCAGAGGGTTTCCATACAGGGCTAGTCACCCTTCCGCAGGTCACTCATGAGTGCCCCAACCTCCTCTCTTCTCTGGCGGATCCCGGGGCGGTGGACGCTCTGTTGGAGGCGGAGTTGCAGAAGGGCTTCATGATCGGTCCTTTTGCGGAATCCCCTTTCCCCCTGTACCGGGTCAGCCCCATAGGTCTGGTGTCCAAAAAATCCTCCAATAAAAAATGATTAATTTATGACCTGTCTGCTCCTCATGCATCCAGCACCCCCAGCCTAAATTCCCTGGTCCCGTCGGACGAGTTCTCCATGCAGTACTCGTCCCTGGACGAGGCCGTGGAGCTCATTTTACAGGTCGGGGCAGGAGCTTGGTTGTCAAAAGCGGACATTGCTGATGCCTTCAAGTTGCTGCCTATCCTGCCTCACCTGTGGAAGTTCTACGGCATCAAATGGAGGGCAAAATATTATTTTGCCACCCGCTTGACGTTCGGGTCAAAGAGCAGTCCCTGGCTCTTTGACCAGTTCGCCCAAGCGCTTCATTGGCTCTTGGTCAACCATGCCCACTGCCCGAGGGTCATCCATTATCTGGACGACTTCCTGCTCATCGAGCAGGCCGAACACGCCCCGGACAGGTTGGACAGCCTCCTCAGCCTGTTCAGCCGTCTGAACGTTCCAGTGGCTTCAGCTAAGGTCGAGGGCCCCTCCAGGGTAATCACCTTTCTGGGCATCACCCTGGACACTATCAGAATGGAGGCCAGCCTCCCCCTGGACAAATTAAACAGGTTAAAGGACTCTGTGGCCAGGCTCGTGGGCACCCGCACGGTGTCAAGGTTGGAACTCCAGTCTTTATTGGGGTCCTTCAACTTTGCCGCCAGGATCATGCCCCAAGGCAGGTCTTTCACCGCCGGCCTGCTCAGACTCCTCCCAGCAGCCTCAGATCAGCATGCCCTCATCCACCTCGGACGCGATGCGCTGGCGGATCTGGCCATGTGGTCACTGTTTTTGTCCAGCTGGAATGGCATCTCCCTCTTCGTTCCTCAGTGGGACGAGGCCTCCCCCTTGGTGTTCTCCGATGCTGCGGCTTCCCTCGGTTTCGGGGCCATCTGCGGGGATCAATGGTTTGCGGGTCCTTGGCCCGCGCAGGTCTCCTCAGACCAGGAGGCTACCAGGTCCTCCCCCCTGCTTGAGGTTTACCCCATCGTCGCAGCCGCTCTTGTCTGGGGGCAGTCATGGAGCAACAGGTCAGTGTGCTTCATGACTGACAACCAGGCTGTTGTTGACATCCTCGCCAGGGGTAGGTCCAGCTCCCCCAAGGTCATGCGTCTGGTTCGCAGGCTCACCTGGCTGTCTCTTCTAAACAACTTCCGTGTCATCTGCAGGCACATAGAGGGCAAGAAGAATACTGCAGCCGATGCTCTGTCCCGTTTAAACTTTAATTTGTTTTTTCAGGTCATGCCGGGAGCACGGAGAGTCGGGATCAACCCTCCGGGGTTCGAAGCCCTGATCATGGACTAGAGGAGTACATTTCCGCAGCCCACGGTCTCATCCGCAAGTCTCTCTCGGCTAATTCTGCCCGGAACTATTCAACAGGGTGGAACACCTTCAGGCGGTTTGCCCACCTTCACCCCAGGGGGGACAGGGACGGAGTCTCCTTCGTCCTGGCGTACTGCCACAAGGAGCTCCATTTGTCCCACAACACCATCAGACTTTATTTAGCGGGCATCCAGCACCACCACATGATCAGTCATCCCAGTCATACCTCCTTCTTTTCCTCCCAGGCGGTCAAGGCGGTTTTGAGAGGCATCCAGAAGCTCTCTTCCCCTTCCATTCCCACCAGACAACCAGTCACAGGGGAATTATTCCAAAAAATTTCTGCCGCCCTAGATGGTAATCCCTTTGGCCCTTTCAGAAGTTTGATCCTCAAAACCGTTCTCTACCTCAGCTTCTATGGGTTTCTCAGGCCGGGGGAATTCTGCTGCACCTCAGCCCGGAATCCAGGGCCAGTTATCAGCCAGCTCCACCATAGTTTAGACCACTTCACCTTCTCTCTACCTTCCTCCAAAACCTCCCAAGTCGGTCCACCGGTACAGATCGAATACTTTAATTCGTTCAATCCTTGGTGCCCAGTGTCCGTGTTCAATCAGCTGCTCTCCACTCTCCATGACAGAACTCCCGATAGCCCCCTACTGCCATTTCCCGTGCTGTCACTGACATCCTCGCAGTTCATCAGGTACATTCGTTCCATAGCTTCGGGTCTGGGGTTCCACGCTGCTTCCATTTCCGGACACTCCTTCCGAATCGGGGCCGCATCGGCAGCCTCCAAACATGGCGTCCCCGCTCTTGTCATACGGAAGATGGGACGCTGGCAATCTTCCTGTTTTTCCCGCTACATCCCTCATCCACGGGTCGAGATTGCCAAAGCCTTTTCCAGTCTGGTTCTGTAAACTCCAAATAATAAACTGCCTAAAATTCATGTTTTGCCCCTTTTTTGGCTACCCGCGTCATGTGGCTAAAGGCACACCACTAGCCAAGTTAGGTCCCACCGTGTCCAGTTCACACCCTCTTTCCAACACTCCCCCCGGAGCCTTGACCACAAGTATAGCAGGCTGGATTCCCAGCCTGCATTTGTGGGAGGGGCATAGGGTATTTAGCCGGCACACGCCCTCCCTCTGGTGTCGGCATCGCGCAGTGCCCCACCCGACCCTCCCTCTTTTCCAGCTTCACTCAGCTCAGACTCCCTGGGTTAGCCCCCTTTTTTGGCTACCCGCGTCACGTGGCTAAAGGCACACCACTAGCCAAGTTAGGTCCCACCGTGTCCAGTTCACACCCTCTTTCCATCACTCCCCCCGGAGCCTTGACCACAAATATATACAGACGTGGACAAAATTGTTGGTACCCTTTGGTCAATGAAAGAAAAAGTCACAATGGTCACAGAAATAACTTTAATCTGACAAAAGTAATAATAAATTAAAATTCTATAAATGTTAACCAATGAAAGTCAGACATTGTTTTTCAACCATGCTTCAACAGAATTATGTAAAAAAATAAACTCATGAAACAGGCATGGACAAAAATGATGGTACCCCTAACTTAATATTTTGTTGCGCAACCTTTTGAGGCAATCACTGCAATCAAACGCTTCCTGTAACTGTCAATGAGACATCTGCACCTCTCAGCAGGTATTTTGGCCCACTCCTCATGAGCAAACTGCTCCAGTTGTGTCCGGTTTGAAGGGTGCCTTTTCCAGACTGCATGTTTCAGCTCCTTCCAAAGATGCTCAATAGGATTGAGGTCAGGGCTCATAGAAGGCCACTTTAGAATAGTCCAATTTTTTCCTCTTAGCCATTCTTGGGTGTTTTTAGCGGTGTGTTTTGGGTCATTGTCCTGTTGCAAGACCCATGACCTGCGACTGAGACCAAGCTTTCTGACACTGGCTAGTACATTTCTCTCTAGAATTCCTTGATAGTCTTGAGATTTCATTGTACCCTGCACAGATTCAAGACACCCTGTGCCAGACGCAGCAAAGCAGCCCCAGAACATAACAGAGCCTCCTCCATGTTTCACAGTAGGGACAGTGTTCTTTTCTTGATATGCTTCATTTTTTCGTCTGTGAACATACAGCTGATGTGCCTTGGCAAAAACTTCGATTTTTGTCTCATCTGTCCACAGGACATTCTCCCAGAAGCTTTGTGGCTTGTCAACATGTAGTTTGGCATATTCCAGTCTTGCTTTTTTATGATTCGTTTTCAACAATGGTGTCCTCCTTGGTCGTCTCCCATGTAGTCCACTTTGGCTCAAACAACGACGGATGGTGCGATCTGACACTGATGTTCCTTGAGCATGAAGTTCACCTTGAATCTCTTTAGAAGTCTTTCTAGGCTCTTTTGTTACCATTCGGATTATCCGTCTCTTAGATTTGTCATCAATTTTCCTCCTGCGGCCACGTCCAGGGAGGTTGGCTACAGTCCCATGGATCTTAAACTTATGAATAATATGTGCAACTGTACTCACAGGAACATCTAGTTGCTTGGAGATGGTCTTATAGCCTTTACCTTTAACATGCTTGTCTATAATTTTCTTTCTGATCTCTTGAGACAGCTCTTTCCTTTGCTTCCTCTGGTCCATGTCGAGTGTGGTACACACCATATCACCAAACAACACAGTGATTACCTGGAGCCATATATATAGGCCCAATGGCTGATTACAAGGTTGTAGACACCTGTGATGCTAATTAGTGGACACACCTTGAATTAACATGTCCCTTTGGTCACATTATGTTCTGTGTTTTCTAGGGGTACCATCATTTTTGTCCATGCCTGTTTCATGAGTTTATTTTTTTACATAATTCTGTTGAAGCATGGTTGAAAAACAATGTCTGACTTTCATTGGTTAACATTTATAGAATTTTAATTTATTATTACTTTTGTCAGATTAAAGTTATTTCTGTGACCATTGTGACTTTTTCTTTCATTGACCAAAGGGTACCAACAATTTTGTCCACGTCTGTATATATATATATATATATATATATATATATATATGTTTATATATATATATATATATTTATATTGGATTTTATGTTATGTATCAATAAAAGGCTGCTATGGCCATTTAATTCCAAGATAAGGCTCCGTGTCATTCTTGGTGGGGTTTAGGTTATGGGTAAGGTAAAACTGGCATAGGACTATTGGGAGGGAATAGAGGACCTGAGGTAATTCCCCAATAACCTTATCATGATCTTGCCGTCAAAATTCAGGCTCCTAGTTACCTTCCCTCTGGTAAGTTGATTGTTCCTCAAATCTTTGCCTTAAAGGCGATCTGAGATTGATGACCTATCTTGAGGATAGGTCATCAATATTAAAAGTCAAGAGAGCCTCTTTAAGGCAGATAATCACATTCTTATTATGCACTTTATTGCGGCTGCAAAAACACTAATTCCCCTGCAATGGTTAGACCCTCACCCTCCATTTCTGGAATGGGTTGTGAAAATGAACCAGATCTGTCAGTTTGAGGAAATGTCCAGCTGGATTAAGGGGACTCACAAACAATTCCTACAGATATGGTCCGCATGGCAGTCCATTGCTACCACATTATGAGAAATGGAATTGACATTATATGTACATATGAATTTGAACAGCTGACCGGGTTCTGTCCAACATCAGTCATGATTGCTGATTAGATTCTTATATCTCTAGATTGGCCTACAAGATGTTATACTATACTATAACCTTATTATCCCTCCCTCCCACCCTCCCCCTCCTTTCCTTTCCCTACTGCCCATTCTCCTTGGTCTTATATTATCATTTAGGGTCCATTCCGCATTTTGCAGAACGGAATTGCGGACCCATTCATTTCTATAGGGCAGCACGATGTGCACTTCCGGGTCCGCAATTCCGTTCCCGAAAAAAATAGAACATGTCCTATTCTTTCGCAATTACGGACAAGAATAGCCATATTCTATTAGTGCTGGCAATGTGCGGTCCGCAAAATGTGGAACGCACATTGCCGCTGTCTGTGTTTTGCGGATCCGCTAAACACGTTACGGACGTCTGAATGGAGCCTTATTCCCACCTCTTCTCCTGTACTTATTTCACTGTCCTTTACACCAATGGACCTGTGTTCAGAGGTAAACAAGGACTTTTGACAATTGAACAATCTCTGTTATACTGTTTTGGATTGTACACCTTTAGACATTATAAATAATGTTAAAAAAAAAAAAGATTCACAATATTATGTACTGTATATCCCAAGTGACCACAGCAGCCAGTCACTGGCCTAAGCAGCCTTGTAGGGTATATGGTCATGTCAGCCAAGTAGACAAAGCCCAGCAGGGAGGACAAGAAAAGCGCTGCTGGATGTGAATTAAAGGGGTTTTCCAAGATTTCTGTACTGATGACTTATCCTCAGGATAGGTCATCAGTATCTGATTGACGGGGGTCCGACACCTGGGATTTGTTTGAGAAGGCACTGGTGCTCCTTATATTTTCACTCAGCAGGACCTGCGCTGACGTCACCGCGCTCACCACATGGTGACGTCAGTGAAGGTCCTTTTGCAGGTCCTTCAACAAGAACAAAGAAGAGGATCCCGGCTGTGCGATCAAGTGGATGAGGTGAGCAATGTTTTTATTATTTTTTTTACCCTCAATTGACATTTCACTTTGCATGGATGCAAATGACACCCTTCAACTTTAATAAAAACATCCTTGACCTCTAATAAATTATGACAAACACTTTATTGTGGAATAAAAATGGCCTCAATGCTTTATTAAGAGTAACCAATTAAAAAATTAACATACTTTAATAAATAAAAAATTAAAACCATTAATTCCATTAAATAAATAACCATTGGAAACTAATAATTACCGAAATCCACTCAGCAATAGCTGAGTGACACAGCCCCTCTAATAAAGAAAAGCGACATAAGCAATAAAAAGGGGAAAGGAGGGCGGGGCGACGATCCGGTCTTCTTAACACTGGCCCAGAAGCGCAGCCGAAACCGCAATTTAAGGACCAGAAGATTCCCGCCATAGGTACAGCCACCAACCAGAGGCCTTGAAATCACCCTCAGCAACAACATAAACCAATCAGCCGTGATCATAGGCTGACACTACAGCTTACAGGCAAACCAGAACAAACCAGCTGATAACTGGATTATCACAAACTTGAGGTAAAATCTGTAAAAGAAAGAGCGGGAAAAACAGAAAGGGGGAGGGGGAACCAACCTACACATATATATGACATATATGGTGCCATTGCCCCCATGTGTCCCCCAAGCTAAACGCTCTGGGGGGCCCGCAGATTCTGTATTAAAGAATGCTATTATTTTCCATTATAACCATGTTATAATGGAAAATAATAAAGTAAATGGGGTCCCAGGTTGCTCATCTCTCGTCTTCTTAGCAACCATCCGTTAAAATTGCATCGCATCTGCACTTGCTTGCGGATGCTATGCGATTTTAATGCAGCCCCATTCATTTCTATAGGGCCTGCGTTGTGTGAAAAAACACAGAATATAGAACATGCTGCGATTTTCACGCAACGCACAAGTGATGCTTGAAAAACACCGCTCATGTGCACATACCCATTGAAATGAATGGGTCAGGATTCAGTGCGGGTGCAATGCGTTCACCTCACGCATTGCACCCACGCGGAATATTCGCCCGTGAAAGAAGCCTAAGGCCACTTTAACACAAGCAAGTTTTCCACGCGGGTGCGATGCATGATGTGAACGCATTGCACTCGTATGAAAGGGGCCTTAAAGGAGCATTCCAGCCTTTGGTTTACTCATCTATCTATCTATATATATATATTTATAGACGTATGTATGTTCCGCGATCACTCAAAAACGCAACCATGGATTTCAACGAAACTTGGTACACACATCCCTTGCTACCTGGAAATAAATCTTGTGGGGGGTCTCAGCTCTCTAGGACGTACCGTTCCTGAGATATTCCCCCAAAAATTATCTGCATTAGCCAATACAAGCCTGCAAGTATTTCTCTTTATATGCCAACTACCAAACACACGGTCACATGTCCCTTATCGGCCAATTGAAGCTTGCAGGCCCTTAATCTCCACATACACACAGTTTTACTCCAGGTTTCCATAAAAACCCAGCCATTTTTCTTCACTGCTGTAGGTCAGCTTTAGTCTAGGGCTACACAACGACATGTGTCGCTCGACAATAAGTCGCACGACACATAGGGCACAACTACACTGCTACATGTGTCGCGCGACAATTTTTATAATGATAGTCTTTTGTGTTGCACTGCGACATGTGACATGCTGTGACTGCAACGCAACAGTCGCAGAAAAATCAATCTTGGATGGATTTTTTGTGACTGTCGTGTCGCAGTCGCAGCATGTCACATGTCGCAGTGCGACATCATAGGCTATAATTATAAAAATTGTTGAGACAAAATGTCGCGCGACACATGTCATCGTGTAGCCCTAGCATTAAAGGGGCAGGGAGCTGTGGAGGTCACTGTTAAAAGGGCAGGCACTGTGGAGGTCACTGTTGAAGAGGCGTTCACTGTGGATGTTAAGGGGACAGGCCGCTGTGGTGGTCACTGTTAAGGGGGCATGGGCCACTATTAAAGGGGCAACTGCTGTGGAGGTCACTGTTAAGGCAGCAGGGAACTGTGAGGTCACTGTTAAGGCAGCGGGGTACTGTGGAGGTCATTATTAAGGGGGCAGGCCCCTGAAGAGGTCACTGTCAAGGGAGTGAGGTACTGTGAAACTGTAAAAGGGCGGGCTGCTGTGAAGGTCAAAGTTAGGCCCCTTTCACACGAGCGAGTTTTCCGCGCGGGTGCAATGCGTGACGTGAACGCATTGCATCCGCACTGAATCCGGATCCATTCATTTCTATGGGGCTGTGCACACGAGCGGTGATTTTCACGCATCACTTGTGCTTTGCGTGAAAATCGCAGCATGTTCTATATTCTGCGTTTTTCACGCCACGCAGGCCCCATAGAAGTGAATGGGGCTGCGTGAACATCGCAAGCATCCTCAAGCAAGTGCGGATGCGGTTCGATTTTCACGCACTGTTGCTAGGAGACGATCGGGATGGGGACCCGATCATTATTATTTTCCCTTATAACATGGTTATAAGGGAAAATAATAGCATTCTTAATACAGAATGCATAGTACAATAGGGCTGGAGGGGTTAAAAAAAATATATATATATAACTCACCTTAATCCACTTGATCGCGCAGCCCGGCTTCTCTTCTGTCTTCATCTTTGCTGTGCACAGGAAAAGGATATTTGATGACGTCACTGCGCTCATCACATGGTCCGTCACATGATCCATCACCATGGTAAAAGATCATGTGATGGACCATGTGATGAGCGCAGTGACGTCATCAAAGGTCCTATTGCTCAAAGAAGAAGACAGAAGAGAAGCTGGGCTGCACGATCAAGTGGATTAAGGTGAGTTATATTATTTTTAATTTTTTTTAACCCCTCTAGCCCTATTGTACTATGCATTCTGTATTAAGAATGCTATTATTTTCCCTTATAACCATGTTATAAGGGAAAATAATACAATCTACACAACACCGATCCCAAACTTGCCGATCCCAAACTCCCAAACTTGTTTTGCACCTGCGCAGAGAAAAATGCAAACATGGAACGCAATCGCAGTGAAAACAAACTTGTTTTAGTGTTAAAATTGCACCATTTTCCCTGAACGCACCCAATTCGCAACGCCCGTGTGAAAGGGGCCTTAAGGGGATGGGCCGCTGTGTAGGTCCCATTTTAAAGTGGCGGGGCACTGTGGGGAGGTCAAGGGGTGGGGGACTGTGGAGTTCACTGTTATGTGGGATACTGTCCATATCTTTTAACAACACACACAAACATTACATGAAATAGATGAAATATACCCGTGCAAAGTTTGTTTATATAATAGGAAACCATGCAATTTTCTAATAAATGTATTTAAAATTCTACATACATACTTTCTTATATCAGACTGCTGACCCCTATAAGCAGTAGAATGGCATATATTATCTATAGCCTAACTGAAACATGTCATCAGTAATGTGACACTCTACACATCATGTAATTTCATCATGACATTCAATAACAGTGTTACATGACATACATGTGCTGGATCAGCACACAGGATACATCCATGTGATAAGCAAATAGGACTAGTGGTGGAATCATGATTTTTTTATTGTGGTTATTACAGTAACTACTATACAATACTGTGTGTATTTACATGGTGACTCTAGAGTCTAGACGATGTTGTAAGATGGCTACCTGTTTCTAGTTGATGTTGTCATGTTGTTAATAAAGTTTAGTTTAAAAAACCAAACAACACACACACACACATCTGCTTCTGCATAGACATTGACAGACATGATGTTGTGGTGCTGCTACAGGTCGTAATACTGTATATACAGTATATTTTTTGCTCTCAAATGCACTACTATTCAGCTGTTAGATATCTGGGCAGTTAGCTAAAAACTAGCTCACATGATTGGAGAGGACTCCCCTGCATAATGGAAACGGGACGGATCCATTTTGCAGCCCATAGACTTCTATTATGACGGAATAAATAACGGAATGCCTCTAAAGGCATAGAATTGCGTTATGGTCTGCGGTAACGAAATCCATAACGCAATTCAGCTTATACCAGTAAACAAAGCGTGAACGAATTTACAAATATAAAAAAATTGCTCATATCTAGATGCCATGTTTAGTCCTATCCAGCTCTCCTATGGATGCATTTTACAGGACTAAAATGGGCTATACCATCTTTTTTCTTTGGGGAGAGGCTACTATATAGATATAATAAAGGTCTGCAAACAAAATTTACACTGCACAATTGTTCGGCTGATTATTGGGAACAAACGCTACTAAGAACATGTAAATATGCCGCCAATCATCCGAAGAACGGGCAAAACGCTCGCTCGTTGGATGAATAATCGCTTGTGCATCACATTAAGGGCTCGTTCACATGAATGTTTTTTGCGTTCTGTATATGGGCCGTTTTTTTAGTTCCGTATATGGTCCTTATATGGAACCATTCATTTCACTGGTTCCACTAATAGAACGGAATGTACTCCGTATACATTCCGTTTCCGTATTTACGTTTCGTTTAAAGATAGAACATGTCCTATTATTGCCCGCAAATCACATTCTGTGGCTCCATTCAAGTCAATGGGCGCGCAAAAAAACTGAACACATACAGAATGTATTCCGTATGTCTTCCATGTCCGTTCCGTTTTTGCGGAACCATCTGTTGAAAATGTTATGTTCAGCCCAATTTTTTTAATGTAATTACTGTATATGCCATATGGAAAAACGGAACAGAAAAACAGAATGGAACCGGAAACACTACTGAAACAAAAAAGGGAAAAACTGATCCTTTAAAAAACGGCCCAGAAAACACTGGAAAAGCCATACAGTCGTATGGCCAACGAGCCCTAAATCATTGTTTCTGGACAGCAGATTGTGCTGTGTGAAGAGCGATCTGCTGCCTAGACAAAATTAATCTGTATGAGTACAGCGACTGCAATAACCATCGCTTGTTCCCTGTGGAGGTGATCTCTGCATGTAAACAGGGGCAGATTGGCCATAGACCCTACAGGGAAATTTCCCTGTGGGCCGATACCTTTGGGGGCCACTCAAGCCCTCTTCACATCCACCAACCGGATACATTACGATCTGATTCTCTCCTATGCCCCTGATCAGCGGCCACAGGTGCCCTTCTCAATTCAACTGTATCGTCACCTGTGGCGCAGGTGACAGTATTTTGTGCTACACTGTGGTATTTGGTTTATAGTGTTCTGCACTATGGTATTGCTTGTGATGCCTACATATGTCAATTTGGACCCACCTACAACATGGGGCCACTTTTAGGTTTTTTTCCAGGGCCACTTTAAGTTCCCAGTCCGCCCCTGCATCTAAAGTAGCTTTTTAAATCCACTGACGAGCAGGCAATCATCAGGAAGGAACGGTCCCTTCTCCATAATTGCCTTCTTACTCAGCACGTTCTTATGTGCTTGCAACAAGCATATGTGCTCACCACAAGCCAACATGCAAAATCAGCTTATTCCTGGTAAAAAGAACTGTGTGACTGTGCTTTTCACATAGTATAAATGACTATTAACAGCCAGCAGCTATGCCTAGGGGGAGCAGCAGAAGGCAGAAGAAGAATGGCAGTGTCCTTTCTGGTAGTTGTGCAAATGGCGCACATTTGTTCCTAGCCACAGATAAACAATTTTTACTGAGACACGGCAAACAGACAATGTCCAATTACATCAGAGGTAAATATACTGGGTAAACTGTGGATTTCAGTGATCATTTACCCACAAATGTCAAACTCTACTGTATACACAATGAAATTGTACTTCATAAGAAATTAGTACTTAGTGGTACGTTGGGTTCGTATTTAGCTGGACAATTGCCCTATTCGTCCTTCCATGCAGTCTGGCTGTGCAGCAAAAATCCTATACCATCATCACACATGCAAATTAAACTGTGGTAGAGCTATGCCACATCCAGGCTATGCCATCTTATTTGGTAAAAAGCTAGATAAGGCAAAAATCTGGGTACTGTTTGCTCTCGACCATATGACCTGCCTGCCAGCATTCATCTCAGGTGCCTGCTCTGCTGCCACCTGCAGGTTTCCACACTCTGCCTCTGTGGTTATGGTACACGGTGAGTATGAGTTATTTCAAAACCTATTGTATTTCAAATTATTTCTCAGTTTACAAAAACGGTAGGCTCCTCTATGGTGGATCAAAAGCTTTGAGGGGTTATCTGACTTTCTGGCCCTTTTTTTTAAAAACTTTCATCCCCAGTCTGTTGAAAAAAATCATACTCGCTTGCTCCCGCTGCTCCGTTCTGGATCTGAGTCCCTAGCTCCCCTTCAAACAGACAGGGTCAACTGCATCGCAGCAGCCAATGACTGACCTCAGCATTGACGTGTCCCCAAGTAGCACATGACCCAGCAGTAATGTGAGGCTTGGAGACACATGACTGCTGAGACCAGTCATTGGTTGCAGTGGCACACATGACCCCCATCAGGTTGGGGTCCAGAAAGGGAGCCAAAGGACCCAAAACAAAGCAGCGGGTTGCAGCTGAGTATGTTTTTTTTGTTTATTTTTTTGTGTATAATCTTTATTTTGATAAAACAAGATAGTTACAGACAAGAGGCCAAGCCAAGGCCCAAGTACAAGTCATCAACAGAAGAAATCTGTACATACATAATGATCGAAACAAAGAAAGAACTGATTGGCTCAGGCCTGCCTCAAATATTAGCCTAAGGGTACTTTCACACTTGCGTTTTTCTTTTCCGGCATAGAGTTCCGTCACAGGGGCTCTATACCGGAAAAGAACTGATCAGGCAGATCCCCATGCATTCTGAATGGAGAGTAATCCGTTCAGGATGCATCAGGATGTCTTCAGTTCAGTCGTTTTGACTGATCAGGCAAAAGAGAAAACCGTAGCATGCTACGGTTTTATCTCCGGCCAAAAAAACTGAACACTTGCCTGAACGCCGGATCCGGCATTTTTTCCCATAGGGGTGTATTAGTCCGTCGTTCCGTTATGCGCAGACTGAAAAATAGGTGAAAAAATAAATGCCGGATCCGTTTTGCCGGATGACACCGGAAAGATGGATCCGGCATTTCAATGCATTTTTTCGACTGATCAGGATCCTGATCAGTCTTACTAATGCCATCAGTTAGCATACATTTTGCCTGATCCGGCAGGCAGTTCCGGCGACGGAACTGCTTGCCGGATCTCTCTGCCGCAAGTGTGAAAGTAGCCTAAAATATAAGAGAGAGAGGGAAAAAGGGAAGGAATTGGGGTGGAGGAGGTATTAGAGGGGGGAGGTGAAAAAGTATATGGGGTAATAAAGGAGCACAAAGTAATATGTCAGGTCTGTGAACGGAAATAAAAATAACAGAGAAACCGAAAAGACCAAGACCCCAAGTAAAATCAACTAACAATAAAGCAACCAAAAAAAAGTGAGTTATCTAAATAGGCCTGGACGAGTGCAAATTATAGTATTTAAAAAAAAAATTTCAACCAGTACAACCAGCTGGGAATGAAAGTTAAAAAAGAGTAAAGCGTTAGACAACCCCTTTGAGGCCCATTAATATGGGCTGAGGATTGGGACAATTATAGTAACAAAGTTTGTGAGGCTGAAAAAGGACATCTTTCCATCCAGTTCAGCCTGTTATCCTGCAAGTTGGTCCAGAGAAAGGCAAAAAAAACTAAAACATTCCTAACATCACTTGTTCCCGATAACTGGCTCATTTAAATGTGGTGCAGATAATGTATTTTTTGGGTAATACATTGTGTATGCAGCACATGCAATCAACATGTCGGCAGCACATCCTCCTGTGTAAACAGTAAATGCTTGTTCGCCCCCTCGGACATCAGTCAGCAGTTCTGTACCTATGACACTCGCTTACCTGTTGTATGTGCGCTTGGCAGCTGAAGGCATCTGTGTTTGTCCCATGTTCATTTTTCTCAGCAATGTGGGCACGTGAAGTGTTAATATATGGAAATGAGCTTCTAGGAGCAATCGGGTGTTGCCATTACACCTAGAGGCTCTGCTCTATCCGCACCTGCCGCACCCTCTCTATTTTGATTGACCAGGCATTATCACTTTTACTCTTCCTGGCCCTGTCAATTAAAGTGCAGAGGGCACAGCAAATGCAGAGAGAGCAGAGCCTCTAGGATTAACAGCAACATTTCCGTTGCTCCTAGAAAGCTCATTTGCATATAATAACACTTCATTAACACTAAAGACACATTAAAGGGGTTATCCAATCCTAAAAAAAGCCCCCCCATATGTTGTCCCCCCACGCTGAATATACTTACCCTGCTCCCTGCTGCCGTTCTTGGTCCCTGAACCGCAGCTGCTGCTTCTCCCCGAATGAAAACATCCAATGTTGGGGGAGATAAGGGCAGTCAACGGCAAGCAGGGACGGGGACAAGCCTCCCTAGCATCCCCATCCCCGCCTGCCATTGGCTGCCCCCCTTTCCCGGCACTGGATGTTTTAATTCGAGCACGGGTAGAAGCAGCAGCGGCGGTGCAGGGACCAGGAGCGGTGCAGGCAGCGGGTTAAGTATATTTAGCATGGGGGGCCAGGAATATGGGGGGGGGGGCATTTTTAGGATTGGATAACCCCTTTAATGTATTGTTCGTCGAACCCACACAGATCGGTGGACTTGGTCAATAGTGTAATGTGTGTGGGAGCGCCTGACTCTTCCCCGGCAGATGATGTTGAGGAAGAGAAGGAGCAGGCAAAGTGAATATTTTTTCCTGTTCCTTTTGTGGCCCCTGGAAATAAGTGTCAGGTAGCAGCTTTCTCTGCTCTCCTCATTAAATATATCTACACATTCAGCTGAACCAAACCTACATGTGTATGGGGAGTAAGGAGAGATGGCTATTGAATTTGTACGGCAGCCTGTAGGACCGAGGGCAATGATCAAGTGAGAACAAAACCATCCGCTATCTCCAGAAGTCCCATAGAAATGAGCAGAGAGGCTGTGCACATGCGCGACCAGCTTCATTGGTCATTTCAGGAGGCTCCAGGGGATAGGGGATCCTGTTCTCGTCATTGGTGGGATTTCCAACGCCAGGACCCCTACCCATCTAATGCCTCATGCACACGGCTGTTGCCCAGCCATGCCCATTTTGCGGCCCGCAAACAGCGGGTCTGCCATGTTGCGGGCATCGGCCGTGTGCTCACCGCATCACGGAATCGGACCCATTAACTTGAATGGGTGGGTCTGCAATCCGGAAGGTGCGGAACATGTTCAAATTTTTTGTGGTGCGGACAGATCACGGACCCAATCAAGTTGAATGAGTCTGGATACGTTGTGGCAGCCGCACAAAACATAATCCAGTCATAAACAGTACCTGGGAGGCAGAATATTATGCACAGAAGTAAACAATACTCTGTACTACTTTTGGAAAACTCGGCTGTATAGTTCTTAGGCTTTATTCAGTTCTTTTACTTTGTGCCTTGTGTTTCCCTTCTTTCCCTCTACTCTCCTCCCTCCACCCAAAATCCACATAAAAGGAGTTAAAGTACCCGGTTACAAGTCATTACAATGTGACTTTAATGTGCCTTACAAAGCTTGAGAACCATATTTTATGTATATTGATACATGATAGCTCTACATTCTGTATCCCAGCAATACTGTTTGATCCAGATATCCCTATCAAGCATGTAGCTAATAGTAAATGGCTTGTAGCAATCACAGTAAGTATACATTACTCATTTCTCAGTTACATACTAATCCATATTTTATACAGTGTTTTACTTACGATTCATCTCTACATCAATCCAGAAGGCGTCCTATGAGTCTGGAGGTAACTGGAATTGGGATTTGTACGTTTTTCTCCAATTTAGTTCAGGACTTCGCTTTCAGCCATAAATGGTGGATCACATTCTAGTTAATCCATAACCTCAAATATTGACCCAGTGTCCTGTCCCTCTTTGTGCAAACAAAATGCGAACTTCCAAATACTGCAAGCATGTGTGGAAGAGAATGAAACCAGGCAAAGTATGCCGTGTTTGTGAAAAAACAAAGCTCCAGCATTATTTGCATCAAGCAACTAATTGTGATTGGGGTATAAACATAATGATTAGAATACAAACCCCACAAATATGTTATTTACCTATCTACATCTGACAGCACTCACACTTAATAGTTGTGCAAAGTGCAGTGATAAACTCAATAAAAAGTCTAAGCCTGAGGTGACAGAGAATATGTAATCACTTTTCTCTTCTCGTTCTAGCAACTGGTGGGTGTCTCAGCATTTGGACCCCCACTGATCAGAACATTTGATAAATGTCTATGACATGTCAAAAATTTACTGAAAACTAAGTGACCCTTTAAATCTATATGAAGCCCAAAAAGAACCCGTCTTTATGCTCCATCGCCCAATTTCCCAGATTAGTTGCGATATTAAGATTTATTCTAAAATACTTGCTACCAGGTTAGGCCAGGCGATCCCTGATGTCATACACAGAGATCAGGTAGGTTTTGTGGCTGGTAGGGAGCAAGGGACAACACAATTCAGACCACCTCACTTATATCTCATGCTAAGTGCAGGAAATTCCCTATGTGCCTTTTATTAGTTGATGCCGAAAAGGCATTTGATTGAGTCCATTGGCGGTTTCTTTTGGCCTCTTTGAGGTAGGTGGGGCTGGGCCAATGCTTTATAGACAGGATACGGGTGCTCTATTCCAATTCTACAGCTAAAGTGTGAGCCAATGGTCTTTTGTCTGACTTCTTTATGATTAACAGTGGCACTCGACAGGGTTGTCCCTTCTCTCCTCTGCTGTATATACTTACTATGGAACACTTGGTGACAGAATCCAGATATCCTAGGTGTTGGGATTGGGCAGTCCCACTACAAATTGGCACTGTACGCTGATGATCTCTTGATGTATGTTTCTTCCCCTCTTATTTATTTTCTTCTATTTTAAAAGAGTTTGATAGGTTTGGCGCTTTAAACAACTTTAAGGATAATCTGTCCAAAATGGAGGCTTTAAATGTGTCTCTACCAGATTGTTCTGTTCAATCTCTCAGGCCTAAATTTTCTTTTAAATGGCAATCCATAGTCTCATCTATTTGGGGATCTAGATTCTGTCTTAGCTTCACCAATTGTTTGCCCTGAACTATCTCCCAGTGCAGAAGAAGGTGATAGATTTCAAATAGGTATCTTGGTTTAGTCACATTAGTGTGTTGAAAATTGGTATTTTGCTAGGCTTTTTATATGTATTTCAAACCTTGCCAATTTATATTTCTCATAGCTTCTTCAAAACCCTACAGAAGGCCTTTGCTACCCAGTTTAGGACACAGGTCTTTGGTGGGATTACTGTATCTTTAGCTATATTATGAGGCTGCTGTTCTGTCTCGCATAGTAGATTGGGCCCATAGTGGATCAAGGAAATTGTGGGTGAATTTTGAAGCTACCTTGTCCCTTGTAGATCTTTGACTGATCTTGTGGCTGTCCCCTGGAGATAGGCCACCTGCTAATAGTTTGCCCTTATTGTATACTTGTGTTTTGGCTATCTGGGACAAATTAGTTTCCTCTTATAAGATATTTTCCAGACCAGGGCCTACGTCTCCACTGTTCCGAAATCCAATATTCCAGACCTCTTTTTTGAGTTGGGACAGGTCTTTTATAGTGGGCTTAAAGGGACACTGACAGGGCCAATAAGCATATTGAGGTGTATATATATGGCAGTACAGGTCTTATAATGGGTATTACAATCATCTAAGTATCCCCCCTGTCCACATTATACATACAGTAAACTTAAGTTTTATAACCTGCTCCAACGGTCTTCAATCTGCCCAAGGGGCGGCGTTTCACCTCTCTTGCGCCCAGCCAGCCTCCCCCAACTGCCGCTTTGAAGCGCCGCCCAGCTCATGAATATTCAGTTTGCTGGGCGGCTTCTGCGGTCCCTGCTCTGAAGCGCTGCGCTGAACAGTGCCCTGCGCATGCGCCGGATCTTGTGAAGTCGGGGACAGTAAGCGCCGCCCAGCGAAGTGAATATTGATGAGCTGGGCGGCGCTTACTGTACCGGACTTCACAAGATCCAGCGCATGCGCCGGGCACTGTTAAGCGCAGCGCTTCAGAGCGGGGACCACAGAAGCCGCCCAGCAAACTGAATATTCATGAGCTGGGCGGCGCTTCAAATCGGCAGTTGGGGGAGGCTGGCTGGGCGCAAGAGAGGTGAAACGCCGCCCCTTGGGCAGATTGAAGACCGTTGGAGCAGGTTATAAAACTTAAGTTTACTGTATGTATAATGTGGACAGGGGGGATACTTATATGATTGTAATACCCATTATAAGACCTGTACTGCCATATATATACCTCAATATGCTTATTGGCCCTGTCAGTGTCCCTTTAAGCCAGGTTATGGCTGGAAGCACAGTAATACCCTTAGATAAACTGAAGGCCAACACAGTAGACTAGAGACTGTGGTGGCTGGAATATCAACAACTGAGCTCATTCGTTAGTAGTACCTTTTCTGGGTTATTGTTCCCAAGCACCTTGCTGTATAGGTTGTTTTTAGGTAGTTGCAATGGAGATAAGAGCTTCTTTTTTCCAAGAGTGGGAGCAGGATTTGAATATTACCTTGGGACGTGTGGATGTTCTAAAGATGTGTGTCTTTTGACATAGCATGTGGATATTTGATTATAATCTAACTAATTATATACAATCATTAACTACTAAAAAGTACCTTAGATGTATTCACTTACTGGTGTGACAGATGGTTACCTCATAATATATACACAAAGATGCCACATGCCGCATGCTAATGAGCTGATTTGAGTCCAGCGTGATGTCAGTGAGTCCAGAGTTTATGTAATTAACAGCTATAGCCAGGGCCGGCCTTAGGTGTTCAGGCACCCTGTGCGAGCTAACCTTGTGGCGCCCCCCCCCCCCCCCTTACACCTGGTCGCATAAACACACACAAAGAGGAAAAAAATCTTTGTAACAAATATTTTATTTTTATTACAGATAATTTAAGTGCAAACAAGTACAATAATAAATAACTGGATTGTCTGGTAACAATAATGTATGTCAAACACATTAAATACAGAAAAAAAAATGCTAAATTATATAATATATGTGCAAATGCAATAATAACTGGGAACAGTGGTAGATAAAATATACACCTCCTGACAAGTAATATTAATCTAAACCTCAAAATACAACTTTACGTGCCTTTGTCTTTGCAAACTCTTCAATCACGTTGTTCATGTCCAACATCTTCAATACATCGCTTTCAATTGATAATACTGATAAAGAGGTTAGTCTGTCATCAGTCATTGATGATCTTAGATACGTTTTAATGAGTTCTAACCTGGAAAAGCGGCGTTCTCCTGACGCCACAGAAACAGGAATTGTCAATAGAATCCGAAGTGCTATCCACATGTTTGGAAATATGTCAGTCAGGCCATTTCTCACTATGAAATTGAGTGAATGGCGTGGTGATGTGGCATCTTGAGGTAGTAGGCTTTGAATATGCCAAAGCTCCTCTGAAAGATCTAGACCATTAATGTCAGATTGGCTGCTCTTCTCTAATGCCTTCTGCAACTGCAAGCAACAGTCCCTTAAGTTTTCTCTTGCTGGAAGATGTCTCATATCGTATAAAAATCTCCATACTTTGTTGTGCTGTTCCATTTGGTATATATCATACCAAACACACAATGACATTATAAATTTAAACTCCACAATCTGCTGAGATAGTGTGTTAGCCTCATGACAAATGTTTGGTTCAGTGTGGGTTTCCTCAGACAAAACGATCAATGCTTCTTGTATTTCGCCTAGATTATGTCTTAGTGGTTTTAGGCAATTTATACGGCATTCCCACCACGTGGTGCACAAAGGCTTTAAAGTGAGACCAGAAACATGGTCAGACAAAATGTTCCATCTCTTCACAGATCCTGAGAATAGAACATAAAGGCGCTGAATGATCCCAAATAGTAGCATCGATTCCTTGCATGAACGTACTGCATCTCCAATAACCAGATTAAGACAATGACAACCACACGGTACAAATACTGCTCTTGGGTTTATGTTTAAAATTTTGGACTGAACTGCCATATTGGCTCCATTGTCATAACCTTGTCCACGACAATTATCAATGTCCAAATTTTTTCCTGCAAGAAATTCAAGGAGGAAATCACTCAATCCTTTTCCAGTCGTATCCTCTACTTTACAAAAACCAAGGAAATGTTCCTTTACTTGAATATTTCCAGAAAGGTCTTCCAAAAAATGAATTGTAAAAGACATCTGCTCTTTATGGCTTATATCTGGAGTGCAATCAAGAATAATGGAGAAATATTTTGTATTTCTGCAGCATTGTAAAATGTCCTCAATTACCTGTTTAGCCATAAGATTTATTATTTCATTTTGAATTGTTTTTCCACAGTAGTGGTCCGCAGTTTCTTTTGATACTACCCTGCGTAAGTGTTCTGCCATCACACTGTCATATTTTCCTAATAGTTCGACGAGACCTAAAAAAAATTCCATTATTAGATGTAAAAAGTCGATCCGAAGAGCCTCTGAAGGCCAGATTACGTTCTGCTAAAAACTAGACAATATTCAACAGCCTCTCCATCACAGATCTCCAGTGTTGCCTTTCACGGCTCATGGGATTTTGGTAGTTTTGATCAATCGCATGTTTTGATTTCAGTCTCAGTTGTGTTTCAGTCCACATCTGCTGGGCTGTAAAATGGCCACTGGAGGTTTCATGCGATTTCAAAATATTTGACATACGAGTCCTGTAACGGACCGTTTCAGCAGACAAGGGGTTAAAATCCGTTTAGGCGATATGCCCCTTTCTGAGAGACAGGCACAGCTACTGCAGAACAGCAAACTCTCGAACTGGATACAAAATAGCACTCCAAACTGAAACCTCGCGAATAGCTGCTAGCAGACAAACAGGAAAAGCATACAATCAGCTTACACTCCTGGCAATCAGTCTCTAACAGCATACAGGGAATCCCCCCAATAACGAGACAAGGCTCCGTGTTGAGGGTCAAGCAGTGGTCTGTGAGTTAAAATGGCCGCTATCTATTGTTCTCACCATGTGCTTCATCCATTGTTCTCACCATGGGAATAGTAAAATCCAAGCAAGTAAGGCAAATGATGCAATCCAGGGACAGAGGGCTCAGTCCCAAGTGCCCTAAGACCCAATAACTTAAGGGACCATAATCCCAGGGCAGGAGGCTGGCAAACAGCCCCCTCCAAAACACTGTGGCGAGGTTGGTTTCGCCACAAGTCCAGTCATCTGATCCTCCAAGGGCAAGCAATGTTTTAGGATTCTTATCATATAATTTGCAAGAGAAACAGAATACGTTATTGGCCGATGAGGAGTATACCAACCATCACCGTGTTTGTTGTTCACCACTGTCTAACTTTCTTTTATAGAATGCTGAAGAAAAATGCTGATTATAGGCATCTGTTTTAAAATCAACACCTTGTACCTGTACAGGACCAACATCTAAAATACTATCAATATTCTTAGATATCAATTTTGGCCATAAAGCAGGATCTGTCAACCTTGATTTTTCATATGTGCTTATGGTTTCATCAAAAGGGTCTGGGCCAGAAGGTATATTAGAATGATCTTCTTCCAAAGATGTTCTAGATGTTGAAGGCTCACTGAGCTGAAGATGTACATCACTTTGGCTACTGCAGCTTTCTTAATCTTTTTCTTCTGTGGTTTGTAAACCACTAGGTGCTGGTGTTCCAAAATATTTTTTTATTACTCCAGCACTCTTCTTGTCTTCCAAATCCATAAGAGCCCTTCGTTTTCGATTCTGTGCACCTGACAGTTTTTTGGGACCCATAATGCTGCTACCTGCTACTACACGATACGGTATCTGAATCTATGGGACTCCTGTGAATATACCATAAAAGTTTTATCTGCACTCCTATTTACCACCACAGATAACACAGTGATAACTCTATCAGTACAGATAATGTAGTAGATGTCACCTGCAGTCCTATGTAACACTACAGATAACACAGTGATAGCTCTCTGAGTACAGTCTACAGATAATGTAGTACATGTCACCTGCAGTCCTATGTAACACCACAAATAACACTTAGCTCTCTGAATACAGATAACACAGACGGTGATGGCTCCCTGATTTCTGAAAATGTAGCAGTGTTACCTGCAATCCTATGTAAAACCACAGATAACACTAGTGCTGATAATGTGGTAGTGTTACCTGCAGTCCTATGTAAAACCACAGATAACACTAGTGCTGATAATGTGGTAGTGTTACCTGCAGTCCTATGTAAAACTACAGATAACACTAGTGCTGATAATGTGGTAGTGTTACCTGCAGTACTATGTAAAACCACAGATAACACTAGTGCTGATAATGTGGTAGTGTTACCTGCAGTCCTATGTAAAACCACAGATAACACTAGTGCTGATAATGTGGTAGTGTTACCTGCAGTCCTATGTAAAACCACATATAACACTAGTGCTGATAATGTGGTAGTGTTACCTGCAGTCCTATGTAAAACTACAGATAACACTAGTGCTGATAATGTGGTAGTGTTACCTGCAGTCCTATGTAAAACCACAGATAACACTAGTGCTGATAATGTGGTAGTGTTACCTGCAGTCCTATGTAAAACCACAGATAACACTAGTGCTGATAATGTGGTAGTGTTACCTGCAGTCCTATGTAAAACCACAGATAACACTAGTGCTGATAATGTGGTAGTGTTACCTGCAGTCCTATGTAAAACCACAGATAACACTAGTGCTGATAATGTGGTAGTGTTACCTGCAGTCCTATGTAAAACCACAGATAACACTAGTGCTGATAATGTGGTAGTGTTACCTGCAGTCCTATGTAAAACCACAGATAACACTAGTGCTGATAATGTGGTAGTGTTACCTGCAGTCCTATGTAAAACCACAGATAACACTAGTGCTGATAATGTGGTAGTGTTACCTGCAGTCCTATGTAAAACCACAGATAACACTAGTGCTGATAATGTGGTAGTGTTACCTGCAGTCCTATGTAAAACCACAGATAACACTAGTGCTGATAATGTGGTAGTGTTACCTGCAGTCCTATGTAAAACCACAGATAACACTAGTGCTGATAATGTGGTAGTGTTACCTGCAGTCCTATGTAAAACCACAGATAACACTAGTGCTGATAATGTGGTAGTGTTACCTGCAGTCCTATGTAAAACCACAGATAACACTAGTGCTGATAATGTGGTAGTGTTACCTGCAGTCCTATGTAAAACCACAGATAACACTAGTGCTGATAATGTGGTAGTGTTACCTGCAGTCCTATGTAAAACCACAGATAACACTAGTGCTGATAATGTGGTAGTGTTACCTGCAGTCCTATGTAAAACCACAGATAACACTAGTGCTGATAATGTGGTAGTGTTACCTGCAGTCCTATGTAAAACCACAGATAACACTAGTGCTGATAATGTGGTAGTGTTACCTGCAGTCCTATGTAAAACCACAGATAACACTAGTGCTGATAATGTGGTAGTGTTACCTGCAGTCCTATGTAAAACCACAGATAACACTAGTGCTGATAATGTGGTAGTGTTACCTGCAGTCCTATGTAAAACCACAGATAACACTAGTGCTGATAATGTGGTAGTGTTACCTGCAGTCCTATGTAAAACCACAGATAACACTAGTGCTGATAATGTGGTAGTGTTACCTGCAGTCCTATGTAAAACCACAGATAACACTAGTGCTGATAATGTGGTAGTGTTACCTGCAGTCCTATGTAAAACCACAGATAACACTAGTGCTGATAATGTGGTAGTGTTACCTGCAGTCCTATGTAAAACCACAGATAACACTAGTGCTGATAATGTGGTAGTGTTACCTGCAGTCCTATGTAAAACCACAGATAACACTAGTGCTGATAATGTGGTAGTGTTACCTGCAGTCCTATGTAAAACCACAGATAACACTAGTGCTGATAATGTGGTAGTGTTACCTGCAGTCCTATGTAAAACCACAGATAACACTAGTGCTGATAATGTGGTAGTGTTACCTGCAGTCCTATGTAAAACCACAGATAATACTAGTGCTGATAATGTGGTAGTGTTACCTGCAGTCTTATGTAAAACCACAGATAACACTAGTGTTGATAATGTGGTAGTGTTACCTGCAGTCCTATGTAAAACCACAGATAACACTAGTGCTGATAATGTGGTAGTGTTACCTGCAGTCCTATGTAAAACCACAGATAACACTAGTGCTGATAATGTGGTAGTGTTACCTGCAGTCCTATGTAAAACCACAGATAACACTAGTGCTGATAATGTGGTAGTGTTACCTGCAGTCCTATGTAAAACCACAGATAACACTAGTGCTGATAATGTGGTAGTGTTACCTGCAGTCCTATGTAAAACCACAGATAACACTAGTGCTGATAATGTGGTAGTGTTACCTGCAGTCCTATGTAAAACCACAGATAATACTAGTGCTGATAATGTGGTAGTGTTACCTGCAGTCCTATGTAAAACCACAGATAATACTAGTGCTGATAATGTGGTAGTGTTACCTGCAGTCCTATGTAAAACCACAGATAATACTAGTGCTGATAATGTGGTAGTGTTACCTGCAGTCCTACGTAAAACCACAGATAATACTAGTGCTGATAATGTGGTAGTGTTACCTGCAGTCCTATGTAAAACCACAGATAACACTAGTGTAGATCATGTGGAAGTGTTACCTTAGTCCTTAGTGTGCCTTCCTGTGTCTATCGCACGGACTCCATGCTGCTGGCGCTGCCTCCTCTTCCTTCTTCTTCCTCTGCACAGAACGTCCTGATGCAGCTGCGTCAAGACATAGGAACAGTGGGCATGGTGATGGTGACACACAGGAAGAGACACACACACAGGGACGGACACACACACTTACAAATGATAAATATGATCACATCACAGTTCCTGCCTGTCTGCTTTGGTAAAACTGGGCATAGCTGGGCTATGCCAGGCTTTAGCAGAGTGGGCACAGGACAGTGGACACAGGGCACGATATGTATGCAAGCACAGCTGAGCGAGTGCAGGGCAAGGGCCCGCATACACATTACTCCTCCTGCCTGTCATACCCTTCCCCCCCCCACTGGGCATTTTGGGGGGCATTAGGGGTTGGATGATGCGGATTGTGCACATAGCCACCATTCATATCCCCCCCCCCTCCTAAAGGTAACTGATGTGCTGGGGGAGAGGAATATGATTGGTGGCTATGTGCACAGTCAACATCAGCAGCAAGGAGTTAAAGTCCAACCCTTAATGGCCCCCAAAATCCCTGGGGGGGGGGGGGGGGGGTTGATGTAGTAGCAGGAAAGCACACTGTCCCCCTGTCCTCTCTGAGCCCCCCCTGAGTCCTCTCTGAGCCCCCCCCCCTCACCCATTGCACACTTTTCCCACTCCAGATGGGCCAGTGGGCTGGCAGCAGCACCCCCCCCCCCAGTCACCATGGCATTGGCACATTTCTCCCTGTCCCCTCCAGATGGGCAGCATCAGCACATCTCTGTCCCCCCCCCCCCCCTCCAGTCACTGTGGCATTGGCACATAATCATTTCTCCAAATAAATACCTACTTGTTCTTTTGCTGTAGAGTAGACTACTAGCTCTAGCTGTAGTTTTGCCGCGTGGGCCTTGCTGTGTCTGCTGGCTGGGCGCGCTCCGTCTTCTCTCTGGGGGCGGAGTTCAGTGGCAACGTCAAAAGGATAAGGGAAGACGTGCCTGTGCGGCAGCTACGCTCCAGCAGCCACTGGTCTGCTCTCTTAGGCTGCTTTCACACTAGCGTTCGGGTGTCCGCTCGTGAGCTCCGTTTGAAGGGGCTCACGAGCGGACCCGAACGCAGCCGTCCAGCCCTGATGCAGTCTGAATGGAGCGGATCCGCTCAGACTGCATCAGTCTGGCGGCGTTCAGCCTCCGCTCCGCTCGCCTCCGCACGGACAGGCGGACAGCTGAACGCTGCTTGCAGCGTTCGGGTGTCCGCCTGGCCGTGCGGATCCGTGCGGATCCGTCCAGACTTACAATGTAAGTCAATGGGGACGGATCCGTTTGAAGATGCCACAATGTGGCTCAATCTTCAGGCGGATCCGTCCCCCATTGACTTTACATTGAAAGTCTGGACGGATCCGTCCCAGGCTATTTTCACACTTAGCTGTTCTATGCTAAAATAATGCAGACGGATCCGTTCTGAACGGAGCCTCCGTCTGCATTATTATGAGCGGATCCGTTCAGAACGGATCCGCCCGAACGCTAGTGTGAAAGTAGCCTTAACCTCTTAAGGACACATGACGTACCGGTACGTCATGATGTCCTGGTACTTAAGGACACATGACGTACCGGTACGTCATGAATGGTTCCGATCACCGCCGCTCGGCGGGCGGTGATCGGAACCCGGTGCCTGCTCAAATCATTGAGCAGGCACCTGGGGCAAATGCGTCGGGGGGTCCTGTGACCCCCCCATGTCGGCGATCGCAGAAAACCTCAGGTCAATTCAGACCTGCGGTTTTCTGCGTTTCCGGGTTATTCGGGTCTCTGAAGACCTGATAACCCGGAACAGGATGGTGATGGTGGTGTGATTTCACTCCACCAATCACCATCCAGCGATCCTGAGTGGTGATGGTGACATCACCACTCAGGATCGCTTTCTGATTGGTCAGTGGGCGGTCCGGCGGCAGATTCAAAAGAGGCAGGCGCTCCTCTCCTCCTCCTTTTGTGTTCCGGAGCCGGAGGAGAGAGGAGCTGCCTGCACGTGTCTGCTGCCACCGCTGCACCGCTGCCTGCACCCGATCTGTGCCCCCAGGACCCGATTTCTGCCACCAGCACCCCCCCATCAGGTACATAGGGACAGCTAGGGAAAGTTTGGGTTAGGCAGGGAAAAAAAGGGAAAGTTAGTTTTTTTACTTTTCATTGCATCACCCTAGTTAGGGTGTCTGGGGTCCACAGCACAGCTGTGTGACCCTAGACCCCCCAGGGGTGCTGCCACTTGCCCCCCCCCTGCCCCCCCTCCCCCCACTTTTTTGGGGTGCAGGATTTTATTTTTATTTTTTTGTGTACGCTGACTGTGGCCGGCACTCTTAGTGTCCGGCCACTGTTAGCGCATCGCACACCCCACCGCTGATCAACTTCGGACGGTTGATCAGCGGTTTTGAAATTTTTTTTCCACATTTTTTGGCCTTTTTTTTAGTCAGTTTTTTTTTTTTTTTTGTTAGTTTTAGGGTGAGTTCGTGAACACCCGTGCCCCCACACACACGCACACAAAATAAAGAGAGTTACACACACGCACATATACACGCAGACACACACTCCCCTATGGCCCGCCGGACGTTCTCGGCCGAGGAGGCATACGCCCAGCTTGCCTCCGAATCCGAGAGTCCCAGTGAGGATGAGGATGACCCCACATTCCTGTTGTCATCCGCATCCTCCTCATCATCTAGCGATGATGATGAGCCCCCAAGGCAGCGGAGACGCCGCCAGGCGGAGCAAGGGGACCGCCATGTTAGGGACCCTGTGGCCCAGCCTAGTATGAGCAGCTCTGGGGCTCGTACTGGTTTCCCGGCCCACCAGTTAAATCCACCGGAGCACCCTGCTGGTGAATTTGTCTGGTGTAGCCCAGAGCGATACGAGCCCGTGATTCCTGATTTTGTAGGCCAATCAGGAATCCAGATTTCCACAGTGGGCTACACTGAATATGACTTTTTTCGTCATTTTGTCTGATGGTGGAGCAGACGAATCTGTACGCCCAACAGTTCGTCGCTCAACACCCGGGCTCCTTTTTGGCCAGGCCCGGTGGCTGGACGCCGGTCAGTGCAGCCGAAATGAGGACATTTTGGGGCCTCGTGCTGCATATGGGCCTGGTCAAGAAACCCAGTGTCAGGCTGTACTGGAGTGGGGACGTCCTATACCAGACCCCACTTTACAGTACGGCCATGACACGCTCCCGGTTTGAGGCCATCCGGAAATGTCTGCATTATTCCGATAATGCAGCATGTCCCCCCCGAGGTGATCCTACCTATGACCGTCTGTACAAGATACGGCCGGTCATCGATCACTTTGGGGCCAAATTCATGGAGGCCTATGTACCTGGAAGAGAGGTCGCGGTTGATGAGTCTCTCATTGCGTTCAAGGGGAGACTCATTTTCCGCCAGTATGTGCCCACCAAGCGGGCGAGGTATGGCGTGAAGCTATACAAAATTTGTGAGAGTACCTCAGGGTACACTTACAAATTTCGAGGGGCGAGATTCCCGGATTCAACCCCCAGAATGTCCCCCCACTCTGGGTGTTACCGGGAAACTTGTGTGGGACCTTATGTTCCCACTGCTGGATAAGGGTTACCACCTTTACGTGGATAACTTTTATACCAGTATCCCCTTGTTCCAGTCCCTTGCCGCCAGATCCACGTTCGCTTGTGGGACCGTGCGGAAAAATCAACGCGGCCTCCCTGCCCTCCCCCTCCAGGTACCTATCCCCAGGGGTGAGACCCGTGCCCTTACCACTGGAAACCTGTTGCTGGTCAGGTATAAGGACAAGAGGGATGTCCTTATGCTGTCCACAATTCATGGTAACGGCATCACCCCTGTCCCTGTGCGAGGTACCGCGGCAACGGTCCTCAAGCCCGATTGTATCGTCGCCTACAATCGGTATATGGGAGGAGTTGATCTCTCTGATCAAGTCCTCAAGCCATATAACGCCATGCGCAAAACCCGGGCATGGTACAAAAAAGTTGCGGTCTACTTGGTGCAGGTTGCCATGTACAACTCTTTTGTACTATCCCGAAGCGCTGGCAGCACAGGGACATTCCTCCAGTTCTATGAGGCAGTCCTCAAGGCCCTGATCTTTTCGGACCGGGAAAGAGCAGGCCGGAGTACCTCGGGAACTGTAGGTGCCCGGATCGTCCCTAGCCAACACTTTCCAGGTGTGGTCCCCCATACTGGAAAGAAGGGACGAACCCAAAAAAGGTGCAGAGTGTGTCACAGGAGGGGGATACGGAGGGACACCACAACTCAATGTGACACGTGCCCCGATCATCCGGGCCTCTGCATTATTGGTTGCTTCAGGGAGTATCACACTTCCATGGAGTACTAAATTTATATCCCAATTTAGAACTGACATGGGATTAAAAAAAAAATGGTTCTCAGACTTGAGAAACCCAAACAAAATAAAATAATTTATTAAAAGTATACATATTAGGTATCGCCGCGTCGGTAATAATCTCCTCTATAAAAATACCCCATGATCCGACCCCCCCCAGATTAACACGGTCCAAAAAAAAAAAAAAAGTGCAAAAAAAGATTTTTTTTGTCACCAAACATAACAAAAAATTTAATAGCAAGCGATCAAAAAGTCATATAGCCCCCAAAATAGTGCCAGAAAAACCGTCCGCTCGTCCCGCAAAAAATGAGCCCCCACATAAGATAATCAGATAAAAAATAAATAAAAAAATGACACCTAGACTTTAGAGATACCCAAAAAATGTTTGGGTATCAAAAAGGATAATATAGTCAAAAACCTAAATAATTATTAAAAAAAAGTAGACTTATTAGGTATCGCCGCGTCCGTAAGAATCTCCTCTATAAAAATATCCCATGACCTAACCCCCCAGATTAACACGGTTAAAAAAAAAAATATGAAAACGGTGCCAAAAACTCAATTTTTGGCACTTTTTCATTTCAATCCGTTTTTTTCGGTAACAAAACAAGGGTTAACAACCAAACAAAAGTTAATATTTATTACCCTGATACTGCAGTTTACAGAAATGCCATATTTGTGGTCGTAAACTGCTGTATCAGTAAAAGGGAGGCCGCAAAAGGAAAGGACCGACATGGTTTCTGGAAGGCCGATTTTGATGGCCTTTTTTATTGACACCATGTCCCTTTTGAAGCCCCCCTGATGCCCCCCTAGAGTAAAAACTCCCTAAAAGTGACCCCATCTAAGAAACTACACCCCTCAAGGTATTCAAAACTGATTATACAAACTTTATTAACCCTTTAGGTGTTCCTCAACAGTTAATGGCAAATGGAGATGAAATTTCAGAATCTCAATTTTTGATAACCTTGCCTCACAAAAATGTAATATAGAGCAACCAAAAATCATATGTACCCTAAAAATAGTCCCCCAAATAATGCCACCTTATCCCATAGTTTCCAAAATGGGGTCACTTTTAGGGAGTTTCTACTCCAGGGGTGCATCAGGGGGGTTGAAACAGGACACGGTGTAAATAAACCGGTCCATAAAAATCAGCCCTCCAAAAACCAAACGGCGCACCTTTCACTCTACGCCCCGCTGTGTGGCCGTACAGTAGTTTACGGCCACATATTGGGTGTTTCTGTAAACGGCAGAGTCAGGGCAATAAAGATACAGTCTTGTTTGGCTGTTAACCCTTGCTTTGTTAGTGGAAAAAATGGGTTAAAATGGAAAATTAGACAAAAAAATCTAATTCTCAAATTTCATCCCCATTTGTCAATAACTCTTGCGCAACACCTAAAGGGTTAACGACGTATGTAAAATCAGTTTTGAATACCTTAAGGGGTGTACTTTCTTAGATGGGGTCACTTTTAGGGAGTTTCTACTCCAGGGGTGCATCAGGGGGGTTGAAACAGGACACGGTGTAAATAAACCGGTCCATAAAAATCAGCCCTCCAAAAACCAAACGGCGCACCTTTCACTCTACGCCCCGCTGTGTGGCCGTACAGTAGTTTACGGCCACATATTGGGTGTTTCTGTAAACGGCAGAGTCAGGGCAATAGAGATACAGTCTTGTTTGGCTGTTAACCCTTGCTTTGTTAGTGGAAAAAATGGGTTAAAATGGAAAATTAGACAAAAAAATCTAATTCTCAAATTTCATCCCCATTTGTCAATAACTCTTGCGCAACGCCTAAAGGGTTAACGACGTATGTAAAATCAGTTTTGAATACCTTGAGGGGTGTATTTTATTAGATGGGGTCACTTTTAGGGAGTTTCTGCTCTAGGGGTGCATCAGGGGGCTTCAAATGGGACATGGTGTAAATAAACCAGTCCATAAAAATCAGCCTTCCAAAAACCAAACGGCGCACCTTTCACTCTACGCCCCGCTGTGTGGCTGTACAGTAGTTTACGGACATATATTGGGTGTTTCTGTAAACGGCAGAGTCAGGGCAATAAAGATACAGTCTTGTTTGGCTGTTAACCCTTGCTTTGTTAGTGGAAAAAATGGGTTAAAATGGAAAATTAGACAAAAAAATGAAATTCTCAAATTTCTTCCCCATTTGCCAATAACTCTTGTGCAACACCTAAAGGGTTAACGACGTATGTAAAATCAGTTTTGAATACCTTGAGGGGTGTAGTTTCTTAGATGGGGTCATTTTTGGGAGGTTTCTATTATCTAAGCCTCACAATATGACTTCAAACCTGAACTGGTCCATAAAAAGTGGGATTTTGAAGATTTCTGAAAAATTTCTAAATTTGCTTCTAAACTTCTAAGCCTTGTAACATCCCCAAAAAATAAAATATCATTCCCAAAATGCTACAAACATGAAGTAGACATATGGGGAATGTAAAGTCATCACAATTTTTGGGGGTATTACTATGTATTACAGAAGTAGAGAAACTGAAACTTTGAAATTTGCTAATTTTTGCAATTTTGGGGTAAATTAGGTATTATTTTGTGCAAAAAAAATAATTTTTTTGACTTCATTTTACCACTGTCATGAAGTACAATATGTGACGAAAAAACAATCTCAGAACGGCCTGGATAAGTCAAAGCGTTTTAAAGTTATGAGCACTTAAAGTGACAGTGGTCAGATTTGCAAAAAATGGCCTGGTCCTTAAGGTGAAATAAGGCTGTGTCCCTATGGGGTTAAAGAGACAGGCAGGCCAGCCAGGCAGCAGAGAGGAGCTCAGAGCGGCCGCGGGCCCCGCCCCCTCCTCACTCCTTCAATTGTCCAGAGCGCTACCTGTGTTAGTCGGCCGCCCGCCCGCAGGCCCCGCAGAATAAAGATTTGCGTGAGTAGAGAGTGAGACGTCACTCCTCTCTTCTAGACTTAGTTCACGGCGGGCTGTCGGCCGCCCGGCGCCCCTGTTGCTATGGCGCCCTGTGCGGCCGCACAGCCCGCACACCCCAAAGGCCGGCCCTGGCTATAGCCACTCCCCTGCACACTTGCTGCTGATTCATATGGAAAATAACTGTCAATCAGCAGCAGGTAGGCGGGGAGAGTCAAAGGCTCATGAATATTCAGGAGTCATCATTATCAGCTGGAGCTTTTCAATACAAGATGTTGGCAGATTGACTGGGTCAATTAAAGAAAGTGACCCAGCATTTTGCTAAGAGAATCAGTCACTTATTTATGTTGCCCTTAGTTAGGACACCATAAAACTGGTGACAGGTTCCCTTTAACTTGAAAAATAACAAGATTATTTCAGGTTGGTATTATTGCCCTGTTCGACTTCACCATGTTTCTATCCACCTCTGACGCGTGTTGGCGATGTGGGGCGGATAGAGGAACCATGTTGGGTATATGGTGGAGCTGTCCTAGGGTCAAGTCTTTTTGGGATTGTGTTTTTCGCATTTATGCAGCTTTTTAGAGAACCAAGTAACAAATAGCCCTAAGATTGCTCTTTTTCCAGTGATACTCGGGTCCCTTGCCTCGATTATGAAAGGCATCCTGAAACACTTTCTGGGTGCAGGACAGTTAGTCATCCACGTCGACGGTGACTCCCCTTACCACTGAGTGGTTGGCAGAACTACATAGCATAGTGAAGATGGAAGAGATTATAGCAGAGAATCATGACCACTTGAAGGAGTATGTTGCTGTGTGGAAACCTTGGAAGAACTTTGCTGAGTTTTTTGCATTTACAGATTTGATTCACTAAGCCTGTCTTGATGTAGCTACCGCTACTTCATCCTATCCCCCTTTTCTTTCTCTTTACTTATTAACACAAATTGTGAGATAATACCCTACAATTACAGCTATTTCTTAGGTATATTGTTCTGTACCTGAAATGAATATTGTAATCATATATTGGACAGACGTCTACAATGTGGGGCGTTCAGCTTTGGAGTGCAAATCATTCTTTTATTACGTCTTTTAGTTTTCTATGCATTTTTTTATGTTCACACTGCCATTATTGCCATAATGGATGTAACATCTGACCGCAGCGTAAGCACAGCCACACTGGGAGAGACGCGCTGCTGAGCCAGGTCCCCTGGTGAGGCAACATACACAAGTGCCACTGATAGTCTTTGACTCACTAGCTGTGTTCCTGGTTCCTTGTTCCTGTGCTTATTGGATTGCTGGTCCCTCTGACCCTGGCTTGTCTTCTGACCCCTCACTGTCTCTCGTTTGGTACTGCGTTGTCCATCTGGTTTTGATCTCAGCTTGTCTTCTGACCACTGTCTATCTCCCATATTGGCACGGCATAGCTTGTCTGGTTCTGATCTATTTACATACGACTCTGGTATTTTCTCTGTCTGTCTTTGTTAGTCCATCTTTGAATTAGTTGCGGTCTAGCTATCTAGGGCATGTACTGCAAGTAGGTAAGGAAAGCAAGCTGGGTTCTAGCCGTAGGGCTCACTGTGCTTGTCTGTCCCTACCTACAGTCATAACATTTTTAAAAATCTATAAAAACAGTTGAAACATAAAGATGATTGAAGCTGGTATGACTTAGAAAACTGTTGGCTAAAACTTAACTAGGCCAGCATGTGAATAAGCCTACACCGCAGAAAAAACACTAAACATAGAAAATGAACAAAAAAGTCTCATTACTTCCTCCCCTTATCTCCTCTTTTCCTTTGATCCCATTTAGTCTCATGTTACCAGTAAAACTGAAAAATACATAAAGAAATCTGTCTTTCCCAAGATTTTGGCCATGTCCCCCTCCTCCTCCTCACTGTTCTATGCCTTTTTGTAAGACAACTGGCTGCAGCAGGAGTCTCCCACCTCTGTCCTATCTGCAATAGGACAAAATGTTAATAAACCCTGCCCCCTTGGCTACGTTCCACCCCTTATCTGTGGTGCAGTGGAAAATTGAACAAATCAGCAGGTGATTGACCTCTATGTTCTCTGCAGAATTTGTACAAGACTGTTGTATGCACTAAACTCTGCACAGGTTATGCCCAGTTTACTTGTATCACTTGTTTGCTCCTTTAACAAACAAGTTTGGGTTGGCTGATCAAGCTTATTAATTCCTATGGAAAAGTAAGCTGTTTTCTAACACCTCTATCACTACTTATCTGTGTTATGAGGAAAACTTTAAAAGTAAACAGGAAAACTATTAGGACTCATTCACATGACTGTATTTTCACTCTACGTCCAATCCGCATTGTTTGTGGATCGCACACGGATCCATTAATTTATATGGGGCCACAAAAAATGCACACAGCACACAGATGTCTGGCAGCGGCTTTCTCCTCTTTCTCTCAATTGAAAACACATACATTCTTGGCAGAACTGAACATGTATGTGCAGTGACGTGCCTAGGGTGTTTAGCACCCTGGACGGGTCCTTTCTCTGTCACCATCCCCCCCAATACTTTAAAAAGTTCTACCCCCTCACAGTAGTATTGCCCTCATTGCACAACCTTTACAGTAGTTTTGTACAGATGTGTACCCCTTCACAGTAGTTATGCCCACATTGTGCCCTCTCACAGTAGTTATGCTTACATTGTGCCCTCTCACAGTAGTTATGCCCACGTTGTGCCCTCTCACAGTAGTTATGCCCACGTTGTGATCCCCTCACAGTAGTTATGCCCTCTCTGTGCCCCTTTCACAGTTATAATTCCCTCTTTGTGCCCCTTCACAGTAATAATCCCCATTGTGCCCCCTTCATAGTAATAATCTTTATTGTGCCCTCTTTATAGTAATAATGCCCATTGTGCCCCCTTAATAGTAGTAATGCCCACTGTGCTAATAATACCCTCTGTTCTCCCTCCATAGTAGAAATCCCTATTGTGCCCCCTTCACAGTAATAATGCGCACTGTGCCCCCTTCACAGTAATAATGCCCTCTGTGCCCTCTTCATTGTAGTAATGCCCTCTGGCTCTGTGCCCCCTACATAGTAGTAATGCTCTCTGTGGCCCCTTCATAGTAATAAAGTCCTCTGAGGCCCCTCCATAGTAATAAAGTCATCTGTGGCCTCTCAATAGTAATAAAGTCCTCTGTGCCCACTCCATAGTAATAAAGTTCTCTGAACCCACTCCATAGTAATAAAGCCCTCTTTACCTGCTCTGTAAAAAAATGAATAAATAAATAATAAAAATAACACAGTAACTACACACCTTATCCCTTTCCTGAAGCTCACATACCTCTCTTCCCTGCAGGTGCAGTTCGCTCTGCAGCCACTGTGTGGGCGGGGCTTATGCAGATTTCTGTGCTTCAGGCTCCACCCACATGGGCTGGCAGCGTGATCTGTGCAAACTGAATGGTGGAGAGGGGAGAAGTCTTCTTGCTTCACCAGAGCGCTGCCGGCCTGAAGGAGGGGAGGAGTGCTGGGAGCTGAGCGGTAAGTGACAGGACCCAGCTCCCTGCGCTCCAATAATGAGCGTTTCCATCCTGAGAGCTGGCACCTGGGGCGAACCGCCCCCACTTAGTACGCCACTGTGTATGTGTGAGTCGCAAGAGATAGTTGTTGGCTAAATGAGAGTTTGGCCAACAACTATTGAAGGTACATTGGCACCTTTGCTACATGACTAACTACAGAATTGATAAAGACCATGTTTTACACCACTTCAGAGGCATTCTCTTTGGATAACATCAAGAGTCATAGAAACATAGAAGAATGGCGGCAGAAAAAGACCACAGATCCATCTAGTCTGCCCTTATATTATTTTCTTTTTATGTTATTTTAGGATATACAGTTGTGTTAAAAATAATAGCAGTCAGACATCACTAACCTGATCAATCACTGTTTTTGGTAGAAATGATATTTCTACATTGCAAATAATTTACTAGCAAGTGTAGTAGAGTAATAGAAACCCAACAGACCCAACAGTCATGACATGCATGCTGCTGATTCTGTGTAATTCAATCACTTATTGAAAGGGGCATGTTCAAAATAATAGCAGTGTGGAGATCAATGAGTGAGGTCATTCATTCTTTGAAAAAGAAGGGCAATTATTGCCCTTATTTAAGGAAGGAAGGCAGCAAATGTTGTACATGCTTGTTATAGTGCATTTCTCTCTGAAATTCTGAAGAAAATGGGTCGTTCCAGACATTGTTCAGAAGAACAGCGTACCTTGATTAAAAAGTTGATTGGTGAGGGGAAAACATATAAAGAAGTGCAGAAAATGATAGGCTGCTCAGTTAAAATGATCACAAATGCTTTAAAATGGCAACCAAATACTGAAAGACGTAGAAGAAAGCGAAAAACTACCAAATGGATAGAAGAATAGCCAAAATGGCAAGGACTCAGCCATCTGTGGATGACGGACACTGTTATGGGGGGATCTGTGCATGACGGACACTGTTATGGGGGGGATCTGTGGATGACGGACACTGTTATGGGGGGATCTGTGGATGATGGACACTGTTACGGGGGGATCTGTGGATGACGGACACTGTTATGGGGGGATCTGTGGATGACGAACACTGTTACGGGGGGATCTGTGGATGATGGACACTGTTACGGGGGGGATCTGTGGATGACGGACACTGTTACAGGGGGATCTGTGGATGACGGACACTGTTATGGGGGGATCTGTGGATGACGGACACTGTTATGGGGGGGATCTGTGGATGACGGACACTGTTATGGGGTGGATCTGTGGATGACGAACACTGTTACAGGGGGGATCTGTGGATGGCACTGTTACAGGGGGGATCTGTGGCTGGCACTGTTATATATGTGCCATCCAGACCCCCCACCCCATAACAGTGCCATCCACAGCCCCCCCAGCCCATAACAGTGGCATCCACAGACCCCCCCCCCCCTTAAAATGTATTAGATATGCCCCCTCACTTCTAAATTCCTAATAGTACCTTACATCCTATTCCTAGGTTCTGTACAATTGCGGGCCGGCGCGTCACTCACTGACGTCACTTGCCTGCGCCACCTGCTTTATTCATAAAGTAGGCGGCGCAGGCACATGACATCAAGGAGTTACGCTGCCGCCCGCCCGGCCTGCCGGCATTATACAGAACCTAGGAATAGGATGTAAGGTACTATTAGGAATTTAGGAGTGAGGGGGCATATGTATTACATTTTAATTGAATAAGACATTTAATATTAGTATACCGGAGCGGCGGGGCGGGGCTATAGTACACTGACTGCACCGCCCCGCCGCTATTCCCGGCCCCCAGCTCCTCCTCCCAGTCCCTCCCCAGGCCCCCGCTCGCTCTACATCGCATCCAGCGATGTTAAATTGTCAGCATTCGCCCCATAAGACGCAGGGGCATTTCCCCCCAATTTTTTTTTGGGGAAAAGTGCGTCTTATGGGGCGAAAAATACGGTAGCCCCCAGATCACCCTCCATCACCCCAATTAACCCCTTGATCGCCCCCTGTCAATCACCTAGTGAAAGGGAAAAAAGTGATCAGTGTAAACTGTCACTTTTTTTTCTTCACTGGTATTGACTGTTAGGTTTAGAATAGTTTAGGCCCCTTGGTTAGGTAGTTTAGCGATTGTTTAGCGCCCAGCCCACCGCACCGCAGTCACTTATTCGCTGATTAGCGTATCGCTAATCAGCATTTGTACTTTTAATGATCACAGTCAGATCTATAATTGTATTAGTGTCACCTAAGGCTACTTCACACTAGCGTTCGTCGGTCCGCTCGTGAGCTCCGTTTGAAGGAGCTCACGAGCGGACCCGAACGCCTCCGTCCAGCCCTGATGCAGTCTGAATGGAGCGGATCCGCTCAGACTGCATCAGTCTGGCGGCGTTCAGCCTCCGCTCCGCTCGCCTCCGCACGGCCAGGCGGACAGCTGAACGCTGCTTGCAGCGTTCAGCTGTCCGCCTGGCCGTGCGGAGGTGAGCGGATCCGTTCAGACTTACAATGTAAGTCAATGGGAACGGATCCGCTTGAAGATGACACCATATGGCTCAATCTTCAAGCGGATCCGTCCCCTATTGACTTTACATTGAAGGTCTGAACGGATCCGCTCAGACATCTTGCGCACTTAGAAATTTTTCTAAGTTATTAATGCAGACGGATCCGTACTGAACGGAGCCTCCGTCTGCATTAATATGATCGGATCCGTTCAGAACGGATCCAATCAAGCGCTAGTGTGAAAGTAGCCTTAGCTCGCCCTCCACCCAAAACGCAGTGTTTGCCCGATCAGGCCTGATCGGTCGCCCACACGTGCGTTCACCCACGCCCGGCCCACCGCAGTGACAAAAAATAATTTTTTTTTTTTAATCACTGCACAATCACTTTACAAGCGCTGCGGCGATAAAAAAAAATCAGTTTTGATATTTTTTTATCAACCGCAGCGGCCTCCGGTACTTCGCTAGCCTCCCATTTGTAAGACAGGGTTGCTTTTTTTTCATGGGTAGTCTCAGGGAATACCCCTAAATTTAGTTGCCCATATGTCAAACAGGGGGTATTCTTCTGAAGAGGCCTACAGGCTTCTGACCCAGTCGGATGAGGAATGGGAACCATCATCTGACGAATCTAGCGGGTCAGAATATGAACCTATAGAAAGCAGTGGCAGTCGGACTCAAAGTTCGGACGAGGAGGTTGAGGTCCCTGATACCACCAGGCGTACCCGGCCCCGTGTCGCTAGACCACAGGTTGCGCAGGATCCGCTTCAAGGGCAGCAGAGTGGGGCTGGCGCTGTCGGATTACGTGGTGAGGCATACACCAGCAGCGCAGCCCATCCTGGACCTAGTACCAGCACTGCCATACAACATGGTAAAGTGGCGAGCACCAGAAGGGCAGTTGAAGCTGGTACGGTGGCACGTGCAGTAGTTACCCCGTCGCAGCCACCGCACAGACAGGCCCGTAGAGCCCCTAGAATCCCTGAGGTGCTGGCAAACCCTGATTGGCAGTCCCCAACTTCAGCCGCACCTGTAGTTCCCCCTTTCACCGCCCAGTCTGGAGTTCGGGTTGAGACAGCTCAGATCGGTTCGGCCCTGGGATTTTTTGAGCTGTTCTTGACTGCGGAGCTCTTGGACTTAGTTGTGGCAGAAACAAACCAGTATGCCACACAATTTATATCCGCCAACCCGGGAAGCTTTTATGCCCAGCCTTTCCAGTGGAAACCAGTCCAAGTTTCCAAAATTAAACATTTTCTGGGCCTTCTCCAAAAGCATGAATTGCGGTCATATTGGTCCACGAACCCAATTCATCACATGCCCATGTTCTCTGCTGCTATGTCCAGGACACGATTTGAGACCATCCTGCGTTTCCTGCACTTTAGCGATAACACCACCTCCCGTCCCAGAGGCCACCCAGCTTTTGACCGGCTCCACAAAATTCGGCCCCTCATAGACCACTTCAACCAGAAATTTGAAGATTTGTATACCCCTGAGCAAAACATCTGCGAAGACGAGTCCCTAATACATTTTACCGGGCGCCTTGGCTTCAAACAATACATCCCAAGCAAGCACGCCCGGTATGGGGTCAAATTGTATAAGCTCTGTGAAAGGGCCACAGGCTATACCCACAAATTTCGGATCCATGAGGGAAAAGATCAGACCCTGGAGCCGGTCGGTTGCCCTGACTACCTGGGGAGCAGTGGGAAGGCAGTCTGGGACTTGGTGTCACCCTTATTTGGCAAGGGCTACCATCTTTATGTGGACAATTTCTACACAAGTGTGGCCCTCTTCAGGCATTTGTTTCTAGAACAGATTGGCTGCTGTGGCACCGCGCGAACTAGTCGCGCGGGCTTCCCCCAACGGCTCGTTACCACCCGTCTTGCAAGGGGGGAGAGGGCTGCCGTGTGTAACGAAGAACTGCTCGCGGTGAAATGGAGACAAGCGTGACGTTTACATGCTCTCCTCCATTCACGCAGACACGACAATCCAAATTGAGCGAGCAACCCGTGTCATTAAAAAAAGCCCCTCTCAGTCCACGACTATAACCTTCACATGGGAGGGGTGGACTTCAATGACCAGATGTTGTCTCCGTATTTAGTTTCCCGACGCACCAGACGCTGGTATAAGAAGGTGTCTGTATATTTGATTCAATTGGCTCTGTATAATAGTTTTGTTCTCTACAGTAAGGCTGGGAGAACAGGATCCTTCCTCAAATTTCAGGAAGAGATCATCGAGAACCTCCTGTATCCAGGAGGTTCCATGGCCCCATCCACCAGTGTAGTTAGCCGTCTACACGAGCGACATTTCCCCAATGTCGTTGCTGGTACCTCAAACCAACCGTCACCCCGAAAAAGATGTTGTGTCTGTAGCAGGAGTGGAATAAGGCGTGACACCCGCTATTTCTGTCCTGACCACCCTGCCCTATGCTTAGGGGAGTGTTTCCGGAAGTACCACACACAGGTACACCTAGCATAGGGATCACATCTCACCAAGACAGGCACACAGGGCTATTAGGGCCCATTCACACACAGCTGCTGCAAACCTCTCCTTTAACCTGGGATAAAGTGCATAATGTACTTCGCCACATCTTTGGGCGCTTTGCGCTTTGCACATTGTCCCATGGGCAAGGAGAGGTTTGTCCTATAAAGGTAAAAAAACAAAAAAACAAAAACACCAGTAAGCAAAAAAGTTAACGTTCAGTTTCAAAAGTTAAAAAGTTTATATGTTCTGTTCTAAAGTTATTATAAAGTTAATAAAAAAATTTGCGTTGCGGCCTGGTTTTCTTTTTTTTACCTTCCAGGTGGATCAACCGATCAACTAGCTGCAGCACTGATGTGCATTCTGACAGAAGCATTGCGCTGCTGTCAGATTACACACAAGTCGGTATATGCGGCGCTGCAAGACGATATTTCTCCTCTGCAGTAAAAGATACGTTTGCCGAGGCATATGAGCTGAGGAGGTGGCGGTGTTCATATGCTTTGGCAAACACTTTGTATATATAAAAATAATAATAATCCCGGCAATGATTTATTCATCCACATCGATTGATGTGAATGGAAAAATCGGGTTTGCCAGGGCATACGAGCTAAGTGGGTATGGATGTTGGGCGGAGCTCCTATGTCCTGGCAGACGCCTTTCCCCTCCTTTTTTTTTTTGGGCAGAGATTTTTTTCATCCACAGTGATCGATGTGAATGAAGAAATCTGTGCCGTTCATTACCTGTATGCTCAATATAAGGAGAATAGCAGAAACTCCTAATGCTGGCCATACATGTAATGATTGCGGAGACCCTCAAATGCCAGGGCAGTATAAACACCCCACAAATGACCCCATTTTGGAAAGAAGACACCCCAAGGTATTCGCTGAGGGGCATATTGAGTCCATGAAAGATTGAAATTTTTGTCCCAAGTTAGCGGAAAGTGAGGCTTTGTGAGAAAAAAAAAAAAATCAATTTCCGCTAACTTATGCCCCAAAAAAAATAATTCTATAAACTCGCCAGGCCCCTCATTGACTACCTTGGGGTGTCTTCTTTCCAAAATGGGGTCACATGTGGGGTATTTATACTGCCCTGGCTTTTTAGGGGCCCTAAAGCGTGAGAAGAAGTCTGGGATCCAAATGTCTAAAAATGCCCTCCTAAAAGGAATTTGGGCACCTTTGCGCATCTAGGCTGCAAAAAAATGTCACACATGTAGTATCGCCGTACTCAGGAGAAGTTGGGGAATGTGTTTTGGGGTGTCATTTTACATATACCCATGCTGGGTGAGAGAAATATCTCGGCAAAAGACAACATTTCCCATTTTTTTATACAAAGTTGGCATTTGACCAAGATATTTATCTCACCCAGCATGGGTATATGTAAAATGACACCCCAAAACACATTCCCCAACTTCTCCTGAGTACGGCGATACCACATGTTTGACACTTTTTTGCAGCCAAGGTGGGCAAAGGGGCACACATTCCAAAGAGCACCTTTCGGATTTCACAGGCAATTTTTTACACATTTTGATTGCAAACTACTTCTCACGCATATGGGCCCCTAAAATGCCAGGGCAGTATAACTACCCCACAAGTGACCCCATTTTGGAAAGAAGACACCCCAAGGTATTCTGTGAGGGGCATGGCGAGTTCCTAGAATTTTTTTATTTTTTGTCACAAGTTAGCAGAAAATGATGATTTTTTTTTTCCTTACAAAGTCTCATATTCCACTAACTTGTGACAAAAAATAAAAACTTCCATGAACTCACTATGCCCATCATGAAATACCTTGGGGTGTCTTCTTTCCAAAATGGGGTCACTTGTGGGGTAGTTATACTGCCCTGGCATTTTAGGGGCCCATATGCGTGAGAAGTAGTTTGCAATCAAAATGTGTAAAAAATGGCCTGTGAAATCCGAAAGGTGCTCTTTGGAATGTGTGCCCCTTTGCCCACCTTGGCTGCAAAAAAGTGTCATGCATGTGGTATCGCCGTACTCAGGAGAAATTGGGGAATGTGTTTTGGGGTGTCATTTTACATATATCCATGCTGGGTGAGATAAATATCTTGGTCAAATGCCAACTTTGTATAAAAAAATGGGATATGTTGTCTTTTAAGAGAAAAATATGATAATTTCAGCCCGCACAACCCCTAGCAGGTGCAGATTGCTATGGCGAAATAGAGATATAAATGTAAAAACACAAAATGCAATCGCACACTGCAACCAGCACTCTGCCCTGCCTTTATGCTGGATGTTGAATAAGGCATTGGTGTACATTTTGGCCAAAGCGTAATAGGCCACTCATTTATATCTCTATTTCGCCATAGCAATCTGCACCTGCTAGGGGTTGTGCGGGCTGAAATTATCATATTTTTCTCTTTGTAGTACGTATTGGAGGCGTGGCAATCTCCAAGCAGTCAAGCACACCTGTCCAATTAATCTGCCCCCTGGAGGCTGGTTTTAAAGTCAGTATAAAACTGAGTCTGCTTATACAGCACCTACCAGTAGCCATTAGGCTCCAGGAGAAGTATAAAGTGGGCTCAGCATGCATGTGAGTACTTGCATCCCTGGATCCGATGAAAGCTGTAATGGCACCGGACGGGGTTAAAAGCAGAGTGTGCTTGGCGTGCATGCTGTGCCTGCGCTCCCTGGACTTTATGTGGCTGTCATGGCCCATAAAAGGTAGGAACTAGTGTTAGGGACCACTCATGAAGGCGACCTTGACGTGGTGAGTGGCTTATTACGCTTTGGCCAAAATGTACACCAATGCCTTATTCAACATCCAGCATAAAGGCAAGGCAGAGTGCTGGTTGCAGTGTGCGATTGCATTTTGTGTTTTTAAATGTTGTCTTTTGCCAAGATATTTCTCTCACCTAGCATGGGTATATGTAAAATGACACCCCAAAACACATTCCCCAACTTCTCCTGAGTATGGCGATACCAGATGTGTGACACTTTTTTGCAGCCTAGGTAGAACCTCAGGAAATTGTAGAACCTCAGGCATTGTAGAACCTCAGGAAACATGACAGGTGCTCAGAAAGTCAGAGCTGCTTCAAAAAGCGGAAATTCACATTTTTGTACCATAGTTTGTAAACGCTATAACTTTTACCCAAAACATTTTTTTTTGCCCAAACATTTATTTTTTATCAGACATGTAGAACAATAAATTTAGCGAAAAATTTATATATGGATGTCGTTTTTTTTTGCAAAATTTTACAACTGAAAGTGAAAAATGTCATTTTTTTGCAAAAAAAAATCGTTAAATTTCGATTAATAACAAAAAAAGTAAAAATGTCAGCAGCAATGAAATACCACCAAATGAAAGCTCTATTAGTGAGAAGAAAAGGAGGTAAAATTCAATAAACGGTGAAAGTAGTGTAGTGCAGAAGTGTAAAAAGTGGCCTGGTCATTAAGGGTGTTTCAGCTAGGGGGGGTTGAAGTGGTTAAAGGGCATCCGTTAGCAGATTTGTACTTTATGAAAATTGATGACCTGTTGCATGTGCACTTGGTAGCTGAAGGCATCTGTATTGGTCCCATGTTCATCTGTGCCTGCATTGCTGAGAAAAAATGTAATTTTAATATATGCAAATGAGCCTCTAGGACCAATGGGGGCGTTGCCATTAAACCTAGAGGCTGAACTCTTTCTGCAACTATTGCGCCGGTCTGCACTTTGATTGACTTTAGAAGAATTCAGGGCCAGGTGTGATGATGTTTACACTGCGTGGCTGTTACTAGGGCCCGGCGATATGACTCTTTGCAGCATCGCCGGCACCCTTCTTGGGATGAGAAGCAAGGACTCGAGCTGTGTCCTCGTTCCCATGACAACGGTGAGGACCTGGCCAAGCACACTTCCTCAGCGTGGCCGGCGTCCTCCGTTCCCCAGGAGACAGGGAGACTGAGTGCCGAGGTTGATGACTTGGTGCTCAGCTACAATAGACCTGGAGGGACGGGTCACGTGACGCTGGTCACGTCACGTGACTCTATTACCTCTGATATTTAACTGGCAGCCTGCTGGTCACAGGTTGCCTGTTATTGGGTCTGTACTACCTACCTGCTACGTTTGTGTACTCTGCATTTCTGACCTCGGCTTTCGTTCCCGACCTTGCTTCTATTTATCTCCTAGGTTTTGACTTGACCTCCTGGCTATTTGACCTCGGCTTGTTGTTTACTCTTCTATTGGTTATTGTTTGTGTACTGATGTCCTCTCCTGGTATTGACCTCGGCTTGCCTCACCTTGCTTTTGTGTTCCGTGTGTTCTGTGTTCCGTGTGTTTCTCCACTTCCCTAATCTGCACTTACCCAGGTTAGGGACTGTCGTCCAGTTGTGTACCGTTACCTAGGATGGATCGTGCAAGTAGGCAGGGAGAGAGGCAAGGGTGGCAGTCAGGGGTGCATGCTTCCCTACCCCCCTATGACACTGGCCATGTCAAACAAATTGCTGAAGGTGCAGCAGTTTCAGAGAAAGCTGAGCCTGTAGGAATAAAGGCAATGCCCCCGTTGCTCCTAGAGGCCGATTTGCATATATTAAAACAAAATCCTATCTCCGCCTGTACTCGACTCGGGAGCGGCCGGTAACTTCATTGACTCTTCTCTGGTCCAACGACTATAGATCCCAGTGTTCAAACCGGGAGAAGCCATTTTCGTCACTGCTGTGGATGGGTCTCCCCTTCAAGAAGGCCAGTCGTTGTGGATGACCCCTGGGTTGAAGGTAACGGTAGGGGCTGGTCACTGGGAAGTCTTAAACCTTTTAATCCTGGACATGCCATTCACTCCTGTGATTTTGGGCCTCCCCTGGTTGAGACTTCATAATCCATTTGTGGATTGGCGTTTCGGACAAATTTGCAAGTGGAGTTCTGACTGCTTCACCAGGTGCATTTGCCCGGTGTTGCCACTTGCATCCACGGAAGTGCTGAGTGCGTTACCCAAACGCTATCATCGCTTCCAAGACATGCTTAGCCCACAAGGGGCTGATGTGTTACCTCTTCATAGGCCATATGATTGTCCTATTGATTTGTTGCCAGGTACCATGCCACCCAGAGGGCATCTGTATAATCTCACTGGGCCTGAAGTTCAGGCCCAGCGAGAATATATAAAGTAGAATCTCGATAAGGGTTTCATCTGACCGTCCACTTCTCTGGCAGGGGCAGGATTTTTTTTTGTGGAGAAGAAAGACGGCGGATTGAGACCTTGCATTGATTTTCGTGCCCTCAATCGAATTACGGTGAAGAATCAGTACCCCCTTCCACTTATTGTAGATTTCTTTGCTCAGGTGGCAGGGGCCCGGATTTTTACCAAACTCGATTTGAGGGGTGCGTACAACTTAGTACGTATACGCAAGGGTGACGAATGGAAGACCGCATTTAATACTAGAGAGGGGCATTATGAGTATCTTGTGATGCCTTTCGGTTTCTGTAATGCTCCCGCAGCCTTCCAGGAGTTCATCAATGATGTCCTCCGGGATTTCTTGGGTAGATTCGTGGTTGTCTATTTAGATGACATACTAATCTACTCTTCAGACTCACCGGGATCATGTTTGTCAGGTTTTCCAGAGGCTGAGAGAGAATCACTTGTACGCCAAGCTCGAGAAATGCTTGTTTGAAGTGAAAGAATTGCCTTTTCTAGGGTATATAGTCTCTAAACGAGGATTGGCGATGGACCCCTCCAAACTCTCAGCGGTCCTGGACTGGCCTCAGCCTAGAGATCTGAAGGGATTACAGCGTTTCCTCGCCAATTTCTATCGCAAATTTATTAAGAACTCTTCTGCTGTAGTGCTGCCTCTCACTAACCTCACTAAGAAGGGGATGAACCCTTCTAAATGGACGAAAGAGGCTGGCAAAGCCTTTGAGACCCTAAAGCAAGCCTTTTGCTCAGCTCCAATCCTCACTCATTCAGACACTTCTTAACCTTTTTTCCTCGAGGTTGACGCCTCTGAGGCCGGAGTGGGGGCGGTTCTGTCTTAGTACTCTGGAGATCCTGAGAGGCTTCATCCTTGTGCCTTTTTCTCTCGGAAGCTCTCTCCAGCCGAGTGTAACTATGATAACGGTAATAGAGAGCTTTTGGGGGTTAAGTTGGCCTTTCAAAAGTGGAGACATTGGCTAGAGGGTGCGGAACATCCCATTACGGTTTACACCGACCACAAGAACCTCGAGTATATCGAAGGGGCTAAGAGATTAAATTCTCGCCAAGCCCGCTGGGCATTGTTTTTTACCCGCTTTAATTTCCACTTAACCTATAAACCAGGAACCAAGAATGTCAAAGCGAATGCTCTTTCCCGTTGTTTCCCTGAAGCCCCTTCTGGACATGACACTGAGCCAGAACCCATTATCCCTGCGAGGTGTTTTGTAGCCGCTTGGGACACCTCAGGAATAATGGAGGATCTGTCTTCACTGCTCTTACCTTTACAGGCAGAGAGCCCTCCTAACAAACCGAAAGGTCGGCTGTTTGTGCCTTTAAATTTCAGACTCAGGGTTTTGCAACAATTGCATAATTCTAAGTCGGCCGGGCACCCGGGGATAATGAAAACCATATCCCTTTGTAAACGTCATGTCTGGTGGCCCAAGATGCTTTCTGATGTCAAAGCCTATGTCCAAGCATGTAGTGTCTGTGTTCGCTGTAAATCATCTCGGTCCGCCCATTCTGGTACTTTGCTTCCTTTGTCCATTCCTTCGGTCCCGTGGACCCACGTGTCTATGGATTTCATAATGGATTTGCCTAGGCTTTCCGGCTGTACAGTAATTTGGGTAGTGGTGGATCGTTTTAGTAAGATGGCTCATTTTATTCCACTTCCTGGATTGCCGACGGCTGGAAAGCTGGCAGATCTGTTTGTAAAACATGTCTTCCGATTACACGGGGCACCGGAGGATATTGTTTCAGATAGGGGTGTTCAGTTTATTTCCCATTTCTGGCGCTCCTTCTTCTCCCGTCTAGGGATTAGGCTGTCATTTTCATCTGGTTTTCACCCAGAGACTAACAGGCAGACAGAAAGAACGAACCAGACCCTGGAACAGTATCTCCAGTGTTTTGTGTCAGACTGCCAGGAGGAATGGGCAGCTCACCTCCCCTTTGCAGAGGTGGCTTATAACAACTCCGAACATGCCTCTACCAAGATGTTTCCGTTCAGGTGCGTGAGGGGGGGGGGGGGGGGGGGCAGGATCAAGACTCTCCTCTCTGGCAGGGGCCTCCACTGACTGTCCAGTGGTGAATCAATGGTTCCAGGATAGACAGCACATTTGGTTGTTGACGCAGCGGAATCTTCGTAAGGCGGTGGCACAACAGAAAGAATTTGCTGACCGCCATCGCACTACGGAGCAAGAGTTTAAGGTAGGAGATCCAGTGTGGGTCTCCATCCGAAACATCCCGTTGCGTCAACGGTCTGCCAAACTGGGGCCTAGATTCATTGGTCCATACCCGGTTATACAATAAATTAACCGGGTGACTTACAAGGTTGCGCTTCCTCCGTCGATTCAAACAGTGAACACCTTTCATGTTTCACTGCTCAAATCGGCGGCCGAGTCAGCTCCCTTCATTCGAACTCCATCTCCGGTGGAGGTTCAAGGGGAGCCGGAATTTTAAGGTCAATAAGATTTTGGATTCCCGCTTTGTCCAGAGATCTCTCCAGTATTTAGTGGACTGGAAGGGATTTGGTCCAGAAGAGAGATGTTGGGTACCTGCCCGCCAGGTTCATGCGGAGGAATTGGTAGCTACTTTCCACCGTGAGAATCCGGGTAAGCCCCGTTTGGAGTCTTCTGAGCCGCCTCCTCGAGGGGGGGGGGTAATGTAAGGGAGTTTGCAGTTTTGGTTCCCTTGCGGGCAGATATGGTGGGGCGTCCGCGTGGGCACCGGAGGGGAGGGCCACGGGGATCTCTAAGGCAGAATTGCCAGGCTGATGGCAATACGTCGCGGCCGGTCCTGATCCGGCGTCCATGCTGGCACAATCCCGTGCAGTCTGTTGGGCGTCGGCGTGCATGCCCGAGCGGTGATTCGCAAAGGAATGCGCGGCCGAGTGTGCGTGCATCTTATGGGCTACGTCGGCCACTGGCAGGTAAAGCATCTGTGCACAAATTCAAAGTTGATTAGGGATTTGCTGCACAGGTGCTAATGAGTAGGATCATCGCATGACCTATGAGGTTCTGACAAGCAGCACTCTGTGATTGGCCAGCAGGTGTTTAAAAGGTGGTTTCCCTGGCTGATCAGTGCTCACTGTTGTCTCTACAACCTGGGAGTATGCTGGTTCAGATTCACTAAGTTTGTTCCATGCATGAACTCTGTGTGTCTCCATCTAGTGAATGCCTCTGGAAACCTCATCTCTGCTCTACAGTTGCACCATGTGTGGCCTCGGATCGGACCTTGGATACTTCACCGTCTCATCCTTAGGTATTTGGCTTCACAGACTCTTCCGTATGAACTTTAGCCTGGTCTGGCTTTTCTTTGATGTTTTCCCATAGAGGTTATTATTTGGACTACGTTATTTCTGTATGATTTCTGGCTTGGACTTTACTGCTGTGTTTTCAATAAATCCACGTTTGTTCAGATCTTTGCCTGGTTGCTTGGGGTTCTGCAGCATTACAGTGGCATTTCATACCAGGATATAGACGTGAACCTTCCTGGTTTTCCGCTGCGCTTAGTAAAAGTCCAGTCTTTGTGACTTTGGCTAGCCCAGCTTTTGCCCCTCCCTCCTACGTGTTGATGTATGAGGTGTAATCACAATCCTAAGTGCAGGTTTAAGAGCCTCTTTTCAGTGGTTGTAGGACAGTCGATAATAACCTTTCTTTGGGAGGAGCTTTAACACTGGTCTGCAGGTCGTTGTAAGGTCATCAACCATGCAGATTGGTTGGTGCACAACAGGAAGTCTTGGCTAGACAATTACATTTGCGGTCCACCCCCGGACAACACTAGCGCGAGCAGCAAGGCCTTGTTCAGCATGGCAGATGAGTGGTTTAAGTTGTTTCTGGTTGGATAACAGGCAGCCCACCAAAAGCTGTGTCATACCACACCTGGTGTTGTTAATTTGAGTGGCAACTGGGCACTGCTGAGGTTGTCAGTCCTGGCTCTGCTAAACATCTTATACAGCTTGCATATAGGGAAGATGGAATTGAAGACAAACTTGAACAATTCCACATTGTTCTAAAAACAAATGTCCCTTTATGACTTTTGTCAGTCCAACAATGCTTTTAAATAACATTGCCTAATGGAACCATAAAGGTCCCCTGCCAAATCAAAAACTTTGCCTAAACTCTATACCTAGTCTAATTGTACACTTACATATACTATTCTCAATTATTTGCTCAATATTTGGTCCAATATGTAATAACATTTCCAAATTAAAAAATATACATAAAGTAAGTTGCACTTCATAGCGGTCCTCATCTTTCTTCTTAATGCATTAAATAAACAATGGCAATCAATATTTTTAATGGTATTGGATGGCCTTTGTCACATAACACTGTAACTAACACTGTATAAGATCTGAAACGCATAGACAAAGTTTTTGTATCTGATGTCTGGAGATTTTATTACAAAAAAATAATGCTTTTTTACAGGAAGCTGGATTAGATTTTTCTTTGTAGAAGGCTGTATGGTCGTTATCCAGGACCTTTTTCCGTGCTTCCAAGAGAAAGTTCACAGGTGAGCACTGCAGTTGATGACTTTGCATTGAATAACACTGTAACATGTATCACTTCCTTTCAGTTACTCAACACATTGAGGTGTAAAATAAAGAAAAAATTTGTTTTGATATCTTTTCATTTGTTATATTAGATATCTTCTTCAATATAAATCTTTTAGCCAATAATATCAGTTTAATTATATGCCCTTGATTATTGATAATAATTAATATTACACATTTATTAACTAAATTTTACAGCGTTAATTTTTCAGTATAAATAACATATCTTTATTCTCTGGGTCAGTACGATTACAGCTATACCAAATACATATAGTTTATTTTATGTTTTACTACTTCTGTGCAATGAAACCCCCCCTTTTTTTTTTTAAGGAAGAAAATCTTTTTGCATCGCCACTTCCCAAGACACATAACTTTTTTTTATTTTTTTTATTTCTATGGAGTTGTGTAGGTGCTTGATTTTTGCGGGGCAACTTGTAGTTTTCATTGGTATCATTTTGGGGTAAACTCTGCTTTTTGATCACTTTTTATTGTTTGATATTTTTATAGAGCAGGTCATTAAAGATGCAGTGATGCCCAATATGTCCGCTTTTTTTTTTTTTTTAAGTTATTTCAAAAAGCCTTTTTGGGAAAAAAATCATGTTTTTGTGTCTCCATTTTCTGAAATCCATATATATTTTTTTATTTTTCTGCCAGTCGTCTTGTGTAGGGGCTCAGTTTTGTGGGAAGAGTTGATGTTTTTATTGGTACTATTTTTGGGTACATATGGTTTTTTGACCGTTCAATATTATACCTTTGACCAAAAAATTTCAGTTTTAGTTTTTATTTATTTAGGCATTCACCTGAGGGGGTAGATAATGTGATATTTTATATTTTCATTATGGACGCAACAATACCTAGTATGTATATATGTATAATTTTTAACATTTTACTTAAGTTTTACAGTATTTTTATTTTTTTAATTAAGTCATGTTTTTGCGTCTCCATTTTCTGAAAGCCATAATTTTTCTGCGGATTATCTAATAAAGGCATAGTAAATGATAAACGAGACGGGTTTGGTGGCCCACCCCCTTTTTTAGACCTGGTGTGAGTGTGGAAAAGTCGCAGACTGCAGCACAAATAACCCTTGCGCCGCAATCTGCGACAGATATACGCCAGAAAACTAGTGTATATCAGTTAGTAAATGACCCCCTATATGATTAATCTTCACTCTGCTTCTTATGCATAAACTGTATTAAACAAAATAAAAAACTATTAACAATGCAACCTTAATCACTTATTTAACTCATCATCACATTTTCTCTCATCAGCATGGTGTTAGTTAGTTAACCCCTCCGATCTCATTCCCCCTTTTTAATCTTTCTGATGTACTGCGCAGACTCCAAACCAAAATATGTATGTATTTGTAAAGTTAAACCCCTTTTCTTAACCCCTGTCTTTCCTAACACTTTACATTTTTCCCCAGTCTCTAGTGCAAGTAATGAATATACTGCACTAGGGCACTAAAAGCTTAATACACAGATACCTTTTCATGATGTTCCCTAAACATCTGGGCACTCTTCCTTATTAGCTGTTGGATCAACTGCAATATCAACAATCTGCAGACTTTCACTACCCAAATTTCTGGAGACTATCCAACTGCTTCACTGATCTCTACGGATATATATTTAGCCACTTGTAGATATCCAACGTGACAGCCTATGCCGTCAAGATATCCAACGTGACAGCCTATGCCGTCACCCTTCCCTTGTCTATGGATGCCCGAGTCTCACCCTGATAAGAGATCAGACCAAACCAACTCTTTATATCATCTTATAATCAATAAGTGTCTTTTTTGCCCAAACCCCACTTCTGGTACCAGATGTAGTATTGTGAGATCTGAGATTTGGAAAAAAATAGACTTCTACCATCATAATTTCTGTTATGTAGCTGACTGACATTAGCGATGTCCTAATGTCAGCACTACATAAGTTTGTTTTTTACATTTGTCCCTGCAGCCGTTCTGCTAAAATACACACTTTAACAATATGCTAATTAGCCTCTGGGTGCGTAGATTCAGCACCTAGAGGCTCGAAAAACTAACCATGTATCCCGCCCAGGTCCTCTGTTCTGCCCACCCCGCTACTCTTGATTGATGCCCAAGTTCCATGCATCATTGAGGAAATCCGGCGCCTGCACCGTTCACTTCTGTATTCGGCGCAGGTGCAGTGAGTGTAGTCCGTGCTCCTGGCACCGGCTTCCTCACTGTGACGTAGTCGGCGCAGGCAGGGAGCCGGCACCAGGAGCGCGGCCTTCACTCACTGCACCGAATACAGAAGTGAACGCCGCAGACGCCGAATTTCCTCAACGATGCATGGAACTTGGACATCAATCAAGAGTAGCGGGGCGGGCAGAACGGAGGACCTGGGCAGGATACATGGTTAGTTTTTCGAGCCTCTAGGTGCTGAATCTACGCCCACATAGCACCCAGAGGCTCATTAGCATATTGTTAAAGTGTGTATTTTAGCAGAACAGCTGCAGGGACAAATGTAAAAAACACACTGTTATGTAGTGCTGACATTAGCACATCGCTAATATCAGCCAGCTACATAACAGAAATGATGATGGTAGAAACCCTTTAACACAACATAGGTGCATAAAGAGTTTAACAGTCACCAAAAGCCGTGAACAAATGAGCGAGTTCCCATCGATCACTGCCCAACATGGCACTCAGCTGACTCCCATATGATATAAAAAGAGGCGAGTTAAGAGGTAAGTTAGACCTTACTGGAGAACTGATGCTTTGGGTTCCTTCAGCCAGAAACCACAATGAAGCAGGTATGAGTGTGAAAATGCTTATGTAAAGACTGCCATAATTATAGGTGTGCATAATTTTTGTCACAGCTTCTGTCCTTCAGAGTGCAAGACAGAAAATAGAGCAGCAGAGAACCCCACAGTTGACCATAGATGATTCTGCCGCTGCCTTCTCTTCAATTGCAGTGGCGAGCAGGTGTAATTGCAGCTTCACAATCGCATTCACTTCAATGGGAAGGAGCAGATGGAGTGTAACTGCTCCTTTCCATTCAAATGGGCCAGAAGTGGCTGCTTGACCCTTCTAGCGCAGCTTAGGTTGGTTCTATATCTGTGTTGTCATTTATGGTTTTCTGTTCTGACTTAGGAGCAAAAAAAAAAAAAAAACGACAGAGAGCTGGGTCTGACATTACGGACACAAAGGGTGCTCAATGGAGGGCATTCGGTCATGGTCAGAAAAAAAAGCGCTGCATATGATGGAAATGGAGCATCTGACGCAGGTGTGAACATAGCTTAAGGCCGGTATTACAAACAGCAGATGTGGGTGACGATTGTCGGGAAGGAAACATTCCTTCTCGACAATCGCCTGCTTGTCAGCAGAGGAGACCGCAGTACGGAGAGGAGCTATCGCTAATGTCATCACTCGTCCCAAAACAAAAATCATTCTTTGCTGCCACGAGCTGGCCCTGGCAAATGATGATTTTAAAGCATGCTTAAAGATTGCGATTGCCCAATGAACAAGCATTTGGTGGGTAATCGGCGGCAGTATTACACTGCCAGATTGAGTGTTACCATGAACACTTGTTAGCGATGATCTGCACGATTTTCTGCTGGTGTAATACAGCCATTACCTTGATAGAATACATTCAGATTTCTATTGAAACTAGCCTGCGTGAGGCTTGTCACATATATTATAACCCAAGTGGTGAGAAAAAAGTAGACTAGGAACAAGGCAACATCATTAAGAGATATTTTACTGTTAGAACCAAGGAATTTTTACAATATTGCTATTTACATGCATTAACATCAATCTGGAAAAGAAGCTGTGACTGCAATAAGGCACGGGACAATAAATACGCATGGGAAAGGACAGCCAGGCTTCTGCTGAGGGTTTTCGTGGCTTTCATTTGTCCCTCATACATAAGAAGCAAGAAACAGGGGACCTGCCCAGAAGTAAGAAATGTAAGAGGTTGAACAGATGAAGGAATGGATGTGGACAACTGAAATCACAAGCCAAACACATCTTCAGGAAACAGTACTTCAATGTATCTCGCTCTGACAGCGAGTTCCTTCTTGCGCTCCACAGGGGACACATTATGCAGGGCAGAGGCTGCTCCCTGCTTTTTAAAAAGGTACCTACAGTATAGAAATGTAAACAATCGTTTGATCCTAGACCCCAGCGTGGGACGTTGCAATGGTCTGACATCTCACAAACAGCCCAATAAAACCACCGATTACAACAAGTCTACACTATTTTACAAATACTTTATAAACCACTAGAAATGTACACGTTGAGCCTGAGAAAAGAGCATTCATATTAAAACATAGTACAAAACTCCACAGTCATCTGACATGTGCAATAACTGTGCGAGGAACAGGTAGAGCCCTAAATCCATTACCAAGGTCTCAAAGTCTTTAGGCAAAGGGCAGAGGGTGAGTAAGCCCTGTCTACTGTGTTCAGTCTGCTAGCAGTATAATGCCTGTCCCAATCCACACGAGGTAGCACATCAATGAGAAGGACTACTACAGTCACAACTGGCTATCGCAGCATCTACAAAAAATACCTGGCTTAAGGGTATCCAGTAAAATGCAAAAAAAAAAGAAAAAAAAAAAAAAAAGATTAAAGCCCTTGGCTCATTCAAGACATGGATATATCCGGTCTATAACTGGCAGCAGTTATTCCCAGGGCTCATTTAGGCTTGTGATACTTGACTGGTCGTAGGGATAACAATGGCTATGTATCATAGTTGGCCAAGAAGCTCAGAAGACTTTTGAGATGAGCTGATGTTACAAAGCGATGTGCTGCAGCAACACTAGAGCGGCATGTGTTTTAATGGAGCGACACCGGCGATCATGAATCACCCAGACTGGACCACACACGCAGTGAAGACAGATCCTATTCCACACTGACAGGAGGGGGGTTCAGCTCTCGGATGGCATGGAGGATTCTCTTCATGTGACCCACTTTTGTCACTCCCAACTCCTGCAGAAAAAACAGGTGTTATTATCTCGTATTTGTACTTAAAATATTGGGAGAAGTCCTAATGCAGAAAACCCACAAAAAAGTTAAGCAGAAAAGGTCGCAACTTTCAACTCGCTGCAAAGCATAGTAACCATTTTGTAGCAATTAATTATGTTAATAATGGTTTCAAATATTGTATCCATTTCATGGATCAAGGTTAATCATATAGGATTTTAATATTTGAATTTTTGTGATGTGAATAATACTAATACAAATGTCATTTTCATTCTACAAGGCAGTGTGGGCATATCAGTAGAGCTATCAAGAATACAGGTGAGTGCAACTACATTCATGCTGTGAAGCCCTCATGGCACTGCACCTGTCGATTGTGCTAAAAACCCTACATGAGACATTATTAGTGTAAAATGCATTATATTAAGGCCATAATAACAATGATAATCCAAATGGTGACTAATGTTTTTGTCACTTAAAGAGGACCTTTTACAGGCTCTGACATTACCATATAAATAGCTGGCAGGGTAGGGCATACTGATGACATGTGATATTGCTTATTATTTCTATGCGCTGCTTTGTTCCCCTGTTCTGGTTTCCTGCCCAGTATGTAAATCCATACCATTGGTACAGGGTGGGGGAGAAGGCTGTGGCTGTGAGCTGTCCAAGTGATAACTATAGAGGGGCACCTAACATTGTGGCCTTCTATCAGTAAGTATGGTATTTTTCAATGATATCAAGTAATTTGAAACCCACTTTCAGTGACATAATTCTAGTTTAGGGACTAGCAAGACAACGAGGATCCTTGAGGTGAGAGCAAGTTGTGTGTCTTGGCCAAAATATCACCCAATGCCATTCATTTCATTTGCAGGATGCAGTCTGGCCTTCTGATGTTGGTGGAGATTGAGGTGCCAGGACTTGTGGGATGTACTTAAAGAGGTGCTGGGCAACCTGCCATTTTAATACAATGGCTGTGGGCAACAGGCTGTTAGCCAGTATAGTGCACTGCATAGCAGATGTTCAGTATTTTTATCTGTTCGACCTCCTTCATATAACACTATGGCCTGTGTACTTCCTGTTGGGAAGGGGTACCTGAACCTGCCCTTCTATCTTCTTCCCCCTAACATCTGCTATTGGGTTGAGTCGGGATGCTTCCATACAAGTCAGATGGTTGTCCTGCCGGGCTGGTTGACAATAATCTAATGTGTATGGGTAACATACGTTAATAAAGGCCATGAAAGTGATTATGATGACAGTCTAGCGCCTGAATGTGGCAGCAAAAACTATTGAAAATGGATATAATGTAAGAGTTTTACTGCTTTAAAATGTTATGCTTTTGCAACAAATTGAAGAAAGGCACAGACACATTACATATACCACAACACGTGCCGGAAGAGAACTCGCTGGTGTTAACACAGAGCAGGCAAATATTAGCATTTAGTCACCTGGTAGAATAGCTGTGATTGCATGCATGCTAGGGTGGCAGGAGGGTGCAGGTGGCATACTGTCATTGGTCATAAGACTTAGAAATGGGAATGACAATGTTAGACATGCCATGCTTGTGTATTGTGTTTTTCAGAGGTTGTGTACTGATGAGGCCTGAAGACATTTTAGCACTGGATTTCGGGCACTGGCTGAAGAGCAATGACCAATACAAATGACAAATGGACAAAGGTCACATAGGTTTAGCAGTGAAAGTCTTTGCAGTATACCGTCTAAGCACGGACTTGTAAAACACTGGATCAATACAGTGATGTCACCATAGAGGGGTGACAGGACTGATTTCAAGGGACAGGCTTGAAACTTAGGACAATCTATCATTTTTAATAAATCATCTGAGTGGAGTGCAGCCGCTTTCACACTGCATTTTGCTGTGTCTGTTTTCACTTTCACTGCTAAACATATGTGCCGTAATACACTGCAGAGGCTCCTGGCACATATGTCCAATGTATCCACAGGCGCATTGTACCATTGTAAAAAAAGAAATAAAATAACACATTAGGGTGGGTTCACATCATGTTTTATGCTTCCGTTTGACATATACGTTAGAAAAAAAAAGATACAAAGAAGCAGCATACCACGTTCTTGTATCCTGCAGTGTCCCGTAAAAAAAAAGGATACTTTTTTTTTTTTACAATGGAACGGATGCCACTGTATGGCATCAGTCTGAGGCATCCGTTTAACGTATATGGTTTTTGTATATCTTAAACGGATGGGAAAAACATGATGTGAACCCACCCTTGATGCTATTGCTGTCTTGTTAGGAACTTTGAGACTATTACAGAGTCTGACACTTATACCATGGCGGTGGTCAACAGAGAAAATAGTCCATATATCCAAAAAAGAAGAGAATCTGTATAAAATCGTCCTTTTATTTCTTCATTTAAAAGCAGCTACATAGGTAATGGGATGCGGGGCATGCAGTCAACAACCGTTTCCCGTGTATCAGCGCTTTCTTTTGGCCCACCGTGCGCTTCCACTGTGGGCCAAGAGGAAGCGCTGTTACGCGGAAAATGGCTGTTTCCTGTATGCCCCGCATCCCCTTACCTACGTAGCTGCTTTTAAATTAATAAATAACAGGAGGACAGTGCCACAGATTATTATTATTTTTTTGTATCCATAGGTCCATTTTGCCTTGATGAATGACAGAAGAGCTTCCTTTTGACTTTGGTTACACTGGTATTTCTTTCTTTCGACTGGATAGAACAGCGGGGACTGCTGCGCTATTCCATACAGAGGGCATATGTTTATTGAACATGGCAGTCTACAGCCTACGAATGCCACTGTATGCTTATTCGGTGGCATCAAGCAGAGGAATAGGTCAAGAACTCATCCAAACATATACCGCCAATGATCAGAAACCATGCAAGGCAATGGTCCTTAAACAGTGCTGATTACATGTGTCACACTGTATGTTGCTATATGGTCTGAAAACAGTGCTTGGATACTAAGTGACCGTAAAATAGTAGAGGTGACTTGTGCCAAGTACAAATTAAGGGTTGGCAATGCAGAGCTGTACCTAGATGGTGTGGATAATAATACACATATATTATATAGGCAGTTTTGCCAGCAGAAATGGGGAGAAGTATTAGGCTACTTACACACTAGCGTTTTTGCTGGATCCGGCAGGGTTAAGCAAAAACGTTTCCGTTACTGATAATACAACCATCTGCATCCGTTATTGTATTATCTTTAACATTTCTTTAACATTGCCAAACGGATCCGTTTTAAACTCCATTGAAAGTCAATGGAGGACAGATCGTTTTCTATTGTGGCAGAGAAAACAATGCAAGTCAATGGGGGTCATGACAGATCCGTTTTTCCCAGGATGGAAAGCAAAATACTGCATGTTGCGGTTTGCTCTCTGGTCTGGGAACGCATCTAAATGGAACAGAATGCATTTTGGAGGATTCCGTTCTGTTCAGTTCAATTTTGTCCCCATTGACAATGAATGGGGACAAAACGGAAGCGTTTTTTTTCCGGTATTGAGCCCCTATGACGGAACTCAATTCCGGAAAACTTTAACGCTAGCGTGAAAGTATCCTTAACAGATGACATGCAAAATCTGATTGCAGGGAGAGAATTAGACATAGACAAAGAGCAGAAGAGAGCTGGATTCTACTTTGTGTCTGACATCTGTGAGAGATACCTTGAGGTCTCGGCGCTCCAGATGTAGGAGCTCACAGCCCCGGATGTCATGGCGAGTAAAGACCTCCTTGTACTCAGACAGACTGAGACGCTCCAACCAAAGAGATACCTCTTCCGTCCCCCAAAGGTGAGCTGTCAGAAAGAGTCCCTTAGTAAGAAACCACATCCCAAAGCAAAGAAAACCACTTGCCAAGATACAGATTATCCACAGTTGAGAGCAGAGGAATCTAATTTCAAGATGCAACGATCAGGTAAAGACAAACACCACCAATGTTGTTACGTAACTGCACAGTTTCCAGAATTTCTATAGACAAATGTAATTGCAGCCACAGATTGAGGCTATCATAAGTCATTCTGCGAAATGATGCAATGAATTACCTCTCGACACCACACCTATTATTTCCCTATTTTATTCAGATTAACTCATTACATTACACGGAGTAACCCAATATCAGTTATATTCACTTATTAGCAAAATAATACCTGGTGATAAAACCGATAAATGAATGTGGGATTATCAGGCTACTTGTCAGAACAGCTCATTTTCTATTAAAAGATCACTTAAAGGATTAGAAAAACATGGCTGCTTTCTTCCAAACACAGCCAGTCATTTATAATGAGTGAAATTAATGTTTTCATTTATTTGAAGTGGTTCACCAATCACCTTAAAGCATGTTCTAAATGTATTATACAGGTCGGTATGGTCTCAAAGGGTTGTGCAAGACTGTTGGGGGAAAGTGGGGGGTTGGCAAAGGCCACTTGCTGGGCCTGTAAAGGGAAAATTACATACCTACTTGCTGGTGCTGGCTTCCTGCTCCTTCTCCTCCCAGCCGGTTATGCTCTGCTGGGCTCCCTATCTATAAACATCTGGTTTGACATCACCTCAGCCAATGGCCACAGTGGTGACCGGATCACCTAGCGTGATGTCATTATTTGTCACCACGTAAGGGGAGACAGTCTCTGCAGCGGCCAGTTAGTGGCTGCGGCGATGTCAAACAAGATGTTTACATCGAATGAGCCCAGCGGAGCATCGCAGGGAAGTCATTTTCCGTTTACAAGTCCGGTAAAGTGTGGGGGAAGGGTTGCCAACTTCCCCCCTTCCCCATTCTTGCAGAACCTTTAAGGACACCAAATATGCCTATGCTATTTGGGGTTTTCCAAATCATATTTAGTAAATTAGATTTGTTGTAAAAAAACAACAACAAAAAAGACCCTGTGGTTTGTGACCGTTTTTCCCTTTTTACTTTTGCATAATTAACCATTATTTTTGAATGGATTTTTATTATAGATTTTTTTTTTTTACTTTATAATATTCTTGCATATTAAATAAAAAACTGCTGTTAGGACATCCATAGGTTTGCCCTAGGAACTGGCTACAGTAAGAGAAAGGACCCTGGACTGTCTGCTCATATCTAAAGGAATTATTTTGATGCCCACAAAAGTGCAAGTCCCCATAAGTTGCTTTTTTATGTTTATGCTTATTTATGTTAACCATATTTCTATAGAATTTTTTGGGAGCCCCCCCCCCCCCCCCCACCGTCACACACTGGCCGCTAGGCCTAAAATATGTTAAAGGGGTTGTGCAGTCTGTTTGTATTGATGAACTATCGTCCCCACCGATCAGATACTGACGTCCTATTCTGAGAAAACAAGCTTCACCACCCCTTAAAGACTTCCAGCTACATGGGCCATAGGCACAATGGACAGGAGCTGACCCCATTGACTTCTATGGGAGTTTTTTCTAGGCATGCTCTGTGCACAGGTGAGGAGGGAGTAGATAGGTTAAAACCTATTGTGAAATGGTGGATTTTGTGTTATATATACACAGGCGTTACCTGTCATTGTAATCCTTCCTGGGATAATGTGATGGCTACTGAAAAGTCACAAGTACAGAACAGGAAATTATAGAAAGTTATTAGGTATAGTGGCCGGTGTGAAAATTGCAGGATTATATAATTTTTTTTGTAAATATAGATAGTGACACAGGAAAACATAAAAACTAACTAACTAACTAACTAACATAACATTCTAAAAAAACACATGTTTAACAGAAGGTGATTTAAACCATAGGTCATTTTCTGACAACACATTTCCTGTAAATCCTGATGAACCCCTTTAGAGATGTGTATTAGATGTAAAGGAAAAATCCTAGAACTGCTTCTAAGGAGCACTGAACAACAGTACCGCATGTGAAATCCATAACTGCAGTTTGCACTTGTAGTTCTTTTTGCTGCAGTTTTTCCTCGTTGAAGTTCATGGGTCAAAACCACAGCAAACTGTGATGGGTAGGGCATTTAACTTAAACTCAGCATGTGCATACTTTTCAAAATTTTAATGTGAATTAGATTGTTACCAATATGTAAAAAATATACACCGATTAGGGGAAGCCAAGGAAAAACTATGGGCCAGATTTATCATTACACTTACATCTTACTCCACTTTTACATATGTCCAAAGTCACTTTTGGCTAAGTCAGATTTATTAATGGTCCTTTAATACTGTGATAAATGTGGTTTGACGGTAGCAGTTTGTCCTTCAGTAAGTGTCTTTACAAAAGTCGCACGTCTTTACGAAAAAGTTGCATGTTCTATTACAAAGTCGCATAAGATAAGCATGGGCCTCACTGGAGTGAAATTGCGCAATTTTTTGTGAGTTTTTAAATTGTCGCAATAGTAAATCTATCTAGAGATTCATTTACATAGGAAAACATGCCCACTTTCAGAAAACTGGCGAGCATAGCGCAGAGCCAATAAAATGAACTTTTTCACTCCATTATTTTGACTTGAGTTAATGATAAATCTGGCCCATGTTTTTTTCAGCTGACATGTAGACAGAAAATACCGTTGTCTGACTGAGCCCGAATGTTTGGTGCATCCTCCTAGCTTCAGGGCCTATAACCATGGTGCTACATCCTCAAGTATAAAAATGTATAAGCAATGAAGTCACAAGTGCTTATGTATTTGTATTCCTACACTTTCAAAATACTAAATACAAGATCGTATGTATTATGTGGTCTGCACACCGCAGATCCGCAAAATGGGATACCGGCCATGTGCATCCCGCAATTTATATGTTGTAAAAATGCCTATTCTTGTCCACAAACAGACAAGAACAAGACTTTTTTTTTTTTGCGAGACGGACATACTTATGTGGACAGCACACTGTTTACTATCTGCAATTTTTGCACTACAACTCCCAACCTGCACACTTGCTTGGCTGAACCCCCATATAAGTGAATGGAGCATCCTGGGAGTTGTAGTTTCACAATTGGGGTTGAGCGAATTGGGTTTGGATTGCTGTATCTGAACCCGATTCTTTTAAGAACTACCTTAAGAATATCAGCTCCGTCCTACTGTAAAATGTATGGCCTCGCGAGACTTACTTCATGTGTCAATTCGTTTATTTGCATAAATGATCAAACTGTATCAAAATACAAAGATGAACTTGGCTTCATTACTGAGGCATGAAGCGGCATTCGGCTTAGTATTTTGATACAGTAATTTATGTGAATAATCAAAGTGACGGGTGATAGAGGCTAGATGAACTAAGTCTCGCGATATTTGTTGAGATTTCGGAAAGACCTCCACGGAGGCCATACATTTTACAGTAGGATGGAGCCAATATTATTAACGAAGTTTACAAACGAATCGGGTTTGGATACAGCAATCCGAACCAGATTCGCTCAAGCCTATTTACAATAGTCGGGACTGCAAGAGGTTGCGGACCCTGTACATAATCTTCATCAAAACTTTTAGAAAATTTCTAGCAATCTACTACTTTCTGTTAATTACAATGTTTTACCCATCACAAGTATATACAGTATATACAGTATATCAGTATGGCACCCTTTACTGTGCATCTGCTGTAATTATTTATTTGACAGAACATTTACCAGGTGCTCCTGTGCTGCTCCGGGTCTCCTTGTTCTTAGTGTTTTTCTCCTTCTTGAACTTGTTCACCAGTCTAAACCGACTGCTACGTCTTAATTTGGAGTAATCAAGAGCCCCCTGATGAAGAGAGATCACAACTGTCAGCCTCTAGCAAAACATGATTTTGAAGAGATGCATGTCTTCTTTTCACAAATGAAGGGAAGAACATGTTTAAGGCTACTTTCACACTAGCGTTAATATTTTCCGGTATTGAGATCCGCCATAGGGGCTTAATACCGAAAAAAACGCCTCAGTTTTGTCCCCATTGATCCAAAATGCATTCCGTTCTGTTTGGTTGTGTTCCCATACTAAAGAGCAAACCGCAGCATGCAGCGGTTTGCTTTCAGTCATGGGATGCGGAGCAAGACAGATCCGTCATGACCCCCAATGCAAGTCAATGGGGACGGATCAGTTTTCTCTGACACCGTTTCCGCTGCCCCCTTGAATTCAAGCACACTGCAAACAGAGCGCTCGGGAGATTAAAAAAGTGTTTTTCTGAAGTATGGATTAATGAATTTCTGGCTCACACACATGATCAGTTACAGACTGGGGGCTGCTATAAGGTAATGCTGGCAGTTTTATATCACTTTTGGAGGTGACAGGTTCCCTTTAAAGGAAGAATGACAATACTCACGTCTTCTTCTCCAGGCTCTGTGTTCTGGGACAGCCATGGGATGTCTGCTAGTTTCCTCAGCTCCTGCTCTGTGTTACTGAGGGATGTCATCAGCTGTTCTTTCTGAGGAGGATCCAACAGCTTTAAAAGACAAAGGTTAGTCAGAGTTATCTTTACTGTTCGGGTACTTTCACACGGTGTGTGCAGTGCCCATCAGAGGTCAGTGTGGTATACTTTGTTTGCCATTCCATACAGCAGGAAGGAAGTTATACCAATGTCGAGCTCTCATGGCACAGACAGAAAACGGACACTGCAAATGCTGTGGGAATCCACACTTAGGGGCCATTCAGATATCCGTAAGTGTTTTACACGGATACCGGCCCGTGTGCTTCTGCAATTTGCAGACCGCACATGGCCGTCCCTATGATAGAAATGCCTATTCTTGTCCACGATTGCGGACAAGAATAAGACATGCTGTGTCTTTTTTTGCGGGGCCGTGGAACGGAACTACGGATGCGGACAGCACACAGTGTGCTGTCTGCATCTTTTGCGGTCCCATTGAAATGAATGGGGCCGCACCCGTTCTGCGAATTGCGGAACGGATGTGGACCCAGAACTACTCACGTGTGAAAGGAGCCTTATCTAGCCATTGTGTCCATTTTTCACCTCTCTGGCTTAAAGCACGACTAATATTAGACTTGTTATCTACTGAAGAACACCTATTGTGGGGAGAGATACATCACTGCTTGGAGTGCACTGAAATCGGGTAACAGTTTGACGCATAAGGAGCAATTTGTACATTTCAGCCCTCTACTCACCAAAGCCATCTTTCCAGAAAGTAAAAGCTCGGTCTCATTCAGTAAAGCTCGAACGTTCGTAACCATTTCCATTACATGAGTGCAACTTAGACCCTGAAACAAGACAGTACTGGAAACCATTAGAAATAGATCAATACAACTGCTACAAATAATGATTATTCTCTATGTATTATTTCATTTCTTTACAATAGCACAAGGAAAAAGGGGTTTATTTTTACCTTGACATATACCACTACCTATTGAAGTGTTTCAGAGATCTATGGCATTTCCCTGCCAGCCTGCCCATGGTACCTGATGAACCAGCTCCATTGTTAAAAAGAACCTGTCACCATGAAATGTGTAAGGGCTGTATGACACTAACAGATTATCTGACCAATATCTTTTCAAATCAGACCAATAGGTGTTGTGTATAACAAAAGATCTGTGTGGGCAAACTGCCATCTGACCAATTATTGGTCAAAAAATCTGTCAGATAATCTGTTGGTGTAATACAGGCCTAAGTGTGTATAAATAGATAACTGTCAGTCACTGATGGCTGTACATGGGGCGGGTGTTATCAGTGATTGATAGCATTCTCTGTGTAAGTGTGTCTAAATAGATAGCTGTCAGTCACTGATAGCTGTACACAGGGGAGGTGTTATCAGTGATTGATACCATTCTCTGTGTAATTGCGTATACAGAAATAGCTGTCATTAACTGATAGTGGTACACAGGGTCGGTGTTATCAGAGATTAATAGAGTTCTCTGTGTAAGTGTGTATACAGACATAGAGGTCCTTCACTGATACCTGTATATGGGAAAGGTGCTATAAGTGATTGATGGCATTCTGTGTGTGTGTATACGGAGATAGCTGTCAGTCACGCATAGCTGTACAAGGGGGAGGTGTTATCAGTGATTGATAACATTCTCTGTGTAATTGTGTATACAGAAATAGCTGTCGGTAACTGATAGTTGTAGGAGAAAAATTGTAGGAGACCACCAAAATACCAAGGACAAGTGCCTGGGAAAAAAGGCCATATGCAAGAAAGGAACAAAGGGAAACACCCAGCTCCACCTAAGGTGGGAAAAATAAGAAGCTAGACCAGTGATGGCTAACCTTGGCACTCCAGCTGTGGTAAAACTACAACTCCCAAGATGCCCCCCTTGCTTGGCTGCTCTCAGAACTCTAGAAATAAATAGAGCATGCCGGGAGTCGTAGTTTCACCACAGCTGGAGTGCCAAGGTTAGCCATCACTGAACTAGACTATAGCAAGCAAGCTTGAACAAGTGCACACTAGAGAGCCAGAGAAAGGATCTGGAAGAACAAGGGCTCCCCCTGAAGAAACAGGAGAGCAGCACAACCGAAGGGCGTCTGTTGGTAATGACCTAGCGCTCTGCATATAGAAGGATGTTCCAGGAGGAGGATCTATAAGAGGATAGACCCAACAAGAAAAATTAGACCATGAGGGAACCTGGCAGGAGAGAAAATGCCTGGGAAAAGGACAGAAGCAGTCCTGAACCAAGAAAAAAACTTCCTGGAGACAAGCAAAAGTAAGACCCTGTGGACCACCACTCCGCAAAAGGAAGGAGATTCCATAAGGCCTGGAAGCAAAGGAACCTGACCAGTAAGAGGACCCGGCAAGGAAAAAACTCTAAATTGTCTCAGACCAAAAACATGGCCTATCCGTGACAAACATCAAGTGAAGGCTAGGGTAGAAAGGAAACAAGGAAACACTGGAGGCTGAACGACTGAGAGAAAGAATAGAAAAGACTCACCATGGGAAGGGAGCAAGCCTCCTTCCACTGCAAGGCAGATGGGAAAATAGAAACACCATATAAGAAGGTGGAAACCCCATCCTACAAGAGAAAGCAGCCAACCCCTGGGGAAGAAGGGGGTCCTAGGTAATGGCCAGAAGAAGGGAACGTAAAGACATGCTTCCCATACAAAGGAGGCGAGAATCGAGCCTCAGAAAAACTGGAACAAAATATCACTGTGAAATGTAAGACCAGAGAAATCCCTGGCCACAAAGTCTCAGGAAAAAAGGAAATAGTCGCAGGCCCGGAGCAACAAACTCCCAGGTACCAGGACCTGAACCTGGGGAGACGGGAAGAGAGGTTAGAAACTCAAGAGGGAAACAAGCCTATGGGGACCCAGGAGGGAAAAGAACCAAATCGGGCCCAAAGAGGCAGCTGTCATACAGAGCATGTGCGATCAGAGATGCTATGAGTAGCTTCCCCAGAAGTAACCGGCCAGCTAGATTGTCCAAGAATCATTGGGGCAGGGACTCCAAGCAGGATTACCTCAGAGGCTAAGTAGGGTCCACAGAACTGGACCACATGAGGACAATAATAGCCAGATTATCAAAGGAAAAATGAAATGTAGCAACCATAGGGAAAAAAACATCAGCCATGGTTAGACCAACCATCCCAAGTGTAGTGAATAGCATACTGTATAACACTGCCCCGGAAGGCGCAAGTACAGCCCCCTGGATTTTGTAAAAGAATCGCCAGACATCCATATGTCAGAAAAAGGATGCAGAACTCGCCAGGGAAAGCTGGGAGAGACTACCAGCAGAGCACAATGAAACCCCCAAGGAAGGGGGAAGAAACTGACAGATGCAGACAACGGCAAGGCCCAAGCGAACGGCACTTCTGTCATGTAGCACAACTAATCAGAGAACATAAGGGAGTACCAAGAACGCCCGGACCATGGAAGAACTACGGGACCATGTCCGATACCAGAGTGAGCAGTGGGAAATTCCACCCACCAAGTAGGTGTATGTGACGCTCACTAATCCTGTCACAGCCATATCAGAGAGGACGTCCTGCGATGACCCGAACACTGCAGTAGTGGCTGGTGCTCCCAATGCTTCGTATACCTGCAGGATAGAATATCCAGTGGTGATCCAGGTACTCTGCCAGGATTGGCGCATGTAACTGTGAAAACAAAGCAGAGAGGCAGTAACAACGAGAGTACTCCATCCATGAAATGGGGTAACGCAGCTGTGCGGAATACAGTAGTACTTTATAGGGTTGACAAAGCACAAACCTAGCATGATAGCCAACAACCTGCCCATGGCAAAGGGAGTGTGGTTGTCTGGTGCATAACAGGACTGGGAAGTCTTGTTAAATAGTGCGTCAAGCAATAAAGTAAAAATCATGCCTAGTACAGGGGCAATGAGAAGACATGGTGCACTCAGAGGGCCTGGTTCAGGAGTTACTGCACCGGGTGTCAGATCTGAACAGGCCAGCCATATACTGGATCTAACAATTGCAACTCTACTCCGCCCAAGAAGGGGGGAACATATGCTTACCAGGTACATACTACAACCAGGATGGTTTGTCGGATCAAGCGCCTTGAGATAGTACAAGTACACCGCCGAGGACGACGGTAATGGGGTGCTAGATGCATACTAGAACCAGAAAAGAGTAATGAGTACAGCATCTGGGGATAGTACAGTCCACATGAAGAGGGATCCCATGATTGCCTAGCATGCATTAGAGCCAGGAAAGAGCAATGCAGGAGCAGTATGGGCCACAGATTGTACCAATAGGGCACAGCACTTGGAGATACTACAAATACTCCGCCTGAGAATGGGAGTAATCTGGCTGCATGGTGCATACTATAATGAGATTGGAGACATGGCTACAGCATCTGGAAATGGTATAGGTACTCCGCTTGATAAAGGAGTAGTATGACTGTATGATGCACACTAGAACCAGACATGTGCAATGGCTACAGCATTTGGAGATGGTACAGGTACTCTACCTAATAAAGGAGTAATATGGCTGTGTAGTGCAGACTAAAACCAGACAGGTGTAATGGCTACGGCTACAGCATCTGGAGATGGTACAGGTACTCCACCTAAGAAAGGAGCAATGTGGCTGCATGGTGCACACTAGAACCAGAAATGTGCAATGGCTACAGAATCTGAAGATGGCATCTGTACTTGGCCTGATAAGGGAGAAATATGGCTGCATGGTGCACAGTAGAACCAGACAGGTGTAATGGCTACAGCCTCTGGAGATGGTACAGGTACTTCACCTAATAAAGGAGTAATGAGGCTACATGGTGCACACTAGTACCAGACAAGTGAAATGGCTATAGCGTCTGAATATGGTATAGGTACTCCACCCAATAATGGAGTAATATGGTGCATGGGGCGCATTAGAACCAGACAGGTGACATGGCTATAGCATCTAAAGATGGTACAGGTACTCGGCTTGATAAGGGAGTAATATGGTTGCGTGATGCACACTAGCACCAGGATGGTGTATTGGCTACAGCGTCTGGAGAAGTAATACAGTGGCCTGAAACACTCTTGGACTAGGAGGGTGTGTTGAATATAGCCCCTGGTAATAGTGAAATTACTCCAGCTGAAAAGGAAATACATTGGAACCAGGAAAGTCTGCCGGATACAGCATTTGGCAGTGGTACGAGTACCCCCCTGTGAAAGGGAAGGCGCATGTACCTGGGACACCACATAGGTGTGCCGGCGTGCTAAACACTGTGGTGGTAAAGCACCACCTACTGGAGAGGCGACAAGCTGACCTACCTGTGTGGATAATTACCTGTACAACCAGGGGAGTGCCATCTGAAAATCCACTAAAGGGGGCACCAACCCTGGAGAGGAGAGTTTCCACAGTGGACATTTGTCTTTGACCACCAAGAGAGATTGTGTATGGTGGAAGACCGCCTAATGCTCTATTCAGAGTCAGAATCGGTACAGAGGAGTACCCCGATGAGGCAGAAGAACGCTGAGGAGTTTCCCTCAGTGCTAGTCCCGTCCTGGGAGGAAACCAGAATGCTGGGAATGAGCGGGACCTATGAGGGGAGACTCTAGGCCGCTATTGGACTCTGATATGGAACGAGGCAGATAGCAAAGGACTCCCGGTGGGCCCGATGCTACCGCATAAGGGCAGGGAAGAGTGCCATAATATCATCATAGCTGAGAATGGGTGCAGGCTATGGTGCAGGTGAGGGACCCACATGGGGAAAAGGTGACCCCTGAACAGCGTTTAGGGTAACCCGACTGAGCCCAGGATCCAGTCACCGCATGCAGGCCAGCCAGGCCGATGGCAAAGCAACCCCCAGCTACCGCAGGAGCAGATGCAACCCAGGGGGAGGGATGGGGGGCAAGGGGGCCTGCCACAGCATGATCTACCAAACAGGGGCCCAAGATAATACGTCCCACCAATGACGCTACATGCGGGCGGGGGGCACTGTGAAAATGGGGAAAGCACCCTCTGGGAAGAAGATCTCGTCCTCCCACCGGAAATTCCCTGCAGAGACCTCTAGAAGGCAACACCCCTAGAAAATAACAGGAAGCCAGGAAAAAATGGCGGGAAAGAGTTTGGCCTAGTCCGGGCAGAAGCCGGGGGCTAGAGTAGATAGTGTAGCTAAAAATGAGGCACCCCCAGCGGACTAAAGCTGCAGGGTTCTAAAAAGCGGAAAAAAACTCCAAAAGGCTACAAAAAAGGGGATGCACAGAAATGGGATCAAAGCGACCCCCATTGGTGAGAAAAATAACCCAATAGAACCCCTGAATGGCAGGGGGAAAAAATAAATAAATCAGACAACAGATGCGGCCTTGTCACAGCTGAAGTCGGGGACTATAATAGATGCAGCAGCCATAAATAAAACATCCGAAGTGGGCGGACACCGCGGGACCTGGGGATGGGAGGGAGCAATGCCTTGAGGGGGGAGGGAAGGGGAGGGGGGTCATAGCGACCCCCATATAGAGAGAAAATGAGCCACACAGAGATCCTGGAAGCCAGGAAAGAAGGCGAGAACTGGAGCGGCCTAGTCCAGGCACAAGCCGGGGACTAGAGTAAGGCCTCCTGCACCTGAACGTGTGCTTCCCGTTGCCGTATTGCGGACCGCATTTGCAGATCCACAATACACGGGCACCGTTCCGTGTGCATTCCGCATCACGGATGCGGACCCATTCACTTGAATGGTTCCGCAAATCTGTAGATGCGGAATGGTGCGGAACGGAAGCACGGAACGGAACCCTACGAAGTGCTTCTGTGGGGTTTCGTCCAGTATTTCCGTTCCGCAAAAAGATAGAACACGACCTGACCTCAGTATCTGAGGAAAGGGATTTAGGAGTAATTATTTCAGAAGACTTAAAGGTGGGAAGACAATGTAATAAAGCAGCACGAAATGCCAGCAGAATGCTTGGATGTATAGGGAGAGGTATAAGCAGTAGAAAGAGTGAAGTGCTTATGCCGCTGTACAGATCACTGGTGAGACCTCACTTGGAGTATTGTGCGCAGTACTGGAGGCCATATCTCCAGAAGGATATAGATACTCTAGAGAGAGTTCAGAGAAGAGCTACTAAACTAGTACATGGATTGCAGGATAAAACTTACCAGGAAAGGTTAAAGGACCTTAACATGTATAGCTTGGAAGAAAGACGAGACAGAGGGGATATGATAGAAACTTTTAAATACATAAAGGGAATCAACTCGGTAAAGGAGGAGAGAATATTTAAAAGAAGAAAAACTACCACAAGAGGACACAGTTTTAAATTAGAGGGGCAAAGGTTTAAAAGTAATATCAGGAAGTATTACTTTACTGAGAGAGTAGTGGATGCATGGAATAGCCTTCCTGCAGAAGTGGTAGCTGCAAATACAGTGAAGGAGTTTAAGCATGCATGGGATAGGCATAAGGCTATCCTTCATATAAGATAGGGCCAGGGACTATTCATAGGATTCAGATATATTGGGCAGACTAGATGGGCCAAATGGTTCTTATCTGCCGACACATTCTATGTTTCTATGTTTCTATGACCACAGGCGCACACGTTTGTGTGCAGGAGGCCTAAATAGGAGGCCAAGGAAGGGAAGGATGGCCAGGGGGGAGGGGACCTCGATGGAGTATGGATGGATGGGAGGGAAGGAGTCCCTAACTAGGGTAGGGCGCATACTCACTATCTGGCGTCTTCGGGCGCCGCCGGGTCACCCCTTCCGGTAATTCCACTCTAGTGCAAGTTTACCGTGCTCCACTGCGGATGCGGTAATGGGGGACTGGGTGACCGGCGAGGTACCGAGGTACATGCCCGCAGGGGGTGCTAATAAAGTGGACCTCTACTAATTGAATTCATACATTTTTAATGGCTGCAAAAATGGCCATGAAAAACTTACAGTATGTCCATTTTTCATTAACATGAATGTAGCCTTGCTTTCTTGTTCAAGCAGGGATTATGATTACAGTAGTGCTGCCATCTAGCTGACACTAAAGGCGATGGGTAGACATTGATAGAGAAAAAAGTCAAAACCTACTAGAGGCTTGATCACCTGAAAGAAGATGAAGGAGCGTCATAATGAGCTGAACATATGAAACCTCAGGGTGAGAGCCAGCTTAAAGGGGGTTGTCTATCTTAAGGTGGCCATACCATATATATTAAATGAACGTGACAGTTTCGTCTGGACTGGATGATCATATGTGTATTGTGGTGTTCTGACTCTCCCACGATGGCAGATCTCAGAAGGAAGAAGAAGGGTCTTGTATAATGAATTTCAACATCACTGATCCTTTGTTCTGGCAGCGGATTATTCTCCTACTTCTATAATAATACAGGCACTCCTGGCTGACAGCCGTCTGATGCGTACGGACACCATTAGAAAACCTACTTCCAACTACTCTAGTAAGAAACTCTTAGTAAGGCCTCATTCATATATACGTGGACTACGGTCTGTGAAAATCCGTCCTGCTGAGTGCACGGCATCATTGGTTGCTATGACGCCGTGCGCTCGTGCACTCAGCAGGACGGGTTTTTACGGACCGTGGTCCACGTATGTGTGAATAAGTCCTAAGAAGTGGTTGTCCTTTGTTAAAAAAAAACACTTCTAGTAGATAAAACAAAGAGGGGCATTAAAAAACGCACCACTCTAGAGGACCTGGCACATCCTTGCGTTCAGTCTATTCATTGTAATGGTCATTGTGCAATGCTCATCTTTCCTGCGGTGGTGCTTCCTTCACATAATATAGATGACTGCTGAGGATCAAAAATGCTTACTCATTGAATAACTACTCTCATTAATATTCAAAAATCTAAAGATAAGATAAGCTACAGAAAAACTCCAATGCCAGAGGTATTACACTGACATTGGGAAAGGGTTAAATACTACAATCAAATACTTTCATTTGTCTTCTAAGGCTGATCGACGGGGACCCCCGCCGATCATCTGTTTGAGAAGGCAGCGGTGCTCCAGGAGCGCTGCGGCCTTCTCTCGGTTTCCCTCAGGCCCAGTGACGTCACGAGTCGTATCACTGACCTAGGCGGGGCTAAGTTCTGTTCACTTGAATGGAGCTTAGCCCCGCCCAGGCCATTGATACTAGTCGTGACGTCACTGGGGCAGCGGTAAACAGTGAGAAGGCCGCGGCACTGCCTTCTCAAACAGATGATTGGCAGGGGGTCCCGGGTGTCGAACCCCCGCCGATCAGATGCAGGTGATCTATCCAGAGGATAGATCATCAGTTTAAAAGAACTGCATAACCCCTTTAATTTAGTATTTTTATTAGACTTTCCCCCACCATTCCCTGTGCGCTTAAAATTCAGTTCTCTGTACACCACTGCCAGCTCAGTTCATAAATGGGGCTGCAGCAGCAGTGAGTACAGGCAGGAGCGCATATTGCTGCTCCTGCCTGTGCGCCCACGGAGGTTTGGCATAAGTTGAGTTACTCTTTAAGACTGGTGTTACCATTGCCAGACTTGATCTTCTGGAGTCAGAGACCTCTTAATAAATTACGGGTGCTAGGAATTCAAATCTACACCAGTTAGGGGCTGGCGTAGATGTGAGCTAGAATTTACACAAGTTTCTGGCGTAATTATAGTGGGGCTGTGGAGGCTCCTTCCCTCCAGCTAAGGCCCGGCCATTTTCATGCCACTTTAGAACGGTGACTAGAAGCGCACAAAGCAGCAAATTATGGTTCATATATAGTGTGTGCCAGAATTTTCACACAAGTACTAAAAAAAGCATTGATAAATCCCCCCCTATGTTTCTAAAATTAAGTACTGGGCTCCAAATTAGAACATGCAGTCAACGAGCAGCTTACCTCAGAGTTCTTGCTGTAGACCTTTTCCATGGACTTTGAGCTTGCATTTACAGCATGGGCCAGCTCCTGCTCCATACTTTCATGAGAAATCGCTATTTCTTTAATGCTGAAAACATAGAAACAAGTATGTTCTCCCACTTGATTTAACATAAATAAACTTTAGGATTCAAAAGCTTTTTAGATTCAAAAACCAGTTATTCCCCAGTTAAAGTTATAGTCCATTCATGTGTTACGGGAACACAGAAAAGAAGTTCCTCACTTCATCTCCTCCTTTTCTTTGGTTCTATTTTGTCTCATATTACAGTTAGGGCTCAAGCCATATGTCCCGGAGTGGCATACATTGCAGGGCTGTGGAGTCGAGGAGTCAGAGGCAATTTTGGGTACCTGGAGTCGGTGTCGTCAAAAATGAACCGACTCCGACTCCTACTAAATTTAAATTGGAATAAAAATAAAAAAAAGCAAGTTTAAATGTCCCAATTCACCAAAAGTTATAATTAATTACTTCTCTACTGTAAGAATAAAGGCCAATGCATGCAGTGTGTCACATTACCGCAAAACGAACACGTTAAGTGACCGTGAAGAAGCATGATTTTCATATGTTTCACGCAATGCACAGTTAAGGAGCGGCAATACTTATACTTTCCATTGTGTGGTGTTCCGGTGTTACAGGGAACGCAACGCCCATGGTTAACCGAGCCTCTCACTGATAACTGATTAAGTAAATATGTTTTTTTGCAGGACTAGAGACACTTGTGTAAGTGAAGGGAATGGAGGGTCAATAGTTCAAGACTGAAGCTGTAAACCATTTGAAAAACTGCTGTCATTCAGCTAACGCTATAAAAACTTGCAAACTCAGATTGTTAGCTTAAACTTTAAACATGACCATGGGATTCTACTAGGGAAATCATGTTTTACAATACATGCCCCTTCCCCTGCCCCTTCCTGGATCCTCCCACTGCCCTGTCTTCAACAGAAGATCAGCACACAAAGGAGAAGGCAGCAGCTTCCTAGCCAGTAGTTCTGTGGTAATGACATGTATGTTGCCTTTCATTCCTTCAAGGAATGTATAAAATACATTTGCATATTAAAGGGATTCTGTCACGAAGTTTTGGCCTATAGAGCTGCGGACATGCACGGCTAGATCGCCGCTAGCATGTCCGCAATATATATGTCATATAGGGCTGTGTGCTTTTAATGTTTTAAAAAACATATCTATAAAATCCTTTTTTAAAGACATTAAAAGCACACAGCCCTATATGACAGATATATTGCGGATATGCTAGCAGCGATCTAGCCGTGCATGTCCGCAGCTCTATAGGCTAAAACTTTGTGACAGAATCCCTTTAAATACAGAGGAGTCGGAGTCGGAAGTACCAAAAACTGAGGAGTCGGAGCATTTATCTACCGACTCCACAGCCCTGATACATTGTGCGCACCGGAGCGCACAGCATCCTAGGTTACTAGGATACTGTGCGCATCTGGCCGCCAGCGGGGCTATTGTACTGCACTCATATGAGTGCAGAACAAAAGCCACGCGGGTGGCCCGATGCGCACAGTATCATAGTAACCTACGATGCTGTACGCCCCTGTGTGCATGAGCCCTTAAAGGGTTTCTACCACCAGATTTTCACCTATCTGCTAGTGACTGCTGTACCTAACCGTGTTCATGTATTACCTTTGTCTGGAGCGGTTAAGCTTAAAAACGTAGTTTAATTGATATGCAAATGAGCCTCTAGGTGCTATGGGGGCGTCTTTTCAGCACCTAGAGGCTCAGTCTACTCACTATTTCTGCCGCCTATCGCGTCCCTCCAGCCCGCCCCTCTCGTCTAGATTGACAGCCTACTTCTCTCCATCTCGGCCGAATTCTCGCGCTTGCGCCGTGTGCTTTTGTATTCGGCGCAGGCACAATGACTGTCGCGGGAATTCCTAGAGGCTCATTTGCATATCAATAAAACTACGTTTTTAAGCTTAACCGCTCCAGACAAAGGTAATACATGAACATGGTTAGGTACAGCAGACACTAGCAGATCGCTAGTGTCAGACAGCTAAATAGGTGAAAATCTGGTGGTAGAAACCCTTTAAACAGAGAAATACATAAAGAAATCTTCAGGAGATCTGCCATATCCCTCTTCCTCCTCAGAGTCCTGTGACAAGCTGTATGAAAAGTGGCTGGAGCAGGAGCCTCCCTGCTGTGTCCTGTATGCAGTAGGACAAAAAGATTTTAAGCCCATCCCTTGAGTAACCTCCATTCCTCAGACTGGCTCCAGCCGAAGATGGAGCAGATCAGCAGATTTACCGCTGTGTTCTCTTTTTATAAGACCGTTTGTCAGGTTAAAGCAGAAACTACTGCAGACTCACAAACAATGAGGGCAGCTACTGTATATTTCTTGTTTAAAGGGGTTGTCTCATCTCAGACAATGGGGACAAATCACTAGTATATGCCCCCATTGTCTTATAGGTGCGGGTTCCACCCACCTATATTGGGGTCGAGGCGAGTGATACTAGTTGTGACGTCACTGGGCCTACGGTAAACATCGAGAAGGCGGTTGGCTATTTTCGGCGCCCCCATAGAAAATGAATGCGTAATGTGCCCTCCACCACTTTTGGGGCCCCATTCTCGATATAGGTGCAGGTCCTACCCATCAGACAATAGGGGCATATCCTAGTGAACGCTACCTGAAAGATGGTCTCAAGTAACAGAAATCTAAAGTTTATGCTAAAGGAATCCACCAGACCAGGGGGAGTTATACTGGATAATACATTCTATATACACCCAATTGAGCAAAATGCTATTCTTTACAGTTTGTGGAGGGATATTCTGTTAGAGGAGGCACTAAAACCCCAAAATGTCCTTTATACACTTACTTTTCTGGTCTAAATGGGTTTTGAGCCATTGGGACCTTTACCTGTGAATTAGGGCACCAGCAGCCTGGCCAAACCGCGAGACCTGGGCTGCCTCCTCTTCAGACAGAGCTTCAGGGTAAGAAGAGATTGGAGACAAGGCAGTGGAAGTCTGGCGGGAAAGTTCACACTTCTGTTTATCTTCCCAAGATTTTAATGTACTTTCAAAGGCCTGGAGGGATAAAGATGTGAGACATGGTTGACCCGGCCAAGAGAATACATCTCATTATACATATTTCTGGAAGCTTTACCCTGTCTCTGGTGAGTGTCTGGGTTCTGTTCTTATGCACTATACAGATATAGCCAGGGGGCTGGATCCAGGCCTCTCCATCCACTTGCACAGGAATACCTTCATCTCCGAGCACTGTGATCTTTACTGTCCGACACTACCGGACAACATAAAAAAAAAAAAAATGAGTCAACAGGGCAATGATGTAAATGCCACTTTTTAAAACTGTAAAAAATATATATATATTTTTTTTTAAATACATGGACAAAAGATTTAGCATTTTGGTATACTTTATCGTCCTCAAACTAGATATAGGTTGACCCGGTGCTTATAAGATTAGAAGAGCAGTACTAAAGAAAACAACAGGTCCCTTATTTGTACATGGCCATGCTGTTTTATTTATTACCCAGTAATCTCATCTGTAAATTAAAAAACACATTGCATTTCTCTGTTAGATCATGTAAGACAAAAATATGCCTGCATCCACCTGAAAAAAAGCAGCAAGATCATGGCCACTAGGGGTCTCACTTCCACTAAGTTGCAGTCATTTGCCTGTTGTGAGGCAAGATCTGTACCCAGAAAGGCTAGTTTCACACATGCGGTGTGAATTCTGGCAAGCTGTTCTGGCACAGAACAGCCTGCTGGAATTCACCGGATTTGACACTGCCGGATGCCGACGGAATGCCCACCGGCCCCATTTACTATAATAGGGTTGGGTGGAGATCCAGCCCCACTCCGGAAGACAATGAGGAAGATGTGCCGGACACAAACCCCTGCATGCCGCAGTTTGTGTCCGGACAATTCCCGGCATTGTCTGTCGCAACAGCCTGACGGAATTCACACCGAAGGTGTGAAACTAACCTAACAGAGACTCAGCAGATGGCTTGTCAGAGCTAGCTGAGATTGTGAGCCTGATAAAACAACTGCTTCTACATGGCTTTAGAACATCACAGGAGCCTCCTGCCTTTCTGTAAGTGTAATCTCTCCCTCCTTATGTGAGCTCCACAGCTGAAAACAAACACAGTGGGAAGTAAGGGAAAGGATGTGACAGCAGTGAGTGCATGCAGAAGGGAGAGAACCCCTGCTTCTGAGTGAAATGCGACTAGCTGTGCAGCTGAAACAGGGAATAGTATGGCTGACAAACAAAAAAACACTAGGGAAGCCCAAACTTAACTGTTTCTTCACAGTTATGATTGTACAAAGAAGCACTCAGGTATGCTTTAATGCTATATTCTTGTTATGGTGCCATCTTTTATTGCTTTTGATTCGCTCTCAGAATGTTCAGACCGGCAAAAAAAAATCTGTACAGTAGAAGGGACTTCTCACCAGCACTGAACACATTAGTAAGATGTTCTAAATAGAAATCAAAAGATAATACAGCAATACAGTATGCAGACAAAGAAGCTTTAAAAAATGATTTCAATTGAGAAATTATGGGTTGGGTGATCCAACAGAGAAATGTAATATTTAATAACGAGATACCTGGTTTTTGCATTTCTGTGTCTTACAGTGTCAATATTGCTTGTTGTGTTACCTGTGCAATCCGATGATGCTGCAATTTGATAACCCTGGACACAGCCATCTGCATGCTACCAAAAACAGCAACTACCTCCAGGATCTTGTCATCAAAAGAAGGAGCAGCAAATGTCTAAAACCAAGGGGGAAAATAACGATAAGAAACTGGAATGACAGCCTACAATGCTGACTCAAATCCATGCATGAAACTTACATCATCTTCCTTGTTGCCTCCCCAGAAGTTGGTGCCTCCAGCATAACTGGGAATGTTCAGGACAGCAATTCCTTGCAAGCTGGGCAGGGGAATGGGCACCCCATCACACTGCGGGGGACATTGGGGTAAGTGGAGGTAGACACGCACATCCACTGAGAAAGAAAGAGACAGACATCTAAAAGAAGAGAGACAGACACAACCAGTGTTAGGGACAGACACAGAGACATGCAAGATGAAGATAAACATTGCTAACAAGGGAGCCAAACAATGTAAACCAAGGTGCAAACACACACATGCAGAATATACGTAACACATGCAAAAGAGGATACACTCGCCCAGTCATCTCTGCTCTACAGTCATGAATAATATGCGCGAGTATGAAAGTCTAATGTCTTTTAACCAGTTTAAAAACCTAGCGATTTTCCATTTTTTACTCCCGGCCTTCACAGAGTCATAACTTTTTTTCATTTTTCCATTCACGTATGAGGGCTTTTTATTTGGGGGACATGTACTTTTTGATGGCACCATTTAATATTGCATACAATGCAGTAGGAAGATGGTAAACAAATCCAAACGGGGTGGGATTGGAAAACAAAAATAGTTTTATGGGTTTCTTTTAATGGCGTTCCCTGTATAGTGGAAGTGGCCTGTTACTTTCATTCTCTGGGTCAGTACGATTACAGCGATACCCCATTTTTATAGTTTTTTGTGTGTTTTAATACTCTTATCACTTCTCCCATAGACTGCAATGATTTAATATTGCAGCCTATGGGGTTTCACTATGTTCCTGCTGAGCCCTACAACAGGAAGGGCTCCATAGGAACTTTGCTATGGCAGGCCTCAGAACCTTCAGAAGGCCAGAGGCTGCCATAACAACTGAACGACTCCTTTGATCTTGGTGCGTGGTTGCAACTGACTACGGTGTCTGAGGGGTTAAATGTCAGTGTTCCCGCCGATCATGTACTCTGCTGTGTAAAACAGCAGACCCTCGGTACTGGAATGAAGCTCTGCTGAATAGGTAAGTAGCTATTTTTCTTTATTGCTTTCAAGGCCAAATTAAATTTGCTTTGGCAGTTTGACAACCCCTTTCACAGTCAAGCTGGACCATACTAGAGATGAAAGTAAACCGAACGTACTGGCTATGGCTAGATCAGCCAACAAACTTGAGTAAAGGGGTCTCCAACTATTTCCCCAATGGAAAACATTAGAGAAAAGAAGGATAAGGCAAGTTGGATTCAGAAGCGTCTAGTATCAGTACCCTACTGAAAAATACATGCAAGCTCAGCCAAGCATGCATGTTTTGGTTACGTAAGGAGATCTTTGAATGTTCAGCCGACCGGGAACTCATGTGCATGGCCAGCTTTAATGTCTGCTCTGCCTAGCAAATCTTCTAAAATCATAGTTTTACCTGAAACATCTATAGTGCTGAAAAACACATAGCTGACATACACAGAACATCAATGATTTTCTTTCCAACTGCAACAAACGTGGGGAAAACGTGCTCACAATATTAGGTTGGAAAAAGCAAAGCTGAAGCAGGATCAAGTTCATTGTGAGGCATCTGTGGTGTAACATAATTTATGTGTTTCTTAAGCTTTAGGTTATTTCACGCACAAACAACCCTATGGTGCAAAGGTAACAGAATTAGAAAGACAATAGGGACAGACAGAGGAGACAGATTAGGAAGCGCTTCCACATACAAACCTCTAGTAGAACTCGCTGCTCCAGGTTCTTGTACGTCCTCTGTAGAAGCTCTTTGGTCCCCAGCACGCCATACCACATCCTATTCTTTGTACGACTTCTGTCATTGAAGAAACACAAGAAATGACTATAACCGATTTTAAAGGGATTTGTTGGAAGGCTGTTTTATGTTTTAGCCATTTCTCACCTACACTTCCTCGGGTGCTCATCCCTTTTATTGTTAAAATCCAGGGAGATTTTTGCATCCAGACCAATTCCAAAGTAATTATTCATCACACATTTTTCTGAGTAACAATCCCTGAGGAACAGCATAAAAGCATGAAACCTTCCATCACAAGAGTACATGACCCACATCATAGATTTAATATATCGGGGTGAAGGTCTGCATGCACATTAGAGTATTGCTGGCTGAAGCTGCTACTTTTGGTGGAACCTACCGACAATGTAATGTATATGGGAAGCTCCTGAATGTCCCCTGACAAATGATATTGGGGGAGAAAAGGATCGGGCATATTGAAATTTCCCTTTTGCTTTCCTGGTAGGTAAGCTGCCGCAGGGTTGTCTGGCAGTGGCTTTCTCCTCAATGAAAACGTATACATTGAGCCGAACCTAGCGTGTATGAGTATGGAGGAGTCGAGAGTATTCAGCCAACAGCTATTGAATGTGTATGGACACCTCTAGGCATATTTGGAACTATATGGTGTGAATATAGGTTGCTTGCTTACTCTACTATTACTGCCCTGTAGAGAACCTAACATTTAAAAATAAAGAATGAAATATTAATAAACTTGATCCGTGAAATTAATGTAATCAATATACAGTGCTCCATCAGCTATTGAGGATGTATGGGCACCTTAATAGAGGATATTTAAACAAAACCAGCTATTAGTCAGACATTATCTGACAGCTAGGGCCATGTCTAGTTAACTACTGTTACAGCTATCAAAAATGAAAGATTACAGATAATGTGACAACATAAAGGAAGTAAGGACCTGCTATTCCCTGCTCAATGTCTGAGTTTATCTGGAAACTGCCGTACAGTTTGATAATTTATCTAATCTAATGAGGCTGAGCATCATGACGAATAACAGGTCAAGAGCTTGTAAAAATGACAACCCACATTGATCATGAGTGAACTCTTATCATCCTTGTGATACTCTTATCAGCTCTACTTACAAGTTATCAGGTTCAGAGCTAAAGGAATCAGCGTTAATTAAGAAGCGGTTCATGAGGGCGTTCACTGGTAAAGATACAGTCATTCCTGGTCTCATGCCTACAAATAACGAAAGAGGCTGTTACTTTTTGGCCTTATCAGATTCACAATACATTTCTTAGAGCTCTTTTACACAGGCCGAGTATCCGACGATCATTGGGAACGAACATGCATATGAATGCTTGTTCCCAATAATTGCCCAGTGAAAAAGTTTTCACACGGTACTTAAAATGATCATTTCTCAGCAGCACATTGCCCCGTGTAAAGAAGGATGTGCTGCAGATAAAGAATGAATCTGTATGGGGAATAATGATTGCTGTGGCGGTCATTCATCCCCACACAGGGGTAATTATTCCTGAATGCAAATGCAGCTAAACAACTGGGCGATGATCGGGAACAAACAGTTGTTTCTGATCACTGCTTTGTGCACTGATCCATGTAAATAGGCCCTAAGAATATCTTAGCCAACTTTCACACTTGCGCTTTCCCTTTCTATGCCGTCATAGGATCTCAATAGCGGGGGGGAAACGCTTCAGTTTTGTCCCTATTCATTGTCAATGGGGACAAAACTGAACTGAACAAACGCAATGCACCAGAATGCATTCCATTCCGTTTGGTTGTGTCCCCATTACGGACAAAAAAACGCTGCAAGCAGTGTTTTTCTGTCTGTTATGTACTGTGGAGGAAGACGGATCCATCCTGACTGACAATGTAAGTCAATGGGGACGGATCCGTTTTCTCTGACACAACAGAAAACTGATCCGTCCCCCACTGTCTTTCAATGGAGTTCATGACGGATCTGTCTTGGCCATGTTAAAGATAATACAACTGCATCCGTTCATAACTGATGCAGATAGTTGTATTATCAGAACGGAGGCATTTTTGCTGATCCATGACGGATCCAGCAAAAACACTGGTGTGAAAGTAGCCTTACTTGGGTATACATGGTCCCCTTGAGAGTTGGCATTAGGAAGCGATGCAGTGGCTCCTGCGGAAAGACTGACTTTGCTGGAAATTTTTTCTCCCTTGGAACCTGCAATTACAATCAAAGAATAGCATGAACATTTAACAAAAATAATTCTTAGCATCAATCCTTCATTTACATTGCATCGGCAGCACAGATCGATCTGGGGAAAGCAGTCCAGACAAAATCCACATGTCAGCTCCAGATTCACCTATCCTTCATGCACATTGATAATTAACCACAGTTATGGGGAGTAGCCCTAAAGAATTACCGTATATGAGTACTTTTTATAATTTGTATTTATTGAAGTTTTAACTGTTTTTAGGCTAAAGTGTAAAACTGAGGTGATGGGGTAGCCGAGGGGAAGTACATTAGGAGAGATGTATTTTAGATCTACATTAGGAGAGATTTTAGTTTTAGAGAACCATCTTTAAGAGGTCAGCTTGCGGGGGTGGATGGGCTAATTTAATTTGACCACAATATTTGCCAAGTACCTCATGTTCATTTATATGGTGAATACAGCATTAATTAAATTTATAATTCATATACTCACTGTCTGTTGTGTCTTGCGTTTGATTAGGAGAGATAATGGAGAAGGAATCTTCTGTTTGAAGTGACTGGGGTGCTTTGGTGAGTGCCAAGGCCTCCTCCTAGGTCAATGACGTCAAGTTTACCAGTCATATGACCTAGAAGTGGTTCAGTCTCATTCAAGTGAACGGGGACAACCTGCAATTCTAAGCACAGACGCTTTCTAATGGAGGGTGCTGTGCTTGGTAACCTGTGAAGCCACGGTGCACCAGCCTCCTCAAACAGCTGATCAGCAGGGGTGCTGGTAGTCGGGACCTCTGCTGATCTGATAGCAAATTACATAGCAAGTATCCACATTAATAAAAGTGTTCATCTGTTATTATGGAAGACTTTTCCAATGTGGTAAATGAAGGGATTTTCCCAGTAAAAAATACTTTTCCACTATCCACAGAATAAGGGATAAGTATCTGACTGCTGGTGATCCAACTGTGAAGAACCCCGACAACCATGAGAACAGAGAACCTGAAATGCCCCATTAAAAATGCAGCTGTGGTGGGCACCGATAGTCTGGGAAGCACATAAGGCTTATATTAGGGGACTTTTTTTTTATAGCTCTGGGCTCTAAATTAAAGAAAGCCAAGCAAAAGGTAGTGGATAGCATCCTACAGCAAATTGCAGCTGTGGAGAGAATCCAAAAGAAATCCAAAGCTATTCCTCTCCAGGAGGAGCTAGCGCTCTTGAGGGCCAAACTCAAAACCTCTCTCTCGACTCAATTGGCAAAAAAATACTGATATTTTAAACATCTTTTATATGCACATGGAGACAAAGGGAAACGTCTGATGTCCTCCATTCTTAAGAAAGCTAGAGCAAAGTCTTTTATACACACAATCAAGACTGAATCTGGCAAACTAGTCTCCTCGACAGATGAGATTGCTAGGGCTTTTCACCTCTTTTACTCTAAACTATATACTCTTAGGAGTCCAGAGGATAAGGCCCCTAAGTTGATTTCTATGGAAACAACGCAGAAGTTCCTACACCTCCTAAAACTACCCTCCATAACCTCCTCCGATTGAAGACTTCAATCAAGATAAAGCCCGCCCCCAGCCAGAATCCAGGAAGTGAACGGCGCGCTGGCAGCAGGCAAGTATGAAAATGCAAAGTGGGATAACCCCTTTAAGGTTAACTCTGCCAATCAGAGATACTGAACGTGTCAATCCCTCAGCCGCTACTTCCCAGATTGAAGTCCAGAATGGATTTTGATTGGGCCTCCTCTACCATTACCTACTTGGGAGTACGTCTCTCAGGAGACTTATCAAAGCTCTATCATCTGAATTACTCTCCGCTATTAGCAGTGCTTACCAAGATGTTGAAATCATGACTCATTGTGGATATCCTGGCTTGGCAGACAGAACCTATTGAAAACATACATCATGCCGAAAGTACTATATATGTTGCAGATGGTCCTGATTCTCCTGTCTCCTGCATTGTTCAGTTCCATCAAGAGCCTCTTTTCTAGATTCTTGTGGAAAAATAAAAAAAACTCATATGTCTCATTCAATGCGGATCAGGAGACGAGAGGTTTGGGCCTACCTGGCGTGTTTGCCTACTATAAAGCGGTACAATTGAATAGATGGTTACAGATGATGTTTCCAAGCGGAGAAGAAGAGCCATTTGCAATTTTCTCCTCACACAGTGGTGGCTCAGATCTAACGAATATGTGGATTCCCAATGCTAAACCTAGGGCAAATGTGGGCTTAGATCCAATGCTGCAAGGTCTGGTTGACGTTTGGCGTCAGTTGGGCTCAACTCTGGCTCCACGACCATCTCCCTTGATACCAATGTCATTATTGCCTGCTATTGTATCTTCCCCAGGTGTGGCTAAAGAGGATCTATGGTGTTCTCTGAGTTCTTGGACACCAAGGGACTCCTTTAATGGAAGAGCCATACCCTCTACCGAATCTCTAGGAGGTTTTCTCCCTACAGGTATTCCGAGGGTGACCTTATCCTTTTATTATGCTCACTTCAAATATATCTGCACAACATTTTTAGAGGTAGCCACACCTGGGAGAGACCTTACAGCCTTTAAACAATTAATGTTGACAACATTTTCCCAAAACAGGAAAATTTCATACCTTTAACAGCATTTTGGTATAGACCCCCAGACAAAACCAATAGGTGCTGGAGATGCCAGAGTTTCAGAGGTTCCTACTTGAACATCTGGTGGACATGTGACACCATAAAAGCATTTTGGAAGGAAATAGAATCCACTATCCAGAAGATATACAAGGCGCCCTTTCAAATATTACCGGACATAGTCTTTCTATCCAAACCAAGCGACTTGCATCGCCCTTCTAAAACAAATTTGATCACACACTTATTGGCAGTAGCTAATGTGTTGATCCCGCTACATTGGTTACAAACAATACCTCCATCTTTGGATGAATGGTGCGCAAGAGTCGATTAGGTGTGCAACTTTAAGGAGCTCATTAAAAGAGACATGATGCCTTCTTGAAAACATGGAACCCCTGGAGGCAACTTCTATAGGAAGCTTCACCCACACACCCCACCTCTCAGAGGAAGTAATAACTACTTGAGGTATTGGAGGTGGGTGCGCTTTCAGACTCACTGTGTACACAACCACAAGTCATATGGATAATAATCCCATAGGAGAACCCTCAACTCACCCTCCTCTCCTTCACAACCCTGTGTTCTTACCCTTTTGTTAGTCTGTATATTTCTTGTCTTTAATGTTATATAGATGGAAATACACCAGGAGACGAGTATTACTTATCAAACTCATCATTGTACCTTTGTATGTAAAGACCTTACTTAACCAACTATGCTTAACAACCTGGTATATGTTTTTTGGTTCTGTATTTGTGACAAAACCTTAATAAAAGTGAATTTAAAACAAAAAATTGAGCTGTGGTGCTCCATTCACTTCTATGGAACTGCTGCAGACAACATGAGTGCTCACCAGTCCCATAGACGTGAATAGAGCAATGGTCAATAATGCGTACCACCACTTCATTCTCATGGGGCACGTGAGGACCTCTGTTCTCATGATCGCTGGGGAAACACCCTGACAACTGGAACACTAGAGAACAGATACATATCCCCCTATCATCTGGATAGAGTATAAGTATTTTCAGTGGGAAAACCCCTTTAAGAGTCTCCTTCTAGTTTCCATAGAAAATTGCATGTCTCGGGTGCTGAAGTTAAGATTTTATAGGGAGAGAGGAGGATGGAGGGTTACATAGGTCACTGGTAAGTATTGTCACAGAAAAGACACTGTGACCATTTAATTCCTGCAGCGGCAGTGGTCAGGAGTTTGTAAAGCTATACTAAAGATACTAAGTGGAGTATTGAAAGCTTGAGTTCAATTCCTGTTCAGCTAAAGAGGAAAATGCTCATTAAGGGTTCCTATAATGTGAATAATGTTTTACTGTGAATTCATTTTGTAATGTGGCTTCCAGCCAGTCTGTTCTGAATACATGAGATACCTTATGTGGATAATTTTAAGGTTAAGGTTGCCATTAAAATATTAAGACCCCTTTACAAGGGTAGACACAGCAGGCAATTATTAGAAATGATCCATTTGTTCCCAATAATTGCCTACTTTTCAGGGGAGATGAGACCCTCGTTTACAAGCAGCAATCACTCCCACTGTTTCGGGGCGAGGGATTGCCACTGTGATCGCTTGTCCCTATAGAGAATCATTGTTTCTGTACAGCAGATGGCTGTTTGGACAATTTGCTGCCCAGAAATAAAGAAGCAATGCTTTCAATGATGAATGAGTGTTTGCACCTTTAACCAGGACAATTATCGGAAGGAGCGTTCCTATCATGGGCTAGTGTAAAGGGACCATTAGATCCTATAAAAAACACCTAAGCATCACTTTTAGCATCTGTGTTTTTTAATCAGTTGTATTTGGGATTAGAATCAGTCTCTTGTAATTCTATTGTAAATACATCAGCCATAAAGTAAGAAAAATTACCTCTACTTGATCCTCTTATCCTTGGCAATGCATTCCCACTATGTACATCGGTAGAAAATGGCAAGAGAAAATCTTCACTAGGAGTCTGTGCATTCTGTTCATCAACAGCTGCAAGGAAAGCATCCAACATCATGAATGTGACACAACCTCCAAAGGACATAACCTCAAAGGAATGAGCTGCATGGACATGGTCATTTGACCAGAGCCCAGAACGGATGATTGGATCGATAAAAGGTAAAAGAAATACATTACAAAATGACAGCTACCTTCATAAACGGATATTTTAAAGGATGTTGATGCACACTGGAAAACCCCTTTAAGGACAGAAAACTAGACCATTAGCCCATATATGAAAATTCCACAAGTATTTTTAATGGCTGTGTTCAAGTTTATTTTATTCAACCACTCCAAGAGTTTCAGTGCTCAGAATTAAAGATGAGTGAATCAATTTGTCTCATCAGCAAGACTTATTGGGGAATATATTTATAATTAAAGGGGTTCTGCACTTTGTTTTAACTGATGATCTATCCTATCGGTTTACCGCCGGCCCAGTGACGTCACGACTAGTATCAACTAGCGTGGGCGGGGCTAAGCTGTGTTCACGTGAATGGAGCTTAGCCCCGCCCACGCTAATTGATACTAGTCGTGAAGTCAGTGGGCCAGCGGTAAACAAAGAGAAGGCCGTGGCGCTACTGGAGCGCCATTGCCTTCTCAAACAGCTGATCGGCAGGGGATCACAGGTATCGGACCCCCACCGATCAGAAGCTGATGATCTATCCAGAGGATAGATCATCAGTTAAAACAAAGTGCAGAACCCCTTTAAGTAATATTTAAGTATTTCCATTTACTTCATTCCCAGAGAACCCCCTGAATAGGTGAAATCACAATATCCTGACTTTTCCTAGCAAACGACATTATAGACTAAATATAAATATATATTAGGGGTGCACCGAAATGAAAATTCTGGTCCGAAACCGAAACTTCAGGATGCCCTTGACCGAAAACCGAAACTGCCTTTTTGCCCAAATACTTTTAAAATACTTTTTTTAAGTAAAAAAAAGGAAAGTGAATTAAAATATAAAGTTAAACAGATACATAGATATTATACACACAATGCCACCCAAAGTGGTTATTTAAAAAAAAAATGTCACTCCCCCCCCCTCCCTCCCTCGTCACTCTCCCCCTCCCTCCTTTGTCACTCTCTCCCCCCCCCTCCCTCCCTTGTCACTCTCATTTCCCCCCCTCCCTTGTCACTCTTATTCTACCCCCCCTCCCTTGTCACTCTTATTCTACCCCCCTCCCTTGTCACTCTCATTCTACCCCCTCCCTTGTCACTCTCATTCTACCCCCTCCCTTGTCACTCTCATTCTACCCCCTCCCTTGTCACTCTCATTCTACCCCCTCCCTTGTCACTCTCATTCTACCCCCTCCCTTGTCACTCTCATTCTACCCCCTCCCTTGTCACTCTCATTCTACCCCCTCCCTTGTCACTCTCATTCTACCCCCTCCCTTGTCACTCTCATTCTACCCCCTCCCTTGTCACTCTCATTCTACCCCTCCCTTGTCACTCTCATTCTACCCCCCCTTGTCACTCTCATTCTACTCCCCCCCCCTTGTCACTCTCATTCTACCCCCCCTCCCTTGTCACTCTCATTCTACCCCCCTCCCTTGTCACTCTCATTTTACACCCCCCCCCCTTGTCACTCTCATTTTACACACCCCCTTGTCACTCTCATTTTACACCCCCCCACCCCCTCCCATGTCACCTCTAGTGTAGCCTGTGTAGCGTGGCCGAGCTCTGTTCGGTCCGCGGTACAGGAGCATTTTTTTCTTGTACCCGGCCGGACTGAAAGGAAGTGCACACTAAGTGAGCACTTCCTGTCAGTCCGGCCGGGTACAGGAAACAAAAGCTCCTGTACCGCGGAACGAACAGGGCTCGGCCACGCTACACTAACAACAGCAGTAGCACAGAGCACACACAGCAGGACTGAGCCGGAGATTCTTTAGAGCGGCAAGCGTTTAGGAGGCACAGCATGAGGGGCGCTGCCGGCTGGCCGCCCGAACGTATAAATCCAACCATATTTTCTGCCGATATGTACGAATATCGGCCGAAATGGATTAGGCCCATTTTCGGCCGATATTTTCGGTGCACCCCTAATATATATATATATATATATATATATATATACACACACACACACATATACACTAAAATACCCATAAGTCCAGATTTTCTCATACAACTTACATATTTGTTCTATGTATGCAATACAGTCAACAGAGCCTAACCCTTTGTGGTTCTGGTTATTTTTGACTTACCTTTCTCTGCCTGCTCTATTATCTGTCTGATGGCTTTCTTAAGGCTATTAGCTCTTAGCATAAGCTGCTCCCGTGGCCGAAAAGTCTGTTGTCGACCTGGGGAAGGAGAGATTGCTGCTGGAGACGCCATGGTTTCGGACGACTCCTCACCCTCTTCACTAATTGTAGGTGGGGGCTGAGAAAGAACTGATGTAGCTTGAGATTCTTCATTTAAGGTGTTCAAGAGAGAGTCTAGCTTCTCCCTCAGAAGATTACACTGTAGAAAAAAAGACTCTTTAGCTACAAAATCATGCATTTCCTTTCCCATGTCTGTCTCTTATCAACAGTTACTGGATGGATAGCTGGAAGATCAGAATATGGGCTCATCACCAACACCTAATTATATTATTACGGGATAGCTAGATCTTATGGTGGACGTACCTTTCCCGCCATTGTTTCAGATTCTTCACAACTCTCGGTCATTCTCTCATAGGCCTTCCCAACACGTGCAACAAAATCTTTTACCGTTTCACACAGAACTCTGAGAAAAACAAGGAAACAGAGCACCAGCGAGTAAATAACAACGCAATCATTTCTACGAGCCAATTATAAAATACTAAATGTTCTGTGTACCATGCAAATTGAAGCTAAAGCTTTGTCAGTAAACTCAAGGAAAACCAAAGAAAGAAGTGTGCTTGCGTATTCTATGATCACCCAATAAACCTTTATTTGCCAAGGAGTTATCTCAAATTTCCTGGCAGGGAAGCAATTCAACAGCCAAGAACATATGTGATACTTCCTTGCCACTAAAGGCTATAGTTTAGGGTAGACCATACCTCGAGACACAACCTGCATGACATTCCTGAGGTGCAGGACCTGCGCAGGTGCAGTGTGTTTCACAGGAGAAAGCTGAATGACGTGTCTTGTCACAAGCCCCCCCAATTGTTGTCATCTTATAGAAAGTGGCATGTGCATGGCACAGAAGGCTTGCCGATCAAGAGAGAGTGGCTGAAAACACAGCAGAAATTCTAAACAAAGTATATTAGTAAACCACATACATCTATCTATCTGCATAGTTTTAAATAGTCATAAAGTGGTCAGCCTCACTGATCAGGCGAATACAAATTTAGTGATATGCAAGGGTATTGTAGAATTTATGTTTTGAAGTATGGTATGGCTAGCTATAAAAAAAGTGATATGTTCTATCACTTGTAAAGTTTATGAAAAGTTTATTTTTTATGATAACTTAGGTTTCTTAAATTTAAAATCTTATTTTCAAGGAATGATCTCTAACATTGCATATGCCATATCTGCATCCCCCAAGTGGCTCAAACTCAATTAAAGTCTTGTCCGACCGTTTTTAACATTCTCAGGGGAGCAGACAAACTTATTAAAAAAGAAAAACTCCTAACATCTTTTAAGGGTCTCACTATTCCAGCGCTCTGAGTCCGGTTCCCATTGGATTGGAAGTGATAATGTCACCTTCATCAATCATGTGAACAATGGATGTGACATCATCACTTCCACTCCAACAGAAGAACCGAGAACCAGGCCTACATTGAGGGATTGGAAAGACCTTTAGAGGATGAGTTATTTTTCTTTCTTTTATAAGCCTGGTTGCTCTCATGAGAATTTAAGCTGTAGGACAACCACCTTAACAGAGTAAAAAGCCAAAAATGTGAAGTGGGACTGCTATGGAGGATTCAGAGCTAGCATGTATTATATGTTCAGAGGCCATGGAATAGAATAATTCCACCGCAGTGATACAGCTACCACTTAAAGTGAAATACACTGCCTGTCCCAAAATAAAAAAGGTCACAAACTCTTAATATTTTGTTGGACCGCCTTTAGCTTTGATTACGGCACGCATTCGCTGTGTCATTGTTTCGATAAGCTTCTGCAATGTCAAAAGATTTATTTCCATCCAGTGTTGTGATTTTTCACCAAGATCTTGCATTGATGATGGTAGAGTCTGACTGCTGCGCAAAGCCTTCTCCAGCACATCCCAAAGATTCTCAAGGTCTGGTTAAGGTCTGGATTCTGTGGTGGCCAATCCATGTGTGAAAATTATGTCTCATGCTCCCTGAACCACTCTTTCACAATTTGAGCCCGATGAATCCTGGCAATGTCATCTTTGAATATGCCCGTGCCATCAGGGAACAAAAAATCCACTGATGGAATAACCTGGTCATTCAGTATGTTCAGGTATATATTCGGCTGACCTAATTCTTGGAGCACAGATACTGTTGCTGAACCTAGACCTGACCAACTGCAGCAACCCCAGATCATAGCACTCACAGGCTTGTACAGTAGGCACTAGGCATGATGGGTGCATCACTTCAACTGCCTCTCTTCTTACCCTGATGCGCCCATCACTCTGGGACAGGGTAAATCTGGACTCCTCAGACCACGTGACCTTCTTCCATTGCTCCAGAGTCCAATCTTTATGCTCGCTAGCAAATTGAAGCCTTTTTTTTTCTGGTTTGCCTCACTAATTAGTTGTTTTCTTACAGCTACACAGCTGTTCAGTCCCAATCCCTTGAGTTCCCTTCGCATTGTGCGTGTGGAAATGCTCTTACTTTCACTATTAAACATAGCCCTGAGTTCTACTGTTGTTTTTCTTCGATATGATTGCACCAAACATTTAAGTGATCGCCGATCATGATCATTCAGGATTTTTTCCCGCCACATTTTTTCCTCGAATACGATGGGTCCCCACTATCCTTCCAGTTTTTAATAATGAGTTGGACAGTTCTTAACCCAATTTTAGCAGTTTCTGCAATCTCCTTAGATGTTTTCTCTGCTTGATGCATGTCAATGATTTGACCCTTCTCAAACAGACTAACATCTTTTCCACGACCACGAGATGTGTCTTTCGACATGGTTGTTTAAGAAATGAGAGGCAATTTATTGCACCAGTTGGGGTTAAATAACTTGTTGCCAGCTGAAAGATAATCACCCATGCAGTAATTATCCAATAGGAGGTTCATAACTATTTGCTTAGTTAAATCCAGGTGGCGACTTTTTTTTTTGGACAGGCAGTGTATATTACCTATAAGTATTTTTCCTAACTAGAACCAGACACTGATTTGTTTTATTTAATTTTTTTAATTTACTGTACATAATTATGGAGAGAAGCCATCAGAGAAATGCTTCAAAGCCGCCTTACCACAGTAACCTGTAGTCAATGACTTCAGTAGGTGCTGTGGGTGTGCTCTGTGCGCTGTGCAGAGGGCACTGTGTTGTGGGTGTGCTCTGTGAGCTGTGCAGAGGGCACTGTGTTGTGGGTGTGCTCTGTGAGCTGTGCAGAGGGCACTGTGTTGTGGGTGTGCTCTGTGAGCTGTGCAGAGGGCACTGTGTTGTGGGTGTGCTCTGTGAGCTGTGCAGAGGGCACTGTGTTGTTGGTGTGCTCTGTGAGCTGTGCAGAGGGCACTGTGTTGTGGGTGTGCTCTGTGAGCTGTGCAGAGGGCACTGTGTTGTGGGTGTGCTCTGTGAGCTGTGCAGCGGTCACTGTGCAGCGAGGAGAAGGGGGAGAGTTGCAACCTTTATCTATTGCCAATGGCAGATCTTGTTTTATCTGCCTCTGGCTTTAAAAGGACACTACCATCATTTTTTTTTTACATATTAATAGTCTTTATGTGAATATTCTATGTAAATTTTTATTTACAAAAAAACAGGCTGATGGTTTTCTGGATACAATTTTCAAGTCCACATGATATTTCCAATACTGCGATGTCTCCATAAAACAGGAACTTTATTATAGCGGGGCTAAAATACCTACACTAGACCAAAATGGGTCAGAGTTACTTGTATTTTTCCTCGCTATAATAAAGTTCATGTTTTATGGACACATCACAGTACTGGACTTTTAATTTAAACTTTTTCTTGTAACTCCAACTTGGTCTGAGCCAAGCAACCTTCCTCTTGTGTTTGCACAATATTTTTCTAAGTCCCTCCTTGTATTCTACTTAGGCCCCTTGCAGATGAGCGTTCCTCCCGCAGCGAGTCCACAATGCAGCTCCCGGCAGGACCTCCCAGCGCTGCCGGGGGTCACATAGCATTATATTGATTTATGATGATATGTAACCCTTACAGTTCTGGAATGTATTGGATAACAGTGGCATAATGCTGCCAGAGTTATCCAATACATTCCAGAACTGTAAGGGTTACATAGCATCATAAATCAATATAATGCTATGTGAATTCCGTCAGTCCTTGGAGGTCAGGCCGGGTGCTGCGATGCGGACTTGCTGCGGGACGAACGCTTGTCTGCAAGGGGCCTTACTGTCCGAGAGCTGAACCCTGACATACCTCCATTTTCACCCCGGCAGCCCCCCTGACTTGAGCATCGGAGCAGTTCATGCTCCGATGCTCTCCTTTGCCCTGCGCTAAATCGCGCAGGACAAGGGCATTTTTGGAGATCCGGTGATGTACCGGGCTCTCCATGGGGCTGCCAGAAAGCCTGGTGACGTCACCGGCACTGATGGGCGGGATTTAGCGCTGCCCTAGCCAGTAAAACGGCTTCGGCAGCGCTAAAGCCCGCCCGTCAGAGCCGGTGACGTCACCGAACACACTGCCGAGCGGAAGCTTCCGCCTGGCAGTGTGTTATGATAAATAAAAGAGCCCGTGCCCTGCGTGATTTAGTGCAGGGCACGGGAGCGCATCGGAGCATGAGATGCTTCGATACTAACATCAGGGGTGCTGCCGGGGTGAAAATAAGGGATGTCAGGGTTCAGCTCTGAACCCGGAGAACCCCTTTAACTTCCTACTTTGTTTGGACTTAGCACAGCAAGCAACCTTGCTTGACTTTCTCAGACTGCGACCAGTGACAGAAGGGGGATGACTGATTCCATTAGAGCATCAAATATTACACTGATACGTGCATTGCTCTTCTGTGGACATCTTTATCCAGTCCTATTAGGACACCAATAGACCAGTGATGGCTAACCTCCAGAATTTCCAGCTGTGGTAAAACTACAACTGTCAAGATGCACATTTGCTTGGTTGTTGTCAGAACTCCACAGAAATAATTGGAGCATGCTGGGAGTCACCACAGCTGCAGTGCCGGAGGTTAGCCATTACTGCAATAGTTTCATAAATTCAACACCTTCTATGATATTAGGAGATAACATCTTTCTCTCACTGCAGCAGTAAAATAACAATGGATTATAGTTTTTTTTCTCTCTGTGCTGACTGCTACAGAAGTACAATATTTTGTGTTTAATTTTCAATAGCATGATGCCAAAAGAAAAACAGCCAAAAATGTAGTTAAAAAATACCCCATTCTGATGGAATTGTCCTTTTAAAATAGAGGTGTCACCTATCATTGTTATCCTGCCTGTGATGATAATGGGATGACTGCTGAGAAGTTATATCTACTTAAAACTAAGTGTCAGCATGTTATGAGGCTCAGTAGTCAGTGTGATAAAATATAAATAATATTGTCAAAAATTCTTAAATATGTTCATCATATAAACTTCATTTAAACTATGGGTCACTTCCTCATGATACAGTCCCTATAAATAAAGCCCCTTTACAAGGCCCAATGTAGAAAGTGACTGTCGCTTGCTTGTCGGTGAAGAAGACTGCTACATTTACATTCAGTGATCTCCTCCACAGTATAGGGAGGAGTGATTGCTAATGCAAACGCTCATCCCCATATAGAATCTTTGTGTTTAGATAGCAAAATCTCTGCCAGCAAACAATGATTTAGGTCAGGGATGCCCAACCTGCGGCCCTCCAGCTGCTGCAAAACTACAACTCCCAGCATGCCCGGACAGCCTACACCTATCAGCTTACAGCAGGGCATGATGGGAGTTGTAGTTTTACAACAGCTGGAGGGCCACAGGTTGAGCACCCCTGATTTAGGTGGTCACACTAACTATTTCGCTCATTCATCAGGTAATCGGTGGCACATTACAAAGGCAGATTATTGCGAACAAGCATCTGCATGTACACTTGTTAGCGATAATCTGCCCGAACATCGGGCAGTGTAAAGGGCCCATAAGAAACAACCCAGGATTTCTATTGTTTAAAGTGGTGCTTACTTGGCTGATGAAATAACCACGGAGTGCTGATCTGAGCTGAGAATCTGTGATAAGTGAGCAGCTACAGAGTCTTCGTAGCCTAAGATTTGTTGTACCTGGATGGTGTAAATGAAACAAGGCTCTAGTCATCAGGACCATACAGAAAGAAAGATGTAAGAGAAAATCAGTGAACACTTACCTCACAGTCCTCACTTTGTTCTGTGGGTGTACAAGGATCTGGGGCCTGAGCTGGAAGTTTTGTCTCATATACCATGATGCTCCACCTACAAAGTATAAAACCATTAATGTCTTACAACTGTGAATCTGTTAGGAAAAGAATGAAATAAAAAACACAGCAAAACTCAATTCCTTAAGCTCACCTATCCAGCATTTTAGTGCCAGCTCTCTCAAGTTTTTCCAGAATCTGAGGGAGCTGAGTGTCATCATCACACGCAGAGCCCCAGCCAAGGACACGGGCCAGGTCATTTCCAGTGCCCAAGGGCAAGACTCCCAACTGACACTAAGAAAAAAGGGAAAACAGTACACTTACACTGCATACCTTTGTATATTATAAATGTTAAAGGGGATGTAAAGGAAAATAATTATCTTAAACCACCTTTCAGAGGATGCCTAATCCTTGCTGTTTTCTACTTCCTGCTGCATCGATGATGTCCCAGCTCATGGACATATGCCACTGCAGCCAATCACTGGCTGTAGCAGGTCAAAACTGCTCCGCAGCGCACATGTCCTTGCGCCAGGACAACCATCGCTGTAACAGAAAGAAGATAATTGGGTGGTCTCGGAACAGGAGCCACGAAGGATAGGCGAGGCAAGTGACATATTTTTTCATTTATTTATGTATACCATGCTGATCTTTTTTTAAAGATTATCTTGGACAAGAAGATGGACTGTGCAGACATGACCAACTGTGTGCTTCATATCAGCTAAATCAAGATACATATCATCATAAATAGATATGAGCCATGAGAGGAGTCTGAAATGAACCCTTGTTATAATCTTTGTATACCTGTTTATGTAGATTAAGGGCATCAATTTCAGAAAGGACCCAGCCCACGCTACCGTCACCGCCACACACCAATATTCTGAAAGTGTCAAACTTTTGAAACAAGCGTAAACTAGAGGGGAAAAAATGGCATCATTTAACAGTGTTTGTTTTAAGTACGGTATGAAAAAACAACAATCTATAAGGAATATTAGGACTTGGCTGTTTCATACAAATGATATCATCTGTGGACCACATAACAACTACTCTAGCGTCATAGAGACACTTACAAATTAAAGAAACAACCTCTCTGCTGGAAAAGGACATAATATAGGGCCTTATCAGGTACACTCAATACCATAAGTTTAGCCCCTTGTGCACAGACCTATCAGTCCTCATTGTGATTAATTATGTATTTTATGTAATTGTTTTATCTTGATTGACATTTTATCTCATTAAATGTGTGCTTTATGTTAGAGTGCTTGCCCAATATACTTTTTATTTCCCAAATCATATAATAGCCAGTTATAGTGTTATTTATCAGGTACCCATGATAGCTTATCCTGAAAAGTCACCTGAAACATCATTTGTACTTCATATACCTCTTATTAAAAATCTAGAACATTTAAAAAAAAAAAAAAAAAAAAAAAAAAAAAAAAAAAAAAGGAAGTACGGTATGAAAAGAAGTATGAAAAAAGTGTGGAAAGGCCACTTGGTCTCACCCTAGATGAGGCCCTCCATTCATCAGGTCAAACACTTGAGCTGGGTTGAGCAGCTGTTTGAAACGTCGCAGGAATTTCACTCCTTGGTTATCTCCACTTTTTGAATTTACAAAGACAAGCAGTGGACTAGTACAGGAAGGGGGGCACGTGGCCTTCCAGAAACCTGGAGCAGAAGCGGAAGACAAGAAGGAAGAGGTATGTTAAGCGGTGATGTGTTAAGGGTCTTTCACATGGGTAGATAGGATAATCAGGCAAACTAATGCAATTGCGACTGCTCCTTCCCATGCATTCATTGTTCATAATTTCTGTATGCACATAAGAGTCAGTGTTTGTTGGTCCTTAAGGCAACCCTCCAGTTCGAAGAAAAAATATTGAAATCAACTGGGGAACAAACAGAACATACAAGATGCCTCCTTTTCATCTTTTAGTTGCATATCCTCTATTTCTCAGGCCTCTCTTCTGCCATCTGAGATTGATCCGAGATCTGAGACATTGGTAGCCCAAGACGCTTCCTACTAGTCCAGCCCTATTCTTGGATTGGCCAGCACTGTTCATGTGAGCATAGTCAGCCAATCCAAGGGTAGGAAGTGTCTTGGGCTACCAAATGCACAGTATGCATCAGACAGTCCGAGAAGCTGCATGGCCATCTTGGATGGCAGAAGAGTAGCGGGAATTGATGGCTCCGCAGCTAAAAAGAAGATCACAAGTGTGCTGTTCTCTCCCCAGTTAGGGTCTATTCACACATCAATATGTGTTTTGTGGATCCACGGATCCGCAAAACACGGACAACGGCAATGTGCGGACCGCACATTGCCGGCACTATAATAGAAAATGCCTAACCTTTTCCGCAATTGCGGACAAGAATAGGACATGTTCTATTTTTTTTCGGGAACGTAATTGCTGACCCGGAAGTGCGGATCCGCATTTCCGGATCAGGACAGCACATAGTGTGGCCCCATAGAAATGAATGGGTCCACAATTCCATTCCGCAAAATGCGGAACAGAATTGCAGACGTGTGAATGGAGCCTTAATGTGATCTTGGTTTTCTCAAACCGGACTGAGCTCTGACTGCCGAATGTCGCTCTGCACAAAACATGAACTCCAACCCAACCTACCAAGTGTAACGTGTACATACCATCAGAGTCGATGCTGTTGAGGGCTGTTGGTGGAATTACTGATACTTTGCACTGGCCAAGTGGACATTTTTTCGGCAGAAGTTCTTTACAAGAGGAGTGTGCCTACAGAATTTAAGAACAGAAGATTACTTATATGAAAAAAACAGAAAAATGGCAAGTCAAAAAAATTGTGTGTATACATGGTGTGGCGTCTCACTGACACCGGTGACAGATCTCAATTATGAACTATCAGTTTTCTCTCAAAACCATCTGGCCAGCGTGATGATGTCATCACGGCACCGTGCAAAATTTAGTGTTTTTTCCCCCCAATCAAGAGCAAATGGTCGGGGACATTATTATCGGAGGGGCACTGTGGGGGACATTACTACTGGAGGGGCACATTAATACCGGAGGGGCACTGTGGGGGACAGTTCTATCAGAGGGCCACTGTGGGGGACAGTTCTATCAGAGGGCCACTGTGGGGGACAGTTCTATCAGAGGGCCACTGTGGGGGACAGTTCTATCAGAGGGCCACTGTGGGGGACAGTTCTATCAGAGGGCCACTGTGGGGGACAGTTCTATCAGAGGGCCACTGTGGGGGACAGTTCTATCAGAGGGCCACTGTGGGGGACAGTTCTATCAGAGGGCCACTGTGGGGGACAGTTCTATCAGAGGGCCACTGTGGGGGACAGTTCTATCAGAGGGCCACTGTGGGGGACAGTTCTATCAGAGGGCCACTGTGAGGGACAGTTCTATCAGAGGGCCACTGTGGGGGACAGTTCTATCAGAGGGCCACTGTGGGGGACAGTTCTATCAGAGGGCCACTGTGGGGGACAGTTCTATCAGAGGGCCACTGTGGGGGACAGTTCTATCAGAGGGCCACTGTGGGGGACAGTTCTATCAGAGGGCCACTGTGGGGGACAGTTCTATCAGAGGGCCACTGTGGGGGACAGTTCTATCAGAGGGCCACTGTGGGGGACAGTTCTATCAGAGGGCCACTGTGGGGGACAGTTCTATCAGAGGGCCACTGTGGGGGACAGTTCTATCAGAGGGGCACTGTGGGGGACAGTTCTATCAGAGGGGCACTGTGGGGGACAGTTCTATCAGAGGGGCACTGTGGGGGACAGTTCTATCAGAGGGGCACTGTGGGGGACAGTTCTATCAGAGGGGCACTGTGGGGGACAGTTCTATCAGAGGGGCACTGTGGGGGACAGTTCTATCAGAGGGGCACTGTGGGGGACAGTTCTATCAGAGGGGCACTGTGGGGGACAGTTCTATCAGAGGGGCACTGTGGGGGACAGTTCTATCAGAGGGGCACTGTGGGGGACAGTTCTATCAGAGGGGCACTGTGGGGGACAGTTCTATCAGAGGGGCACTGTGGGGGACAGTACTATCAGAGGGGCACTGTGGGGGACAGTACTATCAGAGGGGCACTGTGGAGGACAGTACTATCAGAGGGGCACTGTGGGGGACAGTACTAGTGAACGGGCACTGTGGAGCCCTTAACTACAGGGGGGGGGGGGCACTGTGGGGGACATTACTACAGGAGGGGCACTCTGAGGACAGGGGCGGACTGGGAACTTAAGTGTCCCTGGAAAAAATATAAAAAATGGTCCCGTTTTGTAGTCTGGTCCAAATTGATGGAAGGCAGGCCAGCAATACCATATTGTGGCACATTATACCATCCCAACAGAGCCAAATACCACAGTCTAGGGCTGCAACGATTAATCGACGCAATCAATAATATTCGATAACTGGATTCGTTGTCAAATAATCCAGTTATCGAATAATCGGCCGATTCGTTGCTATTCGGGCGGGAGCGGACGGTCGGGCGCTATGCCTGCGGGTCCTTGAACTTTAGATCACCGCATCTTTATTACCTTACAATGAAGCTCCAGTAACAGGCAGAGCGGGTGGCGGCGCAAAGTCACTTACTCACGTGACGCGCCTGCTCCATTCATAAAGTAAGCGGAGCAGGCGCGTCACATGAGTAAGTGACGTTACGCCGCCGCCCGCTCTGCCTGTTACTGGAGCTTCATTGTAAGGTAAAATAAGATGCGGTGATTTAAAGTAAAAGTTACTGCCGTTTAAGGAATACTGCTGTGAGCGGCGGGGCCAGGGCTGTTATGGGGAGGCGGATCTGTGTATGGCACTGTTATGGAGGGGATCTGTGTATGGCACTGTTATGGGGAGGGGGATCTGTGGATGACACATATAGCATAAGATGCTATATAGTTTCATGAATAGATCTGTGCCATCCACAGATCCCCCTCCCCATAACAGTGCCATCCACAGATCCCCCTCCCCATAACAGTGCCATCCACAGATCCCTCTCCCCATAACAGGGCACAGATCCCCCTCCCCATAACAGTGCCATCCACAGAACCCCTCCATAACAGTGCCATCCACAGAACCCCTCCATAACAGTGCCATCCACAGAACCCCTCCATAACAGTGCCATCCACAGAACCCCCCACAATAGTGCCATCCACAGAACCCCTCCATAACAGTGCCATCCACAGAACCCCTCCATAACAGTGCCATCCACAGATCCCCAATAACAGTGCCATCCACAGATCCCCAATAACAGTGCCATCCACAGATCCCCTCCATAAGTGCCATCCACAGATCCCCTCCATAAGTGCCATCCACAGATCCCCTCCATAAGTGCCATCCACAGATCCCCTCCACAAGTGCCATCCACAGATCCCCTCCACGAGTGCCATCCACAGATCCCCTCCATGAGTGCCATCCACAGATCCCCCTCCATAAGTGCCATCCACAGATCCCCCTCCATAAGTGCCATCCACAGATCCCCTCCATAACAGTGCCATCCACAGATCCCCCATTCACAATTTGTTTTAATATGGCCTTTGAACATAGTTTTTCAAGTAAAATCATATAAACCCCTTTTTTTTGTCATTTTGGTGTTTTTTCCCCGATTAATCAATGAAATTATCGACAACTAATCGATTATTCAAATAATCGTTAGCTGCAGCCCTACCACAGTCCATCACAAAATACTGTCAGCAGCACAGAATACACCCCCAAAAACTTCCACTAGCTAGCTATGAGAAGGGCTAAGGCATCGGTCCACAGGGAAATTTCCCTGTAAGTTCTATGGCCAATCCACACCTGTCCGGGGGCCATTACTACTGGAGGGGCACTGTGAGCGACATAACTGGCAACATTATTGGGAGCACTCTATGGGAATTTTTAATGCTGGAGACAGTATAAGGGGCATTACTGGTAGCACTGGGGACTTTTAATACTAAGGCACTATATGGTATTCAATACAAAAGGTTGTAGCTGCACTTACGGGTCTGCTCCTTCAGCCAATACAGTGGCGGTGCCAGCGGTGATGGGTACCAGTCCGTAGTACCCCCCGAACTTCACAGAAGTAGAAAAAACTGCAGCACTCCCAGGTCTTCAAGCAGTTTCTGATTTATTCACCAAAATGTGCAACATTTCGCCCTCACGTGGTCTTTTTCAAGCATGAAAAAGACATTTGAAGTCGAAATGTGGCACATTTTGGTGAATAAATCAGAAACTGCTTGAAGACCTGGGAGTGCTGCAGTTTTTCTACTTTTGTGAAGGCACTATATGGGGCATTACTAGGACATTTTTTTGTATGAAGGCACTATATGGTGCATTACTGGACGCAATGGGATACTTTTGGTCCCTGCAGGACCAGGAAGCGGCTCGGTCCCGTAACTGTAACAGCCAAGAGGTCACAGATGCTTGAATGCTACATCAGAGCAGTGATATACCATTCAAGCTGCTGTGACCACTGAGGCATGTGATTGGTTGCAGCGGTCACAAGACCAAGCCGCTTCCTGGTCCCACAAAAAAAAAAAAACTAACACAGATCCTTTGCTGGAAAAAAATGTTAGGACTCTTGGAATATGGCAGCAAAAAAACAAATCATAAAAAATGTTTAAAGTGTATTTATTATAAAAAAAAACTAATAAAACATAAAAGCAAACATAAAAATGGCCTAAAATAGCCCACATGCTCTAACAGGTAAAACACCGGGGAAATTAAATTAGAACAGAGTCTACTGACAAGTTACAAGGAAGAGCACAAAGTGAGGAGGAGCCGGTGACGACATAAGCAAATGAAGCTGCAGTACATGAAAATTGAGTCCGTCATTTGACACCCTATGTATTATATGAGCCGGGTGTGGAATATTAACTTTTATTTTAGCTTACATGCACAAAAGCCATAAAAATTATACTGTAATCTGGAGAAAATTAAATATTCCACATGTATACGAATGGCCTTCAGACAGGAACAAAGTGAGAAGCCCTTTCAGCATCTGTCTTTCCTCATGCCATGAATGAACTGTGAGACAATTAAAATGTTTATGCAGCAAATATTAAAGAGGAACTACTCATGGGATCATGTCACAAAGTCCCTGCTCGTAAAAGGCAAGCTATGAACAAACTGGACCAGTTATCAAGCAATACATACTGGAGTAACAGGGTGACTACGCTAGGTTCCTGTTCCCCTGAGAACCAGCACAGGTGCCCCTGGACTATGTAAAGGGTCCGTGGCAAATGTTCATCATATGCCGGTAGCACTCATTTTACTCAAGGCAATCTCCCCTCTGCCTGACGACTAGAGCCTAGCTGAGCATGAAATTCCCTCCAACATAGCTATGTCTTGTGGTCCGCTCTCCAGCTACAACATACTACATGGAATGAACTTGGTACATGTGTGAGACAGTTATATTTGGGACCCCCACCAAACAGCAGAAGTATGGAGGTAGGTTTCCAATATAGGACACAGTAAATGTTTCATACTTCTTAAGATTGGTTAGCCACACTCATCCCTGACAACCCTCACTGGCAGTGACGTTAGCTAGGCAGTGAGGAAAGCCCCCCATTCCTACATTACCCACTACGGAGCCTTGGATCCAGCCATTGCTACTAGTTCCCATGCTCAATTTATAGGGCGGGCAGCCCTGGTAACCTCAACAGCCACCACGCTCACATCTGTGACATCACTCCCTGTCTGTTTTGCAGACTGAAATGGAAGATAACATTGACAGTGGCTATTATGAGGTCACCACCTACAGGAGATCCACCAGCCTAAGGCCTATATTAGACTGAGCAAATATCGTACTGAATGTCGTTAATGCAAACTAAATTGAATGAGCGATTAAATGACAAGTGAGGAATTGCTCGTTTCTCGCCAACTGTGATCTTTCATCCAGCTCACAGATCGGTTCGTATAATATGGAGTCTACTCGTTTACACATCATATAGAGGCATAGTACTCGGTAGTGAACGATTAATGAGTGAACATCGCTCTATGTAATAAGCACGTTGCTAAGGAGTCGCAAAATCTACTATCTATAATCGCTATCTGCAAGACATCTGCTGGTCTAATACAAGCCTATGCCCTGACAATCACGTTAGTGACATAATCAGCAGAGATCAGCAAGCCTCCTTGACGTCAAGGACTCTCCACCTGCTATGGAGCCTTAAGGGCCCTTTCCACAGGCAGAGATTACAAAAGATAATTGCTAACGAGCGTTCATAGGAACACTTGCTAGCGACTATCTGGCGGTGTAAATCTGCCACTCATTACCTGATAAATTGAATCGCTTGTGCGCACACAAAAATTATCGTTTACTGTCAGCAGGTCATGCTGTGCAAACACGATCTGCTGCCGGCAAACGAGTCAGTATGAGGAAGAGCGATGGCATTAGCGATCGCTCCTCCCCGTACTCTCCTCTACCAGAGAGCAGCAGATTATCAGGAAGGACCGCTTCCCTCCCGACAATCAGCTGCTCTGTCAGCCCATGTAAAGGGACCTTTCCAAGGGATTGACACCGGGCCACCCTTCCACCCAAGTGCAGGCATCGTGGCTGTGCAGCTGCGGGAAGTAACAGTCAAGGGTGAACACTTTGTGATCTCACAAACCCAATAAGCCCAACAAACTCTCAACCCATCAGCTGTCATCACCTTTACTTGGGCCTTAAAAGGGACATGTCAGGCACATTCATCGTAACAGTCCTTACCTCTTTTCCCTACAAGCAACAACGATAGTCCCTAACAGTGGATTGTCTTACTGTCCTGTCAGAATCACATTCTCATTTTCCACTACCCCAGTAGCACATCCTCCCCATACTGCAGTGCACATGAGCTCCTCTGCCTTCTCTCCTGGTCTCTGTACAGTATAGTAACTGGCCAGCAGCCAGTCGGTGTAGTTCATTCATTGTGGCTCATTTTAAATGTAGCACTGCCACTGGTGCACTTGCTTGCCCGCCACATCCAGCAGAGCACAATATGGGACAATACTTCCCTGTATGGCGGGTTTATGTGGATAAAGAGATTCAGCCCCGTGTATAGAAAGACTTACCGCTGCCTTGCACCACAGGCATTGCCAGTCTTGCAGACGCAGCACACTGCCACATGTCTTCTCACAGACAGTGCATTTTGCACTAACAGGTAAATTGCCCTCCAGCCACTGGTGTGGCATTGAGACCTACAGATAGCAGAAAGAGCAGTCTTTAATACTGTACCAGAATGCAGCCCCTACTCCCATTTTTGTTTTTTAAATACCATGCCATATATTGTACATCTATACATACAGCAGTATATGTAATGGTGAGTTTCACGTACCCTCTGAAAGGTGTTTTCCGGTACTTCGATACTGATGATCGATTCTCAGGATATATTATTAATATCACATCGTGAGGGTCCGACACCAGGCACCCCCCACCAATCTGGTGATTCATGCAGCTGTCGGACACCATACAGTGGATGGAAGGCTCCATACACTGTGTTGTTACTGGTGCTGGTGTCCTGCAGTTCAGCTCCGATTCCCTCGAATGGAGGAACACGGCACGGCCAATACCCACTTAGGGAGTGCTGTAGTGGTAAGTAAAGGCCCATTTATACAGGTTGACTGAGCAGGGAATTATCGGGAATTAACTGTTTGTTCCCGATAACTGCCTGCTGGAGATGAGAGATGCATTTACATGCAGCAATCACCTCCGTTGTATGGTGATGTGAGATATCTCTACTGTGATTGCTCATCTCCATACAGATTCATTGTTTCTGGCCAGCGTCCTGTGTAAATTGTGACATAGGTGTAAGTATCAACAATGCTTTCAACCAATGATAGATCGTTTTCTCATTCATCGGGTGATCGGCGGTACCTTTACACAGGCCGTTTATCGGGACAGAACCTTCATTCACAGTCTGATAAGTGTCCTGTGTAAAGGGACCTTAACGGGTGCCATCATAAAGGGCTCATTATCTTAAATTCAATTTAAGGGTTTCAGGCAAATATTTCTCAGTTTTGCTGAATGCCAGGCCATACTTATATTGTCTTAAGACAAATGACACTAACCCCATCTTCGTCCTCGATAATGTCCTTTCCAATAGAAGCCAAGGTGGTCCATTTGCAATTGTTTGTGGCCCTCACAGCACAGCGTCGGTGAGACTTAAACTTGCAGACTATTTACAAGAATAGAAAAACACAAAGAAAACCCATGAAAACTATCATATGACAGTCCAGGAACAGCTTGGATAAGCAGATATGAGTGGAACACATGACTGCACAACCTCTGGTCTATATGTTCCACTATTCATGTGTGTAATCTCTGATTGGAAAAGAAACAACCTTTCTCCATGTCTGGGGGCTGCCTGGCCCACCTTGATATCTGCGACACATAATTCGGATGCCTAGGAAAATCTGGCAAATGCCGTACGCAGGCCGCCAGGGTATCCAGCTGAAATGACCAATCTGACATGAGTATGTAGTTTAGACAAAGGACCACATTTTCTAATCCTAAAGATGGCGTAAGCTTAGACCAGTGGTCTAGACCTGCCCCAGATTTATCACAGGGGCTCAGGCTGGATGATAAATGTGGTGCAGGGCTAGACTCTTTTCTTTGACGCTATAACAACTGTTGGTTGGCTTACTTTGAGACAGATTTATACACTAGAATGTGGCACTATTTGGGCACAAAATAGCACATCTTAGGCCTACCCCTTTATGTGAAGCTACACCTACTTTCTGCCAAGTCCCACATCCTTCTGGAGCATGACGGAAAAAAAGTATAGAAACCCTAGATGTGCCAAATTGCACCAATTTTAAGACAGATTTTTGGTGCAGATACATTTTTGGTGCAGCCCGCAAAAAACATGGATGACGTCCGTGTGCATTACGCATTTTGCGGAACGGAACAGCTGGCCCATAATAAAACAGTCCTATCCTTGCCCGTAATGCAGACAATAATAGGACATGTTCTATTTTTTGGGGGAACGGAAATACGGACACACGGAAACGCAATGCACACTGAGTAACTCATTTTTTCTTGCGGACATGGAAAGAAAGTACGTTTGTGTGCATGAGCCCTAAGCCAGTTTTCCTTTACACCAGTTTTGATAAATCTACCCCTACAGTCCTCTATGACAGACACACCTTAAGAAGCTTTGAAAAATAGAGCCTAGCAACACTAGACAATCAACAACCCAACTGCTTAGGAGGCAGTAGTCATCAGTGCAGCTTCCATTGTTAGTGGTTTTCTTCTGTTTGTTTTTTATGCATTTTTTACAATGCAATCCTAGCGCTAGAACTGACATACAAACTGACACAAGATACTGTATGCGACTGACTGAACATACAATAGCTAAATCTCCAATAGTCTAATGAATGGTTGGACATGTTGGATTTGATCATGCACAATCCTCTGTTCCCTCAGGAATAAGCGGCTATCTATTCCCCATGCACTTTCAGCCCTTGTTCTGTCGATACTAACAAAACAGAACCTGCAGCTGGGTTCCCAGACACTTACCTCCAGGGACTGACTTTCCTACATAAAAAAAAATAAAAAATCAATAAAAAATAAATCGTTCCTGCAAAAAAATCTTTGGGGTATATCGCCACATGGGACTTATTGTTAACAGCATTTAGAGATAAGCTGTGCAGAAGCCACCCATGGGTAATAGACACAATGGACAGGAGCTGCCTCATTGACTTCTATGGGAGAGTTTTCTAGGCATGCTCTGTGACCTGTGCAGAGGTCAGGAGGGAGTAGGTAAGGTGTGATATCACCTACGATATTGTGAACGGTGGATCTTGTGTATACAGTACAGACCAAAAGTTTGGACACACCTTCTCATTCAAAGAGTTTTCTTTATTTTCATGACTATGAAAATTGTAGATTCACACTGAAGGCATCAAAACTATGAATTAACACATGTGGAATTAAATACATAACAAACAAGTGTGAAACAACTGAAAATATGTAATATTCTAGGGTCTTCAAAGTAGTCACCTTTTGCTTTGATTACTGCTTTGCACACTCTTGGCATTCTCTTGATGAGCTTCAAGAGGTAGTCACCTGAAATGGTCTTCCAACAGTCTTGAAGGAGTTCCCAGAGATGCTTAGCACTTGTTGGCCCTTTTGCCTTCACTCTGCGGTCCAGCTCACCCCAAACCATCTTGATTGGGTTCAGGTCCGGTGACTGTGGAGGCCAGGTCATCTGGCGCAGCATCCCATCACTCTCCTTCATGGTCAAATAGCCCTTATTTACAAAGTTTTCACAATTTTTGGGCTGACTGACTTTCATTTCTTAAAGTAATGATGGCCACTCGTTTTTCTTTACTTAGCTGCTTTTTTCTTGCCATAATACAAATTCTAACAGTCTATTCAGTAGGACTATCAGCTGTGTATCCACCTGACTTCTCCTCAACGCAACTGATGGTCCCAACCCCATTTATAAGGCAAGAAATCCCACTTATTAAACCTGACAGGGCACACCTGTGAAGTGAAAACCATTTCAGGTGACTACCTCTTGAAGCTCATCAAGAGAATGCCAAGAATGTGCAAAGCAGTAATCAAAGCAAAAGGCGGCTACTTTGAAGAACCTAGAATATAACATATTTTCAGTTGTTTCACACGTTTTTGTTATGTATATAATTCCACATGTGTTAATTCATAGTTTTGATGCCTTCAGTGTGAATCTACAATTTTCATAGTCATGAAAATAAAGAAAACTCTTTGGAAGAGAAGGTATGTCCAAACTTTTGGTCTGTACTGTATATATATGTCATTGTAGTCCTGCCTCTAATGATAAGCAGATAACTGCAGTAAAGTAATCTGTACTTTAGGATATTATTTTAAAATATAGTGACAAATAAAAAATAACAATCGCCAAAATTTCTTTAAAAATGTTTAACATAAAAACTTGATTTAAACAATAGATCATCTTCTGATGACACATACCATATACTACAATAATATACTATGATTGGGATCATCTGATACTACAGCAAGGAAATCCTCAGGGAAATAAATACCATGCCCCCGCACGTCAATTGGCAGAAGAAAAGCCAAGATGTACAGCAGCTTATGTTCTACCAATAGGTCAAGGAAATCCAGTTCACTTACCTGTTATCAGATTATTCACACTTAACGTGAGTCATTCAGATAACTGTAATATAATGCATAATTGTCCATACAATGCCCTACTGTACAAGGGCAAATCAGCACTTCTAGGATAACACTGATAATATTAGCACCTGGATAAAAATCTATGTATTATGTCTGCATATCCTCTTAATTCTGACAGATTCCTTCGACAATGAGTTCACACTTCACTTCAGTACTTTCCATGAGTATCAGTACATTCACACGACTGTATGTGTTTTACGGTTCACTAATTGCAGATCAGCAAAACACAGATACTATTACCAACCGTGTGCGTTCCGCATTTTGCTTGGCCAGCCCTATGACAGAAATGCCTATTCTTGTCCACAATTACTGAGAAAAATAGGACATGCTCTTCCCTTCTTGCGGGGGCCGCGGAAGCAAAGTACGAATGCGGAGTGCACACGGTATGCTGTCCACATCTTTTACGGCCCCACTGAAATGATGCGGACCCATCAATACAGTTGTGTGAATGTTCCCCTTTTGTGAGCCAAAACCAGTAGTGAAGCCTACTCACAGATCGGGTATAATGGAAAGATTTCCTCCTGTTCTGTGTTTTGGACCCGCAACTGGTCCGGGCTCCCAATAACTGCTGGAAAAAACTGCGCAAATAACTGAAGTATGAACTCAGCCTAATGTTTATGGGTTCAAGTAAACTGTCCCCAATGTGTACTATGAAGGGTAACAAGGATTCGCCACGGTGAATTTAAATTCCTCCCATTCTCTATTTTCTCCAGTGGTAATGGGTGCCATGCACCTGGCATCCAGTTCTCCTCTCTTAGGGTACAGGCAGACGGCGCGGTCATGTCAGGGTTGTGATACGGCCACGCTGCAGTCGGGATCCCCGATGCTGTATGGGCCACACAGCAGGCTCTAATTAAACTAATGAAGACGGTACTGTTTCGTCGGCCTGGCTACATGGTACCTTCTATTCTGCAGCATCATTAACAATGCAGACAGTGCCGTCTTCACAGTGACCGTACCATGTGGTCGTACCCTTAACAGGGTTTTCCGGGAATTCTTCACAATTTTCTTATGGTTCCTAATTTGGATGACCCGATTAAAGACTCGCAATATTAAAGACTCCTATGGTCCTGCAATCTGCTGCTCCCGTCTGGATCCCATACAGCCATCTTCCCATTCCCGCCTGGAGTATGGACATGGTCACCTGCACTTCTGCAACTAATGGGTGGCTTCAGAAGTGACGTGCCACTTGGAGATATGTCCCTAGTGAAGCTGGAAATTGGCTGTGGCAGAGCAGGATGACCATTTCCTAAACCCTGCCGGAAGTAAACAAACCGGGGATCTGAGGGCGGCTGAAGGAGAAGCAGGGGGCAGGTAAGCTTAAGTCTATCATTAGGTCACACATGCTAGGGGTCATTCTTCTGCAAATAATGAAGAATTCCCAGAAAACCCTTTTGAGCTGGCCACAAACATGAGATCTATGTTGGTTGGATCCGTCAATTTTGGCCAATTGACGGGTTGGCCAACCATCTTATTTGCATGGGGCCATCATCACTTGGCCACTAATGTGGGGGAGACAAGGACTTGCCACATTGAATTTGGTTGAATTTGTATGGCAAACATGCAAGTTCAAATGGAGGGATGGCTTGGTTGACAGCTATATAAAGGGTTATTGTTTTAGATGTAACTTGTTGCAAATATCACAGTAGAGATGAGCGAAACGACTTCGGATGAAACATCCGATTCGCTCTGATGAGACAAAGAAGTCATTACTTCGTGAATAACTTCATAAATTAATTCGTACTGTAAAAAAACATTTCCTGAACTCGGGTTCGGTTCCAAGTGGTACCTTGGAATAATTTATGACACAGTCTCTACATTAACCTACATTTAACGCATTTGTTCCAGCACTTTCTATAATGTCACATTGCTGCCATGTAAACCCATCCCTGGCCTGTGGCAGTGAAAGCTATGAAGGTGACTAGATCAGCATGGGAACATAGTAAACCCGGCTAATTAAACAGCATTAAATAAATAGGGCATGTTCCACTTATAACTGTACAATCACCTTCCATAACCATTTCATAAAGCTAATACGCAGAAGGCATGCGACGCCTCCCAGCCGACACCGAAGATCTGATACCAAGAAACCTCATAGTGACAAGGACAAGTCAACATGACAGATGGGATTACATTAGGATATTTGCTAACATACCTTCGCAGGAGAGTCCATGGGATGTGACCCCAGAGAGGGCTTCACGACACACGTTGCAGTATGTGGGTCGGGCATGGGAACAGGCGTACCAGTTGTGCATTCCGGAGAAATGGTCCATACTGTACTGGGCAGACTGGAAGTATGAAACACAAAGAGCTGTTGATCCTGCAGGCAGTGTGCACACGCAGGCACGGCAGGTCAGATCACTGCCCGGGGCAGCCCTGCCTATCGGGATTGTTATGCAAATAACAAGTCAAGTAATACTACCTAACCTAGCTAGAAGGAAAGGCATTTCTTGTGCAGACAACAGCGACTTGCGGCACGACACTTGGAGATATGGGGCTGGGTTCACACATGACCACATAGCTGCGGATTTGCAGCCGCTGATTTTCGTGCATTGTACAGTACCAGCAAAGTGCGGAAATGAAATCTGCAGCATGTCAATTTATGCTGCGGTCCTCCCCGGAGGATTTCATCCTTTGCAATCAAGAGGGTGAAGCCCACCGGCTTTTCCGCAGCAAAAAACGCTTGTAGCACATGTGTTTTTTGTGGCACCACATCAACTGCTGCAGACTTTTCGTCTACAATTACCAGTACGGGTGGACGTAAATCCTGCTCTGTCAAGCTGTTATATTTCATCGTCATGCACACTGCGGTCTGCAAATCGCGGAACCGCAAAACGCGGGTACTGGCTGAGTGCATGCTACAATTTTCCTTAAACTCTTGTAGAAATGCCATATCCTTGTTCTATCTTATAGAAGTACACACTGTGGGAGATTTATGAACCTGGTGTAAAGTAGAACTGGCTTAGTTGCCCATAGCAACCAGATTCCACCTTTCGTTTTCAAAAGAAGCTGTGAAAAATGAAAGGTGGAATCTGATTGGTTGCTATGGGCAACTGAGCCAGTTCTACTGTACACCAGTTTCATAAATCTCCCCCAATGTGCTGTCCGCATGTTTTGCGGCCCCATTGAAATGAATGTATCTGCATCTAATCTGCAAAAAATGTGGACCAAAAATACGGTTGTATGCATGATGCCGTAATGACATCCAAAACGCCTAGTGATGAAGAAGAAGGAGCGCATAAAAGAAAACTGATTATCAGAGCCTGGTAAAGCTGGGTGACAATCCCTATGGGAGCGATAATGGCAGCAATGTTAGTTCTTCTTCAGCTTTCCCAAAAACAGATGTAACTAAAGAACGGCTAAGGGTCCATTCACACGACCGCAAAATGGGTCCGCATCCGTTCCGCAATTTTGTGGAACAGGTGCGGACCCATTCATTTTTAATGGGGCCGGAATGTGCTGTCTGCATCCGCATTTGCGGATCTGCAAAAACATAGAACATGTCCTATTCTTGTCAGGAATTGTGCGGTCGATGTGCGGTCTGCAAAATGCCGGTGTCCGTGTTTTGTGACACGGACGTGTGAATGGACCCCAAGTAGAATCTGGTGATCTCTTTTTTTAAAACACATAAATGCCTCAGCGGCCCCTTTACCTGGGGCGAAGGTCACTGGAAGGACAAGTTTTGTCTGTTTCACTATAATTTGTCTTTTATCTGCTGACGATCAGGCTCTTGGCCACTCCTGGAGCACAATAATGAATACAATGTACACGTGTCCCTGCAGAGTGACCCGGCTGCTCCTGGAATCCTACTGCAAGTCAGCTCACCTCAAAGAGTTCACGATTCTGCACCGTCTTCAGCGCCGCCATCCATTCTTCCATGTCTTTTCTGTTGTCTGCGCTCAGTATCAGTTTGCGAAAGGGAGTGAATACCTGAGGAATAGGAGAAAAGGAGGATGAGGAGCAATGCCAGGGAAAGAGAGACTGCAAAATCGGGGAGGAGGAGAGAGCAAAAGGAGATTTCATTCGAAGCAGCTGTTTGCTAAAGGCATGGAAGCCCAGTGTGCATAGTGGCATAGGAAATGCAAACAAGTGACTACAAACTTCAGAGAGGGGAAATTTATCGTCTCACTAATCTATTTTATGACATTAAAAAGTGGCAAATACAAAGTTTGCAACGTTTAAATACCACTGTGACAAAATTCAGTTGCAAGTGGCGTTTCGAAATTCCTTGCCACTCGTGATCAGCAGCAGGACCCACTGATCTAATACTTATCCTCTATCCACAGGATAGGGAATAACTTCTCACAGCCGGAAAACCCTTATAAGGCCTCATGCACACGACCGTTGTTCTGGTTCGCATCCGAGCCGCACAAAGCAATCTGCAGTGCAGATTCCACAAAGCAAATTCACAGCAAAGTACAGTACAATACAAGTCTCTGATTTTCCAATCCCCATCTACATGCTTATGTTTAAAGGGAACCTGTCATCAACTTTATGCTGCCCATACTGACGGCAGCATAAAGTAGACACAGGTGAGTTGATTTCAGCGCTCTGTTATTTAAAAGTTAAAAGTAAGTGGTTGCCGAGAACCAACATCACAATCATTGCAGACTGGGCCTGGAAAAGAGTCCCGGCCACCTGAGAAGAGTCCTGGTTATTCATGAATTCATGCTCTCCTGCTGATGGCTGACAGTCTTCTACCTAGTTTTCTCCCTTTCTCTCTAGGAGAGAACTGACAGTCATCAGAAGGGTGAGAGTGCAGGAGATTATGTATAACCAGGACTCTTCTCAGGTAGATGTGACTCTTTTCCAGGCCCAGGCTGCAATGATTATGATGCTGGTTCTCGGCAATTCTCATGAGTGACACACCGCTGAAATCAGCATTTCTGTCAGTATTTTATGCTGCCCTCAGTGAGGTCACCATAAGGGTCCATTCACACGTCCGTTTTTGTATTCCGCATCCGTTCCGATAAAAAACGGAACGTTATTTGGAGCCATTCATTTCAATGGATTCCGCAAATATTCGGACTGCACACATAGTGCTCTCCGATTCCGTTCCGTGGGTTCCGTTTATTCGGACCCAGGAAAAAAAATATACCCTGTCCTACTATTTGTCTGATTTTGCGTTCCGTCATGCCATTCTAGTCAATGGATCCGTCAAAAATGCGGAAGACATGCTAAAAGCATCCTCATGTCATCCAGATTTTCGGATCCGCAAAAAACAGGAACGTTTATCTGGAAAGGTAAAAATACTGATGTGTGAATGGACCCTAAAGTTGATGACAGGTTCCCTTTTAAGGGGTTATCCAACCCCTATAATGACCCCCCTCCCAATGCCGATGCACCTCATATAGATTATACTTACCCCGCTCCCTGACATCCACGTCACCCCTGATCTCCGCACAGCCACTGATGCATCTCCCTGTCGTGTGGATCAAAACATCCAGCGACAAGGGGGAGGGGGTGCAGCCAATAGCAGGCCGCAACAGAGACGAGCCTCCCTAGCATCGCGGGTGACGCTAGGGAGGCTCGTCCCCGTGGCAGCCTGCTATTGGCTGCCCCTGTGTCACCGGATGTTTTGATCCGCGCGACGGGGAGATGCAGCAGTGGCTGTGCGAAGATCAGGGGTGACGCGGGTGTGGGGGAGCGGGGTAAGTATAATCTATATGAGGTGCCCATGCATTTGGGGGGTCATTATAGGGGTTGGATAACTCCTGGGAATGGTCCGCATGCGATTTGAATTATTTTGTGGGTCAGATGCTGACCCATTCACTTCAATGGAGCCGCAAAAGATGTGGACAGCAGACTATGTGCTGTCCGCCTCTGTATGTCCATTCTGTGGTTCCGCAAAACAATAGAACATGTCCTATTATTGTCTGTGTTATGGACAAGGATAGAAACGTTCTACTAGGGGCCGGATGTTCTGCAAAATGCGGAAACCACACAGCCGGTATCCATGTTTTGCAGATCCGCAATTTTGCGGACCACAAAAATGGATATGTTTGTGTGAATGAACCCAAAGTAATATTCCTGCCAGCATTCCGTATTTTGTGGAACGGAACAGCTGGCCCCTAATAGAACAGTACTATCCTTGTCCGTAATGCGGACAATAATAGCACATGCTATAGTTTTGCGGAACAGAAATACGGACATAGAGAAATGGAATGCACACTGAGTACCTTCCGTTTTTTTTGCGAACCCATCGAACTGAATGGTTTCGCATATGGTCCGCAAAAAAATGGAGCAGACACGGAAAGAAAATCAGTTCGTTTTCAAGTCCTAATCAAGGCACATATGGGGTCATTTATCAAACTGGTGTAAAGTAGAACTGGCTTAGTTGCGCACAGAAACCAATCAGATTCCACCTTTCATTTTTGACAGCTCCTTTTGAAAATGAAAGGTGGAATCTGATTGGTTGCTATGGGAAACTAAGCCAGTTCTACTTTACACCAGTTTGATAAATGACTCCAATAGAGAAGTAAATATGCCTCACCTCCCCATATGAGCACCTGAAATGACTTTGAAATGACTTTGCACCAGCCACAGGATACTTCACCTCTGCTGGGACCTGTCAGTTTGATCTCAGACATAGTGCATGTTTGGTCCAAAAATTATCAGCTTATCATAAAAATGACCCGATCTTTTTGAAAGTTTACAGAATTTGTGGTCACCACCCTGTCTGGAATACACTGGCAACGTCCTGGTGGGTATGTGGGAGGGAAGTGAAAACTTTGGCATCAAGGAGCTTTATCTTACTGCAATATTCATTCTGAAGAAACTCATGATCAGATTTTACTTTACACCGCAAAATAAATGCTGATTGATGATCTAACAAGCCGATCGGCAGTTATCTAAAGGGCTTTTTGCACGGGCCATTGTAAATTCGGGAAAAAAAACAATCACACATATGACTCCATTAATAATAAGTCAGAATGAATCGCCACCGAGAAGTCTATAAAAACCGTACAACAACCATCTGTGGGGACTAGAATGTCAGCCATAGTCATCATCAGTTGTAGTTTAGGGAAAAAACTTACACAAAATATCCTCATACGGGGTGTCTGGGATTTTGATGTTGGTGGCCTATCCTTAGGATAAGTCATTAAAGGGGTTACCTGAGACTATAAAAAGCTCCCCCATATGCCGGGCCCCTCACACTGAATAGACTTACCCCGCTCCCTGCGCCGCTCCTGGTCCCCGCACCGCTGCTTTTCCCTGTACACGGATGAAAACATCCGGTGTCAGGGGTGAAGGGCAGCCAATGGCAGGCGGTGATGGGGATGAGCCTCCCTAGCGTCACCCGCGATGCAAGGGAGGCCCGTCCCCGTCTGCCATTGGCTGCTCCCCCCTACACTGGATGTTTTCATCTGGAGAGAAGCAGCAGCGGAGGTGCGGGGACCAGGAGCGGCGCAGGGAGCGGGGTAAGTACAGTATATTCAATGTGAAGGGCCTGGCATATGGGGGAGCTTTTTATAGTCTCGGATAACCCCTTTAATTGGTGGTGGTCTGACTCCTGGCATCCCTGTTGATCAGCTGTTTCTAGAGGCTGCAGCGCTCAGGTTTAGGTCTCTTGCGTTCTGTATATGGAAACATTAATTTCAATGGGTCTGCCAAAAAAACGGAATGTACTTTCTATGCATTCCATTTCCGTATTTCTGTTCAAAGATAGAACATGTCCTACTATTGCCCACAAATCACGTTCCGTGGCGCCATTCAAGTCAATGGGGCTGTAAAAAAAAAAAAAAACTGAACAGATACGGAATGCATCCGTATGTCTTCAGTATCCGTTCCGTTTTTGCAGAACCATCTATTGAAAATTTTATGCCCAGCCCAATTTTTCTATGTAATTACTGTATATGCCATGCTTCAGTTTCCATTTGTGATCCACAAAAAAACAGAAACCAAACGGAAAAACGGAACGGCAAAACCGAACGGAAACACTACTGAAACAAAAAGTGGAGAAACGGATCCGTTTAAAACGGACCACAAAACACTGAAAAAGCCATACGGTCGTGTGCAAGAGGCGAAAGTTATATATATTTTTTCGTTTACGTTCCATTTTTTGCGTTCCGTATGCAGAACCATTTATTTCAATGGATCCGCAAAAAAAAAAAAAACGGAAGGTACTTCGTATGCCTTCCGTTTCCGTATTTCCGTTCAAAGATAGAACATGTCCTATTATAAGGATAGTACTGTTCTATCAGGGGCCAGCTGTTCCGCCAAAAACAAAAAACGGAATTCACACGGACGTCATCCGTATTTTTTGCAGATCTGTTTTTTGCGGAGCGCAAAATACTGAAAAAGCCATACGGTCGTGTGCAAGAGGCCTCAGGCAAGCAATATAAAAATCACAGACAACCCCTTTAAAGGGGGCTGTCTTATGAAACGCAACGCCTTTAACACGAGAGCTGTCAAGATCCCTGGCAGCTGACTATACCAGTGGAAGGTGCAGATGGCTGTTTATTTCCCCTACAGCAAAGTATGACATAGTGGCCATTCAAAGGAATGGTCCTCTACAGGTGTAGCGGATGCTAAATGAAGTTGGCGCACTGGGTGCACTGAGCTATTAATACAGTGCGCAACAGTGCTTGACGGTATTAACGTAGCATAGGCACTCTGCGTAAAAATGTCGTAGCTCACCGAGACCGTTCATTTAACACTTTCTACCTCTGTATGCGGTAATGTAGTAAATAAACGGTCCAAGTCCACCAGAGCAAGTGAGTACTGAAAGCCGGTTTTGAAAAGTTTAAAAGAGTTATCTGGGAATTTGATATTAATGGCCCTTTTATCAGGAAAGGTCATCATAATCAGATCGGCGGGCTCCCGGCAATGACCCTGATCAGCTGTTCAGCTGTTCGAAGAGGCCGTGGTGCTCTGCGAGTGCTTACACCTCTTCCTAGGCCAGTGACATCGCCGTACATCGGTCACATGGCCTCGGCGCAGCTCAGTCCAGTTCAAGTGAATCTGCCTGAAGTGCAATGCCAAGCACAGCCGCTATCCAATATAGGGCACTGAGCTTGGTATGGTGTGAGGAGGCCACACCACTCACCACAGCTCTGACGAGAGCAGCGGACTCTTCAAATTCCTGATCGGTGGGGGTACCAGGAGTCGGACTTCGCAATCTAAAATTCAGGGGTGGACTGGGAACTTTAAATGGCCCTGGTGGCCCTATTTTGTAGTGGGGCCCAAAATGACAAAAGGCAGGACAAGCATTACCACATTGTGGCAAAATATACCACCCCGGCAGAGCCAAATACCACAATGTATTGCAAAATAGTGCCCCAGCAGCCCATATTACCTCCCTAAACTGCTCCTCTGTGACCAATGCCACGTTCTGTCCTACTCCAGTTGCCTTAGGATGGCTATATGCTTGCATTTAGGAGTCAGAAGCGGAGCATCAGATCATTACCATGGCTGGAGGCTGTGAGGAGGGCTCAGACGGGCCCCAGGGCATCGGCCCCCTGGGATGTTTCCCTGTAGGGTCTATAGCCAGTCTGCCCCGATATTATTGATGACCTATTGAGTATAGACCAGGGGTGCACAACCTGCGGCCCGCGGCCCCCAGAGCCATGGTTTGCGGCCCCCGCCCTGCTGGGCAGAAACACCGCTGATCCTGCGATCAGCTGTGTTTCTGCACAGAGCACCGCACAGCAGATGGATCACAGCAGATGGAGCACTGTAGCAGGAGCAAAAAGGGTCCCCGGCTATCAGTGAGAGCGGGGAAGCCAAGGAGAAGACAGAAGCGCTTTATTAGCGCTTCTGCCTTCTCCTCTATGAGCACTCTGCAGTGTGGACCCAGCGACCATGTGATCGCTGGGTGTCTCGGGAACAGAGGAGCGCTGCCCTGGTACAAAGCCTCCGCAGCAGGCTGGTTTCCCTGTAACTGGGGCTCCTTTGTACAAAAAAAAAAAAGTCACTTATTGTCTCCCAAAGGTCTTTCAGTGACCTCTTGGGGACAAATTATGTGGTAAAAATATATAAAAAAGTTAAAAAATGATTCCAAAAAATGTGAAAACTTAATAAATTAAAAAATTAAATAAAAAGGAAAAAGTGCTTAATAAAAGAGTGTTCACTGTCCCACCACAGTTTTTTTATGAAAAAGTGCAAAATTTAAAAAAGTGACAGTGTGCCCCAAAGTCTTTTTATGACCTCTTGGGGGACATATTATGTAGCAGAAATATATTATGTAAAAAAAAAAAAGATACTTAAAAGAAAAAACACCCACACCAATCAAAACCATCACCATTACCGCCCCATTCACATGAAACTTTTCATATTATATAGAAAAACGGCCTACACAAAATAGAGAACTAATTATAATAATTTATTTTGGTGTCAGTTTGCATATTTAAAGAATAAGGAGCTACAGTTTGAAAAAAATATAACAACTTTTTAAAAATGTTTTGTACAGTTTCCCCCAAATAAAAATTGTTTCAAAAATTATTTTGGTAGTCCAACAAATAAGATAGTTACAACCATTTGAACCACCACGCGCGCTAAATCAGAAAAAAGTGTTTGATCCTTAAGGCCTTTTCGGGCCTGGTCATTCAAGCGTTAACCAATAGGCGCCTTCCCCACTAGAAAGGTAATGAGCTTACTGGTTACTGCAGGGCGCCTATAACTGGATTGGCAGGAGATGGTAGTAACCAGTGAGCTCCGTCCTCTGCAGTGAAGGAAAACGCTGATTTATAAATAGGAGGCAGGATGGAAGGAAATGTCGCCACTTTTCTGGTAAAAAATGATTTTTAACAAGTTCCTGCAGCATGGCCTCTGAAATCGAAAATTCATAATTAACTGCTCTACTCCGCTCTGGTCCTCTGCGCTGCCTCCATCTTCCGGTTCCTGCTCTGTTTACACCTGTTAGTGCATGGCCATGGTCACTTGCACGGCTCCAGTCAATGACTGGCTTCAGCAGTGACACGCTGCTTGTGGCCACATAACCGCCTAAGCCAGTCATTGGCTGGAGTGGTGTATGACCATGTCCATGCACTGCCAGGTAGGGCTGCAGTAAACGAATATTTTTGTAATCGAGTATTCTATCGATTATATTTCTCGATTCATCGAGTAATCTAATAAGAAAAAGCTACTTAAAATAACGTACGTAATTAGGTATGTATAAAGTTATTGGTTTGAAGGGGTTAATAACTTTATACATGCCTAATGCCAAGCTGCTTCCATTAACCCCTCCAAACCAATAACTTTATACATGCCCATTGGGTTTGGAGGGGTTAATGGAAGCACCTTGGCATTAGGCATGTATAAAGTTATTGGTTTGAAGAGGTTAATGAAAGCACCTTGGAGGTGCCTTCATTAACCCCTCTCTAAACCAATAACTTTATACATGCCAAGGTGGTGCTTGCAGCCTCCATTAACCACTCTCTCTCCATCTGCCTCCCCCCAGCCTCTGATCTGCTTGCCCCCAGCCTCTGATCTGCCTCCCCCCAGCCTCTGATCTGCCTCCCCCCAGCCTCTGATCTGCCTACCCCCCCAGCCTCTGATCTGCCTCCCCCCCAGCCTCTGATCTGCCTCCCCCCCAGCCTCTGATCTGCCTCCCCCCCAGCCTCTGATCTGCCTCCCCCCAGCCTCTGATCTGCCTCCCCCCAGCCTCTGATCTGCCTCCCCCCCAGCCTCTGATCTGCCTGCCCCCAGCCTCTGATCTGCCTGCCCCCAGCCTCTGATCTGCCTGCCCCCAGCCTCTGATCTGCCTGCCCCCAGCCTCTGATCTGCCTCCCTCCAGCCTCTGATCTGCCTGCCCCCAGCCTCTGATCTGCCTCCCCCCCAGCCTCTGATCTGCCTCCCCCCAGCCTCTGATCTGCCTCCCCCCCAGCCTCTGATCTGCCTCCCCCCCAGCCTCTGATCTGCCTCCCCCCCCAGCCTCTGATCTGCCTCCCCCCCAGCCTCTGATCTGCCTCCCCCCAGCCTCTGATCTGCCTCCCCCCCAGCCTCTGATCTGCCTCCCCCCCCAGCCTCTGATCTACCTCCCCCCCAGCCTCTGATCTGCCTCCCCCCCAGCCTCTGATCTGCCTCCCCCCCAGCCTCTGATCTGCCTCCCCCCCAGCCTCTGATCTGCCTCCCCCCAGCCTCTGATCTGCCTGCCCCCAGCCTTTGATCTGCCTGCCCCCAGCCTCTGATCTGCCTCCCCCCTCCCCCAAGCCTCTGATCTGCCTCCCCCCTCCCCCCAGCCTCTGATCTGCCTGCCCCCTCTGGTAACGCAACCCTCCCTCCCTCCCTCCCCAGTATTAATCATTGGTGGCAGTGTAATGCTGGGGCTCCGATCGGTTACCATGGCAGCCAGGAGTCACGCTACTGAAGCCCTGACTGCCATGGTATGTTAGTGAGCAGCGCATTATACTCACGTGCGCTGTGGCCGACGGTCGCTCCTTCTTCTGTCTGTGCGGCGGATTGCTAATGCTTACAGCATTAGAAATGCGCCGCACAGACCTATGAGAAGGAGCGACCGCCGGCCACAGCGCATGTGAGTATAATGCGCTGCTCTCTGCTCACTAACATACCATGGCAGCCAGGACTTCAGTAGCGTCCTGGCTGCCATGGTAACCGATCGCTCCTTCTCATAGGTCTGTGCGGCGCATTGCTAATGCTGTAAGCATTAGCAATCCGCCGCACAGACAGAAGAAGGAGCGACCGTCGGCCACAGCGCACGTGAGTATAATGCGCTGCTCTCTGCTCACTAACATACCATGGCAGTCAGGGCTTCAGTAGCGTGACTCCTGGCTGCCATGGTAACCGATCGGAGCCCCAGCATTACACTGCTGGGGCTCCGATCGGAACTGACACTGCCACCAATGATGGGGGGGAGGAGGGGGACCCTGTGGGATATGGCCGGCACATTAATTGGTGGCGCAGTGGCCACAGTCCCTCCCCTCCTCCTCCTCCTACTGTCCTCATTGGTCTTCAGCGGCAGCCGCGCACAGTGGGGAGGGAGTGACTCCTCCCTCCTCCTCCCTCCTCCTCCCTCCTCCCTCCTCCTACCTCCGCTGTGCCGGCCGGCTCAGTCCTGCCTCTCTGGCCTCCGGAGGACACGGAAGCGGTGAGTGAGACGCTTAATTTCACTCCCGCTCCGTGATCACGTGATGTAAACGATTCCTCGATGCAGGGAAACTGCATTGATGAATTTTTTGACTCGATTTAATCGAGTTATTCGAATAATCGTTTCAGCCCTACTGCCAGGTGTAAACAGCGGAGGCAATTCGAAGAACCAGAGAGGTGGGGAGCAAGTAAGTATAAGGGTCCATTCACACGTCCGTTTTTTCTTTCCTGATCTGTTCCGTTTCTTGCGGAACAGATCTGGACCAGTTCTGTACCCATTCATTTTCAATGGGTCCTGGAAAAAATCGGACAGCACAATGTGTGCTGTCCGTTTCCGTTGTTCCGTTCCGCATGTCCGAAAAAATATAAAACTTCTCCTATTCTTTTCTGCAAAAATCGGATCCTGGTACAATACAAAGTCAATGGATCCGCAAAAAACGGAAGACATTCGTATGTCATTATGTATGTCATCCGTTTTATGCGGATTCCGTTCCTGGAAATTGAATCCTGCCCACAGAAACTTATTTTTTTTTTCAAAGAAATCGAAACAACTTTATTTGCTTATTGAAATTTTGCGGATCCGCAAAAAACGGATGACATACGGAAACATTTTCAGGAACAACGGATCCGCAAAAAAACTGACTGAAATTCGGGATATAGAAAAATACTGACGTGTGAATGTAGCCTAACTCTTCGGTTTCAGGGGCTATGCTGCAGCACGATATTTGGGACAATTACTGGGAACAAGTGTTCATAGGAGCGCTCATATCTTATATCTGGCCAGTATAATCGTGCAGCTGATCAGTCGATAAACAAGGAATTGCTCATTTGTTGGTTGATTTGCATATTTTATCAGGATGAAAGATGTCCGATTATCTGCAGCACGACTGTGGCAGCGATCGCTCCTCCCCAGTCACTTTACACTGGCTTGTTGATCGGCGCTCATCTGCCTATTACACTTTTTTTTTTATTTGAGGACCCTTGAAATAGAGCGATGTGACAATGCAGCCCCCAGACCAAAAAAGGTTGTGCACCCCTGGTATAGACCATCAAATTCCTGGATAACCCCTTTAAGGGTCCATTCACACGTCCGTGAATGTGTCCGCACCCTTTCCGCAATTCTGTGGAACGGGTGCGGACCCATTCTTTCTCTATGGGTACGGAATGGATGCGGAGAGCACACTATGTGAATGTGTCCGCACCCTTTCCGCAATTCTGTGGAACGGGTGCGGACCCATTCTTTCTCTATGGGGACGGAATGGATGCGGAGAGCACACTATGTGCTCTCCACACCCGCATTTCCGGAGCGCGGCCCCTATCTTCCGGTCTGCGGCTCCGGGAAAAAAAATAGAACATGTCCTATTCTTGTCCGCAATTGCAGACAAGAATAGGCAGTTCTATGGGGGTGCCGGCCGGGTGTATTGCGGATCCGCAATGCACTACGGACATGTGACTGGACCCTAAGTGTGCAAGATCGTTTTCTTTATTTGACACGAATGTAGATAGGAAAATATCGAAATGCACAAAATTTACACAGGTACAGCACACAGAGGGTTTCTAGAAAATAGCCCCTGTGAGAGAAGAGTGAGAATTACCAGCCGACATTTGCTTTAAATGTGTTTCACTATATTAAAATGGTATGAATGCAAAAAAGGAAAGGAACAAAAACCTGTTTAAACCTAACAATAATGAAATTCTTCTAGTTAAAACAATGAAATCTTTACTTCCCCCATCTCTAAATATAGCACAGAACACACAGGGCTCACAAGAAGTATTTACTTATGTATCATCACACAAAGGCGACACTATGCCCAGAAGGAACCTTTCCCAGCCAGAATACCACACAGTGCAGCCCTGCGTCGGGCGCCAACCTGGTACAAACCAGTCATTAAAGGAGTTTTCTGGGATTTTAATATTGATGACCTAACCTCAGGATAGGTCATTAATTTCAAATCGGAGGGAGTCTGACACCTGGCACCCCGCCGACTAGCTGTTTGAAGGGAAGGCACGCGCCGTGCCAGTGCTGACTTCTCTTCACTGCTTAGGCTACTTTCACACTGGCGTTTTGGCTTTCCATTTGTGAGATCAGTTCAGGGCTCTCACAAGCGGTCCAAAACGGATCAGTTTTGCCCTAATGCATTCTAAATGGAAAAGGATCCGCTCAGAATGCATCAGTTTGCCTCCGTTCAGTCACCATTCCGCTCTGGAGGCGGACAGCCAAGACGCTGCTTGCAGCAGTTTGCTGTCCGTCTGACGAAGCGGAACCATTTTCTCTGACACAGTCTGGCACAATAGAGAACGGATTCCTCCCCTATTGACTTTCAATGGTGTTCAAGACGGATCTGTCATGGCTATAAAAGACATAATACAACCGGATCCATTCATGACGGATGCATGCGGTTGTATTATTGTAATAGAAGCGTTTTTGTAGATCCATGACGGATCCACAAAAACGCTAGTGTGAAAGTAGCCTTACCTGCTCACTGTAAACAGCGCAGCGGTGAGCAGGTGGAACTACGAGCGCCCCATTCACTTCTATGGGACGGCTCTGTAGTATACATTTGAATAGGAATGAGCCGTCCCATAGAAGTAAGGATAGGTCATCAATATTAAAATCCTGGAAAACCCATTTAAAAAGGAAATTGCAGGTTTCCGCAATTTCGTTCCGCATTTTGTGGAATGGAATTGCGGACCCATTCATTTCTATGGGGCCGCAAGATGTGCTGCCCAGATACTGAATTGCGGACCCGCACTTCCTGGTCCGCAATTCCGTTCTCGAAAAAAAATAGAACATTTCCTATTCTTGTCCGCAATTGCGGACAAGAATAGGCATATTCTATTAGTGCCGGCGATGTGCGGTCCGCAAAATGCGGAACGCACATTGCCGATGTCCGTGTTTTGCAGATCCGCAAAACACGCTACGGACGTGTGAATGGACCCTAACAGCTCCTGTGCTATTCTAAGGCTAAGTGGTCCTGTGCACTAGGACATTATGAGGGGGGACAGTCACTTCTAATGGCAAAAACAGCAGAAATCCCAACAGAGCCCCAATGAACTCCATTCTAAGCCAATAGTGTGTCCATTGGTTGCCTTTTGGATCTGTTGTACAATGGATCGAGCACAGTGCCATGGATGCTGTGACACTAGTTAGTGAATTCTACTTTCACACTTGCATTTTGGTTTTCCGTTTGTGAGATCCGTTCAGGGCTCTCACAAGCGGTCCAAAACAGATCAGTTTGCATTCTAATGCATTCTGAAAGGAAAAGGATCTGCTCAGAATGCATCAGTATGCCCCTGTTCCGTCTCCATTCCACTTTGGAGACGGACACCAAAACGCTGCTTGGTGTCCATCTGATGAAACTGAGCTAAACTCTTGTACATCTTCCAAACCATTCCACTCACACCGCCCTCATCCTTCTTTTGAAAATTAAGAACAGCAATCACCCAATTTGTTTTGGGGCCACCTTAGCCCTCGGATAGAATTCTCCACTTTAATCAGACCTAAGTCTCAAGGGGGGGGGGAAGGGAATAGGCCTTCCTGATCTCAAGTTATATCACACAGCGGCTTCTCTCACGAGATTACTTGATTGGTGGCAGTACAATGGGGAAATTTAACAATGGGTAGGGTTAGAACAATCCCTTTATCCTCTTCCTCTTAGGCTACTTTCACACTTGCGTTTTGTGCGGATCAGTCATGGATCTGCACAGACGGATTAGTTCAAATAATACAAACGTCTGCATCCGTTCAGAACGGATCCGTTTAGCCAATATGGATACGTCTTGAACACCATTGAAAGTCAATAGGGGACGGATCCGTTTGTATTATCTTTTACATAGCCAAGATGGATACGTCTTGAACACCATTGAAAGTCAATAGAGGACGGATCCGTTTTCTATTGTGCCAGATTGTGTCAGTGAAAATAGGATCCGTCCCCATTGACTTACATTGGGTGCCAGGACGGATCCGTTTTCACTGACACAATCTGGCACAATAGAAAACAGATCCATCCCTTATTGACTTTCAATGGTGTTCAAGACGTATCCATCTTGGCTAAACGGATCCGTTCTGAACGGATGCAGACGTTTGTATTATCTGAACTAATCCATCTGTGCAGATCCATGACTGATCCGCACCAAACGCGAGTGTGAAAGTAGCCTAAGAGGAAGAGGATAAAGGGATTGTTCTAACCCTACCCATTGTTTAATTTCCCCATTGTACTGCCAATCAAGTAATCTCTTGGCTATATTAAATCTAATACAAACGGATCCGTTCTGAACGGATGCAGACGGTTGTATTATCTGAACGGATCCGTCTGTGCAGATTCATGACGGATCCGCACCAAACGCGAGTGTGAAAGTAGCCATAATGGAGTGCATGTGTTAATAAGATCCCCATCATTTACTTATTTATTACACACATAGTAGAACTTAAACGGTCACTACATTTTCACACAGCTTTGCATAAATCAACAGTACAGGCAAATATAAGAAAGTGTAGAAAGTGTATAGCTTATTAGAGAAAATGCTTCTTTCTTCACTTATCAGTCCTTCCCCACTTTCCTCCTAAACTAACATTCACTCTGAATTCTCTCCACAATCCATCTTGATTGAGCAAGAATCCTTCACTGAAGTATCAGATTATAGCTGTCGGCCTATGGAGAGGGGAGAAGGAGTGAGCTGCAGTGAGAAAGACACAGGCAGTAAATGTTTTACTGCCTCACAGCTACTGATTTTACATATACACTGCTTAGAATTTCCCTACAATGTCCCCCATGTTCTTCTGATTCTCTGGATATAAAAGACACTGGCAAGTGGAGCAGAATCTCCTCTACTTTCTCTGTGCTCTGTATTGGAGACATCATAGCAGTCAGTCTCCATCTACTAGCTCAGAGACCATACACCTTCAATAGATATTGGCTGAATGTTCGTGTGCCAGACTCTCCTAACAGATATGCTCCCGGACAGCCATGTCTTCCGACTTCCCCTGACACATACATGCTTGGTTCGGCAGAGCATGTATGCGTTTTAATGGGAAGAGAGGAGAAAGCTGCGGTTAGCCACCTCTGTTGGCTTATCTCTCAGAAGAAAAAAAAGGTAGGAAAAAAATTAAATTAATCTGTTCCTTCTCACCCTGGCATCATCTACTGGGGAAGTCAGGAGATCGATGTATAAATTAGATTGTCAGCTGGCCCTGCCGAAATCTGGGACAGCTTATCCTGAAAACTTATCTGAAAGTGTAGGTACACTTTAATTATTTATACTTTGGGGTGAAGAGATGCCATTCTTATCTTATAATGTTTTGTTCCCTTCCATAGTATTATTTTTGGGATATATTAGTGTATTAACAGATATATCTACATAAACCTGGATATTTTTACTAAATCCCGTTTTTATGTAATTATGAATGCTCCGTCTTTGTTCTATTGACTAAACTCATGATCTGTCACATACATTTGGGTCAGTTACTCCTATTTCACTGACTTCTATGCTTTAGTGAACACTTGTGCAATACCCCAGATAGGGTATGTGCAATTGTTTGTTATATTTTGTAATGATGTCATATAATATGTTATGTATCTATCGTTTGCTTCTAAATGATGAGGTATGGTAGGCATTAGAAATGGAACTTACCATTCCATTCCTCCCCTCTTGGTGGGAGTTAGCTGGTCCAGCTTCCTGCCAGAAGGCGGAGCTCTACAAAAAGTTAGCTTGGAGAGGCAGGAGTGAGGGAGCACATCCATCCAAGGGCCTTTGGGACCAATGATACAGCTCATCTGTGAGGACCACTACTCCAGGGAGACTGCAGGGTCCCAAGCCACAGAAGTCGTGCAAGCTACAGCATTTAAACTCAGCAGAGTAATCAGCACTACATTTATACAGACTCCAATGCAGGTGAGGGGATAACAAGTTAAGACGCCCATCACCAGAGTTAGTTCAAGACAGGCACATGTAAAAGCCTGCATGACACAAGTGGACACCTATAGCCACAAGTTCCACCTTATTGCTGTTAGTGAAGTAAAATCAGGAGAGAGAGAAGGACTACTCTAGAGTGCTATTATCTGCCATCTTTCCTCATCATCTGGGTACAGAGACATTGCACCTTGTACACACGGCAGCTGGATGTACTGTAATTCATCCTGATGAATGGTTTGTTCTTTTTTTGTCTGTCTGTTACTTTCACATCACCTTTTCACTGGACTGAACCCCAGGGAGAAACAGCCTTAGGCCTCCTGCACACGAACGTTGTGCAACGTCCGTGCGGCGGCCGGGAAGGATCCGAGACCCATTCAACTTGAATAGGTCCGTGATCCGTCCGCACTGCAAAAAAATAGGACAAGTTCAATTTTTTTGCGGTGCAGAGGCACGGACAGAAACACCACAGAAGCACTCAGTAGTGCTTCTGTGGAATTCTGATCCGTGCTTCCGTTCCGCATCTCCAAGATTGCAGACCCATTCAAGTGAATGGGTCTGCATTTGTGATACGGAGTGCACACGGGCCGGTGCCCGTGTATTGTGGGCCGCAATACGGACATGAACACACAACATTCGTGTGCAAGAGGCCTGCACCGGCTCCTTGGGGACTTGCTGCACTTGTATTCCACATAATCTAACAATTCTTATAACTCTGTATTGTACCGTTCCTCTGTTGTTCCTCTTACATCAGTTGGGGATGAGTCCCTACAAGTGTATAAGGACACGTCCCTTTGAGAGGTTAGGAAGTGGTGTACCACTACAAAGAACAAACACAAAAAGTACAGCAGCACCCTGCTTTAAGACAGATGCAAACACTGAATAGATGAATTATCTTGAACTGCATTACCTCTACGCTCACCTCTACGCCTGGGGCGGTCATTTCTGGTGTTTGGTTTATGGGCTCACTCAGTTTAATAAAAGGTGTGCACTGAGAACCTCAGGTTTATACAGTCCTGATCAAAAGTTTAAGACCACTTGAAAAATGGCAAAAAAAACAACAAATTTTACATTGTTGGATCTTAACAAGGTTCCAAGTAGACCTTCAACATGCAACAAGAAGAAATGGGAGTGAGACAAAACATTTTTTGAGCATTCAATTAATTGAAAATAACAATTAAACTGAAACAGGCTGTTTTTCAGCCGATCCAAATTTTAGGACCACATGCCTTTAAAAGGCCAAATCTGTGCAAAGATGTGGATTCATTGTCATTTTCTGTCAGGTAGTCACACGTTGTGATGGCAAAGCCAAAAAACTCTCCCTTTTTCAACATGGTCGGGTTGTTAAACTGCATAAGCAGGGTCTCTCACAGCGTGCCATCGCTGCTGAGGTGGGACGCAGTAAGACAGTCATTTGGAATTTCTTAAAGGATCCAATTGGCTGTCCGTCAAGACACTGGACGATCCTCGACCCAAATTAAGGCCCTTACTGGTGCCGACTGCAGCCCCATAACCATCAGACGGCTGCAGTCTGAAGGGCTTCAAAAACAAAAAACGTCTTCAAAGACTTCGTCTCCTTGAACGCCACAGAACTGCTTGTTTGGACTTTGCAAGAGAGCACCAAACATGGGACATTCAAAAGGTGGGGAAAAAAATGTATTTTCTGATGAGAAAAAATTTAACCTTGATGGTCCTGATGGTTTCCAACGTTACTGGCATGACAAGCAGATCCCACCTGAGATGTTTTCTACGCGCCACAGTGGAGGGGGCGCCATAATGGTCTGGGGTGCTTTTTCCTTCAGTGGAACAATGGAGCTTTAGGAAGTGCAGGGGCATCAAACGGCCGCTGGCTATGTCCAGATGTTGCAGAGAGCATTCCTCATGACTGAGGGCCCTCGTCTGTGTGGTAACGACTGAGTTTTTCAACAGGACAACGTTACAGTACACAATGCCCGCAGAACAAGGGACTTCTTCCAGGAGAATAATATCACTCTTTTGGCCCATCCTGCGTGTTACCCTGATCTAAATCCAATTGATAACCTTTGGGGATGGATGGCAAGGGAAGTTTACAAAAATGGACAACAGTTCCAGACAGTAGATTGCCTTCGTGCGGCCGTCTTCACCACTTGGAGAAATGTTCCCACTCACCTCATGGAAACGCTTGCATCAAGCATGCCGAAACAAATTTTTGAAGTGATAAACAATAACGGCGGAGCTACTCATTACTAAGTTCATGTTTGGAAGTTGGATTTCTGTTTTGGGGGGGTTTAGGTTTTTTTTGGAGGTGTGGTCCTAAACTTTTGATCAGCTGAAAAACAGCCTGTTTCAGTTTATTCGTTGTTTTCATTAAATTGAATGCTCAAAAAATGTTTTGTCTCACTCCCATTTCTTCTTGTTGCATGTTGAAGCTCTACTTGGAACCTTGTTAAGATCCAGCCATGCTAAATATGATTTTTTGCCATTCTTCAAGTGGTCTTAAACTTTTGATCAGGACTGTATAAACCTGAGGTTCTCAGAGCACACCTTTATTAAACTGAGTGAGCCCATAAACCAAACACCAGAAATGACCGCCCCAGGCGGAACTCCGCAACAATTAGGCCCCTTTCACACGAGCGAGTATTCCGCGCGGGTGCGATGCGTGAGTTGAACGCATTGCACCCGCACTGAATCCTGACCCATTCATTTCTATGGGGCTGTTCACATGAGCGGTGATTTTCACGCATCACTTATGCGTTGCGTGAAAATCGCAGCATGCTCCTCTTTGTGCGTTGCGGTGCAATAATCCACGCAATGCAGGCCCCATAGAAGTGAATGGGGTTGCGTGAAAATAGCAAGCATCCGCAAGCAAGTGCGGATGCGGTGCGATTTTCACGCATGGGTTCTAGGTGACAGTCTATTCACTGTATTATTTTCCCTTATAACATGGTTATAAGGGAAAATAATAGCATTCTGACTACAGAATGCATAGTATAATAGTGCTGGAAGGGTTAAAAAAATAAAAAAGTTAACTCACCTTCTCCTCTTGTTCGCGTAGTTCCCGGTCTGTTCTTTGCTAGCTGTGGGCTTGGGCTAAAGGACCTGTGGTGATGTCAGATCACATGCTCCATCACCATGGTGATGGACCATGTGATTGGAGCATGTGATCTGACGTCACCACAGGTCATTCAGCCCAAGCCCACAGCTAGCAAAGAACAGACCGGGAACTACGCGAACAAGAGGAGAAGGTGAGTTAACTTTTTTATTTGTTTACCCCTTCCAGCACTATTATACTATGCATTCTGTAGTCAGAATGCTATTATTTTCCCTTATAACCATGTTATAAGGGAAAATAATACAATCTTCAGAACATCAATCCCAAGCCCGAACTTCTGTGAAGAAGTTTGGGTTTGGGTACCAAACATGAGCGATTTTTCTCACGCGAGTGCAAAACGCATTACAATGTTTTGCACTCGCGCGGAAAAATCGTGCATTTTCCCGCAACGCACCCGCCTCTTATCCGGGCAAAAAACATGACGCCCGTGTGAAAGAGGCCTAAAACCACCTCTTTTAGGACCAGGTTGGCAAAATAAACCCACTGGGGACCAGATCCAGCCTTTCTTCGCTCTAACCAAAAGCCCTGGACAGATAGGAAGAAATGCACTAGCAATAGAGGCAGCCAAATGCACAATGCAAAGCAATTTTGAGGGATACTGTGTGAATGCAAATGTTTTTGAGACACTCACAAGATTAAACGACCCAATACATGGCAGCACAGAGCTACAATAGCGCGTTCATTCTACAAGCCAGGTCTGCATACTAGCGCTGATCAATGACTGGTTCCATTATAACTGCTGGCGAATGGACTGGTCACCAGATATTACAGAGCTTCTGGTCTAACTGGAGTAAAAGTTTCCCCTTTATACAAAACACAGAGCCAAACAAACACCAAAAAATGTAAAAATCCTTCATAAATATACAGTGTGTGTGTGTGTGTGTATATATATATATATACACACACACAGAATAGTTATCAAAGTTCAATTGCAGTGTAATAGCTCTCTTAAAAGATCTGCAATTAGTATAATCTTCGTAGTCAAAGATTGCCTTGCTACATAGCTAGCCCTGTTACAACTCCGCTCATAACCCACATCCTGCCCTCCGGAGCATTGCTCTGTTACCCACATGCCATGTGATAAGCTGAAGGTGTGCACCCAGAGGTTTTAAAAATAGCAATAAAGCTGCACCCTTATTGTCAGGTTCCTTAAAGGAACACTACCATCAAAACATTTTTTTAACATATTAACAGTCTACATGTGAATATTCTCTGTAATTCTTTTTTTTTTTATAAAAGCTTTTCTGGATATAATTTTTGAGGTCACTTGAATTCTACCTCCTGTTCTGGGTCTTTAACTTCCTCCTTTGTTTGGACCTTTAGCACATCAAACCGCTTCGCTTGAATTAAAGGGATTTTCCAACTCATGACCTATCCTCTCATGGGGTCTGGCAACAAAATCTACTAAGGTCTATGGCCATCTCAGACATGCAGTGTGGTATACTTAAACACATGGTCTTCCTGTGTATGACAGGCACCCAGAGATTTTTTTATTTTCAGACACATTTATGTAACTGCAAAAAAACAACAATGTTGTCAGAAGTGTACCATTCCATAGGAAGGAAAGCCTGAGAATAAAGGGGTTATCCCATGAGTAATGTAAAAAAGTGAAAAGCAGACATCATATATAGTAAACTTTCTAACAAACTTTTTAACAATTGCTCTGCTAGATTTATTTCAAGTTGGCAGTTCAGGAGGCATGTCCTTTCTGCTGCAGCTGAAGGATGGAAGTGACCATGTATGTCAACTTCAGTGAGCTGAGCGGGTGCTATACAGATACATTTTAATACATTTTTAATTACCGGTACATGCAGTTACAAACGTCTTCATATCCGGGTGCTGGTGTGAAAAATGCAGAATATTTTTTGTGGGACAACCCCTTTAAGTATTCAAGGCTAGTAGAGTAGTCTGCAGAGACCCTGCCTGGAGAGTGCTGTTGGAAAAGTTGAATCCGTATACCATAAAGTCAGGTGCACCGTAGATCAGGCATGGATTTCTCAAAGAGAATGACAGGAGCAGGAAGCTGGGTATAGCAGGGAGCCCGGCACCCTCAGAACGGCAGTAGCAGGACATCAGTGAGGTTAGTATGAGTCTTGTTTTTTTGTGTTTTTTAACATGTGTAGTTATTTTGTGTGTGTTTTTTTTTGTATTTTTTATTAACATACGTTGCGCCTGGGACAGCTTTTATTGTGAGCTGGAATACCAGTTTAATAGCTCATTATGGAACCAAGAGACATAAAGGGGTTATCCATTCCCTATAATGACCCCACCAGAATGGCCAGACTCCTCCTCTAGAGACTACTTACCTGCTCCCCGGAACCTTTATCCTTGGTCCACAAAATAAAACACTAGGACCAAAATGCATCCAAAAAGGTGGTACTTTACAGACTGGGACACTTACTGTGAAACTGTTGTTAAGGTTTTTGGTGCTCGACTCTGCAACACTGGCGTCCGTTACGTCAATCTCCTCAAATATGATGGACTGTAAAAGAACAGAAGAAGAGATGATTTAGTGGATTCTGATGCTACTATGGATTCCTCTATATACAAACAAATAAAAAAAATGGCGTGGTGTTAAACAGGCAGGAAGTGCTCAACCCCATATGCAGTTGTGCACGTATATACAGGGGAGCAAATCCTGCACTTGTGGCCCGTTGCCAATGGCGATCCTCAGCAAAAATGCATACAGTGGAGGATGCCCGCAGCGGACCACAAGTACCACAATAAACATCCTACACAAGATAGCACTGATGTGGATGTGATAACCAATATAGCAATATAATAATATTTGCAAAGACAGGTGCACCCTGCGGTCTTACTAACCCTTAGGCCGAATGCACACGGCCGTGTTCCGCGGCCGAGAGCGGTCCGTGGTGTGTCGGGCTGGATTCCTCGTATAGTGTATTACTGTACAGCAGCGGCGGCATGAAGCGCACGGCGTCATAGCAACCAATGACGCCATGCGCTCCTGCTCTGAACAGGAATCCAGCCCGACACACCACGGACCGCTCTCGGCCGCGGAACACGGCCGTGTGCATTCGGCCTAAGGGTTAGTAAGACCGCAGGGTGCACCTGTCTTTGCAAATATTATTATATTACTATTGATTCCTCTATAAAACAAGCATAGACACAATGGTAGTTATCCATCTTCATGATCTACATCAATCCATAGCAAGCTATACTTACAGGAAACCCAAGCAGTCTCTGTAAAGAAGTGCAGCTCACTATTCAGTCACATGTCAAATATACGCCCCCCCCCCCCCCCTCCCCCAGATGTGGTAGGATAGCTGGCTATGTGGAACCAGATAATGAGGAGTTTGATCAAATGTGACCTCCTCATCCACTGACATGGAAGAAAGTAATTGAAACTGACAGCTAACATGTTTGACTGACATCTGCTCGAACCTGCTTTCAGAGTAACTAAACTTTTGGAAAACGTTATTTTAAAATGTTCTAAATAGCCGAGAAATGATTTGTCAGTGCTGTACTGGTGCACGGATTTCACTGCACAGATCTCTGCTCCTGCCTGTGCACCCCTCACACTTGACTTAGGTACCCTGTGCCCTGTGCAGTGGTGCTATGCCCGGACTTTGCTGAGCGGAGTGAGCTCCTGCATGAGCCCGTTCAGCTCAACTGAAAGCTCTCCATAGCACATCAGAACAGGAGCAGCAATGTGCCAGAGATCCTTGAGCTGAGCGGAGCAGGCTCAGGCACAGGGTGGATTTGATTTAAATCAAACCGATTTAAATCACTAGTCAGTGAGGCTTGATTTAAATCATAGTTTTTTACATAAAGATTCATATTTGGACAATTTTTCTGTTGTACTTAGGAAGGAGAAAAATAATCATTACCTTAATAATAACAATTTAAATTGGATTTATGCAACTGAAACAATAACATTACAGCATGTTATTTGCTTAAACATCCATGTTTGTTAACTAATTTGGCTAAAGAAAATATATATATTTTAAGTGACTTCCACCAGTTCACTGGTGTGACTTTCTTTAAAATATCTTCAGGAAACATATATTTCTTGAATGGTTCCCCCCTTGACTTTGAAGTTCATTATAGTTGGCATTACAGATGGATGATTGCTGGATACCCATGTCATAGCTAACTCCTCTTCCTCAGCACTTAAGTTTTGACCCTGATACTGGATATTGACAATATTTGCCAAAAAATGAGCTGGAGACAGTGCTTGTCCCATTAGTTTTTTTAATGCTTGTAATTTAATTCTGTCCATGTGTAGCTCTGTTTTTAAGTGTTCACTCAGTTCCTTCCACATTTCAACAGCATCAGCAATAAAACAGCTGAATGGATTAATGGAATTTAACAAAAAATTAAACATATACAGCCTTATTCTACATAATTAAAAAAGTAATCTTTATTTCATAATGAAATAACCTTTGGATGGTAATATATTTTCCTCAAAAAGCATTTTATATTAAAAAATCTGATTTGAATCATTGATTTTCATCCACCCTGTTCAGGCAGAAGCCCACTCTGCTCAGCCAAATCCTGGCATAGCACCACTGTACAGGGCACCGATTTACTGTGCCAGAATTTAGCCAGGCTTGAGAGGAGCACAGTAGGAAAATATTAAATATCATGGTGGCAGATTCCCTTTAATCAATTTTGGACAACAGGATCTGTGGTTTTATTTTCATTTTATCATCTCTGCATTAAAAAGAAAAAAAAAAACACACAGCAATTCCGACACCTTTTTAAGGTTTTGTTCATGTTGTATAAGTGACATTATAACTTTATTATGCTGGCCAGTACAATTACGCCAATACCACATTTATCTAGTTTTTCAATGTTTTTCTACCTTTTGTAGGAAGGCGCAAGGGGCAGTCATTGACGGAAGGTATGTGTCACCAAGGTTCTTGGCCTCGGTGAGGTAAGAGCCAGTAGTTTCAAGTATCAGCGGCAGCTAGTGCTGATTGACACTGTTTGCCGTTTAGTATGGCTGTAAGCTGATCAGAGCCGGCTCTTACTGGGAGTAGACAAAATGCTGGGTGGGTGGCTCCTCCCCACGCTTCAGGCCGGGTCTTCGTTTGGGATATAAAAGCACAGGCAGCACTGTCAGGTGGTGTGGATTATCCTCCATCTGACATCTTTGTTCTGTGGACTTGCCATGGTGTGAAAGAACACCAAGACGGAGAACTGTCATTTTGTTTATGTGTGAATAAACACTGAACTGTTTAAGTTAAAGACTTTGTTTTTGCCTCTGTACTGCGTCCGCTAATCTGCCTACCAGAGCGAATACCTACACTTTGTACAACAAAAACATTAAGAAAATTGTTTTAGTGTTGCCACATTCAAAGACCCATACCATTTTTATTTTTCCATCCACAGAGCTGCATAAGTCTTTTGTTAGGGGTGGGCTAAGTTGTAGTTTTTGTTGTCATTTTGGAGTACATACACAATTGTTGTTGCTTTTTGTAATGAACAATAAACAGCAATTATACTATTTTTTTCAATTTTATTGTATAGGTCATTGTGGATCTGGCAATACCAAATATATACCAGATATGCTTTACTTAATTTATTATAAAAAAAAATCATAAGCACTTTTTTAACTTTTGTTTTATTTTTTCTTTATCCCACTAAGGGACTTGACCATGTGATCCTCTGAACGCTCATATCATACTTCTTTACTGCAGTGTAATATGTTAGTTACTGTAGTGCCTGACATAATGCCTAATTGGACGTACCAAAGGCATCCATATATGGCAGGCTAGAAGCCATTGTTAGACCCATGACCCAACCGCTTGGCACCCTGGGATTGTATTGCAGGGGGCCGATGGGTTGACAGAGCTACCCCCCCTCCTTCTCCCTTAGATGCCACCTACAATGAAGTTCTAACAGCTCTCCTGCAGCAGTTTAATCACACCTTATAGCTTCAGTCATTCAAATATAATTAAAATCTCACCTTCACGAGGTCCTTGACCTCAGGGTTTTTATGATAAACAGATTATTCTGACTGAATTACTAGTCATAAGTATTTAATGCCAGAGATTCCTTGTCACTGTAATCTTGCCTGTGAAGTTAAAGGGGTTGTCCGGGTTCAGAGCTCTACCCGGACATACCTCCATTTTCACCCCTGCAGCCCCCCTGACTTCAGCAACGGAGCAGTTCATGCTCCGATGCTCTCCTTTGCCCTGCGCTAAATCGCACAGGGCAAAGGCATTTTTTTGAGATCCGGTGATGTACCGGGCTCTCCATAGGGCTGCCAGCAAGCCCGGTGACGTCACCGGCACTGATGGGCGGGATGTAGCGCTGCCCTAGCCAGTAAAACAGCTAGGGCAGCGCTAAGCCCACCCATCAGAGCCGGTGACGTCACCGAACATACTGCAGGGCGGAAGCTTCTGCCCAGCAGTGTGTTATTGTAAACAAAAGAGCCCGTGCTCTGCGCAATTTAGCGCAGGGAAAGGGAGCGGATCGGAGCATGAGAAGCTCCAATGCTAGCCTCAGGGGGGGCTGCCTGGGTGAAAATAAGGGTATGTCCGGGTTCAGCTCTGAACCTGGACAACCCCTTTAATGATGAAAACTGATCTGTACGGACCAAGAAGTGGCACCTATTAGGTCTAGTGGCCAGTGCAAAAAGAATTTGGTATATTTAAAAATAAGATTATCAAGCGAGCATCGGACGTCACATGCACCGAGCCCAGTGACGAGGATGAAGCTCCTGCCCTCAGTCTCCTGCTGATCGCACAGGCGCAGCCCTCAGTGGGTACTGCGCCTGTGCGAGAGTCCGTTCGGCGTGAGGGAGGGGGAGGAGAGGGAGGAGAGGCTGTGGCAGGCTGGGGGCGGTTAGACAGTGCAAGGAAGGCGGGCTGGGCACTGAAAGAGGGGCGGTACTGGGCTCTCTAAGGAACAAAACGCCCCTCTGGGCACATTCAGGACTCATTTGCATATCAATAAAAGTCGTTTTTTGCAGAAACTGCTGGACGGATTTCAAGATAAAACAGCACAGCCTAATCCAGGTAAGCTGTGCTTCATGGCTGCTTTAAAATCGTTTTTTGGGTTAGGGGAGGTGACAGAATCCCTTTAAGTATGCCAGAAAAGGAGCTGCTCATAGAGAGCAGCTCTCGGCTCTGGCTTATAGAGGGTGGTCTACCGCTCCCCGCTCCTCTTCCCCTCTATGACGCTCATATGGCCTAGTAGGGCATATGACAGGAGTTGCCTTCCTAAGAAAAACGGCATAGAGTTCAATGCAATCTATTGTTCCTCATTACCACAAGAGGCTGGAAAGGTTATCAGTGGATTACTAACAGGTATCTTGAGGAATACAACGGCAGCACAATAAACAGTAAATGTCAGCATGATATTTATTTTCTATATAATATTACTATGCAGTCTGTTTAGTTGTATTTTTATCTTTTGCATCCTCAAACCTACAAGCTGCAGCCCCCCTTTGATCTTGTGCACATAAAGACAGCTATTACCCTCGCTCCTTCTCTTATATGGAAACAAAAAATAGCTCTTTACTAAAATAGAAAAAAAAACTCAATTTAAATGTCTCTACGGCTCCACATAAACGTGGTGCAGTGGTAAGTTATGTATTTAGTTTGTGTCATAGACAGGGAACTGTGCCACTTCTTTGGTAGGAAAACAGAGGATTTCCAGAAAATATGTAAAGCCTGTAGACCATCCATCATCCAGAACAAAGAAATAGTAGCTTTGCAAATCATACCACCCACGCACCTCAGTGTAAACCACAGCCGCCCAGCGGGTACATAAACTGGCTCCAGATTCTACAATAGAGAAATTTTTACCATCTGTAACATGGCACTCCCTCTTCCCTAGACTGCGCTCTGCAGAGATTGATTTAATTGTGCTTGTTTTTTTTTTTGCCTTTATCATTAACTCTTTGATCCGGGGACTATTATACGTCTCCCTGTTGACCTTCCTGTCAAATGCACTTTGTTTCTTTGATGGGTTTGGCTGCTGAATATTACACCACATTTACTGTGTGGGGGTGCACTTATTTATTACTGCTATTGCTCGTACATTGGGATTGGCACAGGCACTGGCCGTGTGCATTCCGCATCACGGACCCGTTCACTTGAATGGGTCTGCAATCACAGAGATGCTGAACGGAGGCACGGATTGGAACCCCACGGAAGCACCCCTGAGGGGGTGAACACATGCCAGACAGTGTACCCGGGACAGGGCATCCGCGTTTCCCTGTAACCGGCCTGCCCTGTGTTCCACTGAAAACGTAAAGTTTTGTAGGGAGAGAAACCATCGGGTGACCCGGGCATTTCTGTCCTTGGCCTGGTTCATCCACTTGAGAGGGGAGTGGTCAGTCACCAGGCGGAATTTTATCCCCAATAAATAATAGCGGAGAGACTCGAGTGCCCACTTGAGCCAGGCACTCTCTCTCCACTATACTATAACGGGTCTCGACTGTGGTGAGCTTACAGCTGAGGAAGACAACGGGATGCTCCTCCCCGTTGACTTCCTGAGACAGTACAGCACCAAGGCCTACTTCGGAGGCATCGGTATGTACTCTAAACTTCCTTTTGAAGTCAGGCGTCACCAAAACCGGGGAATCTGGTTAAACCTTTCTACCAGACCGTCCGTTTGCGGATGGTAAACGGACATCCGTAGCCGTTTCATGTGCAGCAACTTACAGAGTTCCCTCATCACCTTGGAGATAAAAGGGGTCCCTTGGTCGGTCAGAACCTCTTTAGGTAGTCCTACTCAGGAAAACATCTCCATTATTTCCATAGCTATGAGTTTGGCCGAGGTATGTCGCAGTGGCACCGCCTCCGGGTACCTAGTGGCGTATACTCTAGAATGACTAAGATGTGTTGATGCCCTCTGGTGGACTTCGGTACTGGGCCTATGAGATCCATAGCTATTCGGTCAAACGGTACTTCGATAATCGGGAGAGGTACTAGGGGACTACGGAAATTTGGCTGGGGGCTAGTTATCTGGCAGGTCGGGAAACACTTACAAAACTCTCCTACCTCTTTGAATATGCTGGGCCAGTAAAACCGCTGTAGAGGGACTTCCGGTTCCGGCGCGCGCATGGCCAGCCGCTAGTGAGAAGCGCTCCGCTCGGCCGGCCCGAATTCAGCGAAATCGCCGCATACCGGGGCTGAGACTAGCCCCCAATCCCCCCGGGAACATCGAGGGGCTTCACATGGAAAAGTTTGTGGACCGGGGCGGCTCGCAGAGGGAAGTTCCAACACTACCCCCGACGGGAGACGAACTGAAAGCTAGGGGCAAGATGGCGCCGGTGTCCGAGAAGCGTCACAGGCTCATCCGCTCGACTTCCCAGTCCACACAGAGAAGTACCGAAGCGTCCGGGTCGGAGGACGAAGAAGGAGATTGTGGCCTCCTGCCGAAAGGTGATATAACCTCCTCGTGTAAATCTATGGCCATAGAAGTAGCTAAGCTCCTGGCCCCGGACATTAAAGCCTCGCTAGAGGCCACGGTTGCGACGGCTTTGAAACAGCTGCAGTCTGAGGTGGCACAGCATACCTCTCAGATCACAGAGGTACAGCACAGAGTGGTGCAGATCGAAGAAGATCTGGAGAAAGCACAAAGTAATATCGCTGACCTCCTGCGTAGTAACCAGTTCTTAAAGGAAAAGATAGATGATTTAGAGAACCGCTCCAGGAGGAGCAATTTGCGGATCATTGGGTTACCTGAGTCGATCCCTCCGAATCACTTGGCGGACATATGTGAGGAGGAAATACCGCAGGCTTTGGGGCTGAGGGGCACGTGTGTGGTGGAGAGAGAGCATCGCCTGGGTCCGCCTTTACCGGCGGGGTCGCGCTCTAACAACGCTAGACCGAGGGCGACGATTGTGAAATACTTGAATTATGCGGCCAAGGAGGCCATATTGGCGAAGTTCAGACGTAAAGAGCAACCCCTAATGATCAGGGGTAACAGGATCCTCCTTTTCAGCGACTACTCCGCTGAGGTGGCGAGGCGAAGAAAGGAGTTCACTCCGCTCTGCTCAGCGCTGGCTAAGCACAAGATCAAATTCGCTCTACTATACCCTGCCACCCTGAGGATTTTCCGTCCGGATGGGTCGATTGATACTTACCACTCGCCAAGGGAGGCAAGAGAAGCGTTGGAGATGGACCCTCTATATTCGGACATGTTCATGTCCTTGTCCCAAAGATCCACGGCATCATCCAGGGGAAGAGGAGCAAGACAGAGCCCGGGCAGATCTATGGCACGTGCAGCGGAAGCTGATCTGCGGGAAGCTGAAAATGTGTGACTGTAATCGCCTCTAAGCAGAGACTTTACCTGTGGCAGGATCCCTGGCGGGACACGTGAGAGATCAACGGACCTGCTGTTATGTTGATTTTGGGTTGTAGTTGTCTGTTAAACTCAAGGCATAGGGCTGGAGGGTGGGGCATGGTGGGAGAAGGATTGGGATGCGGTTGGATTTTAGTGGCGACAACAGCTACGCGGTAGAATGCGCGATAAAAAGCGAAGTCTAGAAAATGTATGTTATTGTTGTGGGGCTGGTTGGGGGGGTTGGGGGGGGCTGGGAGGGGGGGAGGGGGGGGGAGGGAGTTATTACTGATTTGAGACACAGTGTAAGGCTGATACCGGTGCCTCTTATATGTATTACAGGACCGTTTGCTCTCCGGGGGTCCTCCTGCAGTGTCCTTTTCAGTGAGTCACCGACATGAAAGTTGCAACATGGAATGTTAAGGGCCTTCGCTCCCCCACCAAACGTATGGCAGTGCTCCGTTACCTTAAAAAACTGGGCGTTGACATTGCATTCCTGCAGGAGACCCACTTGGAGGAAGCAGATTTTGACAGGATGCGAAAATTATGGGTGGGCCGAGTAGTGGGGTCACCCTCCGTGGGAAGGAAGGCGGGTACTTTAGTGCTTTTTCATAAACGGTTGCGTTTTGATGTACTGTCCGCGACAGCTGACACACTGGGGAGATGGTTTCGTTTGGAGTTAAACTCGCCAGTGGGGCAGTTAGTGGTCCACAATGTTTACGCCCCTAATGGCTCCCAGGCAGCGTTTTACGAGACCCTAGAAAGGGACATTATCTCAGAGCACTCACAGCTGCTGCTGGTAGCGGGCGACTTTAATAGGGTACATAGTGAACAGGAGGATAGAAAGCGGGGGACATTTGCAAACGTAAATAAACGGCAGAGAAGTCAGACGCTGCTTCCGTTACTGCAAAATACGGGGCTGCATGACACATGGCGGTACTACCATCCGGAAGACCGCGAGTATACCCATTTCTCTCATGCCCAGGGGTCATGGTCCAGGATTGACTACCTATTAGCGTCAACAGTCTTGTTGTCTAAAGTGAAAAAGGTGGAAATTGCCGATCTGTTAATCTCGGACCATGCCCCAGTGGTTATGGAGCTCAGGGACGCAGTCCCTAGGGGACAGGATTTTATCTGGCGGATGCCGCAGCATCTGTTAAGAGATAAGGAGTTCACTGACAAAGTAAAAGGATGGTGGTGGGAGTATGCACAGGATAATGCGGAGCATGCGGCCAATCAGCGCTTATTCTGGGACGCGGCTAAGGCGGTACTGAGGGGTCGGATTATGTCGTATACAGTAGGGAAGAAGCGCGAGGCGAGAGAGCGGTATGACCAAGCCACGATGGAGGTGCGGGAAGCCTATACCAGATTTTTGCAGAATCCCACAAACCCCAACAAATTGGCCTGGGTGACGGCTAAACACAGCTTCGATTATTGCCAGGAAACGAGGGAAAAATGGACGGGGGACTATCAGAAGGCGAAATTTTTTCGCTTCGGTAATAAGGCGGGTCGTTTGTTAGCCAATTTAACACGCCCCTTCACTGCACAATCTATGCTGCATCCTCTGAAAGATAGAACAGGAAGGTTATGCAGCCAACCGAAAGAGATGGTAGATATCCTGGGAGAATTTTATCAGGCCCTCTATTCTAGGGATCCGTTTGATCCTGCGGAAGCTAGGAGTATTCTGGATAAAATTGACTTGCCACGATTACCGGAGGAACGGTTAGAGGCCTTAAATGGGGAAATTACGGAAGAGGAAGTTGGGGGCGACCATAAAATCCCTCTCGAACTGTAAGGCGCCGGGTCCAGACGGGTATCCTGCGGAATTTTATAAGTCAATGAACCCGACCCTGACCAAATTGTTTAATAGCGTTATGCTGGGGGGGAGCCTACCTGATTCGGGCAAGATGGCATATATTAAGGTCCTCCCGAAACCGGGGAGGGACTTGAACCTGCCGAGTGCGTATAGGCCTATTTCTTTGATAAACCAGGATGTCAAGATCCTGTCCAAACTCTTAGCCACCAGGTTGGCGCAATGTGTACCTGAACTGATTGGCCCTCATCAAGTGGGGTTCATGAAGGGGAGGTCGGCGGTTACAAATATTCGCAAAGTATTAGCTAGTCTGCATGCGAGTGGGGAGGTGAAAACAGCACCATGTCCGGCGTTGCTTGCGATTGATGCCGAAAAGGCTTTTGACAATGTCAACTGGCAATGGCTGGACATGGTGCTGGACAGGTTCAACGTCATGGGTCATTTTAGGAATTACATAGGGGCGCTGTATGAGGTTCCTCAGGCGAGAGTAAACATACCCGGCTTCCTATCCAGGTCTATAGTACTGGGCAAGGGAACCCGTCAGGGCTGCCCCCTGTCTCCGTTGCTCTTTAATTTGGCGATGGAACCTTTGGCGAGGTGGCTGACTCATTCGGATTTATTTGACGGAATCAGAATAGGGAGTAAGGTGCTGAAAGTTAGCTGTTTTGCGGACGACATCCTGCTGTATATGGGGGCTCCAGAGGCCCAGTTGGGGAAGGTGTTGGAGGCATTAAGCGCTTATGGGAAAGTAACGGGTTATAGGGTCAATGTAGACAAAAGTCAACTATTGTTTTTGGGGCGAACACCGCAATTGGGGGCCTGCACGATGAGTGGGGTGGAGATTCGGAAAGATTATATAACTTATCTGGGCATCAAGATCGGTCGCACCCCGAGCTCGCTGTATACCCTGAACTATCCCCCTCTTTTCTTGAAAATAGAATCTGAGTTAGAAAGGTGGCGGGATCTGCCCTTGTCTCTCTGTGGTAGAGCCCACTTAATCAAGATGATGAGCTTCCCGAAATTGCTTTACCCGCTTCAAATGATACCTCTGTTACTGAAACATGTGGATGTGGTGAGGATGCGGCGGGCATTTAACCGCTTCCTGTGGAAGACCAAACGACCGTGTATCGCCTATGCCAAGCTGACTATGCTACGGGATGAAGGGGGGTTGCAGCTTCCTGATATCCGCCACTATAATCTGGCGGCGCTGTTTAGGCACGCGCGAGATTGGGTATGGGATACTGCTTTCTACTCGGCGACTTGGCTCGAGAAAGAACTTGCTGGCAGGGAAAATTTAGAGGCTCTACTGCATTCCAGGCTCAGGGACATCCCGGCGTCGATTAAGCAAGCCGTTTTGTTGAGGGATACCATAGTGGCGTGGAAGGCCATTAGGAAGATTTACGGGCTCCCGTGTTACATTTCTCCTAGAATGCCGCTGTGGTCACTCCCGGCCTTCCCCCAGGGCAGGGAGAATGCTCTGTTTCAAGTATGGAGGAACAAGAACATCGTGAAACTTAGTGATCTATTGTTGGAAAACACGGTCCAATGGTTGTCGTGGGACCAGCTTAAAAGAAAGTATGACATGCCAGACGCACAGTATCTTCCTTACCATCAGATCAGGAGTTATTGTAAAACTCAGGCGAGTTCCTTGGGAGATGTGGAGAACCTGGCCTGGTTTGCGGCTCTGTTGGGCAATAGTGGTTCCCACATGTCCCTGTCGGAACTGCACAGTAGGCTTCACAACATTCAAACGATAGGGCTGGTGAAAGGGGCGTACAAGCTTTGGGAGAGGGAATTGCTGGATCAGAATATTGCAAAAAAAATGAGAGTGGGGTTTGAATTGGTAAGGCGGGCCACATATAATGAGCTGTGGAGAGAGTCGCAGCTAAGACTCATGCATAGGGCAACATATGCCTTCAACCTGTCGTATCGTGACGCCCCTGCTCATTATCTGCGGAACTGCCCCAAGTGCAATCTCCAAAGTGCCGGATTGTTACATGCCATGTGGGAGTGCCCGAAAGTGAGACCCTTGTGGCAGAAATCAATAGACACAATAAAGGAGTTCTGGGGGGAAACGGTGGGATTGACACCTCAACAGTGTATTTTCCATTATATACCCTTGAATCAGAATGAGGAAATGGGTACAGTAGTCACCAAAGGAGGGGTACATCTTATGTTGATGTCTGTGAAGAAAACTCTTTTGAGACATTGGTTGGAAGGGTCAGTGCCGTCTTGGGAGGAGGTATTGGGCACGATGAAGGCTGTCCTTTATCTGGAAAGACTTGAGGTGGAGCAAGATAAGGAACGTATGATTGAAAAGTTTGTTAAAAAATGGAGGTGCTTCATTGAGAAGCTGTTGTCACGGGGGGAAATTGGGGAGCTTATGCGCCCGTTCAAGCTGACCAAATGGTACCTGGAAGCGCAACTGGCTAATAAGTTGGGATTACTGGAGGCTTAAACCGGAAAGTATGTGATAAGATAGGCTTTTTCATGTAAGGCAATCAAATCAATGTTTTTGGGGTTGGGGGGATGGGGGGGGGGGGGGGTTCAGGGATGGGGGGGGGGGTGGCGGGCTGGGGAGGGGAGGGGAGAAAAGTTAAAATGAGTGGAATGGAAAAATGTTGTGAGACGATCAATGTTTCTTGCTTGTGCAATGTATCTTACTTCTTTGGACATCAACGTCTGTATGATATGTATTGTCTGCATTTTTCCACTTCAATAAAAAGAAGTTTAAAAAAAAAAAAAAAAACGCTGTAGAATACGATCCTGAGTTTTCTGCAGCCCGAGGTGACCCCCGATAACGTGTTGGTGGGCTAGATCTAACACATGCTTGCGATAAGCCTTGGCGACAACCAATTGTTCAATAGGTTCACCCCATAGTTGGTTTACCCGATACAACATATCCTGATGAACCACATAATGGGAAAACACTGACTCTGCCCCAGGTTGTTGTGGTTCACCATCTACTATTAACACATTTTCCCAGGCACGGGATAGGCTTGGGTCCCGATGTTGGGCGGTACCAAAATTATCCCTGGAGACATTGAGGTCTGCCAATTCAGGACCCGGCGGCCAGTCCTCCACATCTCCCACCATCACACTCAGCGGGGTTGTCTCCCCCTCTTCTACCAAAGTGGCGGTTACCCCTACCGCTGGCCCTTCGGTCTCAGGTTCCCAGGGTTCTGGTCTCCCCCCTGAGTCGGGCCACTCTGCTAGGGTTACCCCTCTCTCATGGGCATCAGTCACTCTCATAGCAGACCACATTGCCGGGAAGCCCGGGAAGTCTCTCCCTATTATGAGTTCATAATGTAGATTTGTGGCGACAGCCACCTCGTAGGTCCATCTACAGGCCACCGTAGTTAGAGACACCAGTGCGGTGGGGTAGTCTTTTAAGTCTCCATGGATGCACATCACCCTGACTCTCCAGCCAGTATAATCAGGGGACCACATCAGGGTAGCCCTTACTAGGGTCACCAGACTCCCTGAGTCCAGCAGAGCCTCTGCCAGAGTGTCTCCCACATCCACCTGGCACAAATGATCTAGAGACTCTGGGGTACCTGTTGCACACAGCCTCCTGGCATATAGCGACTGACGGTAGCCATAGTTAGTATCCATGATTGGGACAGCCAGCCCTTACATGGCTAGGCTCCTGACACCGCCAGAAGACTATCAGAGCCAGGTCTGCCGTAGGTACATCCCGGGCAGGTTTTATTGGCTCAAATCTCCGGGCCTGGGGTGGAGATTTCCGGGGTTTGCCGACCCCCCTCCCGACAGAACCCTCCTTTAGATTCCTGGTAGCTTCGTAGCGTTCCACCAGGTCCACCATCTCAAGGGCATTGCCAGGAGAGAACATCCAGAACATATTGGCCAACAGACGATCCAGCATAGCAGTGGGACTTAGCACGTCAGACTGTAGCCATTTTTGCAAGAGGTGAAGTAAGTTATAATACTGGGGTCTTGCAGGCTCAGCTGGGTTGAACCCGGATGTACCCGCTGGGCCCGGACCAACACATTTCCCCGCAGTCTTGCCAGAATATCACCCTTAATTTTCTGGGAGTCAGCCGCTTGATTGTACGGCAAGTCGAAACACACCCGCTGGGAATCGGATGCCAGGAACGGAGCAACGACCTCAGCCCACTGGTCACGGTGTAGCTTTTCCCTGATGGCCACTTTATCGTACATCGCCAGGTAGGTTTCGATGTCTGCGGGGGTCATCTTAGGAATCACGGCATGGACTGCTTTCTGGGCATCGTGGACGCTCGCGGTTGCTCCTGCTTTCTGCAAAGCCATCAAGTGTTGTAGCAGCAACTGGTTAGTCTCCTGCTGCTGCTTATTAGCCTCGTGTTGCTGCAGGTTTGTCTCTCGCTGCTGCAGATTAGCCTCCAGGAGGGCCTTTACAACAGCCTCCATTTTGTCGTGGGGCACTGGTTGTAATACAACTGGTTTAATGTATGACATACAACCGTGCCTGAAAAATGCAGAGAAAAAAAAAAAAAAAACAGCATTCACGCCAGCCTCACTGCTTATGCCCACATCCTCCACCAATTGTGGGGTTTCGCTCTTGTAGACAGGATTAGCGGACGCAGTATAAAGGCAACAACAAATTCTTTGGATCAAACAGTTCAACGTTTTATTCACACTTTAGGCAAGTGACAAAACAAGCAGTCATAATCAAACAAAAAGTCACCTTGCGGTGTTGGTGGTAATTCACACCATGAGGCAATTTTACCTCAAACAGTCTTTGACCATAGCAGCACCAACCTGTTTTCACGCCAAACAGGTAGAAAGCCTTCATCCAGACACAAGGCTCCCAGATCTCAACACAGAGACACGGCTTCTGAGCCCAGCTGCCTATTTAAGGACAGCCAGGTGCTGCCAAAACACAGACCGGCACTTAAAATCCGGTCCGGTATTTGACCTCACTTGGCTGTAAAACAGCCCAGCAGCACATGCTGGGAGGAAAATACTTGTTTTCCCAGACGAAACCTCTCACTTTGTCACTATATATGCCACTTTTGTGGTATATATCTGATTCAGATTCTGTCGTACGCCATTTTGTGGCAGAATCTGCGACTTCTTCCCTGCTAACGCCAGGTCCAAAAAAGGGGGTGCGGCATGGGCGGGCCGACAGGCCAGTTTCATTCATAACTTTTTACGCCTAGATTAGGCGTAGAAAATTATCTGAATGTAAGACATCAAGGAAGCTGGCTTACATTTAGACCGCGCTGGATACGCCAAAGTTATGTATAGGCTGACACCTTTACGTAACTTCAGCGATCCACCATCAGCACAGGGGCTTATTAAGACTGGCATCTAAAACGCCGGTCTTAAAAAATGTGCTCCTTAGTTTTTATTGACCGACTTTATTAAAATAACAAATTGGGGGAGAATGGGGAAAAATAGTAAATTAATCTTTGGTCATTACTCCGCTGTGTGTGAAGCCACGACCATCTCCACTTCCAGTTGGACTGACATGCCGGCTTCACACACAGCGGAGGAGAGCAGCTGCAGGGATGATCGCACGGTAAGTACTCTAGCTCGCTCCCCTCTGTAGAGGCTCCATTGCCACCAATGAGCACCGGCGATCACATATAAGCAATAGGGAATTGGCAAAATCATGCATTCCTACTGGAACACACTGCCACTGATGATTTACAATTGTATTTGCCAGGAATCATATTGGTGGCACAGAGGAATGAGAAGACAGGGCTATCTTGTCTAGCCCTGTCAATCAAAGGTGAGAGGGAGTGCATTGAGCACAGAGGGGGCGTAGCTGTAATGCTGCTCCACGAGCTACTCCCGGTGACCCAACTGCCTAATCTGCATAAAAAAGTACAGATTACTCAGCAGCTGTTTAAGATGCAAACAAAAGAAATATATAGTTTAACTCAACATGATCAACCCTACCAGGCAGTATGCCTGGTTTAATAGGGTTGATCATGCTGACAGAGGCTCTCTAAAAGACGATATATTGCAAGATTGCTTTATCAATGAGAATGATTTTGCAAGTGAAAAACCATCACAATTTTTTTTTCTTGTTGCTGAGTGATAAGATATATACACACTTGTTCTCAATAGAGATAGGTGAGTAAGCTACTGCCTGACACCTCTAGTGATGGAATGTCTCCCTTGAGAGGCGCTGATATTCAACATGCCCGATCTTTGACATCTTCTGTTGAGGGAGTGTCTGCACACCTCCATACAAAAAAGGTAATGGGCTGGTCCCACCAAAATCAGCAGGTCAGTGGGACCTGCTGACCATGTAACATGTATGGTGGTGTCCCGACTTTTTCCACGACAATAGATGTCAGAGAAAAGAAGGACTGGGCATGTTGGTGTCTGGCAGTGGCTTATTTTTTAAAAACAAATGCATGGTTGGCCTTATGTGCCTTTATATGGGGGAGAGGGACGTATATATTTCAGATGCATGGCCACCTTTAGAGACCTACCGGTAGACAGCTATTTCTCCCAGGGAACAAAGGATCAGATCTGTTGAAATCACACTGATCTTTCTTTCCAATGAGATCTGCCATTACGGACAGTCAGGAAACCCCTACAGACATCAGACAGCTGGCCAATCCCACCAAAATTGTCAGGTTCAGCTGACTTTCCTTTAATGTGTATGGACACTTTTAGTCTAATTTGTGTCAAAGAAAAGTTGATGACCATTATAGTAGTTGTCACCATTCATAACGCACATCCTCTGCCCTTGTATGTCACATTATCAAACAGATTTTTTTTTAGTAGCCTGTGAAGGCAGACTGACAACCTCTGTGGAAACCGCAATGGCTGCCATAAGGGTTGTTGTCAAGTGATGTTTTCTCCACTTTCCTGAGCTAAGGAGAAGAAAAGACTTAGGGGGTCATTTATTAAACGTCATAAATACGCCTATATTAGTAGAAAATGGCCTAGATTAGTTTTAGGCGTAGAAAATGGCCTAAATGTAGGACAGCTAGGAAGCAGTCTTCCATTTAGAAGTGGCGGTGGATCTGCTGAAGTTATGTAGAGTCTGGCGCCTCTACATAACTGCAGCAGATCCACCGCCGAGCAGGGCCTTATTAAGATCAGTGTCTAAAATGCAGGTCTTAATAAATGTGCCTCTTATGACTTCATTTTAGGCTGATATGGTCTTTATGTTAAAAAAAGCACAGATTTTATGCTTCTCTTCCTACCGCCCCACTCCATATTTCACCTTTGCGGTCTTGGCGTAGTAGAGGGTTCGGCCTCGCAATTTGAAGTAGCGTCTCCTCCATCGCTGAAAGGAACTTGTCTGCTTTTGTAGATGACCTTCTTTCACAATTGCCTGGGAAAAGTCAAGGAGACATGATAAGAACTCTATTTTCAGCATGACTGTCCTCCCATGGTATGAGATAGTAACTCCTGCTCAGTTCTCATCTATAACTCGTTACCGATGCAGACTTATAAACCCAAAATCTGAACGTGGAGGACACTGGATTGCCTACAACAGTATACAGGGGAGAGTATACTGGAAATGGTGGTAAGAGAGGGGAAAGAAGCAATAAAGTTCCAGCTGAAAAAGCTCCGTAGGAAGTCCTAGGCACAGGGATCACATGTCCTTGACCGCATGGTTTATGGAGGCAAGTCCGGCCATCCTTTCAGATATTGACTACACTTTTCAATGAAAGGCTCATTAAAAGAAAAAAAAAAGAAAACTGGATAGGTGTCAATGGCAGAAATAAGTAACTGCACGTAAATTGTTTGGGCTGTGCATACACACAGAGCCACAGGCCACATTTGCACAATCCATTTTTCACATGGATTTTGCTGCACCAAAGTCATCACTGAATCCACCTCCCATTGTTTTAAGGGAAATCTGTCAGCTCCATAACACCCCCCAAACTAGAGTAGCGGTGTATGGTGTAAGTGACGCCGAGTCCAGTTATGTAATTTTCATCTTCACTTGCATTCCGACGCTGCGCTCTCACAAACCAGCAGTAACTTGCATTGAGAGGACTCCCGAGCTCACACCCATAATGGAGAGGACTCAAAGAGGAGTCCCCGTCAAAGCATTTTACTGCTGGTTTGTAGGAGCATAGCGTTGGAATGCAAGTGAGTATGAAGATAAAAATGGCATACCCGGACTCCGTGTCATTTATACTATACACTGCTTACTCTGGTTTGGGGGTTGGGGGAGGGGGGGGGGTTGGAGCTGAAAGATTCCCTTTAAATATGAAATCCACATTGCAGTTCATGTGGAGCATTTTTTTTCCATGCGCATAAGGCCTCATCCACACGACCGTTGTGTGCACCCGTGGCCGTTGTTCCGTTTTCCGTGATTTTCTGCGGACCCATTGACTTTCAATGGGTTGAAAACTCGGAAAATGCACCGTTTGTCATCCGCATCCGTGATCAGTGTATCCTATCCGTAAAAAAAATAAGACCTGTTCTATTTTTTTGACGGACAACGGTTCACGGACCCATTCAAGTCAATGGGTCCGTGAAAAAACATGGATGCACACAAGATTGGCATCCGTGTCCGTGATCCGTAGGCTACTTTCATACAGACGGATCCGAAGATCCGTCTGCATAAAAGCTTTTTCAGAGCTGAGTTTTCACTTCGTGAAAACTCAGATCCGACAGTATATTCTAACACAGAGGCGTTCCCATAGTGATGGGGACGCTTCAAGTTAGAATATACTACGAGCTGTGTACATGACTGCCCCCTCCTGCCTGGCAGCACCCGATCTCCTACAGGGGGCTGTGATCCGCACAATTAACCCCTCAGGTGCCGCACCTGAAGGGGTTAATTGTGTGTATCATAGCCCCCTGTAAGAGATCAGGGGCTGCCAGGCAGCAAACCCCCCTCCCTCCCCAGTTTTAATTTCATTGGTGGCCATTAGGGCTGCAGCTAACGATTATTTGAATAATCGATTAGTTGCCGATTAATTTCTACGATTAATCGATTAATCGGCAAAAACGACTAAATTACAAAACAGAGAGGTTTATATGATCTTACTTAAAAATATATGTTCAAAGGCCATATTAAAACAAATTGTGGACGACACTATTATGGGGGATCTGTGGACGACACTATTATGGGGGATCTGTGGACGACACTATTATGGGGGATCTGTGGACGGCGCAGTTATGGAGAGGGGGATCTGTGGATGGCGTAGTTATGGAGAGGGGGATCTGTGGGTGGCGCAGTTATGGAGAGGGGGATCTGTGGGTGGCGCAGTTATGGAGAGGGGGATCTGTGGGTGGCGCAGTTATGGAGAGGGGGATCTGTGGGCGGCGCAGTTATGGAGAGGGGGATCTGTGGGTGGCGCAGTTATGGAGAGGGGGATCTGTGGGTGGCGCAGTTATGGAGAGGGGGATCTGTGGGCAGCGCAGTTATGGAGAGGGGGATCTGTGGGCGGCGCAGTTATGGAGAGGGGGATCTGTGGGCGGCGCAGTTATGGAGAGGGGGATCTGTGGATGGCGCTGTTATGGAGAGGGATCTGTGGGTGGCGCAGTTATGGAGAGGGGGATCTGTGGGTGGCGCTGTTATGGAGAGGGGGATATGTGCACTGTTATGGGCATAACAGTGCACAGATCCCTTTCCTCATAACAGTGCACAGATCCCCCTTCCCATAGCAGTGCCATACACAGACCCCCCCCCCCTCCTCCCCATAGCAGTGCTATACACAGACCCCCTCCCCATAGCAGTGCCATAGACAGATCCTCCCCCCTCCCCATAGCAGTGCTATACACAGACCCCCCTCCCCATAGCAGTGCCATAGACAGATCCTCCCCCCTCCCCATAACAGCCCCGGCCCCGATGCTTATAAGTCGGACTAATCACGTCTGCATCTTTATTTTACCTTTTTACAATGACGCTCCTGTAACAGCCAGGCAGAGCGGACGGCGGCGTAACGTCACTCACTCACGTGACGCACCTGCTCCGCCCACCTCATGAATGAAGGAGGCGGAGCCGGCGTGTCACGTGAGTGAGCGACGTTACGCCGCCGTCCGCTCTGCCTGGCTGTTACAGGAGCGTCATTGTAAAAAGGTAAAATAAAGATGCAGCGACCGCCCGCCCGCATAGCAACGAATCGGCGATTATTCGATAACTGGATTCGTCGACAACGAATCCAGTTATCGAATATAATCGATTACATCGATTAATCGTTGCAGCCCTAGTGGCCATTGCGACTCCCAACCCTATTGTATTTATATCATTGGTGGCCAGTGTGCGGCCCCCACTCCCTCCCTCTATTGTATTATCATTGGTGGCCAGTGTGCGGCCCCCCCTCTTTTGTATTAATATCATTAGTGGCCAGTGTGCGTGTTAAAATATACCATCGGACTGGAGAAAACTCCAATATAATAGGGACTCCTGACTTTACATTGAAAGTCAATGGGGGACGGATCCGTTTGCAATTGCACCATATTGTGTCAACGTCAAACGGATCCGTCCCCATTGACTTGCATTGTAAGTCTGGACAGATCCGTTTGGCATGTCCGTGGATCCTCCAAAAATCAAGGAAGATCCACGGAAGGAAAAACGGACACGGATCGCGGAACTACGGAACCCGTTTTTGCGGACCGGAAAAAAAAAACGGTTGTGTGCATGAGGCCTGAATTGAAAAAAGTTCCTCCTTGCTGCAGATTCAGCATGGAAATTCCCATTGAAATCAATGGAAGGCATCAAAATCTGCACTAAAAAGCGCTTCAAATAGAAAACAACATAGAAAAATATGGAATTTTTAATGTCTACATTTTCAAGATGCTAATACAACCATGTGAGCATAACATACCCTAATGTGTGTCATTCATTGTGTTAGAGATGAGACTTGCAATGATAACGCGGCCTCGTGTGTGACCCGTCTCTAACACCATATTCTGCACATGCCATGTAGCTGAGAGATGGACCCGGAGGACCAGAGGACTTTCCGGTTTCTATATCATCCCCTCCCTCCTCACCGTATCTGCCATCTACCGCAGGCTCTCCACTTGGCTGTCCAAGGCATCAGCTTTTCCCGTGTGTCCCCACTAACAAGCGCTGTCATCTGCCCGGCTACAACAACAAACATGGTCCTCAGGATGACTGTGACGGCAAACAATCTTGTCCTAAATGCCCCAACAGCAAACATCCTCTGCTTGACAACACCCACTCACTGCCTGTTCCTGACAACACTTTTCCTGTCAGAACGCATTAACGTTCTGTTCCTGACAACACCCACTCACTGTCTGTCGCTGCAAATCCCCTCGCAACGCTCTTCAATGTCCCCATCCACCTGGCTTATGCAAGCAGCTTCTGTCACTGATCTATCTCAAGTCTCTGGCTGTTCGTGAATGTCTTACAAGTGTCTCCCCGTATATTACATGGCCCTATCGTGTCCTCCCCACCCCCGCACGCCTCTGTATTCCATCTTGATGTGACACAAACCATTCTTGAAGTATCGCACATCCCGCAGTACATTTCCCAGGACATATTCTAAACTATGGAAGTAAACAAATGACATTGCCTGCTGCCTGCCTTCTCCTCGCATGTTCCTTCCTCTATTTAGAGAAGTGTTCTGACCAGAGACCTAGGAGATCATCCGTGACTTCTAGCTTACTGTCTACTAAAGCCTGATTCAGACAGTCGATAGCCAGCCAACTGCACATAGACAGCAGATGGGCCCATCCCCTTCACCCCCGGAGGGTTTTTTGTTTTTCACTCCCTGCCTTACCAGGGCCATAACTTTTTTATTTTTCAGTTTACATAGCTGTATGAGGGCTTGTTTTTTGTGGGACAAGTGGAACTTTATAATGGCATAGTTTATTATTGTATACGTTGTAGTAGGAAAATGAGAAAAAAATCCAAATGGGGAGGAACTGGAAAAAAAATTCAATTGAGACACAATTTTATGGGTTTTGTTTATACGGTGTTCTCTGTGTGGTAAAACCGACCTTCATTCTCACGTTTCATTGCCATATTCTGACCCCTATAACTTGTTTTGTAGTTATGTGTACGGAGCTGTGTAACGGGTCATTTTTTTGTGGGGTGATCTGTACTTTTCATTGATACCATTTTGGGGTGTGTTTGACTTTTTTATCACTTTTTATTAAAAAATTTTATGGGCAGTGAAGCAACTAAAAATGGGCAAATCGGCCATTTTGACATTTTTTCAGTTTCGCTGTTTGCCGTATGGGATAAATATTTCAATATTTTAATAGTATGGGTGTTTTTGCACATTGAGAAGCCTATGATGTTTAGCTTTTTTTTTTTATTGGTTTTTCATTTAGGGGAAAAGGGGGGTGATTTTTTAAATATTTGTAAAAACATTTTTTTCAAACTTGTTCATATTTCCCCCTAGGGAACTTGTACAACAAAAAAAATCATTATCTCATAGATTCCAATGCAGGAGTGTGCGATTCTGGGTTTTTGCTCACCCAGATACAGTGGTCACATTTGACCACTGATCTGATGGGTTAAATGTGTGCGATCGATGTTATCGTCGATTGAATACATAAGCCACGGGCGCCTGCTAAAACAGCCTGCAGCCATGGCTCCCACTGCGTTCACTTCCGAGTGTCTTCTTTAACGACCCTCACTGCGCCATACATGTACGGTCCTGGGCGGGAAGAGGTTAAAGAGGCAGTTCCATAATTACATGTTAATATGATTCAGCATGCAAATCTAGCTACTTTCTATTACAATATTGTTCCAGTTGCTCCATGCTTCATTATTATGCCGCCCCCTGGTGTTTCATCTGTATAGTAATGTGCATGTCCACCTACTGAGCTACATATGCATGGTCATATATGCTCAGCTCCATCCTTCAATGTACACCAGATATACCTACTGTTAGAAGCTGTGACAGTTACAGGGAGAGAGCTGCAGAAGAAGGTACATGCCTCCTGAGCTGTGATAAAGAGATGGATTCAGCAGAAGGGACACCCCCCCCCCCCTCCCCAGGGAGAGCAGCAGCAGAAAGGACACATCCCCTGAGAAAAGACAGGCCCCCTGATTTACCACATAGAAATAAATCCAGAAGAGCAATGAATGGTGAGATTGCTGGCCCCAAATGAGGTACAGGGCTGGTTCTAGCTTTGTTAGAAAGAGTTGGCATGTACTATATGATGTCTGATTTTCATTACTTTTCTCGTACATTGCATAGCCCCTTCAAAGCCATAGGTTCTATTCACATGTCCATTGGATAGTGCAGCGAAACTTCTTGCCCGTTTTTAATCTTAGACTCATTCATTAAAGTGTATGGTTGTGGGAAAAAAACATGGATGCCAACAAGGATGGACATTTGTCTGTTTTTTGTGGAATGGCAACCTGAATCCGGGGTTTATAGTCAGTTTTATAGTCGCTTCTATTTTCCGGGACTGAGATCCGTCATAGTGTCTCAATATCGGAAAAAATACTTCCATTTTGTCCCCATTCATTGTGAATGGGGACAAAACGTAACTGAACAGAACGGAATGCTCCAAAATGCATTCCGTTCACCTACCGGAGAGCAAACTGGTCGCGTTCTCATACCGGAGAGCAAACCGCAACAAACTGCGGTTTTCTTTCCGTCATGGGATGCGGAGCAAGCAAATCCTTTTTCTCTGACACACTAGAAAACAGATCCGTCCCCCATTGACTTTCAATGGAGTTCATGATCCGTCTTGGCTATGTTACAGATATTTACAACCAGATCCGTCCATAACGGATGCAGGTGGTTGTATTATCAGTAACGGAAGCGTTTTTGCTGAACCCTGTCAGATCCAGTAAAAACGCTAGTGTGAAAGTAGCCTGAGCTGGTTGATAACCAATAACACAATTACAGAACCCCCCTCACCACCACAGTTTCCCAGCTTTGCCTGTCTTCTCTATTCTGTCATCAGATCTGCCCTTCAGATAAATTCATAGGTTAGATTAAAGGGGTATTTCCATCTCAAACATTTATGACATATCCACAGGATGTACATGTCTGATAGATGTGGTTCTCAGCTCTGGGACCCACACCCATCTGTAAAACAGCGCCCGCAGATCTACTTCAGTTTGGATGCGGCAGCAGGAGCTGGCCAGGACCAAGGAAACCACAGATATGGAACAATGTGGCACAACCTCCTTAGAAGTCTCCATAGTCTCATAGCTTTGTGAAGTCGGGGAGCAAGGAGATTCGGAGTATGCAGGGCGGTGCTGGGCTCCTTCACAGTGGGCGTGGCTGGGCTCCTGAATCGTTAGTAGCCTCATTTACATATATATAATAGTTTGTTTGACACAATAAAAGCACACAGAGCTATGGGGACTGGATATTGCAGATGTGCTAGCGGCGATTTAGCAGTGCATGTCCTCAGGTCTATACCCAAAATCCAGGTGACAGGTTCCCTTTAAGGACTTGTTTACACGACTGTATGGCTTTTTCAGTGTTTTGCGGGCCGTTTTTAATGGATCCGTATTTTCGTTTTTTCTTTTAGTAGGGTTTCCAGTTACGTTACGTTTTTCCGTATGGCATATACAGTATACAGTAAAAATTAGGCTGGGCATAAAATTTTCAATAGATGGTTCCGCAAAAACTGAAAGGATACGGATATTTTTTTTGCAGACCCATTGACTTGAATGGAGCCACAGAATGTGATTTGCGGGCAATATTAGGACATGTTCTATCTTTGAACTGAACGGAAAAACGGAAATACAAAAACGGAATGCATATGCAATACACCCGGCCGGCACCCCCATAGAACTGCCTATTCTTGTCCGCAAAAACAGGAAGAACTGGTTTTCTGGATATTTTTTAAGTCCCTCCATGTATTTTACTTCCTGTCCTGGTTCTTTAACTTCCTCCTTTATTTGTTATTTTCGGCTTACATTCACAGAACCAATGCAGTCTATGGGGCCATTACCACATCCACTTACATGTGCAGAGACATTTGCTCTTCTCTTAATACAAAAGGACCTGCGCTCCCAACGTGATGACATCACCAAGCAATCCCAGCACATGAAATACCCCTATATTGCTAATAAATTTTTCAGGCATTTCTACTATCAGAATTAGGGTTCATGCACATGAACATTCGCAGTAACTTTCTTTTTTTTTTTTGCGGATCCTTTGAATTGAATGGTTCCGCATGCGGTCCGCTTAAAGAAACGGAACGGACACGGAAAGAAAATACGTTTGTGTGCATGAGCCCTTAAAGGGGCTGCCTCACTTCAGCAAATGGCATTTATCATGTAAAGAAAATTACTATGCGACACTTACTAATGTATTGTGATTGTCCATATTGCCTCCTTTGCTGGCTTGAATCATTTTCACATCACATTATACACTGCTTACGTCCATGGTTACAACTAGTGTTGCAAATTGCGGCCCGCAATGCACGAACACCGTCCATGGGGCAGCCGTAGAGGATCGTGGAACCAATCACTTTAATGGGTCCGCGATCTGGCCATTTTGCAAAAAGATAGGACATGTTCTATCTTTTTGCGGAACGAAAGTACAGGACGAAACCCCACAGAAGCACTCCGTAGTGCTCCCATAGGGTTCCGTTCCGTGCTTCCGTCCCGCACCATTTCACATCTCCGGATTTGCGGACCCATTGAAGTGAACGGGTCCGCATCTGTGATGCAGAATGCCCACCGAACGGCACCCATCTATTGCGGATCCGCAAATGCGGTCCGCAATACAGCAACGGGGTGCACACGTTAGTGTGCAGGAGGTCTAACTCTGTGAATTGAGCTTCCGCATACGGGAACTGAATTTACAGCGATTCCTTATTATCTACAGTGCTGCCTATAATTATTCATACCCCTGGCAAATTTTGACTTAAAGTTACCGTACTTTTATTCAACCAGCAAGTTTGCTTAAATGTAAAATGCCTTTTGTACATCGTCTTATTATCTTTTGGGAGACACCTATGTCATTTCCCGTCATAAAATTACTTGCTGGTTGAATAAAAGTAACTTTAAGGCCTCATGCACACGACCGTTGTGTGCATCCGTGTCCGTTGTTCCGTTTTCCGTGATTTTCTGCGGATCCATTGACTTTCAATGGGTCCGTTGAAAACACGGAAAATGCACCGTTGTTCATCCGCGTCCGTGATCCGTGTTTCCTGTCCGTAAAAAAAATATGACCTGTCCTATTTTTTTTGACGGACAACGGTTCACGGACCCATTCAAGTCAATGGGTCCGTGAAAAAACACGGATGCACACAAGATTGTCATCCGCGTCAGTGATCCGTGTCCGTAGGCTACTTTCATACAGACGGATCCGAAGATCAGTCTGCATAAAAGATTTTTCAGAGCTAAGTTTTCGTGAAAACTCAGATCCGACAGTATATTCTAAGGGTACTTTCACACTTGTGTTTTTATTTTCCGGCATAGAGTTCCGTCACAGGGGCTCTATACCGGAAAATAACTGATCAGGCATATCCCCATGCATTCTGAATGGAGAGTAATCCGTTCAGTTTGCATCAGGATGTCTTCAGTTCAGTCGTTTTGACTGATCAGGCAAAAGAGAAAACCGTAGCATGCTACGGTTTTATCTCCAGCGAAAAAAACTGAAGACTTGCCTGAATGACGGATCCGGCATTTTTTTCCATAGGAATGTATTAGTGCCGGATCCGGCATTCAAAATACCGGAATGCCGGATCCGTCCTTTTGGTCTGCGCATGCGCAGACCTTTAAAAATCAAAAAAAAAAAAAAAAGATCCGTTTTGCCTGATGACACCGGAAAAACGGATCCGGTATTGCAATGCATTTTTCTGACTGATCAGGCATTTTTCTGACTGATCAGGATCCTGATCAGTCTGAAAAATGCCTGATCAGTCAGAAAAAATGACATCCGTTTGCATACAGTTTGCCTGATCAGGCAGTCAGTTCAGGCAACGGAACTGCCTGCCGGAATCAAACAACGCAAGTGTGAAAGTACCCTTACACAGAGGCGTTCCCATAGTTATGGGGACGCTTCAAGTTAGAATATACTACGAACTGTGTACATGACTGCCCCCTGCTGCCTGGCAGCACCCGATCTCTTACAGGGGGCTGTGATCCACACTATTAACCCCTCAGGTGGCCAGTGCGGCCCCCCCCTTCCTCCCTCTACTGTAATAATTTTATTGGTGGCCAGTGCGGCCTTAGCAATATTAGAAGCATTATACTTACCTGCGCTGTCTGTGACCGGCCGTGCGCTCCTCCTACTGGTAAGTTACAGATCTGTGCTTTAAGCAATTTGCACAGACCTGTCACTTACCAGTAGGAGGAGCTCCCGGCCGGTCACAGACAGCGCAGCAGGTAAGTATAATGCTTCTAATATTTCTAAGTAACCATGGCAGCCAAGACTGCAGTAGCGTCCTGGCTGCCATGGTTACCGATCGGAGCCCCAGCGATTAAACTGGGTCTTCGATCGGAACTCTCTGCTGCCACCAATGATGGGGGGGGGGGGGCGCCGGGGAGGCCGCAGTGGCCACCAATGAAATTAATACAGTAGAGGGAGGGAGGGAGGGGGGGATTAATTGTGCTTCAGCCCCCTGTAAGAGATCGGATGCTGCCAGGCAGCAGTCATGTACACAGTTCTTAGTATATTCTAACTTGAAGCGTCCCCATCACTATGGAAACGCCTCTGTGTTAGAATATACTGTCGGATCTGAGTTTTCACGATGTAACTCAAATCCAATGGTATATTCTAACATAGAGGCGTTCCTTTGGTGATGGGGACTCTTCAAGTTAAAATATTCCATCGGATTGGAGAAAACTCCGATAGGGACTCCTGACTTTACATTGAAAGTCAATGGGGGACGGATCCGTTTGCAATTGCACCATATTGTGTCAACGTCAAACGGATCTGTTTCCATTGACTTGCATTGCACGGCCAGGCGGACACCAAAACGACTTTTTTTTACTTTTCTTCATGTCTGGTGATCCTCCAAAAATCACGGAAGACACACAGAAGAAAAAACGGACACGGATCACGGAACAACGGAACCCCGTTTTGCGGACCGTCAAAAAATACTGTCGTGTGCATGAGGCCTAAGTCAAAATTTGCCAGGGGAATGAATAATTATGGGCAGCACTGTATATTTTCTGGACAGCTCTCTCATGGGGAAATCAAATTCTCTTCAGCTGCTCAGAGGGAAGCATCCCTGGGAAAAGTATGACTTCTCTATAACTACTTTCCACGTATACGGAGAGCAATCTAGGTGACAGTTATCTACCGCTCATCAGAGAAAAAGTTCCACTGGCATGTCTGTAAATGATAATTATATAAACCACACATTCTGATGCCAAAGATATAAAGAGATGAGTGGCGTTACACAGGCACCACTTATCTCTTCCGCAGAATCGGTCTTTTGTATATCACTTGCTCCAAGTCCCTTCTATCTCATCTACTGACTGACTTGTGGACTCCCTAAGAGCAGCTGCAGTGTGTATTATAAACTTCTGTGTCCCTGCTTATAAGCATCTCAGATGCTGCAGAACCTCTTTTTGAAGCGATGATGGCATTTCACATCAGTCCATATTTTTCCTGTTACTCTAAAAAAAGAAGCTCTTCAGTCACTGTGATTTATGAAGTAACACCCTGATATAAGAATATTAGATGTCACCTCGGGCTGTGGCCTTGTGCTCTATCCTCCATTGTTAGCGATGATCTGGCAGTGTAAGGCTTCATGCACACGACAGTTGTTTTTCTCGGCCTCCGTTCTTTTTCTTTTGCGGTTAGGATGGGGACCCATTCATTTCAATGGGTCAGCAAAAAAATGCTGATAGTTCATCCGTTTGTGTTCCGCATCCGTTGTCAGTGTTTCCCTTCAGCAAAAAAAAAATAGTGCATGTCCTACTTTTTTCACATTTGCGGACAAGGATAGGCATTTATTACAAGGGATCTGTGGAAAAAAACCGGATCCTCCAAAAAAAACGGATGCCGCATCGATAAATGAGCAAACATTCATTTATCTTGTAATTGGAATCATTCAACAGATTTAGGCCTAGTTCACACGACCGTATGGCTTTTATTGTTTTTTGCGGTCCGTTTTTCACGGATCCGTTGTTCCGTTTTTAAGTTCCGTTATGTTTCCGTTTCCTTTCCGTTTTTCCGTTCCGTTTTTCCGTATGGCATATACAGTGTACAGTAATTAGATAGAAAAAATTGGGCTGGGCATAACATTTTCAATAGATGATTCAGAAAAAACGGAACGGAAACGGAAGACATACGGATGCATTTCCGTATGTGTTCCGTTTTTTTTGCGGACCCATTGACTTGAATGGAGCCACGACCCGTGATTTACGGCCAAATATAGGACAAGCTCTATCTTTCAACGGAACGGAAAAACGGAAATACGGAAACGGAATGCATACGGAACACATTCCGGTTTTTTTGCGGAACCATTGAAATGAATGGTTCCGTATACGGACCGTATACGGAACACAAAAAAACGGCCCGTACACCCGCAAAAAAAACGTTCGTGTGAACTAGGCCTTAGGCTACTTTCACACTTGCGCTTGATCGGATCCGTTCTGAACGGATCCGATCATATTAATGCAGACGGAGGCTCCGTTCAGTACGGATCCGTCTGCATTAATAACTTAGAAAAATTTTGCAAGTGCGCAAATGCGCAAGTAGTCTGAGCGGATCCGTTCAGACTTTCAATGTAAAGTCAATGGGGGACGGATCCGCTTGAAGATTGAGCCATATGAGCTCATCTTCAAGCGGATCCGTTCCCATTGACTTACATTGTAAGTCTGAACGGATCCGCTCGCCTCCGCACGGCCAGGCGGACAGCTGAACGATGCAAGCAGCGTTCAGCTGTCCGCCTGTCCGTGCGGAGGCGAGCGGAGCGGAGGCTGAACGCCGCCAGACTGATGCAGTCTGAGCGGATCCGCTCCATTCAGACTGCATCAGGGCTGGACGGAGGCGTTTGGGTCCGCTCGTGAGCTCCTTTAAACGGAGCTCACAAACGGACCCATGAACGCTAGTGTGAAAGTAGCCTTAAAGATCATGGTTTGTTGGCAGTAGATCGTGATGTGTAATCGCAATCTGCTGCAGGCAAACAGTGATCAGTTTGGGGACGAGCAACGGCATAACGATCGCTCCTCCCCAAACTTTGGAGAAGATGGCTGCATGTAATAGCAGCAGTCTCCTCTGCTGACGAGCAGGCAATTGCCGGGAAGGAACGTTTCACTCCCTGACAATCGCCCGCTAATCTGCGGGTCTAAGGCCTCTTTCACACGAACGATACAGATTTTGCATTCAAGGTGCGTTCAGTGAAACTTGCACCATTTTGCAAGAAAGTTCAGTCAGTTTTGCCTGCGATTGCGTTCAGTAGTTCAGTTTTTTCCGCGCGGGTGCAATGCGTTTTGATGCGCTTTTTAACGCGCGTAATAAAAAATAAAAAAGGTTTACAAACAACATCTCTTAGCAACCATCAGTGAAAAACGCATCGCACCCGCACTTGCTTCCAAATGCGATGCGTTTTTCACTGAAGCCCCATACACTTCTATGGGGCAAGGGCTGTGTGAAAAACGCCGAATATAGAACATGCTGCGATTTTCACACTCATGTACACAGACCCATTGAAATGAATGGGTCACAATTCAGTGCGGGTGCTATGCATTCAAATCGCGGAAAACTTGCTTGTGTGAAAGGGGCCTAATACAGACAGAATACATTATACTGGAAGTTTTGCAATTCCCTAACATACCGTATACAACCCCCCCCCCCATATCCTATAACTAGAAGAGAATACAGAGGGAGGAGCGTGTTGTCCATTAACTAATCCTGTATTGTAGATCTGAAGTGACTGATGAGGTGTGTCACCATAGAAAGACGCAACTTACATAATCACTTAAAGGGATCCTGTCACCGGGATTTTGTGTATAGAGCTGAGGACATGGGTTGTTAGATGGCCGCTAGCACATCCGCAATACCCAGTCCCCATAGCTCTGTGTGCTTTTATTGTGTAAAAAAAACTATTTGCTACATATGCAAATTACCCTGAGATGAGTCCTGTCCCTGACTCATCTCACGTACAGGACACATCTCAGGTTAATTTGCAAATGTATTAAATCATTTTTTTTACACAATAAAAGCACACAGAGCTATGGGGACTGGGTATTGCGGATGTGCTAGCGGCCATCTAGCAATCCTATGTCCTCAGCTCTATACACAAAATCCCGTTGACAGGTTCCCTTTAAGGGTATTTTCCCTTATTCACAGGAGGTTCAGTGGTCGGGCATGTGCACTGCTGCTCTAGTCATCTCTATGAGACAGAGGAGCGCTCGGCTATCTTCGGCAGTCAAATAGACTTGAATGCATGGCAGCAAACATGCACAACCATTCACACAGAGTACGAAATAAGTGATAGTCCCCTCATCTAGCACTCGCAGCTCCAGTTCAAACACTTTCTGGTCCCTCTCCACAAAAGGAAATGACTACTCAGGCGATCACCAGCCGCAGCAGCGACCCACCTAATCCAGTGATTGGCTGAGCAAGCATTTCCTGTGTGTCAAGAGGGACCTGGAAGTAGAGCCTGGTGTTGGAAGTTCAATAATGAGCTGAACGGAGTACCCCTTTTTTTTTGTAATGCCATTCTGATCCTCGGTATCGTCCAGACGACCCCTTTGAAGGTGTTTTCAGGAGGCTCCTGTTCATATGCCCTCTTAAAGATTCTTAGAACAGTGAACACCGCAGGAGATGTGCGCTCACCACGGCTGCAGTTCCAGATGTGAAAACACCAGTCCAGCCAGAAATCATAAATAATCTTTAGACATGACACATTAGGGGTTCTCTGGGACCACTATGGTTTTTAGAGGGTAGAGTTTGCTGAATGTTTTTTGGATGCCATGTCTTACATAAAGAGACCCTGAGGTACCCCTACAGTAGAACTCCCCAAAAACTGACCTCTATTTTGCAAACTACACCCCTCAAGGATTTTTTCAAGGGGTGTAGTGAGCACCCTGACCACCAGGCGTTTCATAGAATTTAGAAACACTTGGCTGTGAAAAATGAAAAATACATTTTTTTCAAATAAAATGTCGCTTTAAACCCAAATATTTCAAGTGAAAAAGCACATGCCCATTTTCTCCTGAACATGGCCACACCTCATAAATGGTCACAAACTGCTGTATGGGCTTGGAGGGCAGATTTTGCTGCAATCGTTTTTGGATGTTAACCCCAACAGTGGAACCCCCTACAGTGGAAACCACCCCAAAAAAATGGAAATTGTACTCCCCATTTCCTTTACCGGCAATTTTACTCCCTAAAAAAATGTCTAATACGTATAAATACTCCCAATAATTTCACAGCCATTCATGAGCGCACTTAGCGCTGTGAACGGCACAGGCAGCGCAGCAATACTGCTGGCGGCAGAAAGGTCCAATAACAGAGCTTTATTAGGCAGGCCATGCCATTTGCCACTCCTCTCACACCCTCCTTCTTCCACTCGCTGGACACAGCAGCAGGCGCGCCACCCCCGCACCATTGCCAGCTGCTGAAGAAAGTGCCAGGCACAGCATGGCAGAAACGGGGCCTCTGCTGAGGTTGGAGCAAAGACCATAAGGGAAGTGACAGGCTTGTGCCCAGGTGATGCCATACCAGAAGTCCCAGCGTGCTCCTATCTGTGCTGGGAGCTCAATGTGGAGGTTTATGAATGGAAAAACTAATAGCCAAGGAACTAAACAAATCCCTGTTTCTGACCCTTATGTAAAAACGTAGCTTTTATTTTATTACTCTAATACCTAAACACCCAAAGGAAAAAAATTACTTTAAAAACCAGCTGTTTCTCTAGATGACCTTGTTTTGATAGTAGTGTTAATAGAGTCTCAAGGGTCTATCTGGCAGCGTAAGGCTTCATGCACACGACAGTTGGAATTCTGGGGAAAAAAGGGATGCTTATGCTTATTTAATATCCGAGGAAGAAAGGGACGCTCTTTTAATATCCGAGTCATGTCTCCAGGCCTACTTAAAGGGTTGAACATCGACTTCTAGAAAAGCTGCCTTACATCTGGTGGCATCAGAGGCAGAGCTCGTTAAGAGCTTATTTGCATCCTTTTCTTAACATAAGGGTCAGAAACAGGGTCTATTTTCCTGTATGGTTTATGTATGGAGCGCAGAGATCACAGAGAGGACTGTAGGGTCAGGTGGGGCCTCCTGAGACTTCACATACTGGGAGTTCCCCAGGGCACATTGCTCACCTCCAATGTCAGTAACATACCCTCCACAGTTACACTACAGTATTAGAGCTACACTGTGCCGTAGCCACGACTGTGGGGGTAGATAACCAGAGTGTGCCCCTTCACCTTGACCTATGGCTAGAGAGTGTACCCTCATAAACAGTGCCCTCCCAGGAAATGCAACCTTTATGTCCTGCTGGGGTCTAAGAGAGCTTACACTGTAGGGCTCATGCACACGACTGTATGTATTTTGTGGTCTGCAAAAAATACGGATGACGTCTGTGTGCATTGCGTATTTTGCGGAACGGAACAGCTGCCCCCTAATAGAACAGTGCTATCCTTGTGGAACGGACATACGGACATAGAATACACATTGAGTAACTTCCATCCATTGAAATGAATGGTTTCACATACTGCCTGCAAAAAAATGGAATGGACATGGAAAAAAAATAAGTTTGTGTGCATGAGCCCTTAGGGAGACTCCAGAAAAAACAAGGAGGGTTGGCAAATAGGCAATAGATTGTCCTAGATATAGCGACAGCCATATTGCCCCCGGGACTATCCATTTTGAGGTCCACAAATTGAGGATCCACAAAATATGGACATCCGTGTGCTATCCGCATCGCCGTGCTGAAAAAGATGGAGCATGTCCTGTTCTGGCAGACCCAATGAAGTCAATAGGTCTGCAAGAAAATGCGGATTGCACTCAGACTGCATCCGTGATTTGCGTACCGTAAAAGGGATACAGTCGTGTGCTTGAGACCATATAGTGACAGCCACAGTGCTCACAGATATAAAGTACAGAGATGTCAGGCACACTATACTGTGCAGCAGTCCAATCTATTGTGTATAAGACTGCCCTATAACTGCCTCCTGTGCATTCATCCCAGATCCTACCCTGTGCCACCAGACCACCATTGAGTTTTGCACAATCTACCGCTCGGATCCCTGCGTGACAGATTTGGTGCTTAAAGAATGGTAGGGGTTCAGTCTTCTGAGAGAGAAATGTACAATGGTCACAATTAGCTTTTTCTGCACAGAAGACATTATACAGGCGACTAGTAATGGTTTCCCTGCAGAAATAGCCACCCCTTAATGTTATATAGGCCTACGTATTATATATATGAATAACTGCAGCTTTCGTACTCCTCCTCGGCTAAAAATACTCCTCAAGAAAGATAAGGGAAGTATTTTTACTCTTCCGGAAAAAATGTAGTTTGACCTCTCCACAGGTGTTATGCACAGCAGAAGGTGCAAGGTGAAAAATGTGAAATTGTCCACAGATATACCACTTCAGTGCCCAACATTGTGTGCCCACCGCACTTGTTATTATGCCAAGCTTTTTTAGACACACCCTACATGTGGCCCGAATCTTCTGCCTGAAAATATGGTCAGAATTAAGGGGCACCCTGCACATTTTGATGCCCAGTGTGGCGATTTAACACCTCTTCTGCTGATAAATGTAGAAGTTCTGAAATAATAAATGGAACCCCCGAGAAGCGACCCCATTTTGGAAACTACATCCCTTAAAGAGGTTGTTTCATCACAGACAATGGGGGCATATTGCTAGGATATGCCCCCATTGTCTTATAGGTGCGGGTCCCACCGCTGGGACCCGCACCTATATCGGTAACGGAGCCTCGCAAAGTGGTGGCTGAAGGACTCCGGTCCAGCCACCACCAAGCGCTCTCCCCATAGAAGTAAATGGGAGTGCACCGCACATGACCGGCCACCGCTCCTATTCACTTCTAGGGGCCCGATGGAAATAGCAGAGCCAGCTCTCAGCTATTTTCGATGGCCCCATAGAAAATGAATGAAGGGGGGCTGCACATGCACAGTGCGCCTCCAAGACTTTCGGGGCTCTGTTCTCAATATAGGTGCGGGTCCCTGTGGTGCCCCCATTGTCTGTAATAAGACAACCCCTTTAAGGGGCGCAGGGAGCATTTTCACACCACAGCATTTTGCAGAAGTTAATGAGCAGGGAACTGTGCACAGTGAAAATGGAAAGTTTTCCACAGATATGGCATTTCAGTGCCCAATATGCAGTGCCCAGCTTGTGCCATCTGAGACAAACCATGCCCCTTAAACGCAGGTGCTAGTGGGTACAGAAATGCCATGAATATGAATATAAACTGCTGTTTACATGGTGGATTGGTTTATAAGCGCCATGTTGCTTTCAAACAGCCTCTATGGTACCAGTACAGCCATTTTCTGACAACCATACTTTTTTTTTTTTATGTTTTTGAATACTTTTTATTTAGCTTTTTGGGAAACAGGAAAAAGAAAAGTAGCAATTTTGCCATTATGTTTGGGTTTTGTTATTGGGACGTACACCACGTGGGAAAGATCACGTTAGTCTACTTTAACACTTGCATTTTGGCTTTCCGTTTGTGAGATCCGTTATATAGCTCTCAGAAGCGGTCCAAAACGGATCAGTTTGCATTCTAATGCATTCTGAATTGAAAAGGATCCGCTCAGAATGCATCAGTTTGCCTCCGTTTAGTCTCCATTCCGCTCTGGAGGTGGACACCAGAATGCTGCTTGCAGCGTTTTGGTGTCCGTCTGATGAAACTGAGCCAAAAGGATCCATCCTGGCACACAATGTAAGTCAATGGGGACAGATCCTTTTTTTTTTTTTTTTACAATCTGGCACAATAAAAACGGATCCGTCCTCCATTGACTTTCAATGGTGTTCAAGACGGAACGATCTTGGCTATGTTAAAGATAATACAAACTGATCCGTTCTGAACGGATGCAGACGGCTGTATTATCTGAACGGATCCGTCCATGACGGATGCGCACAAAACGCAAGTGAAAAAGTAGCCTCATCTTTATTCTTCTGGTCAGTACGATTACAGAGTTTTTTTTTTTTAAGTATTGCTTCTTTTAAAGAAAGCATTTTTGAAAAAATAAAATAAAAATCACATTTAGGCCTCTTGCACATGACTCTAAGGCTTTTTCAGCATTTTGCGGTCCGCAAAAATGGATCTGCAAAAAATACAGATGACGTCCGTGTGCATTCAGTTTTATGCAGAACGGAACAGCTGGCCCCTGATAGAACAGTCCTATCCTTGTCGGTCATGCAGACAATAATAGAACATGTTCTATCTTTGAACGGAACGGAAAAACGGAAACGGAATGCATACCTAGTACATTCAATTTTTTTTGCGGATCCATTGAAATGAATGGTGCCGTATACAGTATACAGAATGCAAAAAATGGAACGTGAACGGAAAAAAAAAAAAAAACGTTCGTCTGCAGGAGGACTTATTTTGTCACCATTTCCTGCGAGCCATATTTTTTCAATTTTTCTGGCATTGGTCTTGTGTGAGGGCTTGTTTTCGCTGGATATGGTGACGTTTTCATTGGTACCATTTTGGTGGTAAAAAAAAGACTTTTTGATCACCCTGGCATTGTTCTAGCATAGAGGAGAGGGGAGTCATTATGAAGCAACAGAGGCAGGGCATAAGCCCGCCTCCGAGTGCTTGATTACTTCATTTGCATATTTATAAAAGTTGATTTTTCTCCACCACCGGAACAACTACAGAACAAAGAAAGGTATAGTTTTTGTCAGTGTAGGGTTGATCTGGGTCTGATCCCTGTATTGTTTTATTGTACTGCACCGAAGCTGTCAGTAGCTAGCAGGCCTTGAGGCCTTGGGCTGCCATAGCAACGAATACATCTCTGCAAGCTGATGGGGTGAGAGAGGGAGCTCCTTTATCTCAAAACCCCTTAGATTTGCTCCATCTAAGGGGGTCATCTGTCGGCAACTGAGTTTTCAGTGATGCTGACGGACACAGCTGATCCCGTGCCCACTCGATCAGTGCACCGTACATGTCCAGCACAAGTCTGGAACTTCCAACATGTACAGCGAAGGTTTAAGGATTTTAATGCAAACTGGAAAACTACTTTAAAGGAAACCTGTCACCAGGATTTTGCGCATAGAGCTGGGGACATGGGCTGCTAGATGGCCGCTAGCACATCTGCAGTACCCAGTCCCCATAGCTCTCTGTGCCTTTATTGTGTTAAAAAAACGTTTTGATTGATATGCAAATGAACCTGATATGAGTCCTGTATCCGGAGATGAGTCAAGCGGAAAGGAGCCCAGCACCGCCCCGTGTCCTCCGAATCTCCTCCTTGCCGGCTGACATCACAGAGCCGGAGCGCCGAAATCTCGCGATGCGCGAGCTAGCGCATGCGTAGTTCGTTCCCTGTGCTGATGCCAGCACAGGGAATGAACATGATGCCGACACTGCGCATGCGCTAGCTCGCGCATCGCGAGATTTCGGCGCTCCGGCTCTGTGACGTCAGCCGGCAAGGAGGAGATTCGGAGGACACGGGGCGGTGCTGGACTCCTTTCCGCTTGACTCATCTCCGGATACAGGACTCATATCAGGTCATTTGCCTATCAATCAAAACGTTTTTTTAACACAATAAAGGCACAGAGAGCTATGGGGACTGGGTACTGCAGATGTGCTAGCGGCCATCTAGCAGCCCATGTCCCCAGCTCTATGGCCAAAATCCCGGTGACAGGTTCCCTTTAAAGGGATATTCCCATCTTGGACATTTATGTCATATCCCCAAAATATATATATATATATATATATATATATAAAAGGACGTATATGTGTGTATTAGGGATCGACCGATTATCGGATTTACCGATATTATCGGCCGATATTCAGGATTTTGAACGTTATCGGTATCGGCATTTATTTTGCCGATATTCCGATAACGTCCTGGGAACACAGATCGCGCTGCTGACAGCGCTCTCCGTGTTCCCTCAGCAGCAGCACAGGGGAGAAGGAGCAGTGTCTCCTCCCCCTGTGCTACTGCTGCCGCTCCAGCCAATGGGAGGACAGGGGACAAGAGGAGGGGAGGAGCTATGGCCACTGCGCCACCAATGAAGCTTAATCTCACATTAATTCATATACAGGAGGCAGGAGCTGCAGGATCACATAGCCTGCTCCCGACCTCTGAGCTGTAGCTGCGATCTGCGGTAGTTAACTCCTCAGGTGCCGCGGATCGCAGCTACAGCTCATAGAGGTCGGGAGCCGGCTATGTGATCCTGCAGCCAGCTCCCGTCTCCTGTATATGAATAAATTAGAAATTAAGCTTCATTGGTGGCGCAGTGCGCCCCCCCAATCCCCCCAGTATCAGACATTGGTGGCGCAGTGCGCCCCCCCTCCCCCCCCAATATTAGACATTGGTGGCGCAGTGCGCCTCCCCCCCAAGCCCCCCCAGTATTCAGCATTGGTGGCGCAGTGCGCCCCCCCCCCCCCCCCAGGATTAAGCAGTGGTGCGCCCCCCCCCCCCCTGCTCCTCCGATCGGAGCCCCAGCAGTGTAATGCTGGGGCTCCGATCGGTTACCATGGCAGCCAGGACGCTATTGAAGCCCTGGCTGTCATGGTAAGCTCCATGCTGCTGTGTGCACAAAGCACACAGCAGCAGGGACAGTGTGAGCTCCTATTCACCCTGATAGATCTCTATCAGGGTGAATAGGACAAGGGTTCTAGTCCCTAAGGGGGCTAAAAGTTAGTTTAAAATAAAAAAAAAAGTAATAAAAATAAAAACACCAAAATATTAAATATAAATGAAAAAGAAAGATTTACAAAAAAAATAAAAATACACATTAACAATAAACATTAATTTTCAGCAGATATGTGGGAATTTTTTATTTTTTTTTCAAAAATGAAAATTCCCAGAATATCGGTATAAATTATCGGCTATTGGCCTGAAAGTTCACAAATTATCGGTATCGGTATCGGCCCTAAAAAATCTATATCGGTCGATCCCTAGTGTGTATGTTCTGTGAAAACTCAAAAAGCAACCATCCATTTCAACAAGATTTGGTATACACATCCCTTGCTACCAGGAAAGAAATCTCAGCTCTCTAGGACTGCAAGTGTTTCTCTTCATATCCCAACTGCCATACACACGGTCACATGTCCTTAATCAGCCAATAGAAGCTCGCAGGCTCTTACTCTCCACACACACAGATTTACTCCAGGTTTCCATAACAACCCAGCCAACCCAAGTCGCACGACACATAGAGCACAACTACACTGCTACATGCATCCATCTTGGATGGATTTTTTTTTGCGACTGTCGTGTCGCATTCGCAACATGTCACAGTGTGACACCATAGCCTATCATTATAAAAATTGTTGAGACAAAATGTTGCACAACACATGTCGTCGTGTAGCCCTAGCCTTAAAGGGGTTATCCCATCTTAGACAATGGGGGCATATCGCTAGGATATGCCCCCATTGTCTGATAGGTGCGGGTCAAACCTCTGGGACCCGCACCTACAAGGAGAACAGAGTGGAGAAAGTTGAGGAGGACGCACTGCACATGCGCCCTCCATTCATTACTATGGATCCGCCGAAAATAGCCGAGCGCTATTTCCGTCGGCCCCATAGAAATGAATGGGAGCGGTGGCCGCGCATGCGCGGTGCGCTCCTATTTACTTCAATGGGAGAGGCGGGGAGCTGCGTCTGGTGGTGGACGGACCCTGGGAAACACTCCCCGGCTCTGTTCTCCTTGTAGGTGCGGGTCCCAGAGGTTGGACCTGCACCTATCAAACAATGGGGGCATATCCTATCTGCCAACTAACTGACAAGTCCGGCGAGGCACAGGTAAGTCCTTACCTGTGCCTGTGCGCGAGCCGGTCTGAAATAAAATGCGGTCTCCGGGAGCAGGCCGTTCCAAGAACGCCCCCTGGAGGCTGTTCTCAGAACTGCCTGCTCCCTGGAGACCACATTTCATTTCAGACCGGCTTGCGCACAGGCACAGGTAAGGACTTACCTGTGCCTCGCCGGACTTGTCAGTTAAGATGGCAGATCGCATGTGTTCGCTGGCGAACACTGCGAACTGGCCATCACTGCATGTAACAGGTCAGCCAGTGTCATAGGTACAAAACTGCTGACAGACGCCCTTAAAAAAATAATAGAAATAATAATGTGGACAACCCTCTTTAAGAGTCCTCTCTCCTTTCAGTAATGTGGCAGCAGTAACACATACAGTTTATGGGATTCTTTCTATGTCATTTTACATTCAAAACTGGCAACAACAAAAACAAACACAACAACGCAGGAGAAAATGGCACATGTCAAAATAACTATACGGAATGCGACATCAGGGTGTGGTGTTGGATAGGGGTCCCAACTGACATGATGGGGAACCCCCTTCTCCATCATGTCAGCTTGGACCCCAATCCTCCATCACGCTCTGATGGGACAAAAAAGCAAAAGACATGAGCAGCCACCTCTCCACCAAATACAGGGACCTAGCAATCCATCTATATATATAAAAAGAAGGACATATGTATGTATGTATGTATATTCCACGATTACTCAAAAACCCAACCATCAATGTCAATGAACCTTGTGGGGTCACAAGTCTCTAGGACGTACCGTTCCTAAGATGTTCCCAAAAAAATGCAAATATGGCACATCACATGACCTACATTAGCGCTGTGGATGACACTGTTAAGGGAGAAGAGTGCTGTGGAGGTGACAGTTCAGGGGGCAGGTAGGGTGGCTATTCAGGCCACCCTTAAAAGACAGACTTAAAAACCCCACCCCAGAACCCACTAAGCCACGCCCCTCCCGCCCCACAGCCGCCAGATATTGAAAAAATGAAGGTAAAAATCAACTTCTGTCAGCTGCAGGGGTGGGAGGGAGGGTGACTTTCTCCCTGCAGCTCACTGTTATGGGGGATACTGTCGATATCTTTTAACGTCACACACAAACATTAAATGAAATAGATGAAATATACCCGAGCGAAGCCGGGTCCTTCTGCTAGTGACATATAAACCCGCCACCTCATGGTTATAGAAGTTCTTGGGGTGATGAACTAGGAAGCTCAGGATGAACACTACTCATGTTCACAAACATAGTAGAACATGGATAGCGATGGCGCCCCTGAAATAGCTTATCACAGCCTCATCACTGGGAACAGCATTACAATGTAGCAAAGGGGCGTTCTGCTGGGAAATGTGAATGCGTTGTATGGCGCCACGGAATGTGACGGCGCTATAACTTATACAATACACAATAATAATAATAATTCATGTCTCAGGATCAGGACAAAGGTCCAATCATGGGTATTAACCATTCATGGTCTGCTGGAGTCAGAAGTCACACAGTCATGGAGCCATACACTGCCCCCCCACAGAGCAGGACACATCTGACACCACATGTGAGGAACCTGTGACACCGCACAGTGCTCTGTAACCTGTGAAACTACAACTTCCAGTACGCCAAGATAACATATGTCAGAGCATGCTGGGAGTTGTAGTTTGACAACAGCTGGACAGCCACAGGTTGCAGCCTGTTCGCTCTGTCACCACGGACGTCTCGTAGACTCCTGGCTGTCTCTGGGCTGTGACACAGTCCTGCTTCTGCCTCCCCCCTCTCTCCATGGCCTCTTCTCTCTCTATGTCCCCTCTCTAATCTAGAGGATGTCTCCAGCCAGTGACGGCTGTCCCCGCTTCTTACCTTCCTCCTGATCTGGCCCGATGTAGAAACTTTCCGGCGCAGTTTCTGTTGCTCGGGCTCCGGCTCACTATCCGATGAATCCTCGGCCGGGACCCCGGGAGCCGTCGCAGCCAGGGAGGCCGCCATCACTACGAAAAGCCGGGGACATGGACACAGGGTCAGCTACAGGGGACCGGGATCCTCTATGGGAGGCAGCGACATCTGGCGGCAGCTGCAACTCAGCAATAGCGACATCTGCTGGTCACTTGGTGCAAGCGTTGTGTGTGAGAGAGAGAGAGAGAGAGAGAGAAAGAATCAAACTTCCCACAATGCTTTGCGCGTGTGCGGCATCTTGTCCCGTCAGGAACGTCTGTCCGTTATGAATAAAGTTTATTAAAATGAGCGCCGTGCATTCCATACAGATATTACACGAACGCCAGAGAACCGCGGCATTACCTCACGGACAACAATCAGGAGGGAAAAAAAAAGGCACTGAAAAAAATGTCACATATAAAAAAGCATTGACCTCTGCAGGACGCAGCCTATTTTGGCCTTCAGGTCGCAGCCTCACTTGTCTCATCTGTCACATGTCACTTTATGTGGTAATCACATCCACCCCATTCGGAGGCAGGTTTATTTTATTTATTTTTTGACACCTTGTACTTTATGTTAGTGGCAAACTTCAGTTGATTTGCTGTTTATTTATTAATTTTTCTCCTTAAAAAAAATAATCCTACATTTAGTGACAAAGTTTATAATTTTCCAAATTTTTATATCTTTCTTTTTAAAGCATGTCAAAACTCACAAAATAGTTAAAAGGGTTCTCCATTCAAGTGAACAGAGCTTAGCCCCGCCCAGACCATTGATACTAGTCGTGACCAGTGATGGCCAGTTCGCATTGTTCGCCCGCTAACATATGCGGGCTGCCATGTTTTTTCACAAGTCCAGCGAGGCACAGGTAAGCCCTTTCCTGTGCCTGTGCCGCAAGCCGGTCTGAAATCAAATGCGGTCACCGGGGGCAGGCAGTTCCGAGAACAGCCCGATGAAGTCCCCCGGTGGCTGTTCTCTGAACTGCCTGCTCCCACTGACCGCACTTGTTTTCAGACCGGCTCGCGCACAGGCACAGGTAAGAGCTTACCTGTGCCTCGCCGGACTTGTGAAAAAAGATGGCAGCCCGCATCTGTAAGCTCTTACCTGTGCCTGTGCGCGAGCCGGTCTGAAAACAAATGCGGTCAGTGGGAGCAAGCAGTTCCGAGATGAGCCCCCCGACAATCGCCCAAAAATTAAAAAAACTGTAGCTCTCAGAACATGGAGACACTAAAACATAATTTTTTTGTTTCTAAACTGCTATTATTGTGCTAAAGTGAAATAGATAAAAAATATATATACATATTAGGTATCGCCACGTCCGTAACAACCAGCTCTATAAAAATATCACATGACCTAACCCCTCAGGTGAACACCGTAAAATAAATAAATAATAAAAACTGTTAAAAAAAAGCCATTTTTGTCACCTTACATCACAAAAATTGCAACAGCAAGCGATCAAAAATGCTATTATTGTGTAAAACTTAAATAAATAAGAAAAAGTAGACATATTAGGTATTGCCACATCTGTAACGATCTGCTGTATAAAAAAAGTCACATGACCTAATCCCTCAGGTAAACGCTGTAAAAACAAATAAAACCCGCCAAAACAACCAATTTTTTAGTCACCTTGCCCCATAAAGTGTAATAATGAATGATCAAAAAATCATATGTACCCAAAAAATTGTACCAATAAAAACATCAACTCTTCCTGAAAAAAATTTGCCCCTGCACAAAACGATCTGCAGAAAAATAAAAAAATAAGGCGTTCAGAAAATGGAGATACAAAAACATAATTTTTGTTTTCAAAAATGCTTTATTATGTAAAACTGAAACAAACATAGAAAGTAGACATATTTGATATAATTGAGTCCGTAACAACCTGCTCTATAAAAAATAGCACATGATCTAACCTGTCAGATGAATGTTGTTAAAAATAAAAACTGTGCCAAAACATCTATTTTTTGGTTACCTTGCTTCACAAAAAACTTAATATAGAGCAATTAAAAATCATATGTACCCCAAAATAGTACCAACAAAACTGGCACCTTATCCCGTAGTTTCCAAAATGTGTTCACTTTTTTGAGTTTCTAGCGGCGCATCAGGGGGCTTCAAATGGCACATGGCATCTAAAAACCAGTTCAGCTTAATCTGCCTTCCAAAAACCATATGACGTTCCTTTCTTTCTGCGCCCTGTGAAAGGTGGCGGGCGCATTCTTCATCCCAAAGGGCATACGAGTAAACTCATAGAGGCCAAAAGGGGTGATGAATGCGGACTTCGCTCTCGCCTCTGGCGCAAGCGGAATCTGTTCAATTCATCAATTCGAGGCATGGGATACGCATCGGTTGTGGTAATGTCATTCGGTTGTCCTTTTTGGGGACTAGAATAATGCCCAGTGTTCAGAGGCCACGTACCCTGAACTCGAAAAGTTCTGAGGACATAGTTGACTGGCTAACACAGGACACCCAATCTTCTACAGCTTCCACTCGGAACCTTGACGCACCATCCTCCTCCAGCTCAGCTTCGGGCACCTCTCAAGTTACCACTCGCCCGCCTGCTGCCACCACCAACACTAGCACCCACAGCTGCTTCACTTGATCTGTCAGAGGAGTTATTTACACATCAGTTGGAAGAAATGAGTGATGCGCAACCATTATTGACAGAGGATGTAGATAACAGGGATATGTCTCAGTCAGGCAGCATTACACACATGGACAGTGCTGCCCAGCAGGAAACCAACTGTCTGTTGCTGGAACAGATCACAGTCCTGAGAGATAGGGTGTCAGCTCAGTCAAGCAATATGGAGGAGTTATCTGGGACTATAAATGTTAAAAAGGCAGTGCACCGCGCCTTGCAAAAAATGACCCCAGATGACGACATAGAAGCCTATCTGGCGGTGTTTGAAAGGATTGTGGAAAGGGAGAAACTCCCTGCGGCTGAATGGACTTAGGTTCTGGTGCCTTATTTGACTGGAGAGCCGCAAAAAGCATATTTTGATTTATCGGCAGAGCAGGCCAAAGACTGTGATATCCTTAAGGCAGAAATCATGGCCTGGCAGTTAGTCACCTTATCTGTGTGTGCTCGCAGAGTCCATGACTGGTGGTTTGAAGAGAAAAAAACACCCCACTCTCAAATGTTTGATTTGCTACACCTTGTGCGCAAGTGGCTACAACACGAGACACTGAGTCTAGCAGACATTGTCGATCAAATCGTGCTCTATCGTTATGTGAGTGGACTTTCTTGGGACATTCACCGATGGGTTGTAAGGCGCCGAACTGTTTTGTGAGGATCTCAACTGCGGAAACGTGTTGCATTAACTAGTGCACAAGACCAAGAAGGAAGGTGAGGTTAGATCAGGTTCAGTAACGGATTCCCAGGCGGCTCTCTCAAACTACTGAGAGTTAGGGACCCTAACATCATACACCTGCTCCCTGCTCTGATTATATTATTAACGGCTATCTCTATACGCCCTGCACGTGGATGCAGTTATACATATGGTGCAGGCAACAGTTATAGTCCATGAGTCATATTTTGGACTACACACGCCCCCCTTGCAAGCATTACACAGAGAACAGAGTGCCTTGAATATTATCGCCACTGATGTAAGGTATTGGTAGTCCAGATTAAAGTCAGCCACTAAATAGCTCTACTTGCAGTTTGGTAGAATCCTTAAGTAGCGTCCCGGATTGCCATGGGAGGTTAGCGGAGTCTTGGAGAAGGTTCCCAGGTGTTCTGAAGTCCGGATCCAATGTCAGTGGGGAGAGCTTCAGTAGCAGTGTGCACAGGCGCACACTCCAAATTAGTGGAACACTGTGCATAGCTGCCACGGGGCTTATATGGGGTAGCTCCGCCCAGTGGGAGGAGTCGCTGTGCTGCAGATGGAACCACCCTGCCGATCGTTACAGTACCCCCCTCCCAAGGGAACCCCTCCGGGGTACCCTAGAAGGGGAGGGCCGGTCGGGGAACCTGCGGTGAAACTCCCTTTGCAATTTTGGAGCGTGGACATCATCGGCCTCCTCCCAAGAATCATCTTGGGGACCATAACCCTTCCATCGTATGAGGTACTGGAGTCTCCCCCTCCTCCTTCTGGAATCCAAGAGCTCCTCAACCTCGAACTCTTCATCACCTTGGACAATGACCGGAGGTGACGGGGCAGGGTTCCTGCCCGGGAAAGGGTTAGGACGAAAAGGCTTCAGCAAAGATACGTGAAAGGTGGGGTGTACCTGAAAACGAGGAGGTAGAATAAGTTTCATCGTGTTGGGGTTGACGACCTTCTCGATACGGAATGGTCCCAGGAACTGTTTCCCCAATTTTTTAGAGGGAGTACCCAAGCGGAGGTTTTTGGTGGAGAGCCAGACGGAGTCCCCTGCTTGATAAGGGGGACTCGGCCTTCTGCGTCGATCATAATACATTTTTTGTCGATCTCTAGCTCGGATAAGGTTTTCTTTAAGCTCCTTGAGGGTCTTCTGTAATGTGGAGATGTAATCTTCAGTAGCTGGTACGTTAGTAGGGATACTCATCGGAGTGATAGGAGAAGGGTGAAAACCGTAGTTCGAGAAGAATGGAGAGTGAAGAGTGGAGGCACTTTTGGAATTGTTATAGGAGAATTCCGCAAGAGGGAGCAGGCGCTCCCAGTCGTCCTGGAGATATGAGCAGTGACAGCGAAGGTACTGCTCGAGGCATTGGTTTACTCTCTCAGTTTGTCCGTTTGTCTGCGGGTGGTATGCACTGGACATCCGATGGTCTATCTGGAGTCTCGCACAAAGAGCCTTCCAGAACTTGGAGATAAATTGTGAGCCTCTGTCCGATATGAGTTTAGTAGGCACTCCATGTAGACGGACGATGTTAGTCACAAAAACCTCAGCAGTCTCCTTCGAAGATGGTAATTTTTTCAGGGCCACAAAATGTGCCATTTTTGTTAGTAGATCAACAACAACAAGTACGGTATTATGACCATGTGAAGAAGGAAGGTCAACTATAAAATCCAGTGAAACCCACTCCCAGGGTCTGGAGGGTATCGGGAGATTCATTAGTAGGCCGTAAGGTTGCTTACGATCATGTTTGCAGGTGGCACAAATCTCACATGAGGCGACGTAGTCCTCAATTTCCTGTAACATGTTGGGCCACCAGTAATATCTGCGGACTAACTCCATGGTTTTGGAGATGCCCGGATGACCCGACAGGGGAGTATCATGGCATAGTTGAATTACTTGTGTTGTAACGTTTGGTGGTATGTATAGATGATTTCCCTTATAACAGAACCCTTCATCATCCCTACGGAGTCCTGGAGGTAGATCGTTTTCATTTAGGGTTAAACAGTCCTTGAGCCTTTGTCGTAGAGCTACAGTGGCGATAATTTTTTTGGGTGGAATTACCCACGAAGGGAATTCTGCCCCTGGATGGGGATCATTCAAACGAGATAGCGCGTCTGCCTTTCCGTTTTTTGAGCCGGGTCTGTATGTGATTTGGAAATCGAAGCGGTCGAAGAAGAAACTCCATCTCACTTGGCGAGAGGATAATGTTTTACCGGTCTTTAGGTATTGGAGGTTGCGGTGGTCTGAGTATATGGTGATTGGGTGTGTCGAGCCTTCTAATATATGTCTCCAATTTTCCAAGGCGTTTTTTATTGCCAGAAGTTCCTTTTCCCCTATGGGGTAGTTAACCTCGGCCGGATTGAGGGTCCGGGAGAAAAACCCTACCGGATGTAGGGGCATCATTAATGATGAACGTTCAGATAAGACGGCTCCTACAGCATTTTGGGAAGCATCCACTTCGAGGACGTACAAGTTGTTAGGGTCAGGTATGGTGAGGATGGGAGCGGATGTAAACCTGTCCTTCAGTAGTTGGAATGCTTCCTGAGCATCTCCATTCCATATGAACCTCGTGTTGATGCTTGTAAGTCTGGTGAGCGGTTTTGTAGTCGCAGAGTAATTCTTGATGAATTTCCTGTAGAAATTAGCGAACCCCAAAAACCTTTGGAGTGCCTTCCTGGATTTTGGAGTGGGCCAATTTTGTATACATTCAATCTTTGTCTGGTCCATCTGAATCCCCTCGGGGGAGATGATGTAACCCAGGAACGGTAGTGTAGTCGTATCAAATACGCATTTCTCGAATTTTACGTACAGGCAATGGGCTCTCAAACGTGCTAATACCCAACGCACATGTCTTCTATGGTCTTGGATGTTGTCTGAATAGACCAATATGTCATCGAGGTAGACAATGACACAAACATCCAGTAGGTCTCGAAAAATATCATTTATAAAATTTTGGAATGTTGCAGGTGCATTGCACAGTCCGAACGGCATCACTTGGTACTCGAAGAGTCCGTAACGAGTTCGGAAAGCGGTTTTCCACTCGTCTCCTTTTCTGATCCTTATCAAGTTATAAGCTCCTCTAAGGTCTAGTTTGGTGTAGACAGTAGCAGTGCTGAGGCGTTCAATCAGTTCATTAATGAGAGGTAGTGGGTACCTGTTCTTTACCGTCACTTTATTTAGGGCTCTATAGTCGATGATAGGACGAAGGCTGGAATCCTTGTTCCGAACAAAGAACATTCCCGATCCTGCGGGTGAAGTAGAGGGCCTAATGAATCCCTTCTTCAGATTTTCCTCTAGATACTGTTTGAGGTGGTCTAGCTCAGGTTTCGCCAATGGATAGATTCTCCCCGTAGGTATTTCACTTCCTGGAAGTAGATCTATGGGACAGTCGTATGTCCTGTGAGGCGGAAGCATCTCCGCATTCTTTGAACTGAACACGTCGGCGAAGTCCAGGTAGTGGTCTGGTATCTGGGTGCCGCCAACCAGTAATATGGAATTTGTAGGATAACAGGTTTCCTGGCAATACCCCGAATCTAAGGCTACCCTCCCTTGATCCCATAGTAGTGTTGGTCTATGTAGTTTTAACCAAGGTAGTCCTAGTATGATAGGGAATAAAGGGGAGGGTATAATGTCGAAGGACATAAATTCGGTGTGGTTGTTTTCACACGTCACCAGTATAGGTAGGGTTTGATTTTGAACTGGGCCTGAGGCCGAAGTAGTGCCGTCAATAAAACTCACGGACAACGGGGAATTCTTTTTGATCAATGGAATTTTATTTCGCTTAATCAACAGCGTATCGATAAAATTTCCGCAGGATCCTGTATCCACCATTGCGTCAACGGTAAGTCGATTTTGGTCCCACTGTAGAGTAAGAGAGGTGTATAAGTAACCCGGGGTTCTAATCTGGGGATCAACGATTTTACATAGGGAGTATCGCTTACCTTCGGACTTCTTCCGTATTGCCGGGCAATCTTCTACCCCATGGCCTTCGGAAGAGCAATATAGGCAGAGATTCAAGTTGCGTCTTCTCGTTTTCTCTCTTTCAGTGAGAGGGCCCCTGAGGGCAGCAATCTCCATCTTTTCTTCAGGGGGGTGCATATCGGTTTGTCCACTGGGAGGTACATATCCATAGGACCGCTCTGCTCTGCGTTCACGGAGACGCCGGTCGAGGGTGGTGACACGTTGCATAAGATCTTCAAGGGTGAGGGGCATGTCACCTCTTGCCAACTCATCCTTCAGTGCTTCGGAAAGACCCAGACGGAACTGGTTCCTAAGACTGAGATCGTTCCACTCAGTCTCCCGAGCCCACCGCGTATATTGTGCAATAAAATCCTCAACAGGCCGTCTGCCTTGTTTAATGCTCCTGATGGCGGATTCCGCCGTCAGCTGCTTGCTATGGTCTTCATACAAGAGGGCCATGATTGTAAGAAATTGGTGGTAGTTGTCTAGGACGGGGTCCTCCCTCTCCAAATAGGTATTTGCCCAGGCTCTGGGCTCCCCCCTAAGAAAGGAGATCATAGTGAGAACTTTTATCCGGTCAGTAGGGTAGGTCCTAGGACGAAGCTCAAACATTAATTTGGAAGCATTAATGAAATCTCGGAACTGTTTACGATCGCCTGAGAATAGTTCCGGAGGACTGACCAATGGCTCAGGTCCCTCCCGTGGGAGGTTTGTGTTCTGTGCGACAAGATCTCGCAATGTCTGATTCTCGAGTTGCAGGTTCTGAACATCCTCAGATAGATTCTCAACCTTCTGTGAGAGGATGACGATGTGTCCTGCTAATTCCGCTGGATCCATTTGGGTTCCACTAATATGTAAGGCGCCGAACTGTTTTGTGAGGATCTCAACTGCGGAAACGTGTTGCATTAACTAGTGCACAAGACCAAGAAGGAAGGTGAGGTTAGATCAGGTTCAGTAACGGATTCCCAGGCGGCTCTCTCAAACTACTGAGAGTTAGGGACCCTAACATCATACACCTGCTCCCTGCTCTGATTATATTATTAACGGCTATCTCTATACGCCCTGCACGTGGATGCAGTTATACATATGGTGCAGGCAACAGTTATAGTCCATGAGTCATATTTTGGACTACACACGCCCCCCTTGCAAGCATTACACAGAGAACAGAGTGCCTTGAATATTATCGCCACTGATGTAAGGTATTGGTAGTCCAGATTAAAGTCAGCCACTAAATAGCTCTACTTGCAGTTTGGTAGAATCCTTAAGTAGCGTCCCGGATTGCCATGGGAGGTTAGCGGAGTCTTGGAGAAGGTTCCCAGGTGTTCTGAAGTCCGGATCCAATGTCAGTGGGGAGAGCTTCAGTAGCAGTGTGCACAGGCGCACACTCCAAATTAGTGGAACACTGTGCATAGCTGCCACGGGGCTTATATGGGGTAGCTCCGCCCAGTGGGAGGAGTCGCTGTGCTGCAGATGGAACCACCCTGCCGATCGTTACATGGGTGCTCAAGGACACCCCAAAACCCTGGATCAATTGGTTTCACTTGTGAAGCGGTTTACGACTACCCAGACCTGTCGGAGGCCTGAAGGTAAACCATAGCAGTTCATGGGATCCTCTGGTGGTCGTCGACAGAGAGCAACCTCCACAGCCATTTCTGCCTCTGACCAGGAGGACCAAGCCAACAGACAAAGCCTGGGTGGCTCACCCAGGGGAAAGAGGTTTTTCATTCCAAGAAAGGTACCCTCTCGTTCTGAGGCCCCACTCGAAAGCCAACCTAAGGTCCGTTGGAAGTGTCAGCAACCGGGGCATATTGCAGCACACTGTCCGCAGGGGGAGGAGCCAATAGACTGTGGTGCCACCCGCCGCCTCTCCATGTTTGCTCATCCTGTTTGTAGCACTACACCCCTGCAGGAACCAGGTCCCCAGGAGCGTCAACTCCAGGTAAACGGGGTTAGTGTTGTGGCCCTTTTGGACTCAGGTAGCCTGGTCACCCTCTTGTGTGCTGCTGTACCCCATGACCTGGTGATCCCTGAAAGGCGGGTGGGGGTGGTTTGTATCCATGGGGACACTAAGCATTATCCGCTGGCCAAAGTGACTGTAGGGACTGGCTGCGGGACAGTGACCCATGAAGTGGGTGTGGTACCAGACTTAATACATCCATTGATTGTGGGATGTGATTTTCCATTGTTCTGGTAACTCTGGTCTCATTCCCACTGTAATGATACGCCTGTTGCATGTTCACCTTCTTTCAGCCCAATTCCTTTAGGGGAAGAATCCCAAACAGATGCTGTAGGGGTGACCAATGAGGTATCGGACAGTTTTCCCCTTGCAGTATTGGATGGGGATGAGAGTGAGGCGTCTAACCCTGAGGAGAATGTACCGGACTTGGAAGTGTCACGGGAGAATTTCGGGACTGCTCAGTTACGAGACTCCACCCTGAAACATGCATGGGAAAATGTAACTGTACTGAATGAGGTGCCTCAGGAGCCTAATGCTGATCAAAGTTTTCCTCATTTTGCTGTCAGCGATAATTTACTGTATCGTGTTACTAAGATGCGTGATGAAATTGTGGAGCAATTGGTGGTACCCATACCTTATAGAAGGATGGTCCTTGATATGGCCCACACCCATTTACTTGGGGGTCATCTGGGAACTGACAAAACAAAGGAAAGAATCCTGCAAAGGTTCTATTGGCCAGGTTGTTACCAAGAGGTTGAAAGGTTTTGGCGGTCTTGCCCAACCTGCCAAGTAACTGCTCCTGTGAGTCACTTTTGGAGCCCCTTGATTCCCCTGCCAATAATTGAGATTCCATTTGACAGAATAGCTATGGATTTGGTGGGGCCAGTAGTCAGGTCTGCCCGAGGCCACCAGTATATTTTGGTAGTGCTGGACTATGCCACCAGGTATCCTGAAGCCATTCCGTTGCAGAATATCTCCAAGTGCATTGCTCGGGAGTTGGTTCATATATTTTCTAGAACTGGCCTACCAAAAGAAATACTGACTGACCAGGGTACACCTTTCATGTCCAAAGTTATGAAAAAGCTTTGCAACCTGCTGAAAATGAAGCTGCTAAGAACCTCTGTATATCATCCCCAAACAGATGGCCTCATAAAGAGGTTCAATAAAACCTAAAGGGGATTTTCAGAAGGGTGGTAGAAAAGGATGGGAGGGACTGGGTTTGTCTGTTGCCATATCTCATGTTCTCCATCCAAGAGGTCCCCCAGTCTTCCACTGGCTTCTCTCCATTTGAGTTATTATATGGGAGACATCCCAGGGGATTGCTGGATATTGCCAAGGAGACTTGGGAGAGTGAGGCTACCCCTTACAGAAGTGTGATAGAACACGTGGCCCAAATGCAAGATCGCATCAGCAGAATTATGCCCATCGTGAGGGAACACATGCAGAAGGCCCAAAAGTCCCAGAGCTGGGTGTAAAATAGAGCGGCCCGGGTGAGGCAATTCAACCCTGGGGACCGGGTACTAGTGCTGGTTCCCACAGTAGAAAGCAAATTTCTGCCAAAATTGCAGGGTCCTTTTGAAGTAGTAGAAAGTGTTGGAGAAGTCAATTATAAAATACATCAGCCTGGGAAAAGAAAGCCCATCCAACTCTATCACGTCAATTTAATCAAACCTTAAAGGATAGAGAGTCCCTGATAGCGCCCCCAAAACCCCAAATGGACTGTCACACAGATATTGAAAAGGTTGCAATAGATGACACCCTGTCCAAACACCAAAAACAAGAAACCAAGGAGTTTCTACAGCGGAACAGGGATATTCTTACGGACCTGCCAGGCACTACAGATGTCATTCAGCATGACATAGTCACTGACCCCAAGGTAACAATAAACATTAAACCATACAGAATCCCTGAGGCTTAGAGACAAGCGGTCTCTGAGGAGGTATAGCGTATGTTAGCTCTGCAGATTAAGGGTAACACGGTGGTTCCTGGAGTTGCAGGACTTTAATTTTGTGGTAGAACACAGGGCAGGGAAGCTTCATATTAATGCTAATGCCTTGTCAAGGATTTACTGTATATCAGGGTCAAGTGCCCAGTCCCCTGGCCTTGGGCAGAGGGGGGGGGGGGGGGGATATGTAAGCATCCAAGGGGAGAGCTATGTGTCACTGAGGCTGCTGCTCTCAGTCATGTAAATCCCGGAGGTAAATGGCAACCAGTGATGTTAGATCGCTGAGTTTGTGGTAGCTGTAATTTGGGTCCGGGATTTAGGAGTGACTGAAGAGTTTGGGTGGGAAGGTCACTCCCATACTCCAGCTTGTGCGTTACCACCTCACCCAGCTGGAAGCTTATTTAAAAGACACACTGTCAGTGTGTGTGTGTGTGTGGTGTTGGTCTGCAGAGGACTTGGGAGCATTCCTCTCCACAGTGTTCCAGAGAAGGTAAAAGACAAGACTCTGCACAGAGGTGACTCCTATATTTTTGCCTGTTTAAAATTTGAACTGTTATATGACACATAAGGGCTGAAGATGAGTGCTTTATGTGACTGAACTTTGATGGGCTGAAGCCAAGCCATCCTGTCGGAACAATTTTTGTTGTGTTTTTTTTTTTTTTTCAATAAAACCCCTATGTTACATCCCATTCTGCCGACTCCCTACCATTTGTAAAGCTAACCTACACAATTACAGGGGAGGGCTGGCAGCCTTAGTCCTGGGGGCAAATCCAGTCAAGTGGCCCATTTTAGCCCCACCCATTATTAAAGCCCCTCCTACATATAATAGGCCACTCCCAACAAACACTGTACTGCTGACATTCTATAGTTGCGGCCTGTCTCTACACATCATATGGAGAGAGGGGGAGGCCTGTCCTGGCTGCACTGCCTGCTTCACATTATACAATAAACAGCAGGCTACAGCCAGGAAGCTCCTCCGCTCTCCTCCCTCCCCAGATCCTGCTCAGGGCTTGTGATTCCCCCCACCATCTGTCACCCGTCCGTGGCCTGCTGCCCCCTTTCATCGTCCTCACCCAGCTCTGAATCCTCCTTCTGCAAATGGCAGGGGAAGGAGCCGGAGCATCTCCTCTCCTACATAGCACCTCATACCTCTTACATCCAGTGATGTCACCTTTGTTGTAGACCTTCTCTTTCTTTATCTTCTCCATTCAGCCCAGACCGCCATGATGATTTTTCTGCCATCTCCCGTCTCTGCAGAGATTGACAAACAGACATTAGTTTCCCACATTTCCATCATCTTCACATCTTCTGAACACCCTTTCCTGCCACCCCCAATACTATACTGCAGAAACAGTCCCCCTGGAAATACTGCTACTACACAGATAGTGCCCTTATACTGTGCCCACTGTGCCCCCAATACTATACTGCAGAAACAGTCCCCCTGGAAATACTACTACCACACAGATAGTGCCCCCAATACTGTGCCCGCTGTGCCCCCAATACTATACTGCAGAAACAGTACCCCTGGGAATACTACTACCACACAGATAGTGCCCCCTTAAACAATTATTGGCACACAGTGCTCTAAAAAATAACTGCGCCCAGACACTAATAGTATAAAGATAATGTCCCCAAAAAATAATTGTGCTAAGCTGATACTATGCCAGGGTGCCCCCCAAAGTAACAGTGCTCCCCAAAATCCCACCAATAGAAATAATTCTCTGCCAGAGCACACTTAGTAGTAATAATGCCCCTTTAGTGCCCTAGTAATCATGTTCCTCATAGCCCCCCAGTAGTTGTAAAGCTCCCCATAATACCCCCTAGTAGTACTAATTCTCCCTATAATATGACAGTACATGAAATACCCGCGCTTAGTGCCCGTAGTTGAGCTAATGTCTCCATAATGTATGCCAGTATAAAATACCCCTATATGGTGCCCCAGTAAATGCCCTCATAGTGCTTCTCTCCCCCTTCCCCATAGTGTCCCCCATAATATGCCAGTAAAAAAATGCACCTTCTTAGTGCCCCAGCAGATGCCCCTATAGTGCTCCTCTCCCCCACAATGTGCCAGTAAAAAAATGCCCCTTCTTAGTGCCACCATATGGCCCAATAGTGCTCCACTCCCCCATAGTGCCCCCAAATAACGCCCCATAGTGCTGCTCTCCCCTATAGTGCCATCCATAATGTGCCAGTAAAAAATGCCCCCTTAGTGCCACCAAATGCCATAGTGCCCCCCATAATGTTCCAATACAAAAGGCCCCTTTAGAGCCCCCACTTCCCCATAGTTCCCCCAAATAATGCCCCTATAGTAACACCAGATGCCCCATAGTGCTGCTCTCCCCTATAGTGCCCCCCAGAATGTGCCAATAATTAAAAAAAGCCACTTTAGAGCCCCAAGATACCCCCATGGTGCCCCCCCCCATAATGTGCCAGTAAGAAATGCCCCCATAGTGCCAGCTCTTCCAATAGTGCCAGCTCCCCTCATAGTGTAATGCCCCCCATAGTGCCAGCTCCCCCCATAGTGCCAGCTCCCCCCGTAGTGCCAGCTCCCCCCATAGTGCCAGCTCCCCCATAGTGCCAGCCCCCCTATAGTGCAAGCCCCCCATAGTGCCAGATCCCCCCAATAGTGCCAGCCCCCCTATAGTGCTAGCTCCCCAATAGTGCCAGCTCCCCCATAGTGCCAGATCCCCCCAATAGTGCCAGATCCCCCCAATAGTGCCAGCCCCCCCATAGTGCTAGCTCCCCCCCCATAGTGCCAGCTCCCTATAGTGCAAGCCCCCCATAGTGCCAGATCCCCCCCAATAGTGCCAGCTCCCCCCCATAGTGCCAGCTCCCCCATAGTGCCAGCCCCCTATAGTGCAAGCCCCCCATAGTGCCAGATCCCCCCAATAGTGCCAGATCCCCCCCAATAGTGCCAGCTCCCCCCAATAGTGCCAGCTCCCCTATAGTGCCAGCCCCCCTATAGTGCTAGCTCCCCCATAGTGCCAGCCCCCCTATAGTGCCAGTCCCCCATAGTGCCAGATCCCCCCCAATAGTGCCAGATCCCCCCATAGTGCCAGCCCCCCCATAGTGCCAGCCCCCCATAGTGCTAGCTCCCCCATAGTGCCAGCCCCCCTATAGTGCCATCCCCCCTATAGTGCAAGCCCCCAATAGTGCCAGATCCCCCCAATAGTGCCAGATCCCCCCCAATAGTGCCAGCCCCCGGCCCCCCTTATAGTGCAAGCCCCCCTATAGTGCCCCCTATAATTGCCTGCCTGCCCCCGGCCCAGCCCGCCCCAGTCCACAAAGGGTTCGAGTCCATTGGTAGAATGTGGTGCATAAGCGGCTAGCCACATCCACGTAAGAGTCTGTGGGCCCTTTCTGGATTGCACGGAACTTCCTCCGGTAAACCTCAGGGGTTAACTGGAACTTAGCGATTATGGCATCCTTGATACTCTGATAATCGTAGTCATGGTCTGTGTGTCACTACCAGAGCTTTGAGACGTTCTCACAGCTCTGTTTCTCCACCCCTGTGATGATGTCACTTAGAGTTTGGAGGAGTTCTCACTGCTCTGTTTCTCCACCCCTGTGATGATGTCACGTAGAGCTTGGAGGAGTTCTCACTGCGATGTTTCTCCACCCCTGTGATGAGGTCTTTACTCCCAGCTGTTCCTCCTGCGTTTGATTTCCCTGCCTTTAAATCACCCCTCCTCCTATTGTAGGGCGTGGATTATATTTCTCATTTCAGTTGTAGCTCTTGCCTGAGTATCTTCACTTGTAAGCTATCAGTTCACTGGACCTGTGTTCTGCAGCAGCAAGCACTCCGGATATTGCCAGCTGTCCTTAGATCCGTCTTCTCTGCGGCTGCAGCTCCTTCAGCTAAGTGTGCAGACATTGTTGTGTACCTGGTTATTTTCTGACTGGATCTGAGGTGGCCACGGTTCCCTCCATATACTGAGCAGGGCACCGGTGGCCGTGCCCCTTCCACTATTGTAGGGGTTACAGTGGTCATCAGTCTTAGGTACGCGGGCATGCCTCGTTCCACCATTTGGATCCGGGCATGTGCTTTAGCAGCATAGGGAGAGCTTTGAGGGTCTGACAGGGGTCACCCTTTATCTTCCCTAGTTTGGGTCCGGTCAGTAGCTCTTTGTTCTGTGTATACTCTTGTTGCTCACAAACAGCCGTGACATTATAATCCACCAAAACCGTCCTTTTTGACATGGATCCGCTTTCTGGCCTGGTTGACCGCATGCAGGGTCTTTCTTTGGAAGTAGCGGATCTCCGTCAATCTATGACTCAGCTTCAAGCACTGCTCCAGCTCATGGAGTCTGTTGCGAACCAAAGGTCTCACTTCCGGAAACGTTCTCCGGGGGCAGTGAGAATTTTGTTCGCTTCAGAGAGGCATGCAAACTCCATTTTTGCTTGTGTCCCCACTCCTCTGGTAAGGAGGAGCAGAGGGTGAGGATTGTCATCTCCCTGCTCAGGGGTAATGCTCAGACTTGGGCTTTTTCGCTGCCATCAGGGGATCCCTCCCTTCGATCCGTGGAAAGATTTTTTGTGGCCCTGGGGCAGATATATGATGACCCGGATCGTGTTGCTCTGGCCGAATCGAACTTACGTGTCTTATGCCAGAACAAACTGTCTGCAGAGCTTTATTGTTCTGAATTTCGGAGATGGGCAGCTGATTCAGGTTGGAATGATGCTGCACTCCGGAGTCAGTTCTGTCATGGTCTCTCAGAGAGATTGAAAGATGCGTTTGCTTTCCATGAGAGACCAACGTCCTTAGAGTCTGCCATGTCATTGGCGGTACGCCTTGACAGGCGTCTAAGAGAAAGAAACGAGACCTCTCTGTCCAGCCATTGTCAGTCTAGGGGCAATGGTGCGGACTCATTCAGTGTGCAGGGGCCTCATCCTGTCTCGCTCCCCTCTGAGGAGGAGCCCATGCAGCTAGGTCGACTTGCCCCTGATAAAAGAGGATTTAGTCCTCAGAATATGGTGTGTTTTTGTTGTGGGGGCATAGGTCATTTGGCAAATGTCTGAAATGTTTGTTCAGATTCCTGAACTGTACTAAGAGCGATAATAAGAGAAAAACCTCAAGAGGTAAATCATCAAGTTCTGCTTCATCTGCTACTTTGGGCAAAGTTGATGTAGGAATTGATGCTTTTCCTCTGACCTGCAGTTCCCGTTTTCTCCTGTCTGCCAGGGTGGCGCTAGAGAGCAAAGTCATTTCTTGTGAGATTTTTGTCGATAGTGGAGCGGCCGTCAATCTTATTGACACTCAATTTGTAGCCATGCATGGTTTTCAGGTTTGAACATTAGAAAAGGATATACCTGTTTTTGCTATTGACTCTGCTCCACTCTCGCAGAGATCTCTGAAGGGCATTGTTCACAATATCCGGCTAGCTGTAGGTGACACTCATGTGGAGGATATATCTTGTTTTGTCCTTAACGGATTGCCTTCTCCTCTAGTTTTGGGGTTACCCTGGCTCACTAGACATAACCCCACTATTGATTGGCAAGGAAGGCAGTGGAGTGACTTTTGTAGAGAGAATTGTCTCACAGCGACTTTTGCAGAGGTGTCTACTAAAACTGTGCCATCATTTCTCTCTGATTTCTCGGACGTGTTTTCCGAGAGCGGTGTTCAGGAGCTACCTCCTCACCGGGAGTTTGACTGTCCCATTAACCTCATTCCCGGCGCCAAGCTGCCAAAAGCACGCCTCTACAATCTCTCACAACCGGAAAGAATCGCAATGCGAACCTATATCTCCGAGAGTCTCGATAAGGGGCATACTCGTCCCTCAAAGTCACCTGTTGCCGCGGGTTTTTTTTTTGTTAAAAAAAAAGATGGCTCTCTGAGACCTTGCCTAGATTTTAGGGAGCTGAACCGTATCACGATTCGCGATCCCTATCCCCTTCCTCTGATCCCGGACCTCTTCAACCAAATTGTTGGGGCCAAGGTCTTTTCCAAATTGGATTTGAGAGGCGCGTACAACCTGGTCAGGGTCAGAGAGGGGGATGAATGGAAAACGGCCTTTAATACCCCTAACGGGCATTTCGAGAACCTCGTTATGCCTTTCGGCCTGATGAATGCTCCGGCCGTCTTTCAGCATTTTGTTAATAGTATTTTCTACCATTTAATGGGGAAATTTGTATTGGTGTATCTTGATGATATTTTGATTTTTTCCCCTGATGTTCAGACCCATCAGGATCATCTTTTTCAGGTTCTGCAGATTCTGCGGGAAAATAAATTGTATGCCAAGCTGGAGAAATGTCTTTTTATGGTACCGGAGATTCAATTTCTGGGTTTTCTCCTCTCTGCTTCTGGTTTTCGCATGGATCCGGAGAAGGTCCGTGCTGTACTTGAGTGGGAGCTTCCTGAGAATCAGAAGGCATTGATGCGCTTCTGGGTTTTGCGAACTACTACAGAAAGTTCATTTTGAATTATTCCTCTGTTGTCAAACCCCTTACTGACATGACAAAAAAGGGGGCGGATTTTTCCTCTTGGTCGGAGGAGGCGCTTGCAGCCTTTTCTAAGATTAAAGAGAGTTTTGCGTCTGCTCCCGTCTTGGTGCATCCCGATGTTTCCTTACCTTTTATTGTTGAGGTGGATGCTTCCGAGGTGGGTGTGGGTGCAGTTTTGTCCCAGGGCCCTTCTCCTGCCAAATGGCGACCCTGTGCCTTTTTCTCTAAAAAACTCTCCCCGGCAGAGAGAAACTATGATCTGGGAGATAGGGAGTTGTTGGCCATTAAGTTGGCTTTCGAGGAATGGCGCCATTGGTTGGAGGGGGCCAGGCACCCTATCACCGTTTTTACCGACCATAAGAATCTGGCATACTTGGAGTCGGCCAGGCGTATGAATCCGAGACAGGCCAGATGGTCTCTGTTCTTCTCCAGATTCAATTTTGTCGTTACATTCCGCCCTGGGATCAAAAATGTGAAGGCTGATGCTCTCTCTCTCGCTGTTTTCCGGGAGGAGGAAACTCAGAGGACCCGGGTCCCATTTTGGCGGAGGGGGTAGTTGTTTCTGCTCTATATTCCGATTTGGAGGCCGAGGTCCAGGCTGCCCAGACTGAGGCACCTGCCCGTTGTCCTTCTGGGAAGTTGTTCGTGCCTCCTGAGCTACGTCACCAACTCTTCAAGGAGCATCATGATACGGTTCTTGCTGGTCACCCCGGGAGTAGAGCCACGGTAGATCTCATTGCTCGGAGATTTTGGTGGCCTGCTCTTCGTAAGTCGGTGGAGGGTTTTGTGGCTGCTTGTGAGACGTGCGCTCGCGCTAAGGTCCCTCGTTCACGACCTTCAGGTTCCCTTCTCCCGTTACCCATACCTTCCCGTCCTTGGACACACCTGTCCATGGACTTTATCACGGATCTTCCTCGTTCCTCGGGGAAGTCGGTGATCCTGGTGGTCGTGGACCGTTTTAGCAAGATGGCTCATTTCATTCCTTTCCCTGGTTTACCCAATGCTAAAACGTTGGCACAAGCTTTTGTCGACCATATTGTTAAATTGCACGGCATTCCCTCTGATATTGTTTCCGATAGAGGCACGCAGTTTGTGTCCAGGTTCTGGAAGGCTTTCTGTTCTTGCCTGGGGGTTCGGCTGTCCTTCTCTTCTGCTTTTCACCCGCAGTCGAATGGTCAGACTGAGCGCCTCAATCAGAATCTGGAGACATATTTGCGCTGTTTTGTGGCAGAGAACCAGGAGGATTGGTGTTCATTTCTCCCTCTTGCTGAGTTTGCTTTGAACAACCGTCGTCAGGAATCTTCTGATAAGTCACCATTCTTTGGTGCATATGGGTTCCATCCGCAGTTTGGGACATTCTCGGGAGGGGCTCTTTCTGGTTTACCTGAGGAGGAGAGATTTTCCTCGTCTTTGTCTACCATTTGGCAAAAGATTCAGAGTAATCTTAGAAAGATGAGTGAGAAGTATAAGCGTGTGGCTGATAAGAGACGTGTGCCTGGTCCGGACCTGAATGTGGGTGATCTGGTGTGGTTGTCTACAAGAAATATTAAACTGAAGGTTCCCTCCTGGAAATTGGGTCCCAAGTTTATTGGGCCTTATAAAATTTTGTCAGTCATCAATCCTGTTGCCTTCCATCTTGATCTTCCACGGGTTTGGAAGATACATAATGTATTTCACAGTTCTCTCTTAAAACTATATGTCCAGCCCACGGTACCCTCCTCTTTGCCTCCTCCTCCGATTTTGGTTGATGGCAATCTGGAGTTTGAGGTTTCCAGAATTGTGGACTCTCGCATTGTCCGCGGTTCTCTTCAGTACCTCGTTCATTGGAAGGGTTATGGTCCTGAGGAGAGGATGTGGGTTCCGGTGTCGGACATTAAAGCCACTCGCCTCATCAGGGCATTTCATAGGGCTCACCCTGAGAGGGTGAGTCCTGGGTGTCCGGAGTCCACCCGTAGAGGGGGGGGGGTACTGTCACTACCAGAGCTTTGAGACGTTCTCACTGCTCTGTTTCTCCACCCCTGTGATGATGTCACGTAGAGCTTGGAGGAGTTCTCACTGCGATGTTTCTCCACCCCTGTGATGAGGTCTCCCAGCTGTTCCTCCTGCGTTTGATTTCCCTGCCTTTAAATCACCCCTCCTCCTATTGTAGGGCGTGGATTATATTTCTCATTTCAGTTGTAGCTCTTGCCTGAGTATCTTCACTTGTAAGCTATCAGTTCACTGGACCTGTGTTCTGCTGCAGCAAGCACTCCGGATATTGCCAGCTGTCCTTAGATCCGTCTTCTCTGCGGCTGCAGCTTCTTCAGCTAAGTGTGCAGACATTGTTGTGTACCTGGTTATTTTCTGACTGGATCTGAGGTGGCCACGGTTCCCTCCATATACTGAGCAGGGCACCGGTGGCCGTGCCCCTTCCACTATTGTAGGGGTTACAGTGGTCATCAGTCTTAGGTACGCGGGCATGCCTCGTTCCACCATTTGGATCCGGGCATGTGCTTTAGCAGCATAGGGAGATGTCATGGAACCATGAACCAGACGTACAACAAGAGATAAGTGGAAATAAGAAGGCTTTATTGAAAATAAAGCTGTAAGGCAAAGTCCAAACGGATGGCTAAACCGAAGCAGGGTCTTGCGAAGCCAGAGGTCAGGAACCAGAAGGGTAGTCAGACGAAGCCTGGATCAGGAACCAGCAGGGTAGTCAGACGAAGCCTGGATCAGGAACCAGCAGGGTAGTCAGACGAAGCCAGGATCAGGAACCAGAAGCAGCAGCAGTCTTAGAAGCATGTGAACACAGGAGGACCAAGCAAGGAACTGAAGCCACAGACCTCCTATATATATGAGCTAGGCATCCAGCTCCTCCCAGTGGGAAGGAGAAGCCGCAGGGTGGGAGGCTACAAGAAACCCAGAAACCAAGATGGCCGCCAGCACATGTCAAACGAAGGAGAACAGCAAGAAGGTAAGACCATGACAGTACCTCCCCCTCAAGGGCCCCTCCTCCGCGGAGTAAAGAACGGTTTCTGAGGGAAGCGTGCGTGGAAGGCTCGGAGCAAGGCAGGAGCATGGACATCTGCGGAGGGAACCCAGGAACGCTCCTCTGAACCATAACCACGCCAATGGACCAAAAACTGCACCCGACCGCGGACCAGGCGTGAGTCCAGGATATTGCTCACCTCATACTCCTCACGATTGCCCACTTGGATCGGACGAGGCCGAGGAACCGAGGAAGTGAAACGATTACACACCAGTGGCTTCAACAGGGAGACATGAAACACGTTGGAGATCCGCATGCCAGGAGGAAGCGCAAGGGCATAGGCTACCGGGTTTACCCTGCGAAGCACTCGGAAGGGACCAACAAAGCGAGGCGCCAGCTTGGGAGTGGGCACTCGAAGGTTGAGGTTGCGGGTGGACAACCATACGCGGTCTCTGACCTGGTAGGAAGGAGCGGGCGCTCGTCTGCGATCAGCCTGGAGTCTCTGGCGCTGCGCAGAGACCTCAAGGGACCTCTGGATCTGTACCCAAGAAGCACGTAGGACGGAAAGGTGATCCTCCACAGCCGGAATATCCTGGGGAGAGAATACCTCCGGTAACACGGCAGGTTGGAACCCATAATTGGCCATGAAGGGAGACGTCCCAGAGGAAGAGTTCACCGCCGTGTTCCTGGCAAACTCAGCCCAAGGCAGGAGGTCAACCCAATTGTCTTGGTGATCGGAGACATAGCAACGAAGGAATTGCTCCAAGGCCTGATTGGATCGTTCTGCGGCCCCATTGGACTGAGGGTGGTAGGCCGAGGAGAAAGAGAGATGAATCCCCAACTGGGAGCAAAAGGCGCGCCAGAACCTGGACACAAACTGACTCCCCCGATCCGACACAATCTCCTTGGGCAAACCGTGCAACCGGAAGACCTCCCTGGCAAAAATCGAGGCCAACTCTTGTGCAGAGGGTAACTTCTTGAGAGGAACACAGTGGCACATTTTGGAAAACCGATCCACAATCATGAGAATGACCGTATGGCCTCGGGATGCAGGGAGGTCCACAATGAAATCCATCCCCAGGTGTGACCATGGACGCTCCCCGGTGGCTATGGGTTGCAAAAGGCCCAACGGAAGGTGCCGAGGGGACTTACTCTGGGCACAAACGGAGCATGCCGCTACGTATGCGGCGATGTCGGAACGTAGAGAAGGCCACCAGAACAGACGCGAAACAGCCCAGGACAGCTGATTCTTTCCAGGATGCCCCGCGGCCTTGGAGTTATGATAGGTTCGCAACAACCGAGTGCGCAACTCCTCAGGCACAAAACATCTGCCGTTGGGTCTCCCAGAGGGAGCACCAGATTGAGCCGCCAAAATCTGCTCACCCAGGGGAGAGGTCAGGCTGGTGCGAATGGCGGCCAGGATCTGATTCGGAGGTATGACCGAAGTCGGAATCGACTCCTCCCCGGACAGCTCGGAGTACTGCCGTGATAAGGCATCCGCTCTGATGTTCTTGGAACCGGGTAGGTAGGAGACCACGTAATTAAAACGTGACAAGAACAGAGCCCATCTGGCCTGACGTGGTGTCAATCTCTTGGCCTCAGAGAGGTAGGTCAGATTCTTGTGGTCCGTCAGGATGAGAACCGGAACCACCGAGCCCTCGAGCAAGTGCCTCCATTCTTTAAGGGCCTGCACGATGGCCAATAGCTCCCTGTCACCAATCTGATAGTTGCACTCCGCGGAAGACAGTTTCCGGGAGTAAAACCCACAAGGAAGCAGAGGACCCTCTGGTGTTCTACGCTGAGACAGAAGGGCGCCTACTCCCGTCTCAGACGCGTCCACCTCGAGGACAAAAGGCAACCCAGGGTTGGGATGCGACAGAATCGGAGCCGACACAAAGGCGGACTTTAGAGCCTCAAAAGCTCGGATGGCCTCGAGCGGCCAGACCTGGGGATTACTGCCCTTCCTGGTCAGATCCGTGAGAGGCTTGGCTAGCATGGAAAAGTCCCTGATGAACTTCTGATAATAATTGGCGAAGCCCAAAAAGCGCTGCAGGGCACGAAGACCACTGGGCTGGGGCCACTGTAAGACAGCCGAAACCTTCTCAGGATCCATGGAGAACCCCTCAGCGGAAATGATGTAACCTAAGAAGGTTACCTGGGATCGGTGAAATTCGCATTTCTCAAGCTTACCGAACAGCTTGTTCTCTCGTAACCGTTGCAACACTCGTCTGACATCCAGAATGTGGGCCTCCATGGATTCAGAATATACCAAGATGTCATCCAAATAGACCACCACACACTGCTGCAACAGGTCACGGAAAACATCGTTGATGAATTCCTGGAAGACTGCGGGCGCATTGCACAACCCAAAGGGCATAACCAAGGATTCATAATGACCGGTCCTGGTGTTAAACGCGGTCTTCCACTCATCGCCCGCCTTGATCCTTACCAGGTTATATGCCGCCCTCAGGTCGAGTTTGGTAAAGACCGTGGCCCCTTTGAGGCGATCGAACAGCTCGGAAATCAAGGGTATCGGGTAAGCGTTCTTGATCGTGATGCGATTGAGACCCCTGTAATCGATGCAAGGCCTCAACTCACCGCCCTTCTTTTTCACAAAGAAAAATCCAGCCCCTGCCGGGGACGAGGATTTGCGAATGTGTCCGCGTGAAAGCGCCTCCCTCACGTACTCCTCCATGGCCTCATTCTCCGCTACCGACAGTGGATACTTTGCCACGAGGAGGAACGGCACCAGATTGTAACTCTATGGCACAATCGTATGGGCGGTGCGGAGGTAGGGCAACCGCACGCACCTTATCGAATACATCCCGGTACTCCTCGTATTCAGGAGGCAACAGAGAGTCCGAGGAAGTACACAGCAACTTGACAGGCCCATGGATGCAACTAGCCCCACACTGCGGTGACCACGAGAGGATCTCGGCCGATCTCCAATCGAAAGTCGGATTATGCTTCTGGAGCCAGGGGTACCCCAAGACCACCGAGTAGTGTGGAGACGAAATAACCTGGAGACAGACCGACTCTCTGTGAACGGCACCAATGGCCATCCCCACTGGAAGGGTCTCCTGAGTCACGTGTGGCGGCAGAAGGGGTCTGCCGTCTATCGCCTCAAGAGCCAGTGGGGAACCTCGAGGCTGCAGAGGAATGGAATTGGCGGCAGCGAACACACTATCAATGAACAAACCACCAGCACCAGAGTCCACCAACGCCTGGGTCGTCACCGAGCCCCCGACCCAGGAGAGGACAACAGTAATCAGTGGTTTGTCAACACGGGAAACCGGGGACGAGGAGACTCCACCCAAGATCTGCCCCCGACAGGATCTCAGGTGCGAGCGTTTCCCGGACGGTTCGGGCATGCCAACCGAAAATGCCCACCGAGACCACAGTACATGCATCGGCCCTCGCGTCTCCGGAGTACCCTCTCCCCCTCGGACAGGCGAGCAAACCCCAGCTGCATGGGTTCACCCCCAGACAAGTCATCCCCAGGAGGCGTGGGAGGAGAGGGAGGCACGGGTGGGACAGCAAACGTAGGCGCCAATCTGTTAGAAGACCTCCGCAGGCTCTCCTTAAAGGAAGGTCTCTCCCTGAGTCTGGTGTCAATCAAAATCAGGAAAGAAATAAGAGACTCGAGCTCCACTGGTAGGTCCTTAGCTGCAACCTCATCCTTCAAGGCATCCGAGAGACCATGAGAGAAAGCAGCGACCAGAGCCTCATTATTCCAGCCCACCTCTGCTGCCAGGGTACGAAACTCAATGGCGTATTCAGCTACGGATCGTGAACCCTGTCTGATGGACATAAGGAGCTTCGCAGCAGAGGCAGCACGAGCCGGCACATCGAATACCTTCCGAAGAGAAGCAACAAAACCGGAAAACTCGGCAACCACCGGATTGTTGTTCTCCCATAAAGGGCTGGCCCAGGCCAAGGCCTTGTCCGAGAGCAGCGAGATCAAGAAGCCCACCTTTGATCTCTCAGTAGGAAAGGCATGTGGCAGCAACTCGAAATAAATGCCCACCTGGTTAAGGAAACCTCGGCACTGAGTTGGCTCTCCCCCAAAGCGCTGTGGAAGGGGGGCAGAACCGGTCATACCCCGAAACACCGCAGGCGCAGCAACAGGTGTCGGGGTAGACTCTGGCGCAACAACCGGAGCGGCAGTAGGAGCGGGCCCAGGAGCGACAACCGACCCATCGGCAACGGAAGCTAAATGAGCCGTGCGTTCAAGCAGGGTTTGCAACGCCACAGCGAACCGACCCAACAGGTGATCCTGCTGATCAAGTCTGGCAACCAGCGTAGGTAGCGAGGATGGCCCTGTACCGTCAGAATTCATGGCTTGGTCCTAATGTCATGGAACCATGAACCAGACGTACAACAAGAGATAAGTGGAAATAAGAAGGCTTTATTGAAAATAAAGCTGTAAGGCAAAGTCCAAACGGATGGCTAAACCGAAGCAGGGTCTTGCGAAGGAACCAGAAGGGTAGTCAGACGAAGCCTGGATCAGGAACCAGCAGGGTAGTCAGACGAAGCCTGGATCAGGAACCAGCAGGGTAGTCAGACGAAGCCAGGATCAGGAACCAGAAGCAGCAGCAGTCTTAGAAGCATGTGAACACAGGAGGACCAAGCAAGGAACTGAAGCCACAGACCTCCTATATATATGAGCTAGGCATCCAGCTCCTCCCAGTGGGAAGGAGAAGCCGCAGGGTGGGAGGCTACAAGAAACCCAGAAACCAAGATGGCCGCCAGCACATGTCAAATGAAGGAGAACAGCAAGAAGGTAAGACCATGACAGGAGAGCTTTGAGGGTCTGACAGGGGTCACCCTTTATCTTCCCTAGTTTGGGTCCGGTCAGTAGCTCTTTGTTCTGTGTATACTCTTGTTGCTCACAAACAGCCGTGACACTGTGAGTAGCTCCGAAAAAGCATCCTGGGCTTTACAAGTCAACTGAGGCGTCAGGTGTAGAGCCTACTGATCCTCAGGGATGCAGAACTGTCGGCACGCTCTCTCAAACGAGCGTAAATACAAGTCAATGTCCCCGTTTTTTTCCATAACTGGAAACCTTGCTTTGGGGACCACGGGTTGAGGTATGCCTCCTGCACCAGGAGTGTCAGGAGAGGACGACCGCTCGGCCTGTCTCATTTGGGCCAGTTCTAGTGCACGCTAGTGTTGCAGCGCTTCTCTGAAGCTGGAACTGCTTCTCCTCTCTTTGCTGCTGTTGCTGCATCTCCAGGTAAAAACGTAAATTTGTGCCAGTCAGGCCCGGTAACAACTGCTGGCTCATAGGGCCCAAAGCAGTGAAGTTTAGTCCAGAGCTGCTTGTTCCTTGCTGAGGGTTAGCAGGAGCTGTGGACATAGTGTAATCCAGGTTATCCATATCACCCGGAGCTTAAGTGGCAACATCAGCACTCCCATAGCTGGCGGTGCTGGGTGAAGTTGAACGAAGGGGCAGCGAAGCCTCCCACATGGGATTGGAATCCTCCATCACTTGGTCTCTCTGTCAAAGCTTTGATCAGCTGTGATTTTTGTTATGAACGGCAATGCCTTGCGACTCCCATAAGGCTCGTAAGTCTGCGACAGACCAATTTAGGTAATTTGGAACTGAATCAGACATTCAGAAGAGAAGAGTAAAAGAATAGGATATAGCAAATAAAAGGTGGGAAAATGTATGCCAATCTATTCGCTATCAATGTGTACCGTTTTGTGCCCGGAACTCAAGTTCCGCAGGACAGGATACTAAGTAACCATTGTCCTATTGTTCTGATTGCACAAAAACTGCACTTGTCAGTTCTTTGTGCTCTTACAGTGCTGCCCATAATTATTCATACCCCTGGCAAATTTTGACTTTACATAGGTGTCTCCCAAAAGATAATAAGACGATGTACAAGAGGCATTATTTGCAACCTAGCTAACCAATTAGCAATTTATAAAAATAAGACAATGCGGTAGTATGTCTCCTCTGAGGACAGAGTTCTTATCATAGACCAGATAATCAAGTAACAAGGGCAAAACTGGAACGATTAAATGGTTAGTTTTATTCTAAAAACTATACACAAAAAATATATACATTAAAACTGACAGATAAATATACCTGCCAGTCGAACAGATTGGTTGGATAGAAATAGGTAAGAGGTGGAAGGGAATAGAATGTCTGTAAGTTCAGAATTACCGTGGTAAAGTCCAGTAAAAGATAAAGTCTTTGAAGGAATAATCCAAAATGTCAGGGTGCCCGTGTCCAGCGGGCGGTCGTGATGATAGTCGACGTCAGATGGTAGATGAAGGACCAGGATCTGTGTGGGTCACTCTGTTTTACCCAGTCTGGAGCTGGGAGTGGCTCTGACACGCACAAGTCTAGCCTTGTGTAATTGAAAGAGAGGCAGTCCTTGCCCTGAGAGGGAGAAAATCTGGCAGCATCATTGCTTTGCCAGTTTCTCCGTACCCGTACTCCGTACCCCGGTCAAATTAGGAAATAAAGTTCATATTTATAATCAGGGCAATTTTGCGCATCATCTGATATCAAATATGACTGGAAGATAATACAGGGTGCCTGAGAACCGTCATATCTCAGCGAGGGAATTTCTGATTTGCTTGCGGATTTCCAGGAAGGTGTGTTAGAATAACCCAAACAACCTCTGAAGAGATGGTTCCTTTCATATTTTCCTAACCCATCAAAAATGAGGAAAATATGGGAAAAATATGAAGTCTATGGATTGGAGGTGACTTTCAGGTCATCTTCCTTCTTGTACCAACCAGCTGCGTGATAAGGATCTGTCCTTTTCTTCTGAGGTTTGCTGCCCAGGCTGAAGGTGTAAGACCTCCTGCGATGCAGGAGCCACACAGCCTGGGAAGATGCACTTTTTATGAGGTTTTGTCATGATAATATCAGAGTGATGGATGTATAACCTGGCAGGGAAGATTCTTTTGGCAAGGAGGTGCTAATTGACTCTGATTTGCGAGCTGTGCTAGCAAGGTGAATTACTTCAGGGATAAAAAAAAAGATTTTAACTCTTTGTGTGCAGGAGAGGGCTCTTGTCATTTTAAAACCAGACGCATTTGCGATTTCGTATTGCTGAGATCGCGAAGCGTCACAGCTCCCCCCTTTGGAAGATTGGGGAATCTACAATAGAAAAAGATGTATTAAGACAATTGTCAATGCAATAATCACCCCAATCCAGAATCGGCCTAGCTTGCCAATCAATAGTTGGATTGTGCTTGCTAAGCCACGGCAAACCCAGAACCACCAGTGCAGGGAGACCTTCCAACACAAAACACAAGATAAATTCTTGATGAAAGTCACCCATTTGTAATCTGATATCGTAAACCACTTGAGACAAACACTTCTGAGCAAGAGGTGCAGAATCAATAGCGAATACAGGAATGTTTTTTTTTTAATACACTTGGTGACAACCCATGCATATGGACAAACTAAGCATCAGATTCACCCCTGCCCCACTGTCGATAAACACCTCAATCCCCACAGTCTTGGACTCTAGCGCCACCTCGGCAGTCAGGAGAAATCGGGTAATACCAGTAAAAGACAAATGCACATTTTCTGACTCTCCTCTCACTCCACCAAGAGTCAAATGAGAATTAAATGTCTTTTTTCTCTTTTTTTGCCGTTGCATGTCTGGACATTGTGAGGGATTAGCTCTTTATCGGAGGTGATTCTCACAACTGTCTTCACAACAGCCGGATTGCAGCTCCAAACGTTAGGTTTATTTTCACAAAAACAAAACATAAAGTAACACCATGCCCATCTGTGCTCTAACTAAACATGAAATATCCCTACCTCACTTAAAGCACCGTTCGTAATAACATGCTTTTCCAGCCAATAGTCCAGCTCACTTCCAGGCTGTAAAAAAGTCAGTCCAGTACCTTTGGGGGTATGGGGTCTAGCCGTCCTGCTGACTCTGACCTTGCGACTGTCATTTCCCAGACCTTGCGGAAAGTTCAGGCTATCACCTAGCCCAGTGGTCCCTCAGCCAGCCCAGCTGAGACCACTCTTACAGAGCCTCCAGCAGGACTCTATAGCACAAACAATCTCTCCCCTGACTGACAGTCTGGGCTGGGATCTTATCCCAGACTGACTGTGGCACCTGGTGCTGCCTCAGACCTGATGACTGACGGGGAAGACATGGAAACTCCTGCCATAAATCTCCCCTAGCAGATATGAGGCCTGTCACTGCCTCACAACATACATTGATAAAATGTCCCCTTTCCTGCAGAAAAAAACACACTCCCTTCCTATTACCAGTGGATCCAGGGGTAGCTCCCCCTAACTGCATGGGTTCGTCTCCCAACCCAAACCCAGGAGTAGCTTCACCCAAAGTGTCAGAGGAAGATGATATGTTATGTAATAGAACGTCCTTAGAGAGTGGGCCCTTCGATCTCTCTCTCAGGCGTCTATGAATACGTACAGCAAGAGACATAGCGGCTTCCAAAGACTCAGGATTCTCATGAAAGGCCAAAGTGTCCTTCAGCCTTTCAGATAATCCCTGACAGAACTGACTACAGAGAGTCGGATCGTTCCACTCAGAATCCGTAGCCCACCTCCTAAACTCAGCAATAGATCTTCACAGAACGCTCTGACTGACGCAGGCTGTGTAACTTGATCTCGGCCAGGGAGGTCCGATCCGGGTCATCATAGATTAGATCTAAAGCTCTGAAAAATTAATCCACTGGACTGTGATCGGGTCGGCAGAGAAAAAGCCCAAGACTGGGCGTCCCCTTTAACCCCTTAAGGACACATGACGTACCGGTACAACACATGACACATGTTTCCCAAGTCCTTAAGGACACATGACGTACCGGTACGTCATGTGTTGTTCCGCCCGGCCGGCTGTGATCGGAAGAAGGTACCTGCTCAAATCATTGAGCAGGCACCTCGGCTAAATGCGCGGGGGGGTCCCGTGACCCCCCCATGTCCGCAATCGCAACAAACCGCAGGTCAATTCAGACCTGCGGTTTGTTGCGACTTCTGCAGTTTCTGATCCCCGCGGTCCCTGACCGCGGGGATCAGAAACTTTAGTGTGGCGAAAATATATATTTATCAACCCCCCTGCACCTCTGAATGATTTTAGCCCAGTGGGAGGTGCAGGGGGGGTTGCGGGCGGTGCGGGAGGCGATCCCCCGCCCGCTTCCCATTGAATAATCGTTGGTGTACAGTGGGTATACCAGGGTGTCAGCACATTGCTGACACCCTGGTATAAATGGCTGACATCACTGATGCGATGTCAGCCGTTTAACCCTTTCCATACAGCGGTCCGTACGGACCGCTGTATGGAAAAGGTTAACAGCTCAGGGAGCTCCCTCCCTCTCCGATCAGGGGGCTGCTGTGCCTTTACAGCCCCCAGATGGGAGAGGGAGAGAGCCCCCAGACAGGCCCCCGAAGCCCCGTCCTCACCCTTCCCCGTCTGCAAAGTTGTGGCAGACGGGGAAGGTTCCCATGGCAACAGGACGCCTTCTCAGGCGTCCTGCTGTCCATGGTGCTGAACAGATCTGTGCTGAAGGCATAGATCTGTTCAGTGTAAGTAAAATACAGTGCAGTACCCTATATAGAGTACAGTACTGTATTATACAGACATCAGACCCACTGGATCTTCAAGAAACAAGTTGGTCTGGGTAAAAAAAAAAAGTAAAAAAAAGTGAAAAAAAAGGAAAAAAACAAAAAAAAACATTTATCGCTGATTAAAAATGAAAAAAATAAAATTCCCTACACATGTTTTGTATCGCCGCGTCCGTAACGATCTGATCTATAAAACGATCCTGTTACTTTACCCGATGAACGGCATAAAAATAAAAAACTATGATGAAATTGAAATTTTGCCCACCTTACTTCCCAAAAAAAGGTAATCAAAGTGATCAAAAAAGTCGCATGTACGCCAAAATTGTAAAAATCAAACCGTCATCTCATCCCGCAAAAAATAAGAGCCTACTTAAGAGAATCGCCCAAAAACTGAAAAAACTATGGCTCTTAGACTATGGAAACACTAAAACATCATTCTTTTTGTTTCAAAAATGAAATCATTGTGTAAAACTTACATAAATTAAAAAAAGTATTAGGTATCGCCACGTCCGTATCGACCGGCTCTATAAAAATATCACATGACCTAACCCCTCAGGTGACCATCGTAATAAAATAAAAATAAAAACGGTGTAAAAAAAAGCAAAAAGTGTAATAGCAAGCGATCAAAAAGTCATATGCACCCTAAAATACTGCCAATCAAACCGTCATCTCATCCTGCAAAAAATGAGACCCTACTTAAGATAATCGCCCAAAAACTGAAAAAACTATGGCTCTTAGACTATGGAGACACAAAAACTTTTTTTTTGTTTTAAAAAGGAAATCATTGGGTAAAACTCACATAAATTAAAAAAAATTGTATACATATTAGGTATCGCCGTGTCCGTGACAACCTGTTCTATGAAATTACCACATGATCTAACCTGTCAGATGAATGTTGTAAATAACAAAAAAAAACGGTGCCAAAAAAGCTATTTCTTGTTACCTTGCAGCACAAAAACGGTAATATAGAGCAACCAAAAATCATATGTACCCTAAACTAGTACCAACAAAACTGCCACCCTATCCTGTAGTTTCTAAAATGGGGTCACTTTTCTGGAGTTTCTACTCTAGGGGTGCATCAGGGGGGCTTCAAGTGGGACATGGTTTAAAAAAAAAACAGTCCAGCAAAATCTGCCTTCCAAAAACCATATGGCATTCCTTTCCTTCTGCGCCCTGCCGTGTGCCCGTACAGCATTTTACGATCACATATGGGGTGTTTCTGTAAACTACAGAATCAGGGCCATAAATAATGAGTTCTGTTTGGCTGTTAACCCTTGCTTTGTAACTGGAAAAAAAATATTAAAATGGAAAATCTGCCAAAAAAGTGAAATTTTGAAATTGTATCTCTATTTTCCATTAAATCTTGTGCAACACCTGAAGGGTTAACGACGTTTGTAAAATCAGTTTTGAATACCTTGAGGGGTGTAGTTTCTTAGATAGGGTCACTTTTATGGAGTTTCTACTCTAGGGGTGCATCAGGGGGCTTCAAATGGGACATGGTGTCAAAAAACCAGTCCAGCAAAATCTGGCTTCCAAAAACCAAACGGCGCACCTTTCACTCTATGCCCCGCTGTGTGGCCGTACAGTAGTTTATGGCCACATATTGGGTGTTTCTGTAAACGGCAGAGTCAGGGCAATAAAGATACAGTCTTGTTTGGCTTTTAACCCTTGCTTTGTTAGTGGAAAAAATGGGTTAAAATGGAAAATTAGGCAAAAAAATGAAATTCTCAAATTTTATCCCCATTTGCCAATAACTCTTGTGCAACACCTAAAGGGTTAACGAAGTTTGTCAAATCAGTTTTGAATACCTTGAGGGGTGTAGTTTATAGAATGGGGTCATTTTTGGGTGGTTTCTATTATGTAAGCCTCGCAAAGTGACTTCAGAGCTGTAGTGGTCCCTAAAAATTGGGTTTTTGTAAATTTCTGAAAAATTTCAAGATTTGCTTCTAAACTTCTAACATCCCCCAAAAATTTAATTTCATTCCCAAAATAATTCAAACATGAAGTAGACATATGCGGAATTTAAAGTCATCACAAGTTTTGGGGGTATTACTATGTATTACAGAAGTAGAGAAACTGAAACTTTGAAATTTGCAAATATTTCCAAATTTTTTGTAAATTAGGTATTTTTTTATGCAAAAAATAATAATTTTTGGACTTCATTTTACCAATGTCATGAAGTACAATATGTGACGAAAAAACAATCTCAGAATGGCCTGGATAAGTCAAAGCGTTTTAAAGTTATCACCACTTAAAGTGACACTGGTCAGATTTGCAAAAAATGGCCTGGTCCTTAAGGTGAAATAAGGCTGTGTCCTTAAGGGGTTAAGCAACAAAATAATCACACTCACCCTCTGACTCTCATCCACAGATAGGTGTGGACATAGCTTAAAGTACAATTTGCACACTTCCCTGAACCGAATGAAATTATCACCCCCCCCCCCCCCCCCCCCCGAGAATCTATCCGGGAGGGAAACTTTAGGTTCAGAACAGGCCTGCTAACCACCACTAGAATCAGTCGCCTTTGGTCTCTGAATCTGTGAAATGGTCGTGCAGAGGTCAGCTTACCTCCAGAGACAGCCCCTGCAGCTGTCCGGCCAGTGCATTGATAGCATCTATGGCTGAACTGATACAGACACAAAAATGACAGCCATTCAGCGGTTTATGATGTCACGTATGCAGTGTGGCTGGGAAACTCCACACCGAGCACAGGAGGAAAGGGGACAGGAACTAGGGTAGAGAAGAAGGTCACCTCCTAGAACAACCCTAATCCAAGTCCTGACTAACTAACCGTATTAACTGACCTTGATGGTAGGAAAGTTCATACACAGGAACCTAGAGTCCTAACACACCCTGTAGTCCCCTGGTATAAGACAGGACTTGAGACAACCTATTCCTCCACCAGAAGGATGAACAGGAGTCTTCCTCAGGCCTAGATCCAAAAGACTGGGAAATACAACAAAGTAGGGTTGTCACGATACCAACATTTTGATTTGATTTCGATACCATAAAAAAGTATTGCAATATTCGATACCACACCAAAAAAAATAAAACACCAAAAAAGCCGCGTGCATTCTGGATTTGATGGAACACCCGGCCCATAATTGAACAGTCCTATCCTATTTCTTGGGGGGACAAGGTGACCCCAAAAAAATTGCTTTTAAAAAAAAAAAAATATTTTAATACTTTGGACGTGGTGATATGTAATATGTTTATTTATTGTTGATATATTTTATATGTATAATTGGGGAAGGGGGTGATTTATACTTAATCCTTAGGATACCAGCGCTGTACATGTTAAAGTTTCAAGTAAAAAAAAAAAAAAAATTTTCCCAAAATAAAGTCAATAAAAATGGTAAAAATTAGGGAAAAAAAGAAAAGTAGACATATTAGGTATCGCCACGTCTGTATCGACTGGCTCTATAAAAATATCACATGACCTAACCTCTCAGGTGAACACCTTCAAAAAAAGAAAAGAAAAACTGTGCTACAAAAAAAAAATTTTGGGCACCTAACATCACTAAAAGTGCAACACCAAGTGATCAAAAAGGCATATGCCCCCCCAAATAGTAAATCTCCCAAAAAAAAAAAAAAAAAAAACTATGGCTCTCAGACTATGGAGACACTAAAACATGATTTTTATGGTGTTAAAAGTATACATATTAGGTATCGCCACGTCCGTAAGAACCTGCTGTATAAAAATATCACATAAACTAAATAAAAGGTGAACAGCATAAATAAATAGCAAGCGATCAAAAAGTAATATGCACCCTAAAATAGTACCAATCAAACCGTCATCTCATACCGCTCTATAGAAATATCACATGACCTAACCTCGTGGGTGAACACTGTAAAAAAAATAAAAAAGATGTTGTCACCTTACATCACAAAAAGTGTAATACCAAGCGATCAAAAAGTCATATGCACCCCAAAATAGTGCCAATCAAACCGTCATCTCATCCCACAAAAATCATACCCTTCCCAAGATAATTGCCCATAAACTGAAAAAACTATGGCTCTCAGACTATTCAAACACTAAAACATGATTTTTTTTTTTGTTTCAAAAATAAAATCATTGTGTAAAACTTAAATAAATAAAAAGTATACATATTAGGTATCGCCGCGTCCGTAATAACCTGCTCTATAAAAATATAACATGACCTAACCCCTCAGATGAACACTAAAAAAAAAAAAACGGTGTAAAAAGAGCCATTTTTGGTCACCTTACATCACAAAAAGTGTAATAGCAAGCGATCAAAAAGTAATATGCACCCTAAAATAGTACCAATCAAACCGTCATCTCATACCACAAAAATTGAGCCCCTACATAAGACAGTCGCCCAAAAAATAAAAATAAAAATATGGCTTTCAGAATATTGAGACACCAAAAAATCTTTTTTTTCGAAAATGCTTTATTATGTAAAACTGAAACAAACAACCAAAAAAAGTAATATTTGGTATTGTTGCATCCGTAACAACCTGCTCTATAAAAGTAGCACATGATCTAACCTGTCAGATGAACACTGTAAATAAAAAATAAAAACGGTGCCAAAACAGCTATTTTTTGTTACCTTGCCTCACAAAAAGTGTAATATAGAGCAACCAAAAATCATATGTACCCTAAAATAGTACCAACAAAACTGTCACCTTATCCTATAGTTTCCAAAATGGGGTCATTTTTGGGGAGTTTCTACTCTAGGGGTGCATCAGGGGGTCTTCAAATGTGACATGGCAGCTTACAATTATCGCAGTGAAATATTGAGTTTTGTTTGGCTGTTAACCCTTGCTTTGTTAGTGAAAAATGAATAAGATTAATAAAATGGAAAATCTGCCAAAAAAGTGAAATTTTGAAATGTCATCTCCATTTTCCATTAATTCTAGTGGAAAACCTAAAGGGTTAACAAAGTTTATAAAATCAGTTTTGAATACCTTTAGGGGTGTAGTTTCTAAAATGGGGTCATTTTTGAGTGGTTTCTATTATGTAAGCCTCACAAAGTGACTTAAGACCTAAACTGGTCCTTTAAAAAGCGGGTTTTGGAAATTTTTGAAAATTCATAGAATGGAGATGCCCTTTGCTTCTAAGTGAAATGCCTCTAGCTGTGCAGCTGAAACAGGGAATAATATGGCTGAAAGAGACATTAGGAAAGCCAAAAAGAGGTCTGGTAATTCACAGTTATAATTGTACTAGCTAAAGGACCTGGCTTCGTTTGGGTATATTTAATTTATTTCATTTAATGTTTGTGTGTGTTGTTAACAGATATTAACACTATCCACTATAACAGTGACATCTACAGCACCCCACCCCCTTCAGACACCCTGTCCTCCATCTGGCGCAGGGCCTGGACGGACACAAGGATGTCTTTTTGAACAGCTCACTCTAAGACAGCAGCACTGTGCTGTCTGAGCCGCAGGGAGAAAGTCACTGTCCTTCCCACTCCTGCAGCTGACAGAAGTTGATTTTTACCTTAATTTTTTCTATCGCTGTCGGCTGAGGAGTGGGAGGGGGCGTGGCTTAACCAGATCAGGGTCTGGCTTAGCGGGACCTAGAAGTGGATTTTTAACTTAATTTTTTCAATCTCTGTCGGCTGAGGAGTGGGAGAGGGTGTGGCCTAACCGGACCGGGGGCGTGTCCTTTTGAACAGCTCACTCTAAGACAGCAGCACTGTGCTGTCTGAGTGTGAACTGCAGGGAGAAAGTCACCCTCCCTCCCACCCCTGCAGCTGATAGAAGTTGATTTTTACCTTCATTTTTTTTAAATCCCCGTCAGCTAAGGAGTTGGAGGGGGCGTGGCCTAACCAGATCAGAGGCATGGCTTAGCGGGACCTGGTGGCAGGGTTTTAAGTTCGTCTTTTGAGGGTGGGCACATTGTGGCAGGGGGCATGTCTGGGCTCCTTCCTGCAAGAGTGACGCCCCTCTGGGCACCTTACTGGCTCATTTGCATACCAAATAAACTGGATTTTCAGAGGATAAAAACATCTATTTCTGGAACATCTTGAAATAAGGTACTAAGTGCTATTCGGCCATGGCTTTACGTCAATAGCAATTTTCCCGGTGACAGATTTTCTTTTAAAGCTCACCTACAGCAGTGAAGAAAAATGGCTTGGTTTTTACGGAAACCTGGAGTAAAACTGTGTATGTGGAGGCTTGCGAGCTTCTATTGGCTGATAAGGGTCATGTGACCAAGCTTCTATTGGCTAATGCATTAAAAAAAAAATATCTCAGGAACGGTACGTTCTAGAGAGCTGAGACCTGGTCTAAAACCTTCCCGGACACCTGATGTACCTATGTGCCAAATTTCATGATTGTAAATGCGACGGTGCGGATTCCTTTAGCGGACATACATACATACACACACACATACACTCAGCTTTATATATTAGAAAAAGAAGCACAGCCATTGAAAGGGATTTTTCATAAATCTTACTTTTGATACATCACAGATTAAACATAGATTATACAAGCCTCATCTCTTGTGGAATGCAGTACCTCGAATTTGCACAGCTCACAACCTTTGCCAGTTGCTGGACACAATAGCAGCCTCCCTTAACAAAAGGCTATTTAACATCTCACCTCACATACAATGACAGCAACCTATGATAAGTCATTCAACTTATTAGCATGTAGATAAACAAACCTGTTGAATATGTAAAAGAACCCTTTTCATGTATTGTATATAGCAGATACCAGTATTGTTTAACAAAGTTTCAACTGTATCTTGACAAACATGTTTCCCAAGGCCTGCTAAGAAATACCAGGATTGTTCCAATTGGATCTTGAGAGACAATATGCGCCCACCCCCAAAAAGCCCTATAAGTATGTGCTGGGAAATAAAGATTTCAGATATTTAGCAACCTATGTTAAAGAGGACCTTTCACCCGAATGAAACTTCTAAAGTAACTATACAGGCATGTAGAGTGGCGCCCAGGGACCCCCCTGCACTTACTGTTATACCTGGGCGCCGCTCCGTTCTCCCGGTATAGCCTCCGGTATCTTTACAGTTAGGCTCCACCCAGGGGAACCTGCCGGCGCCTCCTTCTCCCATGCTGCAGCGCTGGCCAATCACAGCGCTCAGCTCATAGCCTGAGAGGCTTTTTTCTCTCTCAGGTTATGAGCTGAGTGCTGTGATTGGCCAGCGCTGCAGCATGGGAGAATGAGGCGCCGGCAGGATCCCCTGGGTGGAGCCTAACTGTAAAGATACCGGAGGCAATAACGGGAGAACGGAGCAGCGCCCAGGTATAACAGTAAGTGCAGGGGGGTCCCTGGGCGCCGCTCTACATGCCTGTATAGTTACTTTAGAAGTTTAATTCTGGTGAAAGGTCCTCTTTAAGTCTGGGCTGATATTTATCTCCTGATCAGAGCAAATGGGATATTCGTTGCACAGGGAAATATTCATGGGTTGGAGGTCTGATGCCTCATCATATAACCATCATAAACCTGTCTGAGAAAAAACGCCAACAGTTTGGTGTCAGAAGGTAGGATCCACCAAAAAAACTGTATCGGGTAAGTGATTCTATATTTTTTTATATATATTATTACTGCCCTATACTGTAAGAGGGGATTATTTGAACCCGGTAAGCGCTTCTGATAAGCGTCTCCCCGAGGAATCTGATATTCCTAAAGAAATAGAGGGATCTGAAGTCCTGCAGGAATCTGATATTCCTGAAGAAAAAAAATGGGGTCTGGAGTCCCCTAATCTGAAAAACAGTATTGTGTGCAACGAATATGCTTTGCTAAACCTGTATATAACTGTATAGTTGCTTAAGCATTTTTAGTTGTTTTATATATATATATATATATATATATATATATATGGTTGAATTTTACTGTATAGACTGTGTATAGATTATGTATAGATTGTATGCAAGTTCATGCTGAAATTGAAGGTATAAAATTGGCCATCAATAGTTTAAAATCTGCCATAAATACAGGAGTAATTTGAGCCTGTATTAGAAGTAATACCATCCAGAATAGTTTAAAATCTGCCATAAATTCAGGAGTAGTTATGAACCTGAATTAGAAGAAATAGGATAAAAACCACATAAACTGATAAGCATAAGGTTTGTCAGTAAGTACTTTTGCACTAAACACAAACATAGTCATCCTTTGATAAACCTTTAAATTCAGCTGATCTCACTGTATATTTTAGCAAATTAAGATGGGCAATTCTTATGGTAAGAAGAATCCCAAAAAGAAACTGAATGTTAAATTTAGAACTGAAAATCATGTTCCCTAAATCTGCTGCAAATCGCTCTATGGTGAAACTGTCTCCTAAAAATGAATTGGGGGGAAAGTCCAAAAATGTTTGTCCAGAGGTGTTTAGGTCCATTTTATACTGATCCTTGGGTTGATAATATGTGTAAATGGACAGAAGGAATTAAATGTACTGACCCGTTCCCAAAAGAAGGGTCTTTTTCAGACTTCCATATGGCCATGATCAAGGGCCTATGTCTAAATGACATAGACACTTTTCTATGGTACAAAGGAGACCCCCACTGTAATAAAATGTATATGAAAACTTGCGGCCAAGCATGGCTATCTGACTTGTGCAGTTCAAATATAAGACAGCAAAGTAAAACCCCCATCGTGACTCCAACTCCTGTCCCACCCCCATATGTGCCATTTTACCCTTTAGTAACAAAATTAACAACAGAATCAGATGATGAGATATGCACACACTTGACTCTACCACAGGTTCCTGGCTTCACAGAACCTGAGGAACAGGTTTTGTCTGAGCATGCTAATCAGCCTATTGTACAGTCTGCACAGCCCAGTAGAACAATATATGCAAGGGCATCAAAGATTCAAGGGTTGACCAAAGACGCTAACGGTCTATGGTCAAAAGGAGGAGTAGTATTTGGATGGGGAGACCCTTCCCAACCCCATGGACTATGAGTCCACTAATTCTGATGCCTAGAGACTTGCAGCAGATACAGGAGGAATATGTGGCAAAACTGATTGAGAAATTAAACATTGATTATGATGATATTTCGCTCTTGTTTCCCTTGCCAACAGGTGCACCAACCCAACCCTCGTCTTACAGGAAAATATGGCGCTGGATTATCTTTTAGCTTCTGGGGGGGGGGGTTTCTGTGAGTTTATAGGAGAGGACTGCTGTATTTGGATACCAGTGATAAAGTCCAGGCCCATATGGATAAGATCACTGTACTTTAGTGCAGAGCTAGGGCTATTACTAATGAGGTATAGAATCCTTTCGCAGCTTTGGGTGTTTTTTTTTTAGATTTCCTATTTTCCATAGGTAACTAGTTGAAAGAAATTGGAGTATATATATCCTGATGTTGTTGTTTTTCTCTTTATCATATATATCCTGAAGAGATGCTCCTGCTGTTTGATCGATCGGATCGCCCAGTCACGTGCAGATAATCACATCCTCATCACAGCTCCCAGATATACCACGGATCAACCTATGTCTTTGATGGAAAGGATGTCCAACTAAACGTTCATCGCCACGCCACACCTTACCACATCAGGACCTCCCTCAGAGTCAACTCCCCGAAAAATCGAACGGAAGGATGGAGCATCATCATGGAGGCAATAACACCCAAGGAGCACCACAATCAACGAGGGCAAGCTGAGGAAACCGAAGATTCAGCAAGAGATTCAAAGAACACAGGGGACATATTACAGAGAGGAGGGAACTGTCGTGGAAAGTTTTAATAAGCATAGGATGACTATAGTGGACTTTCTTTTTAGCTTAGGAATGGTATGTAGGTTTATTTTGTATATGCCTCCCTGTGTAAGGTCTGACCTGATTACGGTTATGAGAGCGTGATCGGGTAAGGTTATTGCAAGGAAAATTCTATAGATCAGCACTCTGGTCCCTACTTCCCATGTGAAAGCCACCACCGTTGGTTTGAGGGGGATCTAATGGCTGCTGGCTCTGAGAGCAATGTTCTTAGTGAAAGCTACCAGCGGGTCCTCATCAGCAACGGTGGGGCATGGCACACTGATGCCGGTCTCACTGAACCATGGGCGCCGAAACATTGGTTGGTGGGACTGGTCTCCATATGAATGCTATATCACCTTTCTGGTGTGCTGAAACTCGTCACTATACCACTTTAACATCCTTTTTGATCTACATCCCTGCGAAGTGCCGGTCTTCTTCTCTGCAAGGTTTCTATCCATGTCAGATGTATAAAGCAGAACCCCTTTAACCGATTTTGATTGGTCTGAATCATATCTCTTTTCTTCAAACTTAGAATGAAAAAACCCCAGCTTCCACATGATTCTGCTATTATTTCAGTACAATTCCTCCTTAAGTATGGCATATTAGCCAACCACACTGGTAATTGGCAGCTACTAGATAAAATAAAACTATTTCTGTCTGTTGGTTTATGAAAAGTTTTAGTGTGCAATTGGCCATTTTTAATAAAAACCATGAAATCTAAGAAATTTGCTAAAAGTGGGTGGAACTAAAGATGAAAATCATTTTATCTCTCTAAAAAAATCAAGTAACAATGGTTCACTGCCACCTCAAATAAAAATATTAGTAAAATATTGCCCCAAAAAAATAGTGCATGTCCTAATTTTTTCTAGTTTGCAGACAAGGATAGGCATTATTACAATGGACCTGCAAAAAAACTGATGCCATACCGAATGTCATCTGTTTTTTTTGCGGATCCGCAATTTGCAGACTGCAAAACACTTACGGTCATGTGCATGTAACCTAATAGCATTGGTGGTGCAGCCAACATACTGTAAGTTGCAAATCCTACATGTAATCAGATATATCGCATAGGTTGTATTACAATTAAGGTATGACCTTATAGGTTGTTTATTATAAGGTCATAAAATAAATACAGTCCCCAATAAATTGTACTTGCTCCTCGGGGGAAATTATTACTTATTTTAAGAAAAAACTTTGTGGCTTCCTGTCCTTTGGTATTCTCAATTAGCGTATGTAAAGATGTTACATCGAATGTGCCCATATGTAATTCTCCTGCCAGTCTACCTGTTTGTAAAATATACTTAAATATAAAATATTTTTTTATAATATATATAATATATTATATTATATAATATACTTAATATACTTATAATATATATAATATATTATATAATATACTTAAAATATACTTAGGCAGATAGAGCCTAAGCAAAACCTTGTATTAAGCAATCCACATATTTGGAAAAATTGGATGTCCGGCTCTAAATCCCTGAAGTTATAGGTTTATCTGGTGGACAACTGCTGTTCATGGGTTTTGATTATTTACAAAAATGCGTTAATTTCTAAATAAAATGTGTTTTGCCTTTTCCTCACCAGTTTTCCTAATTGCTTTTGTGCAAAAATTTTCAACCCCTACAAATGCATCAAAGGAGTTAAAGGGATTCTGTCACCTCCCCTCAGCCAAAAAACGATTTAAAAGCAGCCATGCAGCACAGCTTACCTGGATTAAGCTGTGCTCTTTTATCTTGAAATCCGTCCAGCAGTTAGTGCAAAAAACGACTTTGATCGATATGTAAATGTGTCCTGAAGGTGCCCAGAGGGGCGTTTTTTTCTTCTTAGTGAGCCCAGTACCGCCCCTCTTTCAGTGCCCAGCCCGCCTTCCTTGTACTTTCTAACCGCCGCCCCCAGCCTGCCACAGCCTCTCCTGCCTCTCCTCCCCCTCCCTCACGCCGAACGAAGTCTCGCACAGGCGCAGTACCCACTGAGGGCTGCGCCTGTGCGATCATCAGGAGACTGAGGGCGGCAGCTTCATCTTCGTCACTGGGCATGCGCCGAGCCCAGTGACGTCCGATGTTAGCTCTTTCCCTCAGTCAGCCTGGTAGGAAGCGCAGAGGATTGCCGATCGGCTGCTGCACCCTGCGCTTTCTCCAGTCTGCCTGCCACAGTGAAGACGGCCAGCGATTTCTTTCCCCACCCTCCCTTCAGGAAAGAAATAAGTATTTGTTGGGGCGAATTAGGTATTATTATATTAAGTAAAGGCAGGCAGACTGGAGAAAGCGCAGGGTGCAGCAGCCGATCGGCAATCCTCTGCGCTTCCTACCAGGCTGACTGAGGGAAAGAGCTAACATCGGACGTCACTGGGCTCGGCGCATGCCCAGTGACGAAGATGAAGCTGCCGCCCTCAGTCTCCTGATGATCGCACAGGCGCAGCCCTCAGTGGGTACTGTGCCTGTGCGAGACTTCGTTCGGCGTGAGGGAGGGGGAGGAGAGGCAGGAGAGGCTGTGGCAGGCTGGGGGCGGCGGTTAGAAAGTACAAGGAAGGCGGGCTGGGCACTGAAAGAGGGGCGGTACTGGGCTCACTAAGAAGAAAAAAACGCCCCTCTGGGCACCTTCAGGACACATTTACATATCGATCAAAGTCGTTTTTTGCACTAACTGCTGGACGGATTTCAAGATAAAAGAGCACAGCTTAATCCAGGTAAGCTGTGCTGCATGGCTGCTTTTAAATCGTTTTTTGGCTGAGGGGAGGTGACAGAATCCCTTTAAATTTGGCTGAAGGTGCAAAATTTAAATTCTTTTGTAGTAATTGTTCTTCCCTTTTTTTAAAAAAATAGCTGCTTAAATTAAACATTGTTTTGTCCCCTATTTGTTAGTTTCTTTTGGGTGTTTCTTCCCCCTTTGACAACTTTTGCACATTTTTTTTTCTTGCTTGAAAAACATCTTAACGGTTTTTCATCATCTTTCTTCTCTCTGATCCTTCTGTCGCATTTGTTCGCTGGGGTCATGACCCCTCGAATCTCATTTTGTTTTACCCTTTTTTTTTTACCATAGTACTAATCATCTCTCGTATTACTATGTGGTCTTTCCTTCCGTATGTTGTCACATCTTTGATCATTTGTAGCACTAGTGTTTTGTGTTGGACAGTTAATGACTTCCTCCTCACTACTTATTTCCTCCAAAATCTTAACTCTGTTTCACACTGGCAAGGGGCTCTGGGAATTCTTCTCTAAGAATGCACCACTGGTGTGATGAAGATATTTGGTGGCCCTGAGGTTTCAACACATTCATACACTTCCTCACTGCAAGATATTTGAGTAGTGACCTATTTGATAAACTCCTCACTATCCTGACATAATACAGACGTGGACAAAATTGTTGGTACCCTTTGGTCAATGAAAGAAAAAGTCACAATGGTCACAGAAATAACTTTAATCTGACAAAAGTAATAATAAATTAAAATTCTATAAATGTTAACCAATGAAAGTCAGACATTGTTTTTCAACCATGCTTCAACAGAATTATGTAAAAAAATAAACTCATGAAACAGGCATGGACAAAAATGATGGTACCCCTAACTTAATATTTTGTTGCGCAACCTTTTGAGGCAATCACTGCAATCAAACGCTTCCTGTAACTGTCAATGAGACATCTGCACCTCTCAGCAGGTATTTTGGCCCACTCCTCATGAGCAAACTGCTCCAGTTGTGTCCGGTTTGAAGGGTGCCTTTTCCAGACTGCATGTTTCAGCTCCTTCCAAAGATGCTCAATAGGATTGAGGTCAGGGCTCATAGAAGGCCACTTTAGAATAGTCCAATTTTTTCCTCTTAGCCATTCTTGGGTGTTTTTAGCGGTGTGTTTTGGGTCATTGTCCTGTTGCAAGACCCATGACCTGCGACTGAGACCAAGCTTTCTGACACTGGCTAGTACATTTCTCTCTAGAATTCCTTGATAGTCTTGAGATTTCATTGTACCCTGCACAGATTCAAGACACCCTGTGCCAGACGCAGCAAAGCAGCCCCAGAACATAACAGAGCCTCCTCCATGTTTCACAGTAGGGACAGTGTTCTTTTCTTGATATGCTTCATTTTTTCGTCTGTGAACATACAGCTGATGTGCCTTGGCAAAAACTTCGATTTTTGTCTCATCTGTCCACAGGACATTCTCCCAGAAGCTTTGTGGCTTGTCAACATGTAGTTTGGCATATTCCAGTCTTGCTTTTTTATGATTCGTTTTCAACAATGGTGTCCTCCTTGGTCGTCTCCCATGTAGTCCACTTTGGCTCAAACAACGACGGATGGTGCGATCTGACACTGATGTTCCTTGAGCATGAAGTTCACCTTGAATCTCTTTAGAAGTCTTTCTAGGCTCTTTTGTTACCATTCGGATTATCCGTCTCTTAGATTTGTCATCAATTTTCCTCCTGCGGCCACGTCCAGGGAGGTTGGCTACAGTCCCATGGATCTTAAACTTATGAATAATATGTGCAACTGTACTCACAGGAACATCTAGTTGCTTGGAGATGGTCTTATAGCCTTTACCTTTAACATGCTTGTCTATAATTTTCTTTCTGATCTCTTGAGACAGCTCTTTCCTTTGCTTCCTCTGGTCCATGTCGAGTGTGGTACACACCATATCACCAAACAACACAGTGATTACCTGGAGCCATATATATAGGCCCAATGGCTGATTACAAGGTTGTAGACACCTGTGATGCTAATTAGTGGACACACCTTGAATTAACATGTCCCTTTGGTCACATTATGTTCTGTGTTTTCTAGGGGTACCATCATTTTTGTCCATGCCTGTTTCATGAGTTTATTTTTTTACATAATTCTGTTGAAGCATGGTTGAAAAACAATGTCTGACTTTCATTGGTTAACATTTATAGAATTTTAATTTATTATTACTTTTGTCAGATTAAAGTTATTTCTGTGACCATTGTGACTTTTTCTTTCATTGACCAAAGGGTACCAACAATTTTGTCCACGTCTGTATCTCATCTATTATGTAACATAGTTTATAAGGCTGAAAAAAGAAATCTTTCCATCCAGTTCAGCCTGTCATCCTGCAAGTTGATCCATAGAAAGGCAAAAAAAAAAAATGTGAGGTAGAAGCCAATTTTCCTCACTTTAGGGGAAAAAAATTCCTTCCCAACTCCAATCAGGCAATCGGAATAATTCCATGGATCAACAACCCCTCTCTAGTAGCTATAGTCTGTAATATTATTACACTCCAGAAATAAATCCAGATGCCTCTTTAACTCTTTTAGTGAACTCACCATCACCACCTCCTCAGGCAGAGAGTTCCATAGTCTCACTGCTCTTACTGTAAAGAATCCTCTTCTATGTTTGTGTACAAACCTTCTTTCCTCCAGATGCAGAGGACGTCCTCTCATCACAGTCACAGTCCTGGGGACAAATAGATGATGGGACAGATCTCTGTACTGACCCCTGATATATTTATACATAGTTATTAGATCTCCCCTCAGTCATTTTTTTTCTAAAGTGAATAACCCTAATTTTGATAATCTTTCAGGGTACTATAGTCCCTCCATTCCAGTTATTACTTTAGTTTCCCTCCTCTGAACCCTCTCCAGCTCTGCTATGTATGCCTTGTTCACAGGAGCCCACAACTGTACACAGTACTCCATGTGTGGTCTGACTAGTGATTTGTAAAGTGGTGGGACTATGTTCTCATCACGGGCTTCTATGCCCCTTTTTGATGCAACCCATTATCTTATTGGCCTAGGCAGCAGCTGCCTGACACTGGTTTCTACAGCTTAGTTTATGGTTCACTAAAATTCCTAGGTCCTTTTCAATGTCAGTGTTACCCAGGGTTTTACAATTTAGTATGCAAGGGTGACTTGCATTATTCCTTCCCATGTGCATAACCTTCCATTTGTCAGTGTTAAACCTCATCTGCCACTTATCTGCCCAAGCCTCCAATCTATCCGCCTCTAATCTATCCAGATCCATCTGCAGCCGTATACTATCCTCTTCCATGTTAATTACTTTACACAGTTTAGTGTCATCTGCAAAAATTAATATTTTACTGTGCAAGCCTTCTACAAGATCATTAATAAATATATTGAAGAGAATAGGGCCCAATACTGACCCCTGTGGTATCCCACTAGTGACAGTGACCCAATCTGAGTGTGTACCGTTAATAACCACCCTCTGTTTTCTATTACCCACATACAGACATTTTCTCCCAGTCCAAGCATTCTCATTTTATATATTAACCTTTTATGTGATACAGTGTCAAATGTTTCGGAGAAATCCATTATATGACATCCATTGATTCGCCGCAGTCAAGTCTAGAAATTACCTCCTCATAGAAACTAATTAAATTAGTTTGACATGACTGATCCCTCATGAAGCCATGCTGATATGGTGTTATTTGCTTATTTTTATTGAGGTACTCCAAGATTCCATCTCTTAGAAAACCTTCAAACAGTTTACCACACGACAGATGTTAAATTTGCCGGCCTATAGTTTCTGGGCTCTGTTTTTGGACCCTTTTTGAATATTGGCACCACATTTGGTAGGCGCCAATCCTGTTGAACATTCCCTGGCAGTATAGAGTCATCAAATATCATAAATAAGGGTCTGGCTATGACATTACCTAATTCTCTTATGATACGGGGGTGTATGCCATCTGGTCCTGGCGATTTGTCTACTTTAATCTTTTTAAGACGCCGCTGTACTTCTTACTAGGTCAGACAGGGCACTTTTAATGGGGAATATACTTTTACATTCTGCATTTCATCTGACAGTTTATTTTCTTCAGTTAATACAGTGGAGAAAAAATATTTATTTCACAAAGTTTTTATTGATAAAAGAAAGGCAACAAATGAAAATGTATGCATGCAAGCCCATTATTATAAAAAGTATCAGTAGTAAAAAGGCCACAGTATTTCAAATATAATTTACAATGATGTCTAGGAACAATGGAACACATATTCTGTGGCTTAATAAAGAGTGAATTAATCTTGGTGAGAGGGGGGGAAGGGAAACAAACCAAAAACAGCAACCTAACTCGTTCCAGAGAATATCCACGAAGGAGGAAATTTAAATGGAGCCAGATCTGAATTTAGGATGTACTCAAAGTCGGGTATACTTTAATCCATTTACTCCAGTATTTCAAATAGGAGTCATAACTAGAAGAGCTACAATTTATGGTAAATGTTCTTGTATCCACCAGTAGTCTACAACTGGAGTGGGCGGAGTAACTGGGTGGAGTGGGTTGAGTAACTGTTGTGTGGTTGGAGTGGCTGAAGTAACTGTGGAAAGTTTGGACTGGGCAGAGTAACTTTATGGAGTGGGCAGAGTAACTGTGTGGAGTGTTTAGAGTGAGTAAAGATAGTAAACATTACACTAACCAATTGATTAATCCAATTAAAAAAAGTGCACATGGCAAGCTTGATAGAGTGAGAAATGCATCTCAACTTTTATTTATTGATATAGCACATTTAATTGTAATGTTGTTGCCCAATGTTTTTCACAGTTACATTAAAACATACATTTATAAAAAACATTAGCAGCCGATTTGTGTAAGTGGGCTTGAAAATGAGGGAGTGGTGGCAGTTTAGAAATCATGTCCTGATTTTTCAGCTCACACTCTAGCTTTTGTCACTCTGCTGGCTGCTCACACACCTGGGTTCCTATGGCAACTCACTCTACAGCAAGGGCAGAGAAGAGCGGTTAAAAATAAACTGCTCCAACTGGCGGTTGCCATCTTCAAACAGTTGTAGTTTAAAATTTTTAAATCCTACAGCAAAGAGCTTTATATTGTGAGAATCACAATACCCAGACCTACATTTTGATGCATAGTATGTCCTTTGAAATATTAAAAATGAAGGCACAGTCGCAGTTTAGAGATTGCCCTTCAAATTTGGCTACAGTGGAGTTTCAATGAATGTCAATGGGCGGCGTGAGTTGCAAACATATGGTTATATTGTGAAAACTATCAGGACTATGGCTTAGCCGTGGACATTTTTAGTGGCAGCAGGGATAGCTGAACGTTTTGATATAAGATTTGTGTAGGTGTGATTGAAAATAAGGGAGTGGTGGCAGTTTAGAAATCATGCCTGATTTTTCAGCTCCCACTCTAGCTTTTGTCAGCTCCCACTCTAGTTTTGACCATTTTGCAATTCATTCCTATGGGACCAATTTTGCCACAAAAATGCTGATATTTCGTGAACCATTCAGCGAAATGTTCCACAAAGTAATAGCACACCAATCGGGAACAATCGGTATATTACTGTCTATATAGTGTCAAAACTGTGGGAGGAGTTAGGGTGGTAAATGTGGCTATAATAAAAGGAAACATATATGTGAGATACCAGTAAGTGGTCTTGCCATGCAAGAACACTTAATTACCTTTGCAAGATGCCATGGTACTTTCCATAGCGCAGTTGTAGCCCACCCTGCGTACAATATAATTTATTGTGGAGACCTGAACACAGTGTTTAGCTATCAGTGTCTTGGTTTCTGTGAAAACATGAAAAATGATGACCCTGTCCTTTTTGGGTATGTCTTCCATCCCTATATGTAGTAAACATAAAGCTGGGCTTTTAAGTATGGTCTTCCCTAAGATCCTGTTCAGTAGGCATACTGTTTAATCCCATATGCTATATGTAAGTGCTATACAGTCCCAGAATATGTGCTTATTGTCACCTACAGCCTTCTCGCATCTCCAGCAGATAGCAGACACCTCTGGATATTGCTGGATCCCAGGTGACCCTGACTCCCTCCGTATCTTGTGTAGGGAGCCGGTGGTCGTGTCCCCTCACTATTGTAGGGTGCTCAGGGCTTTATAGTCAAGGTTCGTGGATATGCAAACCTCCACCATTCGGATCTTTGCATAGGCTGAGCAGCCAGGGAAAGTGCCAGGTCTTCTGCAGGGGTCTCCCTTGGTTCCTTAGTTTTTGGATCCAGCGAGTCGTTTATACATGTTGCTTTGCCTTGTTTCCTGTACACCGTCCGTGACATTATAAGCCGCCATAACCGTCTCAAGCATGGATCCGGTTTCACTTTTGGCTGAACGCTTCCAGGGTCTTTCATTGGAGGTAGCTGATCTCCGTAAGACTTTTTCTCAGCTTCAAGTGACCGGTTCAGCTTGCGTTCATGGAGTTTGTTCTGAGCCTAAGATCTCGCTCCCGGATGCGTTCTCCGGGGGTAGTGAGAATTTTGTGCGTTTTAGAGAGGCTTGCAAACTCCATTTTCGCCTTCTTCCCCACTCCTCTGGTGATGAGGAACGGAGGGTGGGGATCATTATATCGCTGCTCAGAGGTAACGCTCAGTCCTGGGCCTTTTCGCTGCCGGAGGGGGCACGGCCTCTCCGTTCAGTGGATGAATTCTTTTTAGCCCTGGATCAGATATATGATGATCCGGATCGTATTGCTCTGGCTGAGTCTAAACTACGTCTATTATGCCAGGGTAAACAATCCGCAGAAATATACTGCTCAGAATTTCGGAGATGGGCAGTTGATACTGGTTGGAATGATGCTGCGCTCCGAAGTCAATTTTGCCATGGTCTTTCAGAGGGATTGAAAGATGCATTTGCCTTTCATGAGAGGCCTATTTCTTTGGACTCTGCTATGTCTCAGGCCGTTCGTATTGACAGGCGTCTTAGAGAGAGAGGAGAGATGTCTCCTTCCTGTCATACGCAGTCCCAGGACAGTGCAGCGGTCCCGCTCTGTGCGCAGGGGTCTCAGTCGCCGTCAGCCCCTTCTGAGCAGGAGCCCATGCAGCTGGGGTTGATTGCTTCTGACAATAGAAGATTCAGCTCGCATGGGAGGGTTTGTTTTTGTTGTGGAGGTATAAATCATTTGGCAAATATTTGTCCCTCTAGGAGATTCAGGCAGTTTTCTGGGAGTAATAAAGAAACAAACAGGAAAAAATCTTATAAAAATGTTCCGTCTGTTACTATTGGCAGGGTTGAGGCGGAAATTGAAGGTTTTCCATTTGCTTGTAGTTCCCGTTTTGTCCTGCCGGCTAGGGTGGCGCTAGAGAGCAAGAACATTTTTTGTGAGATTTTTGTGGATAGTGGAGCAGCGGTTAATCTCATTGATAATCAATTTGCGATAACTCATGGTTTCCAGGTGCGCACTTTGGGAAAGGATATTCCTGTTTTTGCTATCGATTCCGCTCCACTTTCTCAAAAATCATTAAAGGGCATAGTTCACAATATCCGTTTAATTGTGAGTGATGCTCATGTTGAGGATGTGTCATGTTTCGTCCTTAGCGGTTTACCCACCCCTCTGGTGTTGGGGCTGCCCTGGCTCACTAAGCATAACCCCACCATTGATTGGCAAGCGAGGCAAATAAATGGTTGGAGTGACTTTTGCAGAGAGAATTGCCTCATGACATCTGTTTCTGAGGTTGCTACTAAGACTGTACCATCTTTTCTCTCTGAATTTTCGGATGTCTTCTCTGAGAGTGGAGTTCAGGATTTGCCCCCGCACATGGAAAACGATTGCCCTATTAATCTCATCCCAGACGCCAAGCTGCCTAAATCTCGTTTATACAATCTTTCCCAACCTGAGAGGATCGCTATGCGTGCTTATATCTCTGAGAGTCTGAGAAAAGGACACATACGACCCTCGAAGTCACCTGTTGCCGCTGGTTTTTTCTTTGTTAAGAAAAAAGATGGTTCTTTAAGACCTTGTCTGGATTTCAGGGAGCTGAACAATATCACAATTCGTGACCCTTATCCGCTTCCTCTGATCCCGGACCTATTTAACCAGGTTGTTGGGGCTAAAGTCTTTTCCAAATTAGATTTAAGAGGGGCATACAACCTGGTCAGGGTCAGAGAAGGGGACGAATGGAAGACGGCCTTCAATACCCCTGAGGGCCATTTTGAAAATTTGGTTATGCCTTTTGGTTTGATGAATGCCCCAGCCGTTTTTCAGCATTTCGTGAACAGCATTTTTTATCATTTGATGGGAAAATTTGTATTGGTGTATTTGGATGACATTTTGATTTTTTCTCCCGATTTCAAAACTCATAAGGAACATTTACGTCAGGTCTTGCTCATCCTGCGGGAGAATAAATTATATGCGAAACTGGAAAAATGTGTGTTTGCGGTTCCAGAAATTCAATTTCTGGGGTTTCTTCTCTCCGCTTCTGGTTTTCGCATGGACCCCGAGAAGGTCCGCGCTGTGCTTGAGTGGGAGCTTCCTGAGAATCAAAAGGCACTGATGCGTTTTTTGGGCTTTGCCAATTATTACAGGAAGTTCATTTTGAATTATTCTTCTATTGTTAAACCACTCACTGATATGACCAGAAAGGGGGTAGATTTTTCTTCTTGGTCAGTAGAGGCGCGTAAGGCTTTTTCTGATATCAAGGAGAGTTTTGCTTCCGCTCCCATCTTGGTGCAACCTGATGTTTCTTTACCCTTCATAGTTGAGGTTGATGCTTCTGAGGTGGGTGTGGGGGCGGTCTTGTCTCAGGGTTCCTCTCCTGCCAAATGGCGACCGTGTGCCTTTTTCTCAAGAAAACTCTCCTCCGCAGAGAGAAATTACGATGTGGGAGATAGGGAATTGTTGGCCATCAAGTTGGCTTTTGAGGAATGGCGCCATTGGCTAGAGGGAGCCAGACACCCTATTACCGTATTTACTGACCATAAAAATCTGGCCTACTTGGAGTCAGCCAAGCGTCTGAACCCGAGACAAGCCAGATGATCGTTGTTCTTTTCTAGGTTTAATTTTGCCATGGTCTTTCAGAGGGATTGAAAGATGCATTTGCCTTTCATGAGAGGCCTATTTCTTTGGACTCTGCTATGTCTCAGGCCGTTCGTATTGACAGGCGTCTTAGAGAGAGAGGAGAGATGTCTCCTTCCTGTCATACGCAGTCCCAGGACAGTGCAGCGGTCCCGCTCTGTGCGCAGGGGTCTCAGTCGCCGTCAGCCCCTTCTGAGCAGGAGCCCATGCAGCTGGGGTTGATTGCTTCTGACAATAGAAGATTCAGCTCGCATGGGATTCAGCTCCGCAGAGAGAAATTACGATGTGGGAGATAGGGAATTGTTGGCCATCAAGTTGGCTTTTGAGGAATGGCGATATTGGCTAGAGGGAGCCAGACACCCTATTACCGTATTTACTGACCATAAAAATCTGGCCTACTTGGAGTCAGCCAAGCGTCTGAACCCGAGACAGGCCAGATGGTCGTTGTTCTTTTCTAGGTTTAATTTTGTTGTCACGTTCCGCCCTGGAGTTAAGAATGTGAAGGCAGATGCCCTGTCACGTTGTTTTCCGAGAGGCGGGAATTTTGAAGACCCGGGTCCCATTTTGGCTGAAGGTGTGGTGGTCTCTGCTCTTTTTCCTGAATTGGAGGCAGAGGTGCAGGCAGCCCAGTCAGAGGCTCCTGATCTTTGTCCTCCTGGGAGGTTGTTTGTGCCTCTCGCTTTAAGACACAAGATTTTTAAAGAACACCACGATACGGTCCTTGCTGGGCACCCGGGGGTAAGAGCCACACTGGATCTCATCGCTCGGAGATTCTGGTGGCCTGCGCTTCGTAAGTCGGTTGAGGGTTTTGTGGCAGCCTGCGAGACTTGCGCTCGTGCCAAAGTCCCTCATTCACGGCCATCAGGTCCTCTCCTTCCCTTACCCATTCCTTCCCGTCCTTGGACACATCTGTCCATGGACTTCATAACGGACCTGCCTCGTTCCTCGGGGAAGACTGTGATTCTGGTGGTGGTGGACCGTTTTAGCAAAATGGTGCATTTCATCCCTTTTCCTGGTTTGCCCAATGCTAAGACGCTGGCGCAGGCATTTGTTGATCACATTGTCAAATTGCACGGTATTCCTTCAGACATAGTCTCTGATAGGGGCACGCAGTTTGTTTCCAGATTCTGGAAGGCTTTCTGTTCTCGCTTGGGGGTTCGGTTGTCATTCTCTTCTGCTTTCCACCCGCAGTCGAATGGCCAGACAGAGCGCGTCAATCAGAATCTGGAGACATATCTGCGTTGTTTTGTGGCGGAGAATCAAGAGGATTGGTGTTCTTTTTTGTCCCTTGCTGAGTTTGCTTTAAATAACCGTCGTCAGGAGTCCTCTGATAAGTCACCATTTTTTGGTGCATATGGGTTTCATCCACAGTTTGGGACTTTCTCGGGAGAGGGGTCTTCTGGTTTACCTGATGAGGACAGATTCTCCTCGTCTTTGTCATCTATTTGGCAAAAGATTCAAGATAATCTAAAGAACATGAGTGAGAGATATAAGCGTGTGGCTGATAAGAGACGTGTGCTTGGTCCGGACCTGAATGTTGGTGATCTGGTGTGGTTGTCTACCAAGAATATCAAATTGAAGGTTCCCTCCTGGAAGTTGGGTCCTAGGTTTATTGGGCCTTACAAAATCCTGTCTGTCATCAATCCTGTTGCATACCGTCTTGATCTTCCTCAGACTTGGAAGATCCATAATGTTTTTCATAAGTCCTTATTGAAACCTTATGTTCAACCCATTGTACCCTCGCCTTTGCCTCCTCCTCCGATTATGGTTGATGGGAATCTTGAATTTCAGGTCTCTAGGATTGTGGATTCTCGTCTTGTCCGCGGTTCTCTTCAGTACCTTGTTCAGTGGGAGGGGTATGGTCCTGAGGAGAGGATGTGGGTCCCAGTGACGGACATTAAGGCCTCTCGTCTCATCAGGGCTTTCCATAGGTCCCATCCTGAGAAGGTGGGTTCTGAGTGTCCGGAGTCCACTCGTAGAGGGAGGGGTACTGTCACAACCAGACAGCTGAGAGGCTCTGACAGAGGCCTTTCAGAACCTCCTCCTTGAGTTTCTGTGTTGTGGTATTCAGCTCCTCCTCTCGTCAGCCTCTCTCAGCTGTCATGTGTTGGACTAATTGCTTCCCTTTAAATTCTTCCCCAGAAGGCTTTTCTGGGCGGCTTATACTTCTTCCTGGAGTGTGTGTGCACGCTGACTCTGTCCTCCTGTTTGCTTCAAAGCTAAGTGTTGTACCATTATCTGTTATTATCTGTTTGCTGGATCCCAGGTGACCCTGACTCCCTCCGTATCTTGTGTAGGGAGCCGGTGGTCGTGTCCCCTCACTATTGTAGGGTGCTCAGGGCTTTATAGTCAAGGTTCGTGGATATGCAAACCTCCACCATTCGGATCTTTGCATAGGCTGAGCAGCCAGGGAAAGTGCCAGGTCTTCTGCAGGGGTCTCCCTTGGTTCCTTAGTTTTTGGATCCAGCGAGTCGTTTATACATGTTGCTTTGCCTTGTTTCCTGTACACCGTCCGTGACAATGTGCATTTGTGACAGTCAAATAGAAGCTTGAAATACTGCAATTATATTCTGGGTTTAAAAAAATCACCCATTTTTGGAAAGACCCTCCATCTGTGGCCTTTGTAGCATTTGTCATTGTTAAATACCAGCTTGAAATACTGCAATCATTTTCTGGGTTTAAAAAAGCACCCATTTTTGGCAATACCCTCCATCTGGGGCCTATGCAGCATTTGTCAGTGTGAAATTTAAGCTTGAAATACTGCAATAATTTTTAGGGTTTTAAAAAACACCCTTTTGGGCAAAATACTAAATTTGCAGCCTTTGCTGCATCTGTCAGTGTGAAATACACACGTTAGATACTGCTGTTATATTCTGTTATTGAAAAAACACCCATTTTGGGCCAAATACTACATTTGCGGAGAATGAGGAGAGCGTCGAATAAGGGACCTGGCTCCAGTCGTGGTGCTGCTGGTGGAGCTCCTGTTGCAGGATGAGGACGTGGTCGATCTGTGCCTGCTACACGCACAAGTGAAACACCTTCCTCAGGTGCGAGTAGGCAACAAAACCTTCAGCGTTATTTGGTTGGGCCTAATGCGACTCTACGAATGGTGAGGCCAGGACAAGTACAGGTGATAGTAGAATGGGTTGCTGACAGTGCCTCCAGTTCCTTCACATTGTCTCCCACCCAGTCTCCTGCTGAAAGATCAGAATGAGCACCTGCAGCTGATGTCCTTCAATCTTTCACCTCACCCCCTTGCAAATCAGCCAAGCAGTCTGAGCCCCAAAGTCATGCAGCAGTCTCTTCTGCTTTTTAATGACTCTGCTAGCAGGGTTTCCCAGGGCCATCCACATAGCCCTGCCCCAGAAGTGGAAGAGATTGAGTGCACCGATGCCCAACCACTTATGTTTAAAGATGAGTACATGGGAGGACCACCGCAGCACGTCTCGGATGATGACGAAACACAGGTGCCAACTGCTGTGGCTTTCGAAAGGAGAGCAGGGGTGAAGACTGGGTGGAAGATGATGAGGTCCTCGACCCCACATGGAATCAAGGTCATGCGAGTGACCTGTGTAGTTCGGAGGAAGAGGCGGTGGTCGCACAGGGCCACCAACACAGCAGAAGAGGGAGCAGGGTGCAAAAGCGGAGCGGCCTTCCCCTAGACAGTGCGCCTGCTACTGCCCAATGCAGCAAGGGGACAGAGCACACCAAAGCCAGCTCCAAGGAGTTCCCTGGCATGAAAGTTCTTTAGACAATGTGCTGACGACAAGACATTAGTGATTTGCACGCTGTGCAATCAGAGCCTGAAGCCCTCAACCTGAGCACAACCAGCATGACCAGGCATCTAAGTGCAAAGCACGAGCTGCAGTGGAGTAGACACCTCAAAAACCAAGAAAGGTCTCTGGCTCCTCCTGCTTCCTCTTCTGCTGCAGTCTCGGCCTCTTCATCCACCTCTGGAGTGACAGTGGCACCTGCCACCCCGCAAACAGAGGATCTGCCAGCAACACCACCACCTGGGTCACCAAGCATCTCCACAATGTCCCATGCTGTCATTCCATCTGGTGGAGACGGAGAGTTTTAAAAGCCTTATGGAGGTGGCTGTCCCACAGTATGTCATGATTTTGTCCCTGCACAACCCCACAGTACGTCGTGATTTTGTCCCTGCACAACCAAGTGGGGGACAAAATCAGGTGTGCACTGTGCAACGCCATCTGTGGCAAGGTCCACCTAACTACAGATACGTGGACCAGTAAGCACGGTCAGGGACGTGATATCTCCCTAACAACACACTGTTTAAATGCAGTGGCGGCTGGGCCTGAGGCAGGATAGCAGTTTGGCGCATGTCCTTCCACCACCGAGGATTGCAGGGCACTTCTCTTTGCCTCCTGTTGCTTCCTCCTCCTACTCTGCTCCCTCATCCTCTACCGCCTCCTCATCCGGTCAGCGTAACACCTTTACCACTAAATTCAGCACAGCCAGCGGTAAATGACAGCAGGCATTTTTAAAACGTATCTGTTTGGAGGAGAAACCTCACACCGCGCAGGAGCTGTGGACGGGCATGGAACAACAGACCGATGAGTGGTTGGTGCCAGTGAGCCTCATGCCCTGCCTGGTGGTGAGCGATAATGAGAGAAATCTCGTAGCAGCTCTGGGACTAGCCGGTTTGACGCACATCACTTGCCTGGCGCATGTGCTGAATTTGGTGGTGCAGAGGTTTCTTAAAAATTACCCCGATATGTCAGAGCTGCTGCAAAAAGTGCGAGCCATCTGTGCCTGTCAGCACTGCAGCGTAATTTCGGCCTTCCCACTCACCACCTCATATGCGACGTGCCCACAAGGTAAAACTCCACCTTGCACATGCTGGCCACACTGTGCGAGCAGCAGCAGGCGCTAGTGGAGTTTCGGCTGCAGCACGCACGGGTGAGTCGCTCTGTGGAACATTACCACTTCACCACCAATGACTGGGCCTCCATGCTAGACCTGTGTGCCTTGTTGTGCTGTTTCGAGTACTCCACCAACATGGCCAGTGCCGATGACGCTGTTCTCAGTGTTACTATCCCACTTCTATGCCTCCTTTAAAAAACGCTTTGGGTGATGATGGAAGAGGATGTGGCACAGGAGGAGGAAGAGGGATCATTTCGTAGGGTTTCAGGCCAGTCATTCACAAGTGGCTCCGAGGGTGGGTTCATTCACTAGTGGCTCCTGCACCCACAAATGCCAGGTTGTCGGGTATTTATTTCATATAAGATATGAAATCATAAAAATTATGATTTCATATTTTTATGAAATATGAAAAATGTAAATGGCGGACATATAAACGCCAGTTTTTTGATTGATTAGATCTAAAGTTAATTTGTGCAGCTAATGAAACAGGGTGCAATTAATTATATAAAATATAATTTATTATAAATACAAGCAGTAAAATGGCATACAAATGAATACAAGGATAATATCAAAATTGACCACAAGATGGTGATCCACCGTTTACGCCAGGCTCACTTAATTTACTACACCAAGTACAATACAATACTACTTTTTTCTTTTATAAAAATATTACCGATTAGTGTACTGATTATCAAAATATTATAATGCAACAACAAAAAAAACAATAGAAATGAATCTGTGGAAAATCCCTTATGCTCAATCAAAGAATATGGCAGTAGGAGACACCTTATAAATACGCCCGTTGGCCTAACTACGGATAATAAAATCCGATCAGAGATCCCACTCTGATAGCAATATTACAGAAATTCTAATGATGTGCACGTTCATTAAGATTTCCCATAAAATTATTGTTTTAACACTATTGACCCACTAATAATGGGGTCTCAACTATATGCCAATTGGAGCAATTTATAATTACTGCAAATGAAATAAATTATACATTACCCCTGGCTTTGGGATAAAGAGCTTTTAGAAGGGACCCAGCTTTCCAAGATTTAGATCTGTCCTGTCCTGTGGCACGTTCCTGACGTGTGACTTGATGCTGATGAATGAATCTCAAGTGATTTCCCAAAACTGGATCAGATATTCTAATCCTTATCTATGCCCATCCCTTCTTGGATTAGGGATTTCCAATTAGATAAGGTGGGTGTGACGTATGTTAAACATGGGGATGATGTCATTTAATTGGCATTCCTTAGAAACTTCTGCCCATCTACCACTTGATGGCACTGTTGTATCATATAGCAATTTTAAGAATTAACACATATATATAGCTTCATTACCCAACTTAAACTTTGGCCTCTCCCAACTTAAATCAATTAGGAGGGATTATTCTTCGACACTTTAGAATCACTTTCCCAGACATCATGGATCCATCTTGACAGTTAACAGACCATCTTATTTATGGTCAGATAAGAGAATAAAGTCCTTTTACTTTTCTCCTGGTTTGTATACCTTAACCGTCTCAGCTATTGAGTAATGATGTTTGAAATAACATCAGTTCCTCTGAATAGACCCTATTTAGGAAAATTCTACTTAAACGCTCTCTATATCCCCTAGAATATATCCTCTCAGTGAGATACACACACATTAAGATACATTAATAATATTTGGTTATAATACATCAATATTGCATAGTATATATGAATCATTAACAAGTTCAAACGCTAAATAAATGCACACAGGAATATATATATATATAAATATATATATATATATATATATAAATCCAGAAGAATGAGCGGCACTCCGATAGATGAAAAAACAAGTGAACCTTTATTCACCCAGGTGCAACGTTTCGGCTCTGCTCTTGAGCCTTTTTCAAGCATGCCGAAACGTTGCACCTGGTTGAATAAAGGTTCACTTGTTTTTTCATCTATCGGAGTGCCGCTCATTCTTCTGGATTTATACATTGGGGTAAGAAGCCTATTCCCCTAGGGACGTGCACCCTACTTTTTGTATCCTAGAGCATCAGTGCCGCCATTTTTCTTGAACTATATATACATATATATATATATATATATGTGTGTGAATTCCACACCAGATGTGTTTTATGGATATCTTTCCTTATCAGATCATGGTTTAGCCATGAAACACCCATTGTTCCTCAGACAGACACGTTTAGAGAAACTAGTGTAGATAAATCCATGTCTCTAAACAATAATAAAAAGTATAGTCTTCTCTATATATTCACTTTTAACACATTGAACTTGCCATGAACCCATCTTAGTTTTTTTCAGGTTCATGCTGATCACCTGCTGTTAAAGGCAATGATCATCCATTTTGAATATAGTATCATCAGATACATTGTACACTTATGAAAATGCACAACAAGGTACGCAATTGTCCAGCCAGGCACAGTTCTGGAGGATGACGAGGTGGAGAAGGAGGAACCGTGTTCACAGCAGGGTGGTACCCAAACCAGCTCATGGCCATCACTCATACGTGGCTGGGGGGATACAGAGGACACAGATGATACACCTTCCACAGAGGACAGCTTTTCGTTGCCTCTGGGCAGCCTGGCACACATGAGCGATTACATGCTGCAGTGTCTCCGCAATGACCGCAGAGTTGCCCACATTCTAACTTGTGCTGATTACTGGGTGGTCACGCTTCTGGATCCCCGTTACAGGGACAACGTACCATCCTTAATTCCGTCACTGGAGCGTGATCGTAAGATGTGCGAGTACTAGCACACGCTGGTAGACGCGCTGCTGGTCGCATGCCTACCTGACAGCTGGGGGACAGTGGAAGCACAAGGCGAAGGCAGAGGAGAAGGAAGAGGTCGCCAACGTAGCTGGGGCACCGCCAGCACCTCAGAAGGCAGGGTTAGCATGGCCGAAATGTGGAAAAGTTTTGTCAGCACGTCACAACAACCAGCACCACCAGCTGATATGGAATGTCTTAGAAGGAAGCAGCATTTTAGCAACATGGTGGAGCAGTATGTGTGCACACACCTACACGTACTGAATGATGGGACTGCCCCCTTCAACTTCTGGGTCTCCAAATTGGGCACATGGCCTGAGCTTGCCCTTTACGCCTTGGAGGTGCTGGCCTGCCCTGCAGCCAGTGTATTGTCTGAACGTGTGTTTAGCACGGCAGGGAGCGTTATCACAGACAAGCGCAGCCGCCTGTCCACAGCCAATGTGGACAAGCTCACATTCATTAAAATGAACCAGGCATGGATCCCACAGGACTTGTCCGTACCTTGTGCAGAATAGACATGTATACCGGCCTTACCCAGCCGTTGTTATACTACAGCGCAATTGCTCATTGTTGTATTTTTGATATTTCCCACTCTTTTGGGGTGTACCCCAATTTAAACAAAAAATTTTTAAAATTTAAACCAAAAACCAGTGTTGGCTACCTTGTCCTCCTCCACCGCCGCTTCCACCTACACCGCTACTTTTACCGCCTCCTCAACCTGCTACTCCATATGGACCTCCACCTCATACATCAAGATTTTTTTTATTTGTACGTATTTTATTTTATGTCATTTCAATAATTTGTCTCTTACATTTTCAGGTGAAATTCACCAATTTTTGGCTGTGATATACCCTTGTTCTACCTAGTAGACAGGTAAACAAATTTCACAAATTTGGTTGTTACATTTTTGGGTGAAATGCACTAATTTTTGGCTGTGATATACCCCTGCTCTACCTAGTGTACAGGTTAATAAATTTCCCATATTTTTCTGTTACATTGTCAGGTAACATTCACCAATTTTTGGCTGTGATATACCCGTGCTCTACCTAGTGGACAGGTTAATACATTTCACTAATTTTTTCTGTTACATTGTCGGGTGACATTCACCAATTTTTGGCTGTGATATACCCCTGCTCTACCTAGTGGACAGGTTAATACATTTCACAAATTTTTCTGTTACATATTGGGTGACATTCACCAATTTATGGCTGTGATATACCCCTGCTCTACCTATTAGACAGGTAAGCAAATTTAACTAATTGTTCTGTTACATTTTCGGGTGAAATTCACAAATTTTTGGCTGTGATATACCCCTGCTCTACCTAGTGTACAGGTTAATAAATTTCCCAAATTCTTCTGTTAAATTGTCAGGTGACATTCACCAATTTTTGGCTGTGATATACCCCTGCTCTACCTAGCCGACAGGTTGATACATTTCACAAATTTTTCTGTTACTTTTTGAGTGAAATTCACAAATATTTGGCTGTGATATACCCCTGCTCTACCTAGTGGACAAGTTAGGGCTCTTTCACACTTGCGTTCTTTTCTTCCGGCATAGAGTTCCGTCGTCGGGGCTCTATGCCGGAAGAATCCTGATCAGTTTTATCCTAATGCATTCTGAATGGAGTGAAATCCGTTCAGGATGCATCAGGATGTCTTCAGTTCCGGAACGGAACGTTTTTTGGCCGGAGAAAATACCGCAGCATGCTGCGCTTTTTGCTCCGGCCAAAAATCCTGAAGACTTGCCGCAAGGCCGGATCCGGAATGAATGCCCATTGAAAGGCATTGATCCGGATCCGGCCTTAAGCTAAACGTCGTTTCGGCGCATTGCCGGATGCGATGTTTAGCTTTTTCTGAATGGTTACCATGGCTGCCGGGACGCTAAAGTCCTGGCAGCCATGGTAAAGTGTAGTGGGGAGCGGGGGAGCAGCATACTTACCATCCGTGCGGCTCCCGGGGCGCTCCAGAGTGACGTCAGGGCGCCCCAAGTGCATGGATCACGTGATCGCATGGCACGTCATTCATGCGCATAGGGCGCTCTGACGTCACTCTGGAGCGCCCCGGGAGCCGCGCGGACTGTAAGTATACCGCTCCCCCGCTCCCCGCTCCTACTATGGCAACCAGGACTTTAATAGCGTCCTGACTGCCATAGTAACACTGAAAGCATTTTGAAGACGGATCCGTCTTCAAATGCTTTCAGTACACTTGTGTTTTTCCGGATCCAGCGTATAATTCCGGCAAGTGGAGTACACGCCGGATCCGGACAACGCAAGTGTGAAAGAGGCCTAATACATTTCACTAATTCGTCTGTTACATTCTTTGGTGACATTTTACTATTTTTGTCCCACATTTCAGCTCGATCACATTGCAGCCATTGACCTCCCTTGGATGTGGTATCCTTTTCTCACGCTCACTCTCCGGCAAGGAACCCTGATTTGCCCCTAACAGTGATCAACATGGTAGGCACAGAAAAGAACATCGAAAGTTGATAGAGAAGATATCCAATTGGATGGTGGACGTCACGGGGACGTGCAATCGGGCAGAAGTTAGCTAGAGTCCACAAAGCGGCATCAGGGCCTCTCCTGTCTATCGTTTCCAAATCCAAAATACCCCAGTGACATTCCCCATAATTCTTTATTAATCATTCCAACAACCGGGCATCTTAAGAGTCCTGTATTGTTATTTATCATCACTACCTTCCCGAATCGGGAGTGGGTAATTGCCGCGCGCCCCCTCTTTTTCTTGGAAGCTTCGGCTTCAATAATTTGTCCCACATTTCAGCTTGATCACATTGCAGCCATTGACCTCCTTGGATGTGGTCTCCCTTTCTCACGCTCCCTCTCCGGCGTGGAACCCTGATTCGCCGCTAACCGCGATCAACATGGTAGGCGCAGAAAAGAACATCGAAAGTTGATAGAGCAGATATCCAATTGGATTGTGGACATCACGGGGACGTGCGACATGGTGGAGCAGTATGTGTGCACACGCCTACACGTACTGACTGATGGGTCTGCCCCCTTCAACTTCTGGGTCTCCATATTGGGCACATGGCCTGAGCTTGCCCTTTACACTTTGGAGGTGCTGGCCTGTCATGCAGCCAGTGTATTGTCTGAATGTTTATTTAACAAGGCTGGAGGGGGTTATCACAGGTTATATTTCGCAATGTGTTTGGGTGTACCCTAATTTAACCACTTGCCATGCTCTTAACCACATTTTGCTGCCATTTGCAGCCCTCTAGCCCTTTCCATACCTTTTTTTAGAGCCATTTTAGTGCTCAAAAGTTCGGGTCCCCTTTGACTTCAATGGGGTTCGGGGTCAAGTTCGGGTTCCGAACTCAAACTTTTTTGTGAAGTTCGGTCGAACACGAACATCCAGGTGTCCGCTCAACTCTAGCCCTTAGCATTTCTATTACCCCATCATAATGGTACTTAAAATTACCTCAATTAATGCTAAAGGATTAAATAGCCCATTTAAGAGATCCCAGTTATGGCAAGATGCCATTAAAGCCAATTCTGATATCTTATGTATTCAGGAGACACACTTGCTTAGTGGCGATCTCCACAGGCTTAAACACAAACGCTTTCCTGTTATTATATCGTCTTCCATGGATGCAAAAATAAGGGGGGTTTCTATTGCAATAAAAGACACGGTTGCATTTAAATTAAGAGATTCCTTCACAGATGAGGGAAGTAGATATGTGATCCTAATCTGTGAACTCAACAATATATTATTCACTCTAGTGGCCTTATACGCCCCCAATAGGAATCAGCTGAAATTTTTCAGGAAGCTTTTTGCTCTGGCAGAGTCTGTCAGGAGGGGGTCTCTTCTATATATGGGAGATTTCAACACACTCATGTGGCCTGAGTTAGACTCTTCAGCTAAAACCAAATCCTCAAGCCCATCTAAGTTATACAACCTTACACAAAGAGAAGGATTACTAGATGCGTGGCGACTGAAGCATTCTACAGAAAAGGACTATAGTTTTTTTCTCATCTGCTCACAAAACCTACTCAAGGATTGACCTCTTCCTGACAGATTTTTCAAAAGATCTTTTCCTGCACAATTGGCCACATAAACTGGTCTGATCATGCCCCTATTTCTGTGTTAATTTCTGAGAAAAATAACTCCCTCCCTAAGACCCCCTGGAGGATCAATGGCAGGATATTACATTCCCCCTAATATCTTCCCCAGTCGCAAAAAAAACCTTGAAGAGTTCTTTGCTTTTAACGATGACAGATAAACGGGCATTGCCTCTATTTGGTGTGCCCACAAAGACTTTATAAGGGGTCATTACATTAGCCTGGCATCGCCAGACAAAAAAGAAAGGGAAGCACAGTGTGTGCATCTTACTGACTCCATTATTAAATTTAGTCGTTTGAATAAACAATCTTACGATCAGGGAAGAGAGCAAGAACTCAAAATTTGCACAAAGAGCTACATCTTCTCCAACTACATAAGTATGAACTGGCCTTAAGGTGACTAAAAGCTAAGAACTACGGTCATGGCAATAAAGCCACCTCCCTCCTGGCATCTAGATTGAAAGGCCTACGGGCTCAATCCAAAATTTCCTTCTGTAGGAAGGCACAAGGGACCGTCGTTGATGGAAGGGGTGTGTTACCGAGGTTCCTGGTCTCGGTGGAGTAAGAGACAGTTTTCATGTGTCAGCAGCAGTTGCTGTTTGACACCTTGCTATTTAGTATAGCTGTATAGCTTATACGGGATGGCTCTTACTGGGAGTAGTCAAATAGCTGGGTGAGTGACTACTCCACACGTTCCAGGCCAGGTCTTGACTGGCCTATATATAAAACCTAGCCTAGCCAGCAGTGAACGAACACCAAAACTGCAAATGGACTGTCGTACTGTTTTGTTGCCATAAGTGTGAATAAAACACAAAACCCCTTGACCAGATGGTCTTTCTAATAACTATTATAAGCAATTCTCCCCCCTTCTGACACAATACCTTCATAGACTGTTTAATTATGTATGTAAGTCAGGAAATTTCCCAAGCGAGATGCTCTCGGCTACCATAGTTACACTACCGAAACCAGGGAAATCCCCGGATAAACCAGAAAATTTTCGCCCAATTTCTCTTTTAAACATAAACCTGAAGTTGTATGCAAAGATTTCAGCCACTAGACTCGCAGATGTCCTCCCTACACTGATTCATGTGGATCAAGTGGGATTTGTCTGGTGCAGGCAGTCCGTGACTGGTACAAGAAGGATCCTGGATCTGGTGGGGAGGGTGGAGGCTCCTTTCATTGGATGTGGAGAATGCGTTCGACAGGGTACACTGGGGCTACTTGGGAGCTGTGTTGGCTAAATTTGGGATTACAGGTGTGGTCCAACAAGCTATATTGGCGCTTTATACTGTCCCCTCGGCTAGGGTGTTGGCTTCTGGTCATCTATCAGAATCCTTCCCCATTACAAATGGAACCAGGCAGGGATGCCCCCTTTAATATTTACTCTGGTTATGGAACCATTGGCGGAGGCAATAAGATTATCAAAAGAGATATCAGGTATAAACATAAAGGGGCGAGACAATTTAGTAACATATATTACAAACTCAACGCCAACAAATCCCTTATTTTGGACATGGGGCTCCCGCCTCCGGCTGTCTCCCGGCTGGCCTCCCAGTATCCCTTTAAATGGACAAAAGAAGGATTACCATACCTAGGAATAACACTTACCTTCCCCTCGAAGGAATTGTTTGCACTTAACTATGTACCCTTACTCAAGACAATTAATGAGGATATAACCATTTATTCCAAAGTAGACCCCTCGTGGGTTTGAAGAATTGCAACGGCTAAAATGATGCTTTTGCCTAAAATATTATTATTTTTCTGGAAACTCCCTATAATGCTTTCCAAAAGATGTATTACGGAATTACAATCACTACCTAATACCTTTGTTTGGAACCACAAAAAATCCAGGGTAGCCTTATCCACCTTATATAAACCTGTAGCTCAGGGAGGCCTAGACCTGCCCAACCTATTTCTCTACTACCACGCCGCATTATTAGACCAGACAAGATGCTGCTTTTTAGGAGAGGCAGCCCCTCAATGGTTTCATTTGGAGAAAGAAGTAGCGGGCCCAATTCCCTTAAAAGAATATATGAAAGTGATTCCCATAAAAAAGATTCTCCCTGCTTTTTTGTTACCTCCGATGAAAGCTTGTTTCAACTCATGGTTGAAGGCAAAGACTTAGTGTCATTGAGTATACCTAATATCACACTACACATGGTAGAATTGCTGATTCCAGATGTCTCCTTTTCAGATTGGATTGCGGAAGGCATTACTGAAATCAATCAAATTTGGGATTCAAGGCACTTAGTCCCCTTTTCCACCTTAACAAACTCATTTAATGTATCAAATAAGGGATTTTACAAATACCTGCAATTACAATCTCTCCTAGGTTCTCTTTTATAAGCCCCCAACACCACTCCCACGGCTTTCGAGCTATACTTCTTTGGTAAATCTGACCGCCCTAAAGGCCTATCTAAAATTGACAAATTAGTATTAGAAAATAACTCAAAAGATGGCATTCAGGGCAGGAAATTTCCTGCTAGGCCGGCAGGCCTGAGTGCTGCAAGGCCGCGGCCTTGGTGACAAGTGGGGGCGGCCGGCGGCAGGGCACAGCCGCAGGAGATGAGCACTTCCATTGTGGAAGCGCTCATCTCCATAGTCATCTGTATTGCCGTCTTTAGGACGGCGATACAGATGTCTATGCTGCGGCAGGGGAGGGAGAGGTGTGTCCCCTCCTGTTCCTCTGATATGCTACGGTTTTATCTTTTTGCTGATCAGTCAAAACGACTGAATTGAAGACTTCCTGATGCATCCTGAATGGATTACTCTCCATTCAGAATGCATGGGGATATGCCTGATCAGTTCTTTTCCGGTATAGAGCCCCTGTGACGGAACTCAGTGCCGGAAAAGAAAAACGCTAGTGTGAAAGTATCATAACTTACCGATCTCTAGCACAAATTATGTTAAAGGGAACCTGTCACCTGGATTTTGGGTATAGAGCTGAGGACATGGGTTGCTAGATGGCCGCTAGCACATCTGCAATACCCAGTCCCTATAGCTCTGTGTGCTTTTATTGTGTAAACAAACCGATAACAGAGCTATGGGGACTGGGTATTGCGGATGTGTTAGCGGCCATCTAGGAACCCATGTCCTCAGCTCTATACACAAAATCCCGGTGACAGGTTCCCTTTAAAGTTCTTGTTTGTTTCCCCTTCTTACCGCTATCCACTTCCCCCTACCCTCCCCTAGTACCTCTCGGGCATTCAAACAAGGTATCATTACCCTCTACTTAGCTGCAGTGTGAAAATGTCTACATTTCTTCAAATTACTGTGCCTGATATGTACTGGACTGTGGCCTTAGATCACTATTATTATGTTTTTTGTAATATTGGATATAGATGTGTACACTGTCACATATCGCCCTGTTTTCTTATCAATAAAAATTTTGTGAAATAAATTCTAGACAGACCTTTAAGTTGTCCAGATTTGCCGAAGAAGTCCAGCTCAAATGCTGTAGGTGTGGTTTTCGGGGATTGTGAAAGAGACCCCAGGAAGGATCGTAGTTGCAGGTATTTATAAAACCCTGTTTGATATCTGATTAGAGGTGAACAAGGTGGAGTAAGGAACCAGATGCCCAGACTCCCATATTTGCTGTATTTCAGTGATCCCTGCAGCAATCTAATCCGAGAATGAGACATCAGGGATTAGTAATTCCACCATGTGTAAGGTGGTATTAGGTATGTTTCATGACACAGTAGAGGGGAGGTAAGGAGAGTCTTTCTCATGAGGGCTGCCCTCAGGTAATCCTTCAAAGGTATTGAGCCCATTACCTCCATTTCTAGGTATACCCACTGTGGGGCACAATCTCCCAAGAGCCAACACCTCGCTTGATCAAGTAGTGCAGCATGATAATAAAGAGATCAATTTGGGAGCCCTAAGCCTCCCTGTGCCGTAGGTTTGTATAGGGTAGAGGTGGTCCAATTTTTTTTTAATTAAGTACTGCTTGTAGTTCTGTAATGTATCTTTTAGAAAGCACTATAGGGAGGTTCCTGAAAAGAAAGTATTTTGGGCAAAAAGTGTCCACCCAAGAAGTGTCCACTTTGGAGTAAGTGGCTATGTCGTCTTTTATCACTTTAATCAAAGGGACATAATTTGGGGTGAACAGCTCCTTAGAGGGAAAAATAAGTTTTATTCACAAATATGGCATTCCATCTTTTGTCCACTTGAAAGGGTGTTGGGAGGTCAATTGGGAAACAACTAGAGGTGAAAGCCTCATGTTTCGTATAAGGGATTTTTTTGGCATTAACTTTATAGTAAGATATGTCGCCAAATTGTAGCAGAAGGTTTGTGACTATTGGCAAAGATTCTAGGGGACTGGTCACGGCTATAATGATATCGTCAGTAAATAATCCAATTCTGTGATCCACTCCATTTATTTTAATGCCTGTTATCCCTCTGGAAGATCTTATTGCTTCCGCCAAAGGTTCCATGACTAATATTAAAGGGGACAGGGAACACCTCTGTCTGGTGCTGTTTGTAACGGGGAATTCATCTGATAGATTGCCAGAGGCCGACACCTTTGCTGATGGAGTAGAATATAATGCCAATATGGCTTGTTGGGCTGGGCCAGTAATCCCAAACTTAGTTAAAACCACTCCTAGGTAACCCCAGTGTACCCTGTCGAATGCCTCAAGGGAAAGAAGCAGAGAAGGCATCTGACAGGCCTCCACCCTTCCCACCAGATCTAGGAATCTCCTTGTCCCTTCCACTGACTTTCTGCCCCTGACAAATCCCTCTTGATCCCCATGAATCAGTGATGGGAGAACACCTGCCAGTCTAGTAGCTAAGATCTTTCCGTACATTTTCAAATCTGTGTTTAGAAGGGAGATTGGACGGAGGTTTTCAGGTTTGTCCGGTGTTCTCCCCGGTTTAGGCAGGGCAACTATCGTAGCTGAGAGCATCTCGCTAGGAAAGCTTCCAGTCTTCCGTACGAAATTGAGAATTCTATGAAGGTATGGTGTCAACAGAGAAGATAATTGCTTGTAATAGTCATTGGAAAGACCATCTGGACCAGGGGTTTTGTTAGATTTCAGAGATTTAATTGCTGCAGAGATCTCAGTAGGAGTGAATTATGCTGAAAGGCCTTCCAATTTATCTGTGTCTAACAATGGTAATTCCACAGAGTCAATAAACTGCTCAATAGCCCTCTGCTCAGGTTGTGTAGTAGTGCTATCCTCTTTTACGTTATACAAGTTTGAATAGAACTTGGCAATAGAATCTGCAATGCTTTTAGGGTTGAAAATTCTATCCCCTTTGGAGTCGTATAAGAAAGACATTCTGGATCTGGCCTGTAAAGTTTTTAATCTAGAAGTTAATAGAGAGGTAGCTTTGTTATCATGGCCATAATACTTAGCTTTTAACCACCTCAAGGCCAGTTCATACTTGTGCAGCTGAAGGAGATATAATGTATGATGCAAATTCTTGAGCTCCTGTTCAGTCATAGGACTGTTTATTCATTTGACTAAGGCCTCATGCACACGACAGTATTTTTTCACTGTCCGCAAAACGGGGTTCCGTTGGTCCGTGATCCGTGACCGTTTTTTCGTCCGTGGGTCTTCCTTCATTTTTGGAGGATCCACAGACATGAAAAAAAAGTTGTTTTGGTGTCCGCCTGGCCGTGCGGAGCTAAACGGATCCGTCCTGAATTACAATGCAAGTCAATGAGGACGGATCCGTTTGAATATGGTGCAATTGCAAACGGATCCGTCCCCATTGACTTTCAATGTAAAGTCAGGAGTCTTTTTTATACCATCGGATTGGAGTTTTCTACAATCCGATGGTTTATTTTAACTTGAAGCGTCACCATCACCATGGGAACGCCTCTATGTTAGAATATACCATCGGATTTGAGTTACATCGTGAAAACTCATATCCGACAGTATATTCTAACACAGAGGCGTTCCCATGGTGATGGGGATGCTTCTAGTTAGAATATACTACAAACTGTGTACATGACTGCCCCCTGCTGCCTGGCAGCCCCTGATCTCTTACAGGGGGCCGTGATCAGCACAATTAACCCCTCAGGTGCCGCACCTGAAGGGGTTAATTGTGCGTATCATAGCCCCCTGTAAGAGATCAGGGCTGCCAGGCAGCAGGGGGCAGACCCCCCTCCCTCCCCAGTTTGAATATCATTGGTGGCCAGTGCAGCCCCCCCTCCCTCCCTCTATTGTATTAATAACATTGGTGGCACAGTGTGCGGCCTCCCCCGGCCCCCCCTCCCTCTATTGTAATAACATTGGTGGCACAGTGTGCACCCCCCCCCCTCCCTCCCGCTATTGTAATAATAACATTGGTGGCACAGTGTGCGGCCTCCCCCCGGCCCCCCTCCCTCCCTCTATTGTAATAATAACATTGGTGGCCAGTGTGCGGCCTCCCCGCCCCCGATCATTGGTGGCAGCGGAGTTTCGATCGGAGTCCCAGTTTAATCGCTGGGGCTCCGATCGGTAACCATGGCAACCAGGACACTACTGCAGTCCTGGTTGCCATGGTTACTTAGCAATAGTAGAAGCATCATACTTACCTGCTGGCTGCTGCGCTGTCTGTGACCGGCCGGGAGCTCCTCCTACTGGTAAGTGACAGGTCTGTGCGGCGCATTGCTAATGATCTGTCATTTACCAGTAGGAGGAGCTCCCGGCCGCTCACAGACAGCGCAGCAGCCAGCAGGTAAGTATGATGCTTCTACTATTGCTAAGTAACCATGGCAACCAGGACTGCAGTAGCGTCCTGGTTGCCATGGTTACCGATCGGAGCCCCAGCAATTAAACTGGGACTCCGATCGGAACTCTGCTGCCACCAATGATCGGGGAGAGGGGAGGCCGCACACTGGCCACCAATGTTATTAATACAATAGAGGGAGGGAGGGGGGGCCGCACACTGGCCACCAACGTTATTATAACAATAGAGGGAGGGGGGGCCGGGGGGGGCCGCACTGGCCACCAATGATATTAATAGAATAGAGGGAGGGAGGGGGGGCGGGGGGTCCACACTGGCCACCAATGAAATTAAAACTGGGGAGGGAGGGGGGTCTTCCCCCTGCTGCCTGGCAGCCCCTGATCTCTTGCAGGGGGCTATGATATGCACAATTAACCCCTCAGGTGCAGCACCTGAGGGGTTAATTGTGCTGATCACGGCCCCCTGTAAGAGATCGGGTGCTGCCAGGCAGCAGGGGCAGTCATGTACACAGGTTGTAGTATATTCTAACTAGAAGCTTCCCCATCACTATGGGAACGCCTCTGTGTTAGAATATACTGTCGGATCTGAGTTTTCACGAAGTGAAAACCCAGCTCTGAAAAAGCTTTTATGCAGACGGATCTTCGGATCCGTCTGTATGAAAGTAACCTACGGCCACGGATCACGGACACGGATGCCAATCTTGTGTGCAACCTTGTTTTTTCACGGACCCATTGACTTGAATGGGTCCGTGAACCGTTGTCCGTCAAAAAAATAGGACAGGTCATATTTTTTTGACGGACAGGATACACGGATCACGGTCACGGCTGCAAAACGGTGCATTTTCCGATTTTTCCACTGACCCATTGAAAGTCAATGGGTCCGCAAAAAAAAACAGAAAACGGCACAATGGCCACGGATGCACACAACGGTCGTGTGCATGAGGCCTAAGTTTGATAATGGAGTCAGTGAGTTGTACATACTGAGCCTCCCTTTTTTTTTTATACCGTGATGCCATACTAATGTAATGACCCCTATAAAGGCCTTGTGGGCACACCAAATTGAGGCAATACCGTGTCTCCATTATCATTAATATTGAAAAACTCCTCTAGAGTTTTTGTGATTGAGGGAGATATTTAGGGGAGTGTAAGATCCTGCAATTGTTCCTCCATGGGATCCTGGGGGGAGAGTTATATTTCTCAGCTATCGAAACAGAGATTGTGGCATGGTCAGACCAATCTATATGGCCAATTGTGCAAGATGAGACCCTCTGGAAAGTGTTATGATCTGTCAGGACGAGGTCAATCCTATAGTAAGTTTTGTGGGCAGATGAGAAAAAGCTGTAATCCCTTTCTGTAGAGTGTGTCAATCGCCATACATCTAGTAATCCCTCTGTTTGAGCGAGGTGATATAGTTTGGATGGTTGCAATGATTTGGGATTAGCTGTAGAATCTAAATCAGGCCACATAAGTGAATTGAAGTCGCCCATGTAGAGAAGGGATCCCCTCCTGACAGATGCCACCTTTGCAAATAGCCTCTTAAAAAATATGATCTGTTTTCAATTGGGAGCATAGACAGCTACAAGAGTGAACAACATATTATTGTGTTTGCCAATTAGTATCACATATCTGCCCCCTTCATCTATATAAAGAATCTATTAATTTAAATGCAATTGTTTCTCTTATTACAATAGAGACCCCTCTTTTCTTGTCATCCATAGAAGCCGATATAATAGCAGCAAAAAATATTTCCCCTGAATATAAAGGAGGTCAGAGTCAGTGGTACCCCCCCCCCCCCCCAAAAAAAAAGGTGGAGAATACACCACCACATACCTCTTACATCCACGGACATCTCCTGTCATGTAGACCTTCTATTTCCTCTTCTCCTCCGTTAGACCGCCATGACAAATTATTTTAGTCGCATCTCATCTCTACAGAGTTTGTAACACAGACACATTAGATTTCTCAATTTTTCCATCAACCTCCCCATCCTGGTGTCCCCACAGTGTCCTCCTGCTGCCACTCCCAATACTGTGCCTACTGAGCTCCCCAATGTCCCAGGTACTATACTTCTGAAAAAATAGTGACCCCAGTAGACATAATTGGGGTCATTAATCTAACTGGTTTAAAGTAGAACTGGATTTCCAAAAGAGCTGTCAAATATGAAAGGTGGAACCTGATTGGCTGCTATGGGCAACTAAGCCAGTTCTACTTCACACTAGTTTGATAAAATACCCCAAATGTCACTATAGTGTCCACAGCAGTTATAATGTCCCCTACCCTAGCGTGCCCCCAGTAATAACACTTTGTGCTCCAGGCAATAATCCCTGTATAGTGTCCCCAAAAATAATAGAATTGCCCCTACAGTGCCTCCCCAATGCCAATGCCCCTCCACTCTGCCCCTATATAGTAATTTCCCCCACACACAGTAATTTCCACCACACTGCCCCCATATAGTAGTTTGCTCCCACACAGTTATTTACCCCACATAGTAATTTGCCCCACACAGTAATTTCCACCACACTGCCCCCATATAGTAGTTTGCTCCCACACAGTTATTTCCCCCACATAGTAATTTGCCCCACACAGTAATTTCCACCACAATGCCCCTATATAGTAGTTTTCTCCCATACAGTAATTTCCCCCACACTTCCCCCCCACAGTAATTGCCCCCACACATATAGTAATTTGCCCCCACATAGTAATCCCTCCCATAATAATGTGCGTTTGGGTCGGCATTGGGAACAGGGCTGCCGACCCGAATGTCCCTATTATAATCCAATCCGCCACTAGTGCTGAGACCCCAACCCATTGACGATCTCTATTCCTGCTGCAAGAGACGGCTCAATACAAAGTCTATGGGCCCATCTCCATTCTATCTCATGCACTGAGGAGAGAGTACGATATACAAGTGCTTCTCTCTCCTCGTTCTAGGGATCGGTAGGGGTCTCACCACTTTGAAAGGTCATGATGACATATAATACATTTTTTAAAAATTCTGTGACACTCGAAGCTTTCAAGTTCTGGATTTAAAAAAATCACAGACACATAAAAAAAAAATTCACGGACTGAGTGACAGTCACAGAACAGTCGCCTATTTTTATGGACTCTCCAGAAATTTCTGAACGGTTAACAAACCCTGGGCGGTATGGGGCATCATCGCTGCAGCAGTGTAAACAGAGACCAATGACATGCATTTTACCAGAACTGACCAGTCATTTCGTTTTGCAGTGTTATTTGCAACATGTACAGGGGGTATGCAGTTTCTAGCCCTCTTTGCACTGTCGGTGGGTCTGCACCTGACAACATTACCGCATGTAAGTGCAGTCACGGTTGGAGTATGTCTCACAGGGAAGTGAACAGACATGCTCTAGGTGCTCCGTAAACTGCCTGCTCTGCACCTGTCTCATCCTCTTCCATCACAGACCCTGCACGTTGCATGCGCAGTTTCTGACAGTGGCGTCGGAGTACTAGACGCCCCGCCTCCAGCTGCATCAGACCTGCGGTTTGCGGCTTTTTATGATGCCATCGGATCCCCATGGGGCTGTAGGGGGAACCGATGGCATGGAAGGCAGCGCGATGCCTTCCTGTGACGTGCCTGTGAGATCCAGCCCCCTGGATCTCACAGGCCAGAATCTGTATGAGTAATACACACAGTATTACTCATACAGCCAATGCATTCCAATACAGAAGTATTGGAATGCATTGTAAAGGATTAGACCCCCAAAAGTTAAGGTCCCAAAGTGGGACAAAAAATAAAGTTAAAAAAAATGTTTAAAAAATAAAGTTTCCCCCCCAAAAAAATTAAGTTTCAAGTAAAAATAAACAAAAACGTAATTTTCCCCAAATAAAGTAAAACAGCAAGTGATCAAAAAGGCGTATGCCCACCATAATAGTACCAATCTAACAATCACCTCATCCCGCCAAAAATGAGCCCCTACCTGACACAATCGCCCAAAAAAATAAAAAAACTATGGCTCAGAATATGGAGACACTAAAACATCCTTTTTTTTTTTTAAAAAAGCTGTTATTGTGTAATCGGTATATCGCTGCGTCTGTATCGACAGGCTCTATAAAAATATCACATGACCTAACGCCTCAGATGAACACTGTAAAAAATAAAAACTGTGCTAAATAGACCATTTATTGTCACCTTACATCACAAAAAGTGTAATAGCAAGCGATCAAAAAGTCACACGCACCCAAAAAATAGTGCCAATCATCTCATGCCGCAAAAATCATACCCTACCCAAGATAATCGCCCAAAAACTTAAAAAACTATGGCTCTCAGACTATGGAAACACTAAAACATGATTCTTTTTCTTTCAAAAATGAAATCATTGTGTAAAACTTACATAAATAAATAAAAAGTATACATATTAGGTATTGCCGCGTCCGTGACAACCTGATCTAACCTGTCAGATGAATGTTGTAAATAACAAAACATGAAAACGGTGCCAAAACAGCTATTTCTTGTTACCTTGCCTCACAAAAAAGTGTAATATAAAGCAACCAAAAATCATATGTACCCTAAAATAGTACCAACAAAACTGACACCCTATCCCGTAGTTTTAAAAATTGGGTCTTTTTTTGGAGTTTCTACTCTAGGGGTGCATCAGGGGGTCTTCAAATGGGACATGGTGTAAAAAACAGTCCAGCAAAATCTGCCTTCCAAAAACCGTACGGCATTCCTTTCCTTCTGCGCCCTGCCGTGTGCCTGTACAGCGGTTTACGACCACATATGGGGCGTTTCTGTAAACTACAGAATCAGAGCCATAAATATTGTGTTTTGTTTGGCTGTTAACCCTTGCTTTGTAACTGGAAAAAAAAAGGAAAATCTGCCAAAAAAAGTGAAATTTTTAAATTGTATCTCTATTTTCCATGAATTCTTGTGGAACACCTAAAGGGTTAACAAAGTTTGTAAAATCAGTTTTGAATACCTTGAGGGGTGTAGTTTCTAGAATGGGGTAACTTTTTTGGAGTTTCTACTCTAGGGGTGCATCAGGGGGGCTTCAAATGGAACATGGTGTCAAAAAAACAGTCCAGCAAAGTTTGCCTTCCAAAAACCGTATGGCATTCCTTTCCTTCTGTGCCCTGCCGTGTGCCCGTACAGCGGTTTATGACCACATATGGGGTGTTTCTGTAAACTACAGAATCAGAGCCATAAATATTGAGTTTTGTTTGGCTGTTAACCCTTGCTTTGCAATTGGAAAAAAACTATTAAAATGGAAAATCTGGCAAAAATGTGAAATTGTATCTTTATTTTCCATTAATTCTTGTGGAACACCTAAAGGATTAAAAAAGCTGGTAAAATCAGTTTTGACCTTGAGGGGGTGTAGTTTCTAGAATGGGGTCATTTTTGGGTGGTTTCTTTTATGTAAGCTTAACAAAGTGACTTCAGACCTGAACTGGTCCTTGAAAAGTGGGTTTTTGAAAATTTCAGAAAAATTTCAAGATTTGCTTCTAAACTTCTAAGCCTTGTAACATCACAATATGATCCAAACATGAAGTAGACATATGGGGAATGTAAAGTAATAACATTTTTTGTAGGTATTACTATGTATTTTAGAAGTAGAGAAATTGAAACTTGGAAATTTGCAATTTTTTTACAAATTTTTGGTAAATAGTTTTTAAAAAAAATATATAATACATTTTTTTTACTTCATTTGACCAGTGTCATGAAGTACAATATGTGATGAAAAAAACAATCTCAGAATGGCCTGGTTAAGTCAAAGCGTTTTAAAGTTAGCACCACTTAAAGTGACACTGGTCAGACTTGCAAAGAATGGCCTGGTCCTTAAGGTGAAAATGATCCCGGTCCCTAAGTAGTTAAGAACTATTGTTAAGGGACATTAAGACTACTAGCGGCCGATCTTCATATACCCAAACCCTGTGCGCACGACATGATCGTAAGCTCCAAGTGTAGCTAAGCTGTAATGAGGCATTTTCTCCAGCACAAATAAACCAAAAGTAAAACTCAGGAAAAACTGAACCAGAAATGGACTACAGTGGGTCCCATATCGTGGAACCTCCAACGCCCGTGTCAGATGTTAGTCGGCGTCACCTAGGGGGGAATAAAACAAGGGATTCACAGTTTCGGCCGCTCAGGCCCGAGACAATGACGTTTCTCTGCTGCAAGGAAAGAGAAGAAAGAAAAAAGAAAAAACATATCTACTCATGGTCCTTTCAATCATTTGGGGATCTTCACTGACGGACTGTTGACCACTCTACTTCCACATGTGGGGGTGAAGCAGGCTTAGACGTTGACGCGGATCCAGAAGGTATGGACAGATTCCAATCAGATATCAACTGCAATGCATCTGCTGGGCTGCATGCCACCATTTTGCCCCCTCTCTTGAGATCAACAATTTGGCTGGGAAGCCCCATCTATATAGGATTTTGTTAGCTCTCAGGATTTTCGTAGCTTCCTGAAACTCCCGTCTTCTTGCGAGGGTGGCAGCAGATAGGTCGGTGTAGAGAGAGATGGAACAGAATAGAGTCGGTACCTCTGAGTTATTGCAGGCAGCTGCCATAAGGTTCTCTTTGATATGATGAAAGGTAATACGTGCCAAGACATCTCTAGGCACCTCTGCTGGCAGCCTTTTGGGTTTTGATATTCTATGTGCTCTGTCTATAAAGGGCTCAGTTTGAGAAGCATTAGGTAACAAAAGTGTAAAAAGTCAATTAGAAAGTCATGTAATTGGTCGGGTTTCACCGTTTCCGGGATCCCGCGGAATCTAATGTTATTGCGGCAGGAACGATCTTCCAGGCCTATCACTTTTGCCCAGAGTATAGCCAGCTCTTCATCTTTCTCATTTGTATTGTCTACTAGCTCATTGTGTGCTTTCGCAAATTCAGACATTTTATTCTCTAGATGAGATGTGCGCCTCCCCAACTCTGCTATTTCATTTTGTAGTGGGGTCAGCATGGCGCGAAAATCTGCCTGCAGAGATGCCCTCAGGTCGCCCATTAGTGCCTTTAGGTCTGTCAGTAGTAGGATAATGCTGGGTGTATACACTCACCTAAAGAATTATTAGGAACACCTGTTCTATTTCTCATTAATGCGATTATCTAGTCAACCAATCACATGGCAGTTGCTTCAATGCATTTAGGGTTGTGGTCCTGGTCAAGACAATCTCCTGAACTCCAAACTGAATGTCAGAATGGGAAAGAAAGGTGATTTAAGCAATTTTGAGCGTGGCATGGTTGTTGGTGCCAGACGGGCCGGTCTGAGTATTTCACAATCTGCTCAGTTACTGGGATTTTCACGCGCAACCATTTGTAGGGTTTACAAAGAATGGTGTGAAAAGGGAAAAACATCCAGTATGCGGCAGTCCTGTGGGCGAAAATGCCTTGTTGATGCTAGAGGTCAGAGGAGAATGGGCCGACTGATTCAAGCTGATAGAAGAGCAACGTTGACTGAAATAACCACTCGTTACGACTGAGGTATACAGCAAAGCATTTGTGAAGCCACAACACACACAACCTTGAGGCGGATGGGCTACAACAGCAGAAGACCCCACTGGGTACCACTTATCTCCACTACAAATAGGAAAAAGAGGCTACAATTTGCACAAGCTCACCAAAATTGGACTGTTGAAGACTGGAAAAATGGTTTCTTGAACATGACAATGAGTTCACTGTACTAAAATGGCCCTCACAGTCACCAGATCTCAACCCAATAGAGCATCTTTGGGATGTGGTGGAACAGGAGCTTCATGCTCTGGATGTGCATCCCTCAAATCTCCATCAACTGCAAGATGCTATCCTATCAATATGGGCCAACATTTCTAAAGAATGCTATCAGCACCTTGTGGAATCAATGCCACATAGAATTAAGGCAGTTCTGAAGGCAAAAGGGGATCCAACACCGTATTAGTATGGTGTTCCTAATAATTCTTTAGGTGAGTGTACGATAGTCGAACAGTCCCCATAATGTTGTTCCATTGATAGAACTTGCCCTTGGGGTCTCCCCACACTAACATAGTGCTGCTCCGAGTGTCTTAGCTAGTGTGAGGCACCGCCATGTTTCTTCCCATTGTGCCGTCTGGGGTCCGTGACCCGGGGTTGGCGGGAGAGGAGGCAGGGTGACTCACCGAGGGTCCTTGTACCAGAGGCAACCTAGGCTGGGTACCTGCAGGTGAGTGCGCAGCCCACACTGGTTCTTCACAGATCCGCTGCACGCCGCCTCCACCATCTTGAATTGCGCTTGTGAAGGGAAAAAACTCTGCCAATTTGCCAGCGGCAGCTTTTCTTCTCGTCTTGGTCATCGCCAAATCTTTCAGGGTGCCAGCCCCTGTATGGAGAGTGGACTCAGGATGGGTCTAGTGAGCTTTGAGCCGCTGTCTCAGGTCTGAAGCGCCGGAGCCGTGCTGAAGTGAGTCCTACTCAATGTGCTGCCAGTCATAACCCCGAGAAAAAAAAAAATTTAATAGCTTTGCTTATATTTAATAGCTTTGCTATATATTGCTATATATTGAACATCTGAATCCAAGTCCATCTCACTTGACCTCCTTTTAACTGAGGGACTGAGTCTCTTTCAGATTTATGTCACTTTTTCACAACAATTTTCTCCTTTTTAGCCCAGATCCAAGGATTTTTCTTATATGGTTTCAGAGATAAGCAAATTATTTGACGTTTGTTTCGGGTCCTGTTTGTCTAATTTACCCGAATCAACTATGCTCCAATAGCCTTGAAAGTTGAAATATACTACACTTTGGTCTCCTAGGACTTATATTTTTGAGAGAGAGAACCTTGTATGAGACTCTAGGTTTCTCAGCAATATATATGCATTATCCGGGGGGTTACTCTTCCTCATTATGTAGAGCAGCTAGTAGGTGTAGTATGTGTGCCGAGTATTGTAGGCCTGGCAACACCCCTTCGGATTTCTTGGAAAAATATTAAAATTATCTTACCAAAGCCTATCTCATGATATGCTAATATTCATAGATTTTTCCCAGAAACCCAGAGGAGCGTTGACTGGCTTATGACAATACTCATCATGCATACTCAGCACCAATAGTGCCCCAGCCAAAACCTCTCAGGTAGCCAAGCAAATTTTCATTGCTCTTCTCTGCTAAAGCGTAATTACTCACAAAGAGTTGGATTCCTGGGATGACAGAGTTTTCGTTCCTTTTGGAAAGGAGACTAGCTTGTATGTCTTTTTTTCAGAGAAGGACAACCGTAGCAATAGATAAAATATCCTATTATAATAAAGCACTGATAGAAAAGTGATTTTTACCACCAGGGGAAAATCGTATTATAAAAAAGCACTGATTGAAGGCTACCACAAAAAGTTAGCCTCTCTCTCATCACAAAAAATTTGGTACAAATTCAAAACCAGTAGAATCGATTCTCTCATCCTTTAGTATGTTACTTGTTCAGAAAGAAACATTGTATAAAGGGTTGGGCTTTGACAGATTTTGTTGGCATATTGCTTGGCTATGACATCCAAGCAGGCTCGGATTGGGCCACTGGGGTACAGGAGAATCCCTTGATGGGCTCCTGAGCAAGGTGGGCCCCTTTGTCATCCACGCCCTGCACAAGTGGAATATAACACAATAGACTTACTGCACTACATATAGATAGGCTGTGTACAGTACCTCAACCAACCTTAGTTTATCTGCTGTGTGAGCAGTTAATATTTGGATGTATCCATATGGTGGGCCCCCAAAATAAATTTTACTGGTGGGCCTTAGATAGCCAAGTCCGACACTGCCTAAAAGATACCATATTTGTATCTGCTTCCAAGTCCAAAACCATTGATTGTCAAGAACAGGCACCTTCTCCTGTGATAACCCAGAACCAGGGATCATTACACAGATCACCCACCTCCTTTCTGGAAAGATTCAAAGCCATTAAAGCCAAATATCAGCAGTAGAAGGAAGGCAGGAAGGCACGTCTCTATCCATCCATAGTCTATCAAACACTCCAGCAAAATCAGTGGCACCCACCATGATACAAAATACAAATATACCATATTCCATCCCCAGACCCTAATTTTATAATATATCTTACGCCACCCAATATGTTGGACATATTCCCTCTAAGAAACCAAGAATAACCCAAAATGTTGGACAGACCCCTTCTGGGGACTCAAAAGTCACTCATTCTTATTGATAATACGGACATGGGTACAGAAGTTTCTGTTCCCTTTCTACATAGCACACAGGTTTCTCCTTTGTTAAAAGGAACCCCATACAATCAAGAAGACAGCGAGATCAGGCGACCAGATTCCAAACACAACTGTGAACAGCAGGAGCGTACATAGAAATCATTGGGCCCCATAGCAAGAATCTGAATTGGGCCCCCAACTCCGCCCACTACCCACCCTTGGCCCATCCGACCTCCTGCCCTGGCCCCTCCCCTGCCACACCTCCATTTGCCAATTCCACCTCATTTGGAATTTTTTTGCCTGCTTCCCACTACATTGTATGCCGTAATAAAGTACAACTTGTCCTGCAAAAAATAAGCACTCATGCAGCTATGTGAACGGAAAAATAAAAAAGTTATGGCTCAAAGAAGATAGGGGAGAAAAATTAAAATGAAAAAAGGAAAAAACCTCCGGTATCCTAAGGTTTAAAGGGGTTATTTAACCCCTATTATGCCTCCTAAAATGCCTGGGCCCCGCATACAGATAATACTTATGCAGCCAATAGTAGGTAGTTTCAGAAATGAGCCTCCCTAGCGTCACCTACGATGCTAGGAAGGCTCGTTCCCATCGTGGCCTGCTTTTGACTGCCCCCCATGACGGTGGATGTTTTCACCTGCACGAAGGTTTGGATGCAGTGGCAGCCGTGCAGGCAACTGTCACAGATGAAGTTGCAGATAGCTGGAACTTATAAATAAACGACCGACTGGCTTGATCCCAAACTAAGGAGCATATAGGTGAGCCCTTTAAAACCATAAGAGCTCTCCCTGACTGCTATGCACATTCAAGGGTCTCAATGGTAGACGATTGCATGCCCACGTACCTAAGACTGTGTGACACCTGAAAACCCTATAATAGTGAGGGGACATGACCACCGGCTCCCTGCACTTAATACGGATGGAGTCAGGGTCACCTAGAATCAAGCCAGCAAGGAAACACAATAAAGGAAAATATATATCTGAGCAAACAGCAGCAGCAGCCTCCAGCAGTGAACACTTCATCCAGGAAGGAGTATAAACCGCAAAGTGAGGCAGTATGGGAGGGAATATAAAGGAAGACGATTAGTCTAAATAAGTGACACCTGGCAGAAAGAAAAGGAGATGACAAAGTGAAACCAAAACAAAGAACGTCATACAAGAGATAGAGAAGAACGTCTGCCAGACCTTCTCACAGAACTGGCGGGGACAGTACCCCTCCCTCTACGGGTGGACTCCGGACACTCAGAGCCCACCTTCTCAGGATGAGACCTATGGAAAGCCCTGATGAGACGAGTGGCCTTAATGTCCGCCACTGGGACCCACATCCTTTCCCTAGGACCATAACCCTCCCAATGAACGAGGTACTAAAGAGAACCGCGGATAATGCGAGAATCCACAATCCTAGAGACCTGAAATTCAAGATTACCATCAACAAAAATCGGAGGAGGAGGCAAAGAGGATGGTACAGTGGGTTGGACATAAGGTTTTAATAGGGACCTAACTCCTTGCTGCTGATGCCACCAATCATATTCCTCCCCACGGTCATGGGCATGAGGCCATAGTATGGCTGTAATAATCAGTCACACTTTGCGGTAGTAATTTGCCTGTTCTCAAATGTGTAAAAACTGGTTCTAGGTCTCACTTATCTGAGCAACATGTTGGCAGAGTGCGGGGATGGAGGGGGGGGGGGCAAAATGCAACACAGCATACACTTGCATCTTAATTTCTTTTTCTGAAAAATGTACAGAAAAAAGCAAAAAGAACACTTTCCTATACTCACACACATCATAAAACATGTTGTGTAAAGGGCTTAAAGGGGTATTCCAGTGATAAATTATAACCTATTCATTGGACAGGCGATAACTGCTGAGAATGGTGTGGTCACTGATCACCAGAATGGGGTGGGGGGATTAGCATGTACCCTGCAGCTAAATTCAAAGTCACCAGGACCCACATCCAGGACTGGTGACAACTTATTACTGGAATACCCCTTTAAGTTCAGCAAACCTCCGGGCAATGCATCTGAAGCATAAGCATAAAGACTGAGGGTGGTGGGCTCCAGATGTCCATGTAACACAATGCCAGTGGGCAAACACACATCTTTGGCACAGGTCTGCACTACAGAAGCCTATGGTTACACTACAGTGTATGGCTGGGTGCTTCCTTCTGTACACAGCCTTATCCCTGAGGTAGTGACAACGCAACGCTTAGTGTGAACAAGGGCTGGCCAGAAATAGTAGTTTCTGTTCAAATACGGCATGCAATATCCCAGAGACGTTTCACAGCTAAATGTGCCCAGTCACCAGGGCAGGGCCAGTTCTCCCCTGTGTACAGCCCCCTCGTCCCGGCAACACTTCCTCCTATAAGCCCAGCACACAGCCAAACCTCTGGTACACCGCCGGCTGCCAGTCTCCTGACATCCGCTCATCATTCACGGGCTTATTCTGCAAGGCACTGTCGTGATAGATGTTGCTCATAGTGACAGCGGCTCACCGTGCTGAGGCCGGAAAGAGACAGCAGTCAGATACTGGAGGGCGCAGGGAAATAGCCTGAGGCAGGGACGTACATAGAAATTGTAAGGGACGGGGCCTCCCATGCGCCCTGGGCCCCCCTGTGCTGCCTGCCCCATAGCAACAGCATGGTCTGCCTACATTGGCAGTACGCCACTGGTGAACGGAGCCTAAGTCACAGTACATTCTATAAATGTCTATTGTTATTGCAGCTATATCTGTGAGCTGTGGGGCTTGGGGTCAGTCTGTCTTGTGCCTTGCTGGGTGTAGCCCTTTGCTGCTGACCCAGGAGTTTTGCCATCTGTGTCCTGTTTGCGATACGAAATTAATATAGTAAAGCATTTAATATCACTTATTCTATTACCAAAAATATAAAAGGATATATGGCAGAAACTAATTAATGGGTTAATTTATTTCTTACATTAAAAAATAATTATATAATATGTTAATTATTTCATCTGTAATTACCTAATTTCCAATCTTTACTTCCTTATTCTCAGTATCCTAATATCGACTAATGGTTAACCAGTATTAATATGTTGATACTTGTTATCTTATGTATCCTGTAAGTATAGATAAAACTACAGATCTGATAATAACATCCAATATGGCAAGTTATTATACTACACTGACATCTAGTGACCAAATAATATACCCTCAACAGGTTGTCGATTAATAGCTCCCCAATAACTGCTTCCCTAGTTATTACATAATTTTCATATAATTGTCCCCACCACTACTATTTTATTTGTATCACCAAACACTAACTCTTTTAAATCTATTTATATTCATTTCATTTTCTAACAATTCCATCTCTTAATTTATTTCATCCAACTATTAAATTTTTTCGAACAATATTTGTCCATCCACCAATATTTTCATACATTGTACTTGTTTTGTTAAATGCAAAGTTTCATTTTTTACAGGTTTTATCATTGTGTTTACACTGCGTTGCCTAGAGATTGCAGCCTAAATCTTGACAAAATGTGCTTTTAAACAAGTGTATTTTCATAACTGATGACCCACCCTTGAAACGCATTGTTTTAATAAAGAAATATTGTTTGCCATAACTGAGCCCAATACCACGCAGGTCTATGCTGCAAATTTGCTGAACAGTGGGGAATCCCCCACCACTCCATATATGACTATGTCTTCAATGACCCTGCCTCATTTGCTAAAAGTTATTCCGTTAGAGCAGGGATGCTCAACATGCAGCCCTCCAGCTGTTGTAAAACTACATCTCCCACGATAGGCTGTCAGGGAATAATGGGAGTTGTAGTTTTGCAACAGCTGGAGGACCGCAGGTTGAGCATGTGTAAAGGGGTGATGTTAGTTAGTAATATTTATGCAAGTAACGCTAATTAATATTCATAAATAGGCGTAATCGTCAGTTGATAATCATGCCTATTTATTACCTTAAATACACTCCTTTCCTGTCTTGCCTTACACACTGCGCTGACACTATCTGCGTGCGCCTTACTATTCTAGAATAAATACTACACCGTGAGTACTAATAGCAAAATAAGTTTATTAATACGTACACAACACCAGAAAAAGGACGCACACAATACACCGACGACACAGCGCTAAATATAATACTGACTACACTACACGGTTCCTAAATTCCACCCACAAAACTATCTAATACAGTACACACACACATTAGCAGCCCACCCAACCTGGACTAAAAACTATCCCTACAGGGAAATAAAGGGTTAAATACCACAGTAGCAGTGGGATTGTAGGGGTTAATGGTAGGACAGAGCAGGGGTTCAGGTGGCAGGGATATGGGTTTATATTGTAATGGTGGGGTATTGTAGGTGGGACAGCAGGGATAGGGGTGTATAGGAGCAGGGAGTGATGGTGGGATGGCCGGACAGGGGTTAATGGAAAGCGTTGGTGGGATAGTGGATACTCAGCCCTCCAGGGGTTAACAGCTCGTTGTCCAGGGGATGCTCGTCGTCCTGGGGATGATTCTCACTCCCCCAGCGAGCGCTGCCTGCGCTCTCCATCCTCTGCTGGGGGGTAGGGGGTTTCTCTACTTCCGGGGGGTGGCTTGGCTCTTCTCCTTTAGTGCAGGGCCTGCCGGACATTTATGTCCGGCGGTCCGCACTGCCGCCCCGCCCACACTGTGAGCGCATCGGGGCCGCACCACTTGCTGACAGACGGGAGAAGCCTTTGATCTCCTGCCTGTAGCACTTTGCATTCCGGGCAGTGGGATGGTAATCGCGCTGCCAGAATGCGCATAATAGAAGGAGGGGAGGTTTCTCCCTTCCTTCTATCATGCATAATTATCTCCAGCAGCGCTGGAGATAATTAAAACAAAGGACTCAGATTCTGTTGAATCTGAGTTCTTTGTAGTCATCAGGATGACCGTTCCCTTGTCCGGTCATTCTGATGCAATCAACCAGATTGCATCAGTGTGAATGGTTGGGGCACATTTACACTGATGCACCTGGTTTCAGGTATATAAAGGGGCCTATGGATATGGGGGGTATATGATTTACTATAAGGGAACAGGCAACAAGCAAAATAAGTCTCTTCTGCTTGTTGCCTGTCCTTAGCAGTGGTTTCCTAGCAGATATTCTACCATGAAGGCCTGATTCACACAGTCTCCTCTTAACAGTTGTTCTAGAGATGTGTCTGCTGCTAGAACTCTGTGTGGCATTGACCTGGTCTCTAATCTGAGCTGCTGTTAACCTGCGATTTCTGAGGCTGGTGACTCGGATGAACTTCTCCTCCGCAGCAGAGGTGACTCTTGGTCTTCCTTTCCTGGGGCGGTCCGCATGTGAGCCAGTTTCTTTGTAGTGCTTGATGGTTTTTGTGACTGCACTTGGGGACACTTTCAAAGTTTTCCCAATTTTTCGCACTGACTGACCTTCATTTCTTAAAGTAATGATGGCCACTAGTTTTTCTTTACTTAGCTGCCTTTTTCTTGCCATAATACAAATACCCCATTTATAAGGCAAGAAATCCCACTTATTAAACCTGACAGGGCACACCTGTGAAGTGAAAACCATTTCAGGTGACTACCTCTTGAAGCTCATCAAGAGAATGCCAAGAGTGTGCAAAGCAGTAATCAAAGTAAAAGGTGGCTACTTTGAAGAACCTAGAATATGATATATTTTCAGTTGCTTCACACTTTTTTGTTATGTATACAATTCCACATGTGTTAATTCATAGTTTTGATGCCTTCAGTGTGAATCTACAATTTTCATAGTCATGAAAATAAAGAAAACTCTTTGAATGAGAAGGTGTGTCCAAACTTTTGGTCTGTACTGTATATATATATATATATATATATATATGCATATGTCTCAACCCTTCCTCAACAGCATGCCTGCTTTAGAGGGTAGAGTCCTGACCAAGCTTTTACCTCCAGTAGAAGAGGAGATAATTCCAACTAAGACTGGGCCCCCTCTTGCCCTGGGCCCCATAGCAGCCACATGGTCTGCAACTATGGTAGTTACGCCCCTGACTGTAGCATAACTATAGATCAGTCAAATGGTACCTTTTGTCTTTTTGTTTGGATGTTCACCATAGGCAAAAACTTAGTTTTATTCATATGTAAATGATTGTGGGGGCATCTGTGGATGGCACTGTTATGGGGGCATCTGTGGATGGCACTGTTATGGGGGCATCTGTGGATGGCACTGTTATGGGGGCATCTGTGGATGGCACTGTTATGGGGGCATATGTGGATGGCACTGTTATGGGGGATCATTGTGGGGGCATCTGTGGATTGCACTGTTATGGGGGCATCTGTGGATGATACATATATAGCATCTTATCTAATGTGTCAACCACAGATCCCCCATAACAGTGTCCCTGTGTAGTGAATGGGGGCCGGCGTGTGTATCACTGTAGTATAATCATATCTAACTTGTGGGTATTGTTAAAGTATTCAAATCATCTGAAATCCAGCGCTTCTACTACTAACTTTTTAGCAGCCAGGAGGCCGGGCAGGCGGGGCGCTCGCAGCGTGACTCACTACATCATGCACCTGCGCTGCCTGCTTAATTTATAAAGTGGGCGGGCCCCGCTGCCATTACAGAACCAGATGCTGGCCCCCAGCCCCTCCTCCCTCTCAGCCGATACACTTGACGGTTGCAGAATTCGCCCCATATGATGCACTGCTATTTCCCCCCCACTTTTTTTGGGGGGGGGGGGGGGTGCGTCTTATAGGGCAAAAAATACCACCTGAGGGGTTAGGTTCTTACGGACTTGGGAATACCTAATATGTATACCTTTTTTTCATTTGTTTAGGTTTTACACAATAATATCATTTTTGAAACAAATTTTTTTTTGTGGGGGGCGATAGTCTTATTTAGGGTATCATTTTTTGCGGGATGAGGTGATGGTTAGATTGGCACCATTGTGGGGGGTATACACATTTTTGATCGCATGGTGTTGCACTTTTAGTGACGTAAGGTGACAAAACAAATGTTTTTTTAGCACAGTTTTTATTTTTATTTTTTGACAGTGTTCACCTGAGGGGTTATGTCTTATGATATTTTTGTAGAGCGTACCTGTACGCCCTGTGTCCTTAAGTACCGGGATATCAGGGCGTATAGGTACGCCCTGTGTCCCCAAGAGGACCACAACTTACAATCATAAGAGAAATTGCTTCATTATTCTGTATAGAAATCACCATATCACAGTTGAGTGCTGTCACATAGTGGCATGTTATAGGGGCCACTGGGGAGGTCATTACACTATGAGGGGGCCAGGGTTATTATACTGTGTGAGGGGGCCATTTGGGGGGGGGTGTCATTATATTGTGTGAGTGCCCCTTACACAGTATAATGAGTGGTGCCCCTCACACACAGTGTAATGATCTCCAGTGCCCCCCTATTCATTATAATGATCCCCAATGACCCCCCATACAGTATAATGACTCCTAGTGACCCCATACAGTATATTGGGGGTTACTAGGGGGTTATTATACTGTAGGGTGTCACTGGGGGTCACTATACTTTATGGGGGCACCGGAGGTCATTATCCACTTCACATCCGGGCCATTTACCCACTTTCTGACAGAGCCTAATTTTGCAAATCTGACATGTGTCACTTTATGTGGTAATAACTTTGGAACGCTTTTACTTATCCAAGCCATTCTGAGATTGTTTTCTTGTGACACATTGTACTTCATGACAGTTTGAGTCAATATATTTCACATTTATTTATAAAATAATCCAAAATTAAAATAATCCCAAAATTTAGAAAAATTCACAATTTTCAAAATTTTGATTTCTTTGCTTTTAAAACAGAAAGAGATACCTCATAAAATATTTTTTTATTTAACATTCCCCATATGTCTACTTTATGTTGGCATCATTTTGTAAATGTCATTTTATTTTTTGGGGACGTTAGAAGGCTTAGAATTTTAGAAGCAATTTCCAAAACCCACTTTTTAAGGACCAGTTCAGGTCTGAAGTCACTTTGTGGGGCTTACATAGTGGAAACCACCCATAAATGACCCCCTTGTAGAAACTACACCCCTCAAACAAAACTCAATATTTATCACTCTGATTCTGCGGTTTACAGAAACACCCCACATGTGGTCGTAAACTGATGTAAGGAGACACGGCAGGGCGCAGAAGAAAAGGAACGCTGTATGGTTTTAGGAAGGCAGATTTTGCTGAACTGGTTTTTAGATGGCATGTCCCATTTGAAGCCCCCCTGATGCACCTTTACAGTAGAAACTCCCAAAAAGTGACCCCATTTTGGAAACTAGGGGATAAGGTGCCAGTTTTATTGGTACTATTTTGGGGTACGTATGATTTTTAATTGCTCTATATTACGTTTTTGTGAGGCAAGGTAATGAAAAAATGTCTGTTTTGGCACTGTTTTAATTTATTCTTTTTTACAATATTTACCTGACAGGGTAGATCATGTGCTATTTTAATAGAGCAGGTTGTTACAGACGCAATGATATCAAATATGTCTACTTTGTTTGTTTGTTTCAGTTTTACATAATAAAGCATTTTTGGAAATAAATATGTTTTTGTGTCTCCATTTTCTGAATGCCATATTTATTTATTTATTTTTCTGTTGATCGTCTTTTGCAGAGGCTCATTTTTTGCAGAAAGAGTTGACATTTTTATTGGTACCATTCATTACATGAACAGGACCTGTGATGACATCACTCCGGTCATCACATGTTCTATCACATGATCCATCACCATGGTAAAAGATCACGTGACGGACTATGTGATGACCGGAGTGACGTCATCACAGGTCCTGTTCATGTAATGAATGCTCACCCCAGGTCCTGTTCAGCAAAGGAGACAGAAGGAGATGCCGGGCTACGCGAACAAGTGGACTAAGGTGAGTTAAAAATATATTATTTTTTTTTAACCCCTCCAGCGCTATTTGACTATGCATTCTGTATTCAGAATGCTATTATTTTCCCTTATAACCATGTTATAAGGGAAAATAATACAATCTACAGAACACCGATCCCAAGCCCGAACTTCTGTGAAGAAGTTCGGGTTTGGGTACCAAACATGCTCGATTTTTTTCACGTGAGTGCAAAACGCATTACAATTTTTTGCACTCGCGCAGAAAAATCCCGGGTGTTCCCGTAACGCACCCGCACATTTTCCCGCAACGCCCATGTGAAAGGGGCCTTAGGGTCTCATTTTTTGAAGGATGAGGTGACTGATTGGTACTATTTTGGGGGGCATATGCCTTTTTAATCGCTTGGTGTTGCGATACCTAATATGTCTACCTTTTTTTATTTATTTTCTTATGTAGGGTTTTCTTATGTAGGGTCTCATATTTTGTGAGACATATGCCATTTTGATCATTTGGAGTTGCCCTTTTTGTAATATAATGTGACAAAAATGGCTTTTTTTGACACAGTTTTATATATTTTTATGGTGTTTGAATTGAATTAGGTGGATCATGTAATATATTTATAGAGCTGGTTGTTACGGACGGGGCAATACCAAATATGTCTATTTTATAAAAAAGAAAATATAAAAAAATAATAATTTAATTACTTTATTGGGGAATTTTTTTTATTTTTTATTTTATTTATTTTACACTTTGCGTCCCCCATAAGGCCATACAAGACCTCTGGGGGACATTTAACTTCACATTTAATTTTTGTTCACTATTGATTTCTCCTGTTACTGGGGCTGACATAGTAACCCCAGTTACAGGGGAAATGCAGCCCCTAGATAAGCGATACAGCATAATACAGTGCTGTACAGCCTCAGTGCAGGGCTGATCGAGGTCTGTAGAAGACCCAACAGCTCCTGCACTCCACCGGCCCCGGCGGTCACAGGACCACCAGGCCAGGAAGCGCATAGCGCTTCCTGATCTGTATACTCGGCGCTTGTTGAGCTCTGTGTATACAGCGATACACCTGAGGACTGTCCATGCCTTCTCTCTGGATTGCCCTGCTGTCACTAACACCGGGATCCCCGCTCGGGTTAGCAAGCAACTGCCATCTCTGAATGGACGTTCCAGAATGTCCATTCAGAGATAAACATCCACCCATAGGACGTTTATATCCTGTGGGCGGAAGTGAAGTGGTTGAACTGTGTGGGAGCCATAGGGGGACATGTCACTGTAAAAATAAATTCCACAAGAGGGCCCACTAAGATTTTTTTGTCCAATAGCCCACATGAACCTGGAGCCGGCCCTGATCCTTCCTGACCATGAAATTGTCAGCTCCACGCATCCCAGGTGTTAATAAATCACAAATGAAGCGGGTGAGTGGAGCCTGACTAACATCGGTCAGGCTCCGCCCATGCACTTAATTTGTGAATAGTACTAGTAGGGCAGTGTTGGGGCCTGATAGATCCTGGACTAATCGCATGTAATGTAGCTGAGATAAGTGCTCTGACAGGGCCCAGCATAAAGTACAATGAAAGTGTCGGGCCTTGTTATATGTGCGTGAAGACTGGGGCAGTGGGAGACATTACTAGGGCAGTGGAAGGACATTACTGGGGGCAGTGGAAGGACACTACTAGGTGTACTATAGGGATATTACTGGGGGAGCTATAAGTACATTAGTAGGGGGTATTATTATTATTACCACAGACCAGGGGTGTATCGCAGACGAGAGGGTGCTACTGAGCAGGGCCGAGAGAGATGGGGCCGAGAGAGATGGGGCTCTGCCCGGATCCAAAGTTTGCCCTGGGTCCCCTAGAACTCTTATCTATACCACTGGGTAATACACATAACTATGGTAAATTGAGCAACTACTGTAATAATTACTAATGTAATTGAAATACTTTGAAAGAACTGCTAAACTGGTCATTCCTCTTGGCAATATATTAAAACTCTAGAAGGATACAATATGTCAACACAGGCTCGGACTGGCCCACAAGGGTATAGGGGAATCCCCCCGGTGGGCCCCTAGTCTCCCACCCCCTGCACAAGTGGCACATAACACACTAGATTTACTGCACTACATACATATATTCCATGTACAGGACCTCAATCAGCCGATTTTCATATACAAAACTTGTTAGATTATTATATTTAAATGTATCTGTATAGTGGCCCCCCAAAATACATTTTACTGGTGGGCCCTAGGTGCCCCAGTCCGGCACTGTGTCAACATCAGCAGAGATTGCAGAAATATATTTTCCATCATTCTGCTGGTTTTGAACACTGTCAGTGTCATTAGTAACTGCATCCCTGCAGGACATGTTGTCTGTCTTAGACAGTGGTGCAGCTATAGGAGGTGCAGAGATAGCAGTCGCTACCTGGCCCAGGAGCCTAAGGGTGCCCAAAGACCTTTGTGCCACATAAGAAGACACCGGTATTATAGAAAGTGCTTGATGGTAAAGTTACAAAACATACTTGTCTATTGGGGCATGGAGAGGCCAGAATCTTATTAATATGAGGACTTCCAGCTGTGTGCATTGCATTGAGCTGACCCCATGTTGGCTCATCCTGGAGCTGATTGTTACTGATTTTAGTTAAAGGATGGGTCAAGGAGTGCAATGACAGTACAGAGGATACATTGCAGGCTCAGTGTTTTGTTGGATGGTGTTCAGTAAAGTGCTTTCTGTTAGTGCCCTCCAATAGTGTGATATACAATGTGCAAATAACCATACCACACAGTGCCTAATTAGCAGCAACATACAGACTGATGCAGAAAATCTGAGCACTATACATTGACAAAATGACACTTAAATGTAGTTGGCTAAACAATGCTATACAGAGCCACAATCACCATACAAGGCAAATATAACATCCTTTGCAGTGCCGAAGTACCAGTGCCACAAATAGTGCCATATAGTGCCAAAATAATACAAAATACAGTGACTAAATAACAGCTCCATACAGTAATCTAATACTATCTGCTTTGCAATTATTACAAATTAAATCACTCCTCTTCAGCAGGGGAAGCCAGTGCAACTCCACAAGTTACACATTCCTAAGGCCAGTCCTGAGCACCTTTGCTAAAATTCAGTTAATAAATGATCTACATTACTATTCAGCTGTAACTCATGGCTATTCAGTATGGAAAATAATCACTTTGCAACTCTTCCTAAATTTTGTACCACAGCACTACTAATTCACTGATAAAAAGCCTTTTTGTGACACCATCTCCCTGTTTTTGGAATCCATGCTCCACAGGATAGGGGTATCTACTCAGTGGGGGTCCCAGCCCTTGACCATCTTAAGTAGCTCCATAGACAATGAATGGAGTGGCAGCAGAAATGCTTGATTTGCTACTCCATGTGGTCCAATCAGATGTCTGGTTTTGGAAAAAACTTTTTTAAATACCCTAGAGGGACATTTTGAGTTGATACAAGGAGGTTCCAAAACAGAAAACAGCTATAAAAAGTACATCTCTCACTCTCTTTCTCTCTGTAATACCCAGCAATTGTTTTCGGATGAAAGTAAACTTTGCATTTCATTTGGAAACAAGGTCCCAGAGTCTGGAGGAAGAGTGAAGAGGCACAATCCAGTGTGAAGTCTCCACAGTCAGTGATGGTTTGAGGAGCCAGTTCATCTGCTGGTGTTGGTCGACTGTGTTATATCAAGTTCAAAGTCAGTACAGCTGTCTACCAGAAAATTTTAGAGCACTTCATGCTTTGTTCTGCTGACAAGCTTTATGGAGATGCTGATTTCATTTTCCAGCAGGACTTGGCCCCTGCGCACACTGTCAAAAGTACCAATCACTGGTTTAATAACCACGGCATCTATACTGTCCTCATACACGTTAGTACGGTGTGTAATCTGACATGTAGCTAAATCCCCTGTCTTCATAAGAAAAAGGCTGTACAGCTGTAACCTCTTTTATTGCTAGTATATTGACAGGAAAGGTGAAACTACAGAATAAAAACAGTAGTATTTCAGAACATATACATCAATAGTACATTGTATAGGATACAGAATAATCTGCTATACATACAATACATGAGATAATAATGCAATGAGAAGTGAGCTATCAAATGCAACAAACATAATAAACTGCAGTATAATGACACATAGATAGTGCCCTTACCGACTATGCTTAAAACCAGGCTGAATAACAGATCATAGGGCAAAAGAACCAGTGAGAGTGTGGCTCCTGACATAAGATGGTTGCTGCTTCTAAACAAGAACAAGACCACACAGAACCAGGAACTACCCACAATGCCCTGGGACTCCCACAATGCATAGGTACACAGGCTAGATGAAATACACTAAACTCACCAGTAGATGGTGGTGTTACCATACAATATAATGCAGATGGAACACAGACCTAGGTAATAGCAATGTCTAAACTGGTAAACACACAGAAATAACTAGATTTGTATCTGAGGACAGAACACTCCCCGCTTGACGTCAGCCGACGTCACTATTGTGTTCGTTGGATGCAGACAGTGGAACAAGTTCTCTACTGACCTGAGAAACAACTTGGTCTCACCCTGTCTCCGTATTTTTAATTCTACCTTGCATATAATTCTGTCTTTACTCAGGAATGTCTTAGTAACGAGACCTAAAGGCCACTCGTTTCTTCGTGACTGGCAGTCTTTCATTAGTACTACATAGCCAGGCTGGAGGTTCGGCTTGCTGGTTTGCCACTTTCTCCCCGTTTGCAGAGTGGGAACGTATTGCTTTTTCCACTTGTCCCAGAACGAGTTTGAAAGACTCTGTACTTGTCTCCATTGACTTCTGTAAAGATCTTTGAGATTAAATTCTCCGGGTGGAGCACAAATTTCTTCAGTCTTCTATGTAAGCAGTGTGGCAGGGGTGAGAACATGAAGGTAGTCAAGCTTTGATGAGTCAGCTTTGAAGATCCTTCTTGTAAGAAGATTGAGTCGAGGATTCTCCGTGCAATGCCTATCATCCTCTCCCAAGCACTTCCCATATGTGAAGAGTGTGGTGGGTTAAAGGTCCAAGTGCATCCTCGTTCACTGAGGTATCTTTCTATATTGTTAACGTCCAAGTTGGAAGAGAGTTGAAGTTCTCTCGCTGCCCGACAAAGTTTGTGCCTCAGTCAGAACGAATGTGTTTTGACAGGTCCTCTAATAGCAATGAAATGCCAGAGAGCATTAAAGAAACAGGAAGTATCCATAGATTAAATTACTTCAATATGGACAGCTCTGATGGACAGACAAGTGAACATAAACGCCCAACGTTTCCCATACGCACGGCCTCCCCTGGTTTGCCGGACAACCACAGACCAAAGGCCGAACACGTCTAGGCCAACATTGGTGAAGGGTAGATCCATACTTAGTCGGTCATACGGGAGGTTTGCCACCTTCGGGGTCTTTGACATACCGCTAAGTTTCCGACAGATAACACATTTTAAAATGAATCTGCACGTGCATCTCTTTGGTCCAACTATCCACAGTCCAGCTGTTCTTAGAGCTCCTTCTGTGAACAGACGACCTTGGTGCTTTGTCTGTTCATGGTAATGTTCTACAAGCAAAGTAGCTATATGATGCTGTCCAGGAACTATCACAGAATGTTTCTCTGCCAGATCTACCTTGGATTCAATAAGGCATCCACCTACTCTTAAGAGCCCATCTTCATTGATCGCTGGGTCAAGTTTACTTAGAACACTATCTTTGGCACGGGTCTTTGGCTGACTACACAGTCGATTTCCTTTGCATAGGTTTATGCTGTACAGCTTGGATAATAAAAATTTTTGACCGCTCTAGATCGAGAGCTGTGTAAACACGTTTACAATGATGCCAACCTCTGCAGACACTTTTATCTGCCGATGAGGTTGCTTTGTACAACCGTGCTATGTGAATCAGGCTGTTGATGGCACGGACAAGAGATCTCCAAGTAGAGAACCTACTGAATCTATGGGATTTCAAGTGGTGGTCCAAAGTCTCTGTATGTAACACAGATACCTGAGGACATATCTCAACATCAGCATGTGGGTCTACTAGTTCGAACGTGGCAGTTTTTGCTGTGTTGGGTGTCGGCCTATACAAAAAGGTAATGCCTGTAAGCCAAATCGTGTCCTTGAGACTGTTAGCAGCGACGGATCTAGTTTCTTGGTCTGCAGGGTTGAGATGCGTAGGTACATATTTCCATTGTACAGGAGAGGTAGACCTTCTTATCCTTAGCACCCTGTTGTTGATGTAGACATAGAAGCGTCTAGCTTCATTACAGATATATCCTAGTACTATCTTGCTATCGGTATAGAACTCGGAGTCTTTAATCTCCAGGTGCATTTCTGTAGCGATGAGTTCTACTAACTCCACTGCTAACACCTCGGCACATAGTTCTAGACATGGTATTGTGTGTTCATGGAGTGGTGTTAGTTTTGCTCTGCTCATGACGAACCCTACATGGCATTGTCCATTGGTATCCAACGTCTTCAAGTAAGCTACAGCAGCAATTGCTTTGGTTGAAGCATCGCAGAAAACACAAAGTCTTTGTGTCTCAACCTTGGTAGTTGGTACAGAAACATATGGGGGAGCTATATGAAGATCAGATAAGGCTGCAAAGGAATTTTTTTTAGGCCATCCACGTGGCTCTTTTCTTCATGGGAAGGGGAGTGTCCCAGTTCGACACTTCTCTGGTGAAGTCTCTTAACATAGCTTTCCCTTCGATTATTATAGGAGCTGCAAAATCCAGTGGGTCATATAAACTGCCTATGGCCGACAGTACTCCTCTGTGAGTAAAGGGGTTTTCTTCTCTGTTAACCTGGAAGGTGAGGGTATCAGCTTTTATGTCACAGAGTAGGCCAAGGCTCCGTTGCATCGGAGGTGAGTCAAAGCCTAGATCTAAATCCTTTAAGTCATCTGAATGGTCCTGAGAAGGAAAAGTATCTCCTGGGTTATTTTAAGAAGACTGATTGCAGTCTCATCTAATGGCATGGATTTTAGACAGTTATCCACATAAAAATCCTTCTCTACAAAGAGTCTGACATACGCTCCGTACTTCTCTTTGAGTTTCTGAGCCACACGTCTCAATCCATAGATGGCAACTGCAGGAAAAGGACTATTACCGAAAATGTGTACCTTCATACAATACTCTGTAACATCTTTAGAGGGATCGTTGTCCTTGTACCATAGGAATCTCAAGAAATGTTTATGTTCCTTTTTAACAAGGAAGCAATGGAACATCTGTTAGATATCAGCTGTGAATGCAACAGAGTCTCTGTGAAAACGGAGAAGCACTCCTATGAGCTTCTAAAAGTAAAACTGGGCACTCACGGACAATGGAGAAAATATTGAGAGCAATTCATTTATTAACAAAAAAATCATAAAATAAAGATAGAAAGGGTACAATAGATAGCAGCAATCCTGTATCCCTCAGAGGAGGATCTCTAAAGTGCAAGAGTCATTAGCAGTATGCAATACTCCCATAAAACAATAAAGTTAAAAAAAAATCGATAGTGAATTAAAATCTGTGGCAATTCGAAAGTCTGTGCAAATTAAATCAACAGAAGCTCATTAGGGACCGAAGACTGATTACATCAAAAGCATGTATCTAGGTGTATACGAATACTCTGAGTGTTCAAATCCTTTCGAAAGTTCAAAAGGAAGATCTTTAAAGTTCAATACTGTTCGTGTGAATAAATAATTTCGTATGGTTAAGAAAAGTTTGCACGAGTCAGCAGCATCCCGCTACTCCTAACATACAAATGGCGTCCTGATCTTCAAATATTCTTATTTAGTAAATTCCTTTTGCTAGTTACCTTCTCATATAATATCGAAGACACTCTTAGGTAGTGTAGTATGCAATATGTACTATAAATTTTGTGAGAAATATACTAAAGTGCACTTGGTCAAACTCACGATTTAGCGTCCTCACTACTTCCCTCTCCCACGCTTGGCTAGCACCGCACTCCGACCTACCCATGATGCCTCCTTATTTATAGGGGATTCAGTGATCCTCAAAACATGGTGTGGATTTGACTTATCAACAGTAGTCCCTCAAAAATCTTATAGCAATTTCCAAATCAATCAGAAGTACATACAGTTGTACAGTACAGGATGCAATTTCCAAATCTGCAAAAAACACACCAAACCCCACATGCGGTTTTAATGCCTTTTCGAATGCGTTTCTTGCAGAAATTCATAGATTAGATTCTTTGGACCCTTTCTTTCATTAATAAGTAAGTTCTTCATAATAAACTATATATAATATAGATTCTTCATAACAAAATATATATTTAGAGAGCCTCCTCTGAGGTATACCGGATTGCTGCTATCTATTGTACCCTTTCTATCTTTTTTTAATGATATTTTTTAGTGTTAATAAATCAATTGCTCTCAATCTTTCTCCATTGTGAGTGAGTGCCCAGTTTTACTTTTAGATATTTTACTGTGTAGAAGGGGTAATTCTATTTGACTGTGAGCACAACGCCGTGATCCTTGACGCATTGGTGCAGCTTTATATTTTTTATATTTTTTATTTCACTCCTATGAGCTTGTTGTTTAGATCCGGGCCTGACAACAAAACATCGTTAAATGATATGCCTTCATACTTGGCACTTAAGTCAAACACTACTCTGAACTGACCTGGCTTATTTGGTGATACACCCCAAACATGGGCAGGTACCAGCACTCTTCTGAGTCTCGAAGTGTGGGTGCTAACTCTGCATGACCGTTCTGGAATATCTTTTCTATGAAGGCAAAGAAGTGATCTCTCATCTCAGGTTAACTTCGTAGGCTGTGCCTGAGAAAGACAAATCGTTTGAAAACTTGTTCTTTATTGTTAAGTAAGAGTTGTCTTTGAGGTTTAAAGGGTAGAGGAGCAACCCAGCTTTTAGTTTCGTCCTGCACCATTCCCTGCTCCATTATATCTAGGAACAGTCTATCTTTGAATGACATCGCCATACGATTGCCCTCTTTAGTCTTGCGGAAGACTGTGGATCCCAGGTGGTCTTGATTTCCATCCCAGATGAAGTCATCGTAGGCAAGACCTGCAAGGGTACCTGGTGATTAAGTGCTTTGAGGCAGTTCCTTAATAAAAAAGTGATTTTCGCATGGTTGGAGAAGAGATGGGCGTCCATTCTCAAGTTTACTGGTAAGCATGCTGTTGACAGTTGTAAGTTTGTGTACACCTCCCAAACAGACCTCTCCTACAATGACCCATCCTAGGTCAAGTCTCTGGGCGTGTGGAGCGTTGTGAGGTCCATTGATCTGCTGTCTAACCTTGTGGACCTGTAGGATATCCCTCCCAGGGAGTAAGACTATCTGAGATTCAGGATCAAGGTTCAGGATCAGGTGTCTTATACGCTTCAGGTGAGGCTGGTACGCTGCTACGTCTGGCGTGTGTATCTCAGACCTGTTGTCAGGAATCTGGTTACATTTCAGTATAGTTGGTAAAGGCAGACGCACTTGACCGTCGCTGGACTCAACTATGTAGCTGCTTGCCCTTCTTCCGGCTGTCTCTACAGTACCAGCACAAGTTTTTAGAGAGTAGGAGAAATCGGGTCCTCTGATATCGAAGCTATCAAAGAAGGACCCTGTGCCCTTCAGCTCCCCGCTATGCTTTTGGGTTTTGGGTGAAGTCCACGATGGTGGCCCAGGGTGTAGAGCTGTGTTATGATCTGTGCTGTCACATTCGGCACACTTCCTAGTAACCTCACAGTCCCTGGCAAAGTGCGAAGTTGAAGAGCAGCATTTAAAACATGTTGTTCTCCTTGAGGAAGGTCTTGCGGTCATCCAATGACTTTTCCCTGAAGATTCTGCACTTAAGTAGGGAATGTGGCTTCCTATGTAAGGGACACTGTCTGCTCAGGTCCTTGGGTTTGTCTCCTCCTTGATAGGAGCTGCACTCTTTATGGACTGAACCTGTGGAAGAAACGTTATTTTGTGGACCTCCACCATTTCCCTACAAGGTTTACTGACTGAGGTGGTGGCACATGACATCATAAAATCAAAGCTAGGATCGTTTCTGATTTTTGCTTGTTCAGAAATAAAATCTACACATTAAATGGAGGAAATGGTACATTGTAAGTCTGTTTATACTGAGAACCACACATAACCCACTTCTCTTGCAGGTTGTATGGGAGTTTCTGAACTATGGGATTCACACCTCTCACAATGTTGAGGAATGTCAATCCCACCAGATCTCCTTCTGCCTTTGCTACACTCAGCTCCATTAATAAGTCACTTAACTCCCTTAGCTTTTTAGGAAAGTCCTCAAGTCTCTTCAATAAGACACTTTCTATGACCTCTGCTAAGCCATAAACCTCATCAGGTCTATCCCAGACCCTTTTTAGACCAACGTCTGGATAATTTACATTGATGTCTCTGATTCTTTTAGCGTGTTCGGTGGACTCCCTTCCCAGCCATTTTACCAGGAGATCCAATTCCTCACTACATGACAGACCTATGTCTCTGGTGGCATTTTGAAAGGAAGCTCGCCAAGCTCTATAGCGCTGAACTTTACAAGTCCCTTGGTGACCAGCTCATGTCGAACAAGGAACCTGGCCATCAAGTCCATTGTAGCTTGATTGGCGCCTGAACTGGCTGGTGTAGTGTTGTCAGGATAAATGTGTGGTGCATGGCCATACCTGTTGGAAGTCTCTGGTTTAATCCGATCTGTGTAATACTGTTCTGAAGCGAAGGGCATCTCTCTGAGCAGGGGTGGATTTCTGATTCTCTGTTCTGGAGAGAAGTTGTAGTCGGTTTCACTCTGATATATATTCTCTAGTTTGCTGCAAGGAGACTGATAGTCGACTTTCTGATGATCCGAATAAGCATGTTGACTTGGCTTGTCAACAAACCGCTTTGCATTAAGCTGTGGATCTGGGTCGTCGTCTGACTTGGAATGTTGATAGACATATTGTAAGGTACGCTGTTCTGGATCTTGGTATTCAGGTTCTGGCTGGACAATGCTACGATGACTCTTGGTTTCTAGAAGTTCCGTGGCTTCTAGAAATTCTGCTTCTGCTATGGCAGCTGCTGTCTCTTTATCAGCGGCGAGTTTTACTATAGTTGCTTCAAGTTGCGCTTTCTCCAGCTTTAATCTGTATTTCTTGTTCTGTGAAGCTGGATTTTGCCTTTGCAGCTTCTCTGATCGATGTCCTGTTAGAGCCATTTATCTGAGACCTTGTCTTGACTGAAGATGCTCGACTATTAGACATGGTGTGACTGTTAGGAGACTGCTGCTATATCCGTAAGTAGGCTCTGTGTGGATAATGGTGGGCTCCGTATAGTCTTATATTCGGTGCGACTGTTAGGAGACTGCTGCGATATCCGTATGCAGGCTCTGTGTGGATAATGGCGGGCTCTGTATAGTCTGATCTTTCTGAGCTTAGTCTCAGCAGTCATTTCACTGAGCTTGTTCTCAGCCGTCGTTTCACTATACTGTCCTCATACACGTTAGCACGGTGTGTAATCTGACATTTAGCTAAATCCCCTGTCTTCATAAGAAAAAGGCTGTACAGCTGTAACCTTCTCTTTTATTGCTAGTATATTGACAGGAAAGGTGAAACTACAGAAAAAAAACTGTAGTATTTCAGAACATATACATCAATAGTACATTGTATAGGATACAGAATAATCTGCTATACATACATTACATGAGATAATAATGCAATGACAAAAGAGCTATCAAATGCAACAAACATATAATAAACTGCAGTATAATGACACATAGATAGTGCCCTTAGCGACTATGCTTAAAAACAGGCTGAATAACAGATCATGGGGCAGAAGAACCAGTGAGAGTGTGGCTCCTGACATAAGATGGTTGCTGCTTCTAAACAAGAACAAGACTACACAGAACCAGGAACTACCCACAATGCCCTGGGACTCCCACAATGCATAGGAACACAGGCTAGACGAAATACACTAAACTCATCAGTAGATGGTGTTGTTACTATACAATATAATGCAGATGGAATACAGACCACAGGTAATAGTGGGAATTTTACCTACGTAATTATACTTTCTTCGAGTCAGAAGGCAGCACAGAAGGGATAATTCCATCCCAGTACTCCATTCTAGGACCACCCACCTAGAAATAATCCAATAATAAATCAATTAGTGAATCTAAGTATATTTGCGGTTTTTTTATGCCTCCCTGAGAAGTGACCACACAAATGGTAGCTAATACAATGAAGTGCACTTTTTGAGATTGCTAGTATTATTTATGTAATTCATTGTTAACGATTGTGTGATTTTAAAGAATGTGACTATTTTAAATAATGTGATTATATAAAGTCAGCTAGTAGATGGGATGGTATATACAAGAATATAACAATGAGAATAAAGATGGACTATGTGAAGAAATCGGTGACTCCAAATCCGTACCAGGTTTTGTGGGGAAAGAAAAGATCCCACACCGGATCATGGAAACCCAATCAGTAACTGCTATATAAAGAGAGAGAGACACGGGGGACACATTACCACTGAGGAAGGGGTGATAACAAGCCCAGAAACTTTGTTTGGTGTAAGACCCCCCTGATGGACTTTGACAATACCTGCTGAAAGACCCCAAGTGCCTAACCAACCAAAGACCCGACACGCGTTTAAACAGAATCACTGCACGATTGCATGAGAACATTCCACACATGCAAACAAAGTTCAGCGTGGAAGACGGAGGTAATTCAGGTGCCGGCTCTCAGACCTTACGGAGCGACACCTAAGAGCGACTAAGGGGAACGGTAGAAGCACACACGAGGGCGCTATACAGTTATCAACTGTACTGAAACATCAGCAGAAGAAAGTGCTTATGGAAAACAGCCAGCGGAATTCAGCTGAACAGTGAGTATAGCGGGACGCCGCTAAAATAATCACTGCAACCCACTATAAGTTTGTGACGTACAATTGGAGGAGACATGAATTTTGGGGTTTGTATATCCAAATGGGATATTAATATTCACTCAATATTTAGAGTGCAGACTGGATTTACATCCAACAAAAAGACTTTAACCCAAATCATCCAGAGGGCACACATTTTAATAAGCAGTTTTAGTGTATTTTAAGTTGCTAATTGATAAGATATTCCGGATTTTATTATCATTATTTTTTATGTATTATATCTAATTGTTTGAAATATACTGCTTTTATATTGTAATAAACTATATGGTTTCAGATAAAGTGAGAGTGCCCAGTATTTCGCATTACTACCTATCACTTTATTAGAGGAAGGGTGAACACACCGTAGGCACCCCTATATGAGGAACCAGAGTACTGCAGCAATTTGTGTAATAACATAGACCAAACTCATGTAAATAAAAAATTTATTGGGAGGGTTAGTGTGCTGCCTTCGGACTCAAAGAAAGTATAATTACGTAAGTAAAATTCCCACTTTCTTCTTCGTCCTACAGAAGCACAGAAGGGATCTACATTGAAATCAAAGGAGGGGATTGCTTTCTTTTACTGCTGACAATACTGCTGTGCTGAAGGCTGAGTCCCTGGTTTGCGTGTCAAGCCTATAATGCCGAACAAACGTTGAAGATGATGTCCAAGAGGCTGCATTGCAAATGTCCAAAAGATGAACTTGTCTCGCTGCCCAAGACGTTGAAGTCTCTCTGGTAGAATGTGCTCTTAAGGGAATAGGTGTCTCTTTACCTTCTAAAGTATAGGCCTTCGAGATCGTAGTCTTTATCTATCGACCCAGAGTGTCCTTTGAAGCTTTCATACCTTTTTTTGGACCGGAGAATAAAACAAATACATTTTATTCTTTTCGAAAAAAAATTACCCTCTCAAGATAGCAAATTAATGTTCTACGAACATCCAGAGTATGGAATCTATTATTTTCTTCTTCAGACTCTGGCTCCGGGTAAAAGACTGGAAGAACTGACTCTCTATTAATGGTATTAGAGGAAGCAACTTTTGATATGAAAGATGGTACAGTTCTAATTCGGACACCATTAGGTAGAATCTTTAGATACGGTTCTCTTGAGGACAATGCTTGTAACTCCCCTAGTCTCTTAGCACATGTGATAGCAATGAGAAAAATTATCTTGTAGGACAATCAACTGAGATCTATATCAGATATAGGTTCGAAGGGAGAGATCGTAAGTCTGTTCAGAACCAATGACCAATCCCAGATGTGTACAGGTGGTCTAACGAATGGTCTCAACTTCTTTAGGGCTTTAAAGAATCTTGCTATCAATGTATCTCCTGCATATAGGCCATCTGTCATAGCATTAATTGCAGTCATGTGGACCCTCAAAATATTAGGTTTTAATCCCTTTTGGTGTCCTTCTTGCAAGAATTGCAGAATAGAATTTACAGATATTTGTAATTCTTTTTCTTGTAACCACAATGAAAATTTCTTCCATAACTTGTTGTAATTAGTCTCATATAATATAATTTTCTGAGATCCTTACTTTGGATTTTCATTAGCTATAAGCCATGATAATCAACATTAAAGAAATAAATGCTTGAAATTAATCACTCTGTGTGTAATGAATCTATACAATGTCAGTTTCACTTTTTAAGTTAAATTACTGAAATAATTAACTTTTCAATGATATTCTAATTTATTGACATGTACCAGTACAATGACACTACAGTATAGTACAGTATATCATTTAGATATAGTAAAGTTCCGTTAATTTTACCACCAGTTACTGATATTTATCACATTTCTGGCTTCACAACTTCCTCCCCCTTACTGACAAATTGTAGCACGCTATTATGCTGTTTGTTTGATGTGCTCCCTGCCAATATTTGTTTGGGATGATGATTAACTACATGATCTCTATGGACCTCAAAGTTATATCTGATATACAGACGCTACGGAGCCTACCTCAAGACTATCCATAGTATTTTCACACTCCCACCAAGGTATGTACCACCATAGAGCAAATATAAAGATACATATTATTGTCATAACCCTAGAAAGGACTACAAAAACACTAACACTTTGCTGATTGTTTAGTGACATACTGAAGGCAATGTGATCTTTATTTTGTAGGCCATTTCATTGAGCTGGGTTGAGATATATTACATTGTAATATCAGAGGCATTTCACTGGTTTCTTGAATCATTTTGGGCCCATGTAATATGTTTTATGTCAACCGAACAAAAGAGTGTCTACCTTAAAAACACTAAATGCAGAAGTGGTAAACATTTCACAATTAACTTTTTGCATTGTGTAATATAAACCATGACAACATTGCACAATAATCTCACTTAAAATGATAATTTAAGTGATTTTTAAATAAATGTATGACTGAAACAATTTAGTATTCATTTGTGTTTGTGTTATTTTTCACCTGTTTTACCTTCTTGAACTGGTCTACGAATCATCAATAGATAATGACAAGAAGAATAAATACTATCAATAAATATTACTTTAGAAAGGTTGTCCAGGATTTTACTATTGATGGCCTATCCTCAACCCCCCCACCGATCAGTTGTTTCACTTTTCTATTAAACCCCCCCACCATTCCCTGCTGTCATGTTTTAAAGATTCACTGAAATATATTGTCAGCTTAGAGTGCTGACAGCGGGGGAATGGGGGCTGTATAAAATAAAAAAGTTATAGGTTTTGAAATATGGCGATACAAAACAAGTATTTTTATTGTACAAAAGTAGTAAAAAACAAGTAGTAAAAAACAACTATATGTATTTGGTATCGTCCTGTCATCTAACTGACCAGAAAATAAAATTATTGTTATTTATGCCACAAAGAGACTGTCGCATAATTTACAACATAAAAGGCAATGGGGGTATTGCTGTTTTTTTCCATTTTCTATTCCACCACAGAAAGAGCTAATCAATGATTTTGTGTACACTAAAATTGTGCCATTAAAAAGTACTGAAAAAACCAAACCTTCCACAGCCACATCAACGGAAAATTAAAAAAAGTTATAGCTCTTGGCATGTGGCGATTTAAAAAAAAATTACATTTTAAAAAATTGCTTAATCCCTTAGGCCCAAAATGCATTCCAGGGTGAAGGGATTGATAAGCCTTTATCACTTTGTTTGTACCTATGTCACAATTCTTTCACTGCACCAGTAGTTGGTATCTGATAAGGATTGTGTGTTAGTCATATGAGTATGCAAGTTAATTATTTGGCTTTCCACTAGCAATATTGGGGTCCTAGTATGAAAAAGATGTAATATGTTATTGAGATAAAATATGACATCAGACGATTACAGTCTAATATAAAGTTAATATTAATTTCTATGAGAACCTAATCTGATTGGTTTGCATGGGGATGCTTTAGCAAATTACAGAGCACGGGTTCGTACAGTTTACGTTAGTGGTGAAAGTTTTGTCCATTTTTCTTAATCCTCAAGGTGGTCATAATTTCTGAGAATAAGTATATTATAAAAAAAGACCAAGGATAGGACTATTCTCCTGTCGCAGAATTAAGAAGGTGTGATGCAGTTTACACTGGCCACTAGACGTCCTGTTCTGTGAGAGCAGACTCTGGGTGATAGGCACAATGGACAGGAGCTGACACTGATTTCTATGACAGCGTTTTCTAGGCATGCTCTGCGACCTGTGCAGAGGTGTGGAGGGAGTACATAAGCTTTGATATTGCCTATTGTGAATGATGGATGCTGTGTTATCTATGCAGATATGATATGTCATTGTATGCCTGTGATGATGATGAGATAGCTATCTAAATGTTACCTCTGCAGAACAGGAAGTCATGACCTATTATTGGGCCTAGTGACCAGTGCAAAAATTGCATGAATATATCAATTTTTTAAATATCGATAGAGAAATCGAAAATTCACCAAAAATTCTAAAAAATATATAAAACTTAAAAACTTGATTTAAACAATAGGTCATTTTCTGATGAAACATTCCCTTTAAGAACCCAGTGGGAATTTATAACATGACTGTTGTCTTATTTCATATCCCCGATTCATCTTTAACTTCTTAAAGGGGTTGTATACCTTTGGGAGGGGAGTTGGCAAACCCTCCTCTTGGGTAGACCTGTGAAAACAAGCATACTTACCTGCTTCCAGAATCTGGCTCCCTGCTTCTTCTCTACCTGGCCTCAGCTGCTTTGCTGTATTCTGGGGATGTAAGTTTCCATTTTGACTCTAATGCAGCCAATCGCTGGCCACAGTGGTGACCTTGCATCATGTGACCATTTGGCATGAGGCAAGGGGAACAGGTTACCACTGCATCCAGCAATTGGTTGCAGATGTCAAAACTGAATTTTACTTTCTTTTTTCTTTTATAAATACAATTTTATTGATACATAATGAAACTTACAAACAATCTTACAGTCAATTGTACAGGTATACAAACAATCTTACAGTCAATTGTACAGGTATACAAACAATCTTACAGTCAATTGTTCAGGTATACAAGGTTGAAGCATATGAACTGTTTTAAGCTATAAATTCCAGGAACGAGGCTTGGGGCTAAAGTCATCTGGGAAGGTCTTCTATCCCAGAACCAATGCATTGGAATATTACAAAGTTATTTCAATTATGTAATACCTGATATCTCCTTAGAAAAGAAATAGACATAAGGAAAAAAAGTTGAACAGTGAAGTAAGATTAGGAGGGGGTAGGGAAAGACAAAGGTTGAAGGGGAGGGTAGGGGGAGGTGAGTTTGGGGTGTTTGGAGTGAGCAGATTCAAAAGCTCCAATATCGGGGAGATATGAGAAAGAGGCTACCACTGAAGTTATGACTCATTACTTCCACTAGCTAGTGTTAGTGCGCATCCCCTAAATCTTGCCCAGGGGTCCCATACATCAGTAAAATTTTGTGGGATATGGGATTTCCAATGAGCTAGTTGCTCGAATCTGTAAATCTGGTCTCCTTTTGTTTTCCAGTGGGAGATCGGAGGCGATTCCGGTTGTTTCTAATAGCTAGCTACTATGACTCTAGCTGCTGCTATTAGTGGGTGCAGTAGTTTTTTAACAGAACATGTAAAATTGCATTCCTCAAGCAGATTCAATAGGCATATCTTCAGAGATACTGGTACCTGTGTCCTAACAATTTGCGGCAGTATTGCACAGATCTCAGCCCAAAAACCATTGATTATAGAACATTCCCACCATATATGTAGATATGTTCCCCTTTCCTTCCCACATTTCCAGCAGTTGGGGTCTACTTCAGGGAAGATTTTTGTCAGCTTGACTGGCGTTTAGTGCCACCTCGTGAGGATCTTATAATAGTTTTCCTGGAGTTTAACACATCTAAATATTTTGTGGGAGGCTGACATCAAAAACTTTACTTCTGTTTCTGTGAACTACCCTTGAAGATCTATTTCTCAAAGGAGGTTAGGCGGGGTGGAATTGGAAGGTTTCCAGAGTGGGATTTGACATATGCTACAAGATGTACCTTGTGGAAAGAGGACACGTCTTTTAATTTGGGTATCTGTTTCAGGTGGTCCATTATTGGAAGTGTGTCTGTATCACAAAGATCCAGTAGGGGCATCTGGAGGGAGTTTGTCCCTTTGAGTAATGTGTCTCTGAAAGAGGGGGGTGCATCTGGTATAGTGTTTGTGATTTGTGTGAATGTTAACTTGTGACTCATTAGAGTTTGTTTAAGATCTTCTTTGTGCCAGAGTGTCAGAGTATGTTTGGTCAGCTCATGTATCAGACGGCAGTTCAGTTCAGTATGTGTAGTAGCAAGTAGGAGAACCCTCAGTGGTAGGATGCTCATTGCTTCCTCTGCCTGTACATCTAGCCTGTTTTCTGATCCACGGAGCCAGTCAAGATATCAAGTACCATGTATGCCCTTGTAATAGGCCTTAAAATCTGGTAGTCCAAAACCCCCATTTTTTGTGTGTTGTGTTAGGTGTTTATGAGCTACTGTAGTCAAGGCCTCCATTTACTCCACAAAAAGGGAGGAGTGTATAGTGCACAACTTTGTGAAAAACTGAGTGGGTAGTTTAATTGGTAGGGTCTGCAAGTAATATAATACTTTAGGCAGCACTACTGTTTTAATTAAGGCACTTCAGACAAACCATGAGACATAGGGTATATCCCAACTCTCAAGTAAGGCACTAATCTGTTTTGGTAGGTCCATGAAGTAATAATAAGTGGATATTTGGTGGGATATTAACTCCTAGATGCCCATTTAAAAGGAGTGGTGCGTTGTAAGTGCACACAAGTTTGAGCTTTGAGGGAGATGTTTAACATCTGGGATTTTGTTGGATTGATTTTGAAATGTAATAGCTGTCTAAATTGGTCAAAAATAGATATAACTGCAGGGAGGGCTTTGACTGGGTTGGATATAAACATTAATACATCATCCGCAAAGGCAGCAAGTTGGTGAGTGTATGGTCCCATTTGGACTCCTTGTATTCTAGGGTCTTGACGGAAGGCCTGCAGTACAGTTTCCAATGTCAGGATGAAAAGGAGGGGGGATATTGGGTATCCCTATACCATTTCCTATATTAAATCGTGGATTATTGACCTATATTTGTGCACTTGGGGAGCTGTACATAGACTTGATAGCTGACATGAAGTATAAGAAAATCCCACATTTTAATAATTCCAGACCTTCTGTAGAGGGAAGCTGTTTATGAGACTTTTCTAGTTCCTGAATATGATGTTGTAGGTCCAGAACCTTCTGTTATCTGATTGTTGGCGTGTGAACCTAGTGCTATAAGATGGCCTCTTAATACTGATTTATGAGCTTCCTAGAGTGTTCCCTGCGATACATCAGATGTGTCATTTAAATGAAAATAATCTTCAATATGTTTGTCTATCGGTTTCACATAGGTCATGTTACTCAGAAGGGTAGTGTTCAGAAGCCAATTTCGCATGGCTTTGGGTAGTCCCTGCAAACTATAGTGAACAAAGACTGGGGCATGGTCAGATAATAATATATTGCCCATATTAGAGGTTTTGCAGAGATGAAGTTGGTGTTGTGGGACAAAGAGTCAATGCGGTAATATGAATTGTGTAAAGTTGGAGTAAAAGGTGTAATCTCTTTCTAGCGGGTGAAAGGATCTCCAAACATCAGCCAAGGAGGTCTCTGTCAGAGCTGTCGTGATTTTATTAATAGCAGTAACTGACAGTGAGGATTTGTGTGTTGAAGTGTCTATTTGTGATTGGAGTGTAGCATCTTCCAAAACCATACATCCTTCTGCAAAATCTCTGAACAGCGTAAATGTTTCCAATGGTATAAGTTTGGGATCCAATAACACCCTTGAGAAACAGATACCTCCCATCTGGGTCAATACATTCTGAACACACCTCAAAAGGAACATTTTTATGGAGTGCTATACTAACTCCACGTGATGCTGAGCTAGGTGAGGTACTATGGTGCCATTTATCATATTGCAAGTGTGAGAGCCTCGGAATATGTTTGGCTCGGAAGTGTGTTTCTTGTAATAGAGCTATTCATACCTTATGCTTGCGAAAGTGTATACAGATCTGGCTCCTTTTTGCTGGTGCGTTCAGTCCCCTGACGTTATATGAACATATAATTGTTTCAGCCATAATCTCTGAAAAGGAAGAGCAGTGCATCAAATACCAGTTTCACCCAGATAACAGGAGTACATTTTCAGTGGGGGGCATCTTTGCCAATGAGGTGTTGAGTCCTGACTGGTGAGGTGGTATTCCTGCAGGGACAGGAGTGGGGGAGGGATGAGAAGGAAAGAGGGGGTAGAAAAAATAAATCAGAAGGTCCCTAGGTGACCTACAGAGAGCAAATTGCAAAACCATGGTTAACATATCAGAACAGCGATAACTAAATTCTGAAAAAGAACGCATCATCAGGGAGGAACAGCGTTGTGATCTCTGAGGATCACTTTAGAGGGGGAGGAACTTTTCTTCAACTCGGCCATAGGCCACAATCTAGGCCTTTTTAGATAACAGCCTTTAGAACCTAAAAATGAGTAAAATGTTACTAGTATGGTGTGCATAGAGATCCAGTCACTTCGGATTAGTCGACACCGGGCTGGTTCAATCTTCTTGGAGTCAGCTTCCTTGGAGTATTCTTCCCTCGTAGGTATCTGGATGAAGTAACTGGGGTCCAAGGGACAATCTAAGGCAAGGTTGGCAGAGGAGTGAAGTCTTGTGCCACGTTCCAATCAGGGATGTCCAGTGCCTCTATGCCTAGAAAATCATAGCTCTGTTTGTAGGTCAGCATTAGCTCTGATAACAATCTTTCTGTTGGGTGTGTTGATTAAAAACCCAAATGGATAAAGCCATCTGTAGGTGATCTTCCTGCTTCTCAATACATCTAGTAAGGGGCACAGGTGGTTTCTTTTTCGCAGGGTCATAGGAGACAAGTCCTGGTAGATGGAAATAGCTGACCCTTCAAGTTCCAGAGAGGGGGTCATTCTTGCAGACGGCTAAGATCTGCTCTTTGGCACAGTAGCTGACCATCCTGCATATGACGTCACGAGGTGCTTCATGAGGTTTAGGGCGGGGGGGTCTCAGAGCCCTGTATGCTCGGTTCATGATCAAATCTCCAGCATCTTGCCCCAAGAGAGTAGTGAAAAGGGAGATGAGGGCTGGCGCGAGTGCTTCTGGGGAGATCGACTCAGGCACACCTATAAACCTTAAGTTATTGCGGCGCCCCCAGTTGTTTTGATCCTCCATTAAAGAGAAAAGGTAATTCACATGTGCTTGGCAGCTGTCTAGGTTTCGGGTAACAGCAGTGTTAAATTCTACTCCTGCTGCCTGTGAGGTCTCAAGCTCTTCAACTCTGGCATTAATGTGGCGCAGGTCTTGTTTAATGTACTTGAGGTCGTGGAGCACAGGTTTAAGAGAGCTAGTCAGCAGGGTTTTAAGGTAGGATTTAGATATAACCTGATCCTCGCCGCTTCGTAGAGCCTCCTGCTCACTGTCAGCTTCTGCGTCGGAGCCATCGTCTGCGAGTGCAGCCGAGGCATGTTGCTTCGCCGGCGCCATCTTTTTGGTTTGGTGTGGCATAGTTGCAGGAGTCTTGCGCATAAAAATCTCTTGATTTCTCCCTGAGCCAAAGCTGCTTTACCAGGTCCCTGGGTGTCTCTGGACCGCTCTTTTGTGGTTTTGCCCATGTTTGACAGGTTCTTGTAGCTAATATTAGCCTAGATTGTTTAGGCCAGCAGCGGAGCTCAGCAGCGTGTGTGCATCCGGCTCTGCTGCGAAACCGCCGGAATTTTACTTTCTTAGAGGACAGCGAAGCAGCCAAGGCCGGGGAGAGAAGATGCAGGGAGCCAGCGCAGGGAAGCAGGTAAGATTATGCTTCCCTTCACAGGTGGCCCAATTGGGGAATTTGCCAAAAAAAAGTGCCCAATCCCTTTAAACCCTTCTTACTACTCCACTTGACCTTTATAATATGTAAATAACATTTATTAAATGCAGTATGTTTTTTTATAGACTGCAAAATTAAAAAGACATAAGATTGTTCATTGGAAAAAAAAACTGTGGGTGCAGTACTGATGTGGTGTATTGCTTTCCACAGTCTAGACACATCAACATGATGAGAAATTTGCTGTTCTTCTTGCTGCTGTCTACCTCCTCCTATCAATCAGGTACAGTACATTGAAATATTACATTAATATATGATTTTCAGTATATACATATACCTTTATAGCCTACACTACAGCTTTGTATGTTTTAAAACCTTGTTATCTGTCCACCACCTGGAACTACAGGGAGTTGTTTTTTTTACCACATGGGCCCCTTCTTTATTCCCTCTGCCTGACTAAATGCCAGCAAAAATATATATAAAAAAAGAGTTAACAGATGGTCCCTTGTGAGTGTAACAGAAAGGGGCGCCAAGAGAGTGGCACACAAGCATAGTATTTTATCATGTATATTAAGCGGAAAGATAGCAAATTCTCCTTAGTCCCATCAATCAAGGTAAATAGAAGAAGGAAGAAGAGGCAGCTGTCACCGAAGACATCACTCCCCAATAACATAGGAGTGGAACCAAAGTAAAGGGCTATAAAACAAAAACGTATGGTGTGGCGCCAGATCTACTCATATGAAGTGCATAAAACGTAAAAGTAGTATGTGATACCTGATAACAAGTACCATACACAGGTTATATAAAATATACGTGGTACTCCAGGGAGGGGGTCTGCAAGATAAGTTCAAGATACTTGCAGGTCTCCTTCTCCCCCACCAAGATCACTTGTAGATATTTAGTACAATTGATATCCCCAAGGAATGTAACAGGGCTCTCTTCTCATCCAGTACTCGTTATTAAAGGGCTTCTGTCAGCCCACTAAACCGTTTTTATTTTTTTGGGTTAATAATAATCCCTACACTGCGAGCTCCCTATACATAAGCTAAATATTAACTTTTGTTCAGTAGATTTTGTTAAAAAGCTAATTTTTATAATATGTAAATTACCTTGCTACCAGCAAGTAGGGCGGCTACTTGCTGGTAGCAGCTGCATCCTCAGAACCTAATGACGCCCCCTCCGCAGTGTGATTGACAGGGCCAGGGAACGGAATCGTTCCCTGCTGGCCCTGCCTGTTTGCATTCAAAATCCTGCGCCTGCGCCGCGGCCGTACCTATCTTCAATGTGCGCAGGCGGAATTATATACATAACAAAAAAGTGTGAAACAACTGAAAATATGTCATATTCTAGGTTCTTCAAAGTAGCCACCTTTTGCTTTGATTACTGCTTTGCACACTCTTGGCATTCTCTTGATGAGCTTCAAGAGGTAGTCACCTGAAATGGTTTTCACTTCACAGGTGTGCCCTGTCAGGTTTAATAAGTGGGATTTCTTGCCTTATAAATTGGGTTGGGACCATCAGTTGCGTTGTGGAGAAGTCAGGTGGATACACAGCTGATAGTCCTACTGAATAGAAAGTTAGAATTTGTATTATGGCAAGAAAAAAGCAGCTAAGTAAAGAAAAACTAGTGGCCATCATTACTTTAAGAAATGAAGGTCAGTCAGTTCGAAAAATTGGGAAAACTTTGAAAGTGTCCCCAAGTGCAGTCACAAAAACCATCAAGCGGTACAAAGAAACTGGCTCACATGTGGACCGCCCCAGGAAAGGAAGACCAAGAGTCACCTCTGCTGCGGAGGATAAGTTCATCCGAGTCACCAGCCTCAGAAATCGCAGGTTAACAGCAGCTCAGATTAGAGACCAGGTCAATGCCACACAGAGTTCTAGCAGCAGACACATCTCTAGAACAACTGTTAAGAGGAGACTGTGTGAATCAGGCCTTCATGGTAGAATATCTGCTAGGAAACCACTGCTAAGGACAGGCAACAAGCAGAAGAGACTTGTTTGGGCTAAAGAACACAAGGAATGGACATTAGACCAGTGGAAATCTGTGCTTTGGTCTGATGAGTCCAAATTTGAGATCTTTGGTTCCAACCACCGTGTCTTTGTGCAACGCAGAAAAGGTGAACGGATGGACTCTACATGCCTGGTTCCCACCGTGAAGCATGGAGGAGGAGGTGTGATGGTGTGGGGGTGCTTTGCTGGTGACACTGTTGGGGATTTATTCAAAATTGAAGGCATACTGAACCAGCATGGCTACCACAGCATCTTGCAGCGGCATGCTATTCCATCCGGTTTGCGTTTAGTTGGACCATCATTTATTTTTCAACAGGACAATGACCCCAAACACACCTCCAGGCTGTGTAAGGGCTATTTGACCATGAAGGAGAGTGATGGGGTGCTGCGCCAGATGACCTGGCCTCCACAGTCACCGGACCTGAACCCAATCGAGATGGTTTGGGGTGAGCTGGACCGCAGAGTGAAGGCAAAAGGGCCAACAAGTTCTAAGCATCTCTGGGAACTCCTTCAAGACTGTTGGAAGACCATTTCAGGTGACTACCTCTTGAAGCTCATCAAGAGAATGCCAAGAGTGTGCAAAGCAGTAATCAAAGCAAAAGGTGGCTCCTTTGAAGAACCTAGAATATGACATATTTTCAGTTGTTTCACACTTTTTTGTTATGTATATAATTCCACATGTGTTAATTCATAGTTTTGATGCCTTTAGTGTGAATCTACAATTTCATAGTCATGAAAATAAAGAAAACTCTTTGAATGAGAAGGTGTGTCCAAACTTTTGGTCTGTACTGTATATATACTAGCAGAAGGACCCGGCTTTGCACGGGTATATTTCATCTATTTCATTTAATGTTTGTGTGTGTCGTTAAAAGATATTCCCCAGAACAGTGACCTCTACAACACCCAGCCGCTTTAACAGTGAACTCCACAGTGCCCCACCCCTTAACACTGACGCCCTGCCACTTTAAAATAGGACCTGCACAGCAGCCCATTCCCTTAACTT